>NC_069502.1:261806254-262466254 GCF_027579735.1 Bombina bombina
GTAGGAATGCCTCTTTCTTTATCTGATTTGCAGATAGCCTTGAAAGATGAAATATCCCTTGTGGAGGGGAAGCTTTGAAGTCCAGAAGATATCCCTGAGATATGATCTCCAACGCCCAGGGATCCTGAACATCTCTTGCCCACGCCTGGGCGAAGAGAGAAAGTCTGCCCCCTACTAGATCCGTCGCCGGATAGGGGGCCGTTCCTTCATGCTGTCTTAGAGGCAGCAGCAGGCTTTCTGGCCTGCTTGCCTTTGTTCCAGGACTGGTTAGGTTTTCAGGCCTGCTTAGATTGAGCAAAAGTTCCCTCTTGTTTTGAAGCGGAGGAAGTTGAGGCTGCACCTGCCTTGAAATTTCGAAAGGCACGAAAATTAGACTGTTTGGCCTTTGCTTTGGCCCTGTCCTGAGGAAGGGTGTGACCCTTACCTCCAGTAATGTCAGCAATAATTTCCTTCAAACCAGGCCCGAATAAGGTCTGCCCCTTGAAAGGAATGTTGAGTAATTTAGACTTCGAAGTCACGTCAGCTGACCAGGATTTAAGCCATAGCGCCCTACGCGCTTGGATGGCGAATCCGGAATTCTTAGCCGTTAGTTTAGTCAAATGAACAATGGCATCAGAAACAAATGAGTTAGCTAGCTTAAGTGTTCTAAGCTTGTCAATTTCAGTCAATGGAGCTGTATGGATGGCCTCTTCCAGGGCCTCAAACCAGAATGCCGCCGCGGCCGTGACCGGCGCAATGCATGCAAGGGGCTGTAAAATAAAACCTTGTTGAATAAACATTTTCTTAAGGTAACCCTCCAATTTTTTATCCATTGGATCTGAAAAAGCACAACTGTCCTCAACCGGGATAGTAGTACGCTTTGCTAAAGTAGAAACTGCTCCCTCCACCTTAGGGACCGTCTGCCATAAGTCCCGTGTAGTGGCGTCTATTGGAAACATTTTTCTAAATATAGGAGGTGGGGAAAAAGGCACACCCGGTCTATCCCACTCCTTGCTAATAATTTCTGTAAGCCTTTTAGGTATAGGAAAAACATCAGTACACACCGGTACCGCATAGTATTTATCCAGCCTACACAATTTCTCTGGTACTGCAACTGTGTTACAGTCATTCAGAGCAGCTAATACCTCCCCAAGCAACACACAGAGGTTCTCAAGCATAAATTTAAAATTAGAAATCTCTGAATCAGGATTCCCCGAATCAGAGATGTCACCCACAGACTGAAGCTCTCCGTCCTCATGATCTGCATATTGTGACGCAGTATCAGACATGGCCCTTACAGCATCTGCGCGCTCTGTATTTCTCCTAACCCCAGAGCAATCGCGCTTGCCTCTTAATTCAGGCAACCTGGATAATACCTCTGACAAGTTTACAAGCAATATAAAAAACGTTACTGCACCTTTAAGAAACACAAATTTTGTAAAAATTTGAAATAACAGTGAAAAAAGGCAGTTACACTAACGAAATGTTTACAGTGTATGTAACAAGTTAGCAGAGCATTGCACCCACTTGCAAATGGATGATTAACCCCTTAATACCCAAAAAATAATAAAAGACAAAAACGTTTTTTTTTTTTTTTTCAAACAGTCACAACAACTGCCACAGCTCTACTTTGAAGCCTTTTGAGCCCTCCAGAGATGTCCTGGATCATGCAGGAAGAAGCTGGATGTCTGTGTCTGTAATTTTTGCTGTGCAAAAAAACGGCAAAATAGGCCCCTCCCACTCATATTACAACAGTGGAAAGCCTAAGGAAACTGTTTCTAGGCCAAATTCAAGCCAGCCATGTGGAAAAAAACTAGGCCCCAATAAGTTTTATCACCAAATACATATAAAAACGATTAAACATGCCAGCAAACGTTTTATATTACATTTTTATAAGAGTATGCATCTCTATTAATAAGCCTGATACCAGTCGCTATAACTGCATTTAAGGCTTTACTTACATTAGTTCGGTATCAGCAGCATTTTCAAGCAAATTCCATCCCTAGAAAAATATTAACTGCACATACCTTATTGCAGGAAAACCTGCACGCCATTCCCTCTCTGAAGTTACCTCACTCCTCAGAATATGTGAGAACAGCCATGAATCTTAGTTACTTCTGCTAAGATCATAGAAAACGCAGGCAGATTCTTCTTCTAAATACTGCCTGAGATAAACAGTACACTCCGGCACCATTTAAAAATAACAAACTTTTGATTGAAGAATAAACTAAGTATAAAACACCACACTCCTCTTACGACCTCCATCTTGGTTGAGGATTGCAAGAGAATGACTGGATATGACAGTTAGGGGAGGAGCTATATAGCAGCTCTGCTGTGGGTGATCCTCTTGCAACTTCCTGTTGGGAAGGAGAATATCCCATAAGTAATGGATGATCCGTGGACTGGATACACTTAACAAGAGAAATAAATAATGAAAGTTACTGCAGTTATTTTACTATGTATAATTAAGCGGTTTATATATTTACTGTCTGTCTTATTGAATATTCTAAGATCTGGTGTTGGATCAAGCCTAGGTAGCACTACACCTGTATGAAGCCTTTCTTCTGGATAAAAGTATAGCTCTGCAATTATTTGTATCTATCATATGCAATGTGAAATGCACATCAGGGAGGTGGAATATCGCAACACATTCAGCAATGCATGAACAATTCATTTAAAAAAGTGGTGTTCATTTAACCCAGAGCTTGACAAACCCAGGAGCCACTGGCTCCTAGAATTTTATCATTGTTGCACCTATCTTCTACAAGCATTCTTGCAACAGTCATAGAAAAACAAGAGTTTTATTGTCTGAAGGCCAGACACTGAGGTATGAAGAAAATGTATCTGTACAAACAATTAAATACAGCCCAAAAATAGCAGTCACAGTTCTTTAAGAGACATGGGCAGGGAAACAGGAGGGGGCTTCTCCTGTAGGATACTGAACAAATTTACATAAAAAAAAGATTGGTGGGGAAAAAAAATAATAATAAAAATAATAAAAGTTAAAATATTGCAAAAGGCTCAAGAGAGTCCGATTCAGTGACAACTGTAAGAACAAGAAACAGTTCTATAAGAACCTAAGAATCCATCACTACTCGGCACAATCAGAAGCCTTTCAAGTATAATTAGCAGCAGGTGTCACAATGGCATCTTGTTTCCTTCAACACTGATTTTCACAGCATGACCAAAGTTGTTCCTCTTTTTCAAGTCTGTGAATTTCCTCATCTGTTTGTCTATTCGGCTCACCCCCTTTTTGGAGCTTCCTGGATACTGCAAATAAAAAACAATTGTACATATCAGAGAAATACACATGGGTTATGTTGCTTTATTTTGTATGCTCCACAGCTCCGGTGGCTGGGCTTTGGCATTAGCCTTAAATAAAGAGACAGTAAACAAGACATTTCTTATTTTTCTATAGAACAACATTTAAGCAAACTGTTAACAGTTATAAAACTTCATACTTGATGCAAGGTTTTTATAAAACCAAACTCTACCCACGACTTGCTTTATTGGATGAGACAATCAAGGCTTGAGTCTGCTACTAAAAAGTAATAAGTGCCCAGCATCCACAAATCCCAGAGTGAGCGCAAGCTGCAGGAGTGCGACCCATCAATGTCAGCAATTTGAGAAAAGGCAGCAGCACCTCAATATAACCAAAACGGTTTCTCATTTATTGGTACAGCATAGAACTAACAATTGTTATTTGTATGCTGTTCCAATAAAGGAGAAAAAGTATTGGATATATATTTGTTGAATTGAGTCAGCAACTGACAAGGCTAGCCATGTTCACTGTAAAAGAATAAAGTGCTTTGCTTTGTAATGGTTACCTGCTAAAGCCATTTGTATATGCTATGTAGCAGGCTTAGCTTTAAGAACTCTGAAGAGTGCATTTCCAGCTCTGAGAATTAGAAAATCTACAAATTTGCAGTTAAAATACATGGAGAGCAAAGTAGAGTATACTGCAGCTATTTTACTATGCATAATTAAGCTTTTAACATACAAAAAATAAATATGCTTACTGTCCCTTTAAATTACAAATGAACACAAGCAGAGCATACTAAAAGGCAATTTGTACACAAGCTGAAGGTATACAGAGGTAATGTTAAATTATTCCATAGTTACACCGCAACATTAAAATAATCAGGTTAAAAATATTAAAATGCAGTTCCATTTGACAAATGTCACCTTCAAAAAACACAAAACATGCCTGTTATTACAGCCCATACAGCATTATAGTATCCTAATAAATTCATGTTTAGGGAACTGCATACAGAAGACATAAATACTTATGAACACAGGTATAGTTTTGCTCCTCTTGTTTTTCTCCCTTGTTAAAATCCTCCAACTTCCAAGCCATCCGCTTCATAAAGCCCACCGGTCATAAAAATCCAGTACAAACCAAATCCTTGATGCAACCACATGCTATAAGAATTAATATTCAAAAGTAAAGCTTTAAAACCATGACAGATGTTAAAACGGAAGGATGGCTTTTCTGTCTGGCATGATTCCGATTCTATTGCTTTATGTAACAGTATCTATATCTAGAGTATTCTCTATGGTGTAAGCAAGATATACAGGACATGCATTCTTCTCTGATACATGCCATATAGTATGTTTTATGTTAGTAGCGACCGTTTTTAATCTGAGAAGTATATCTGTGCATGCACAGCACAAAAGATTCTCCACACACCAGCAGTGCCTCTAGGAAGCAATACCTCTCACGCGGACTGTAAGACTCAGCACCAGTATCAAAGAGGCATCCTGTTTCCCTCAATGCTGAATTTGACAGCATGTGTGGATTTAGTAATCCTTTTCTTTTCAGCAAAGCGTCTTTTATGCTTTTCTAGGCGAGTAATACCTTTTCGAACACCTCCAAACTAAAAGGATGCCACCAATTTTTATGGAAAAAGTAAAAGACAGGATGAAAAGAAAGGCCATAACAGGGTAAGGAAAGAAAAATTGAAAAAAAGTATTAAAGATAGGGAGCAGCTCCCTAACTGTGGTTTAAAGACAGACTACCCCCACCCAAAAAACAAAACAGAACCAATACTCATCACTTACCCGAGAGTTTTCCATTTCCACATTCCACTTGGGACGGACTACATAATCTTTGTTGGAAGGCAGAGGAACTCTAGCACGAGCACAGAATCCTGGGTCACCTGGTCGCAAAGCTCTAAAGAAATGTTGTTAACAGTTTAGAGGATTATCCATTGTCTTATTTTAACACAATGTAGGAATTAGATTTAAACAACTTATTGTCATACAAAAGCAAGTGCCAACCCACACCCATTACACAAAATACAAAGAAATTAATGCTAAGAAAAAGCTTATGTTCAAACGCCCTGTTAAAATAATGATAAACAAAAATACATCATTTTGGAACAGTTTTTTCCCCCAGATGTTCAGTAGAGAATGTTAAAAATTGTATTTAAGTTCTCATACATATAAAGTATGGGATAGAGGCAAAAACATTAAGGAAAAAAAAAACATTGTGAAAGTGAAAAGATACCTTTAGAATAATTTTTGCGGAGAAGAAAGAACAAAATAAAAATTAATAACTTACTTTTCTTCTCCTGTCAACACTTTTTCCAAGTCCCTTCTTGGTGTCTGTCCACCGGAACTACATGTTAAGAGAAAATAATATATAAAAAATCGTAACAAGTGGAAACTAAGAAATATATTCAGCATATTTGCTTTTTGCACAGAAGTTTGTGGCATATTACAGCAGACGGTAAACTTTACAACTAAACCTTAAGAGCCACCACTGTAATCTGGACTCAAACCTTGCATTAGGCTCCATTCCTTTCTTTAGCCATAACTATTAACATCCACCAAACTTGTAAACTAAAACATAATTACACAAAGATTTTAAAAGTCCATCTACTATAATGAAACATCCTTCCTATCCTCAAAACAGCTCACAGTATAGACTAGGTGAAATGCACGATTTTGTGGAATGCAGTTTAAAATTTAAAAACACCATATCTATAGTAAACAAAATAAACTAAATGATTTAAAAATCTGTCGGTTTAACCCGTTTCCTACGTTAAGACGTTCCATGCAGTCCTAACTGTGCTGGGCTTTAGCGCCGTTCGGACGGCATGGAACGTCCTAGCCGTTTGGCTGTCCTGAAGCCAACAGCACTTTGTGAATGGGATCGGGGTCTGGAGAATGTGCCTAGCGTCACAGGGATGCCCCCCGGACCCAATACCATCATTAAAATCTTGCGATCACATACATAACGTGATTTCAATTTGTTTACATCGGAAAGTTGTTCCGATGTAGACAAATTAACCCAGTCATGAAAGGGTAAAAAAAAAAAAAAAACAATTTATGTAAGAACTTACCTGATAAATTCATTTCTTTCATATTAGCAAGAGTCCATGAGCTAGTGACGTATGGGATATACATTCCTACCAGGAGGGGCAAAGTTTCCCAAACCTCAAAATGCCTATAAATACACCCCTCACCACACCCACAATTCAGTTTAACGAATAGCCAAGAAGTGGGGTGATAAAAAAGTGCGAAAGCATATAAAATAAGGAATTGGAATAATTGTGCTTTATACAAAATCATAACCACCACAAAAAAAGGGCGGGCCTCATGGACTCTTGCTAATATGAAAGAAATGAATTTATCAGGTAAGTTCTTACATAAATTATGTTTTCTTTCATGTAATTAGCAAGAGTCCATGAGCTAGTGACGTATGGGATAATGACTACCCAAGATGTGGATCTTTCCACACAAGAGTCACTAGAGAGGGAGGGATAAAATAAAGACAGCCAATTCCTGCTGAAAATAATCCACACCCAAAATAAAGTTTAACGAAAAACATAAGCAGAAGATTCAAACTGAAACCGCTGCCTGAAGTACTTTTCTACCAAAAACTGCTTCAGAAGAAGAAAATACATCAAAATGGTAGAATTTAGTAAAAGTATGCAAAGAGGACCAAGTTGCTGCTTTGCAGATCTGGTCAACCGAAGCTTCATTCTTAAACGCCCAGGAAGTAGAAACTGACCTAGTAGAATGAGCTGTAATCCTATGAGGCGGAGTTTTACCCGACTCAACATAGGCAAGATGAATTAAAGATTTCAACCAAGATGCCAAAGAAATGGCAGAAGCTTTCTGGCCTTTTCTAGAACCGGAAAAGATAACAAATAGACTAGAAGTCTTACGGAAAGATTTCGTAGCTTCAACATAATATTTCAAAGCTCTAACAACATCCAAAGAATGCAACGATTTCTCCTTAGAATTCTTAGGATTAGGACATAATGAAGGAACCACAATTTCCCTACTAATGTTGTTGGAATTCACAACTTTAGGTAAAAATTCAAAAGAAGTTCGCAACACCGCCTTATCCTGATGAAAAATCAGAAAAGGAGACTCACAAGAAAGAGCAGATAATTCAGAAACTCTTCTAGCAGAAGAGATGGCCAAAAGGAACAAAACTTTCCAAGAAAGTAATTTAATGTCCAATGAATGCATAGGTTCAAACGAAGAAGCTTGAAGAGCTCCCAGAACCAAATTCAAACTCCAAGGAGGAGAAATTGACTTAATGACAGGTTTTATACGTACCAAAGCTTGTACAAAACAATGAATATCAGGAAGAATAGCAATCTTTCTATGAAAAAGAACTGAAAGAGCAGAGATTTGTCCTTTCAAAGAACTTGCGGACAAACCCTTATCTAAACCATCCTGAAGAAACTGTAAAATTCTCGGTATTCTAAAAGAATGCCAAGAAAAATGATGAGAAAGACACCAAGAAATATAAGTCTTCCAGACTCTATAATATATCTCTCGAGATACAGATTTACGAGCCTGTAACATAGTAGTAATGACAGAGTCAGAGAAACCTCTTTGACCAAGAATCAAGCGTTCAATCTCCATACCTTTAAATTTAAGGATTTCAGATCCTGATGGAAAAAGGGACCTTTTGACAGAAGGTCTGGTCTTAACGGAAGAGTCCACGGTTGGCAGGAGGCCATCCGGACAAGATCCGCATACCAAAACCTGTGAGGCCATGCCGGAGCTACCAGCAGAACAAACGAGCATTCCTTCAGAATCTTGGAGATTACTCTTGGAAGAAGAACTAGAGGCGGAAAGATATAGGCAGGATGATACTTCCAAGGAAGTGATAATGCATCCACTGCCTCCGCCTGAGGATCCCGGGATCTGGACAGATACCTGGGAAGTTTCTTGTTTAGATGGGACGCCATCAGATCTATTTCTGGAAGTTCCCACATTTGAACAATCTGAAGAAATACCTCTGGGTGAAGAGACCATTCGCCCGGATGCAACGTTTGGCGACTGAGATAATCCGCTTCCCAATTGTCTATACCTGGGATATGAACCGCAGAGATTAGACAGGAGCTGGATTCCGCCCAAACCAAAATTCGAGATACTTCTTTCATAGCCAGAGGACTGTGAGTCCCTCCTTGATGATTGATGTATGCCACAGTTGTGACATTGTCTGTCTGAAAACAAATGAACGATTCTCTCTTCAGAAGAGGCCAAAACTGAAGAGCTCTGAAAATTGCACGGAGTTCCAAAATATTGATCGGAAATCTCACCTCCTGAGATTCCCAAACTCCTTGTGCTGTCAGAGATCCCCACACAGCTCCCCAACCCTAGAGACTTGCATCTGTTGAAATTACAGTCCAGGTCGGAAGCACAAAAGAAGCCCCCTGAATTAAACGATGGTGATCTGTCCACCATGTTAGAGAGTGTCGAACAATCGGTTTTAAAGATATTGTTTGAGATATCTTCGTGTAATCCTTGCACCATTGCTTCAGCATACAGAGCTGAAGAGGTCGCATGTGAAAACGAGCAAAGGGGATCGCGTCCGATGCAGCAGTCATAAGACCTAGAATTTCCATGCATAAGGCTACCGAAGGGAATGATTGTGACTGAAGGTTTCGACAAGCTGCAATCAATTTTAGACGTCTCTTGTCTGTTAAAGACAGAGTCATGGACACTGAATCCATCTGGAAACCCAGAAAGGTTACCCTTGTCTGAGGAATCAAAGAACTTTTTGGTAAATTGATCCTCCAACCATGATCTTGAAGAAACACCACAAGTCGATTCGTATGAGATTCTGCTAAATGTAAAGACTGAGCAAGTACCAAGATATCGTCCAAATAAGGAAATACCACAATACCCTGTTCTCTGATTACAGACAGAAGGGCACCGAGAACCTTTGAAAAAATTCTTGGAGCTGTCGCTAGGCCAAACGGCAGAGCCACAAACTGGTAATGCTTGTCCAGAAAAGAGAATCTCAGGAACTGATAATGATCTGGATGAATCGGAATATGCAGATATGCATCCTGTAAATCTATTGTGGACATATAATTCCCTTGCTGAACAAAAGGCAAGATAGTCCTTACAGTTACCATTTTGAACGTTGGTATTCGTACATAACGATTCAATATTTTTAGATCCAGAACTGGTCTGAAGGAGTTCTCCTTCTTTGGTACAATGAAGAGATTTGAATAAAACCCCATCCCCTGTTCCAGAACTGGAACTGGCATAATTACTCCAGTCAACTCTAGATCTGAAACACATTTCAGAAATGCTTGAGCTTTTACTGGATTTACTGGGACACGGGAAAGAAAAAATCTCTTTGCAGGAGGTCTCATCTTGAAACCAATCCTGTACCCTTCCGAAACAATGTTCTGAATCCAAAGATTGTGAACAGAATTGATCCAAATTTCTTTGAAAAAACGTAACCTGCCCCCTACCAGCTGAGCTGGAATGAGGGCCGCACCTTCATGTGGACTTAGAAGCAGGCTTTGCCTTTCTAGCTGGCTTGGATTTATTCCAGACTGGAGATGGTTTCCAAACTGAAACTGCTCCTGAGGATGAAGGATCAGGCTTTTGTTCTTTGTTGAAACGAAAACGATTATTAGCCCTACTTTTACCTTTAGATTTTTTATCCTGTGGTAAAAAAGTTCCTTTCCCACCAGTAACAGTTGAAATGATGGAATCCAACTGAGAACCAAATAATTTGTTACCCTGGAAAGAAATAGAAAGTAAAGTTGATTTAGAAGCCATATCAGCATTCCAAGTTTTAAGCCATAAAGCTCTTCTAGCTAAAATAGCTAGAGACATAAACCTGACATCAACTCTGATAATATCAAAAATGGCATCACAGATAAAATTATTAGCATGCTGTAGAAGAATAATAATATCATGAGAATCACGATGTGTTACTTGTTGCGCTAAAGTTTCCAACCAAAAAGTTGAAGCTGCAGCAACATCAGCCAAAGATATAGCAGGTCTAAGAAGATTACCTGAACACAGATAAGCTTTTCTTAGAAAGGACTCAATTTTCCTATCTAGAGGATCCTTAAACGAAGTACCATCTGACGTAGGAATAGTAGTACGTTTAGCAAGGGTAGAAATAGCCCCATCAACTTTAGGGATTTTGTCCCAAAATTCCAATCTGTCAGACGGCACAGGATATAAATGCTTAAAGGGACAGTTTACTCAAAATTTTTCTCCCCTTTAATTTGTTCCCAATGATCCACTTTACCTGCTGGAGTGTATTAAATTGTTTACAAGTAGCTTCTTTACCCTTATATTGGCATTTGAAATTGTTAATTTAGCATGTGGCATCCCCACCTATTCTGAAAGTTTGTGGCCGCGCGTACCAGCTAGAGATAAGCTTTGTAAACACAGCCAGCAGAAGAAATTACACTCCCAGTGCGATATAGCAGAGATAAGGTAATACAATGTTGATTTTCCATTGTTCTCTCAAAGTACTGGTGATAGTTTAAAGGACAGATATAAGATAAATAAGCAGGTATATTTGCACAATGTGATACAGTAATGAGATCGGATTATACCTACAAGCTCAACCTATTTTATTAGGCTGTGGCTTCAAAACATAAAATCAGAGCTTTAATATACACAAATAAACCTTAAAAAACTAATTTGCATACATTTTTTACTCTGCAGTTAGTAAAAAAAGCAATTGTAAACACATTAAGGGAAAAACTATTTTACAGTATACTGTCCCTTTAAAACGTTTAGAAGGAGTAAATGAATTACCTAATTTATCCCATTCTTTGGAAATTACTGCAGAAATAGCATTAGGAACAGGAAAAACTTCTGGAATAACCACAGGAGCTTTAAATACCTTATCCAAACGTTTAGAATTAGTATCAGGAGGACCAGAATCCTCTATTTCTAAAGCAATTAGTACTTCTTTAAGTAAAGAACAAATAAATTCCATTTTAAATAAATATGAAGATTTATCAGCATCAACCTCAGAGACAGAATCCTCTGAACCAGAGGAGTCATCAGAATGATGATGTTCATTTAAAAATTCATCTGTAGGGAGAGAAGTTTTAAAAGATTTTTTACGTTTACTAGAAGGAGAAATAACAGACATAGCCTTCTTTATGGATTCAGAAACAAAATCTCTTATATTATCAGGAACATTCTGCACCTTAGATGTTGAAGGAACTGCAACAGGCAATGGTACTTTACTAAAGGAAATATTATCTGCTTTAACAAGTTTGTCATGACAATCAATACAAACAACAGCTGGAGAAATGGCTACCAAAAGTTTACAGCAGATGCACTTAGCTTTGGTAGATTCAGTACTTGACAGCGATTTTCCTGTAGTATCTTCTGACTCAGATGCAACGTGAGACATCTTGCAATATGTAAGAGAAAAAACAACATATATAAAGCAAAATTGATCAAATTCCTTAAATGACAGTTTCAGGAATGGGAAAAAATGCCAAGAACAAGCCTCTAGCAACCAGAAGCAATAAAAAATGAGACTTAAATAATTGAGGAGACTAAAGCGACGCCCATATTATTTGGCGCCTAAATGCTTTTGGCGCCAAAATGACGCCATATCCGGAACGCCGACATTTTTTGGCGCGAAATAACGTCAAAAAATGACGTAACTTCCGGCGACACGTATGACGCCGGAAACGGAAATAGAATTTTGCGCCAAAAAAGTCCGCGCCAAAAATGACGTAATAAAAAGAGGCATTTTCAGCCCCCGCGAGCCTAATAGCCCACCGGGAAGAGTCAAATTTTTGAAGGTAAGAAAAAATGAATAAATCAAAAAATGCATTATCCCAAATATGAAACTGACTGTCTGAAAATAAGGAAAGTTGAACATTCTGAGTCAAGGCAAATAAATGTTTGAATACATATATTTAGAACTTTATAAACAAAGTGCCCAACCATAGCTTGGAGTGTCACAGAAAATAAGACTTACTTACCCCAGGACACTCATCTACATATAGCAGATAGCCAAACCAGTACTGAAACGAGAATCAGCAGAGGTAATGGTATATATAAGAGTATATCGTCGATCTGAAAAGGGAGGTAAGAGATGAATCTCTACGACCGATAACAGAGAACCTATGAAATAGACCCCGTAGAAGGAGATCACTGCATTCTAATAGGCAATACTCTTCTCACATCCCTCTGACATTCACTGCACGCTGAGAGGAAAACCGGGCTCCAACTTGCTGCGGAGCGCATATCAACGTAGAATCTAGCACAAACTTACTTCACCACCTCCATCGGAGGCAAAGTTTGTAAAACTGAATTGTGGGTGTGGTGAGGGGTGTATTTATAGGCATTTTGAGGTTTGGGAAACTTTGCCCCTCCTGGTAGGAATGTATATCCCATACGTCACTAGCTCATGGACTCTTGCTAATTACATGAAAGAAAAGAAGTTTAGTGAAAAAGATCATAGAAATTTCAAAAACTTGTATGCGCCAAAGGGCAAAAACTAAATTTATGCTTACCTGATAAATTTCTTTCTTTCTTGACACGATGAGTCCACGGATCATCTAGTTACTAATGGGATTAATCACTCCTGCCCAGCAGGAGGCGGCAAAGAGCACCCCAGCAAAGCTGTTAAATATCACCTCCCTTCCCTCCTACCCCAGTCATTCGACTGAAGTAAAGGAGATAAAGGAAGCAACAAGGTGCAGAGGTGTCTGACGTTTATAACATACCAACACCCTGTCTAAAAGAACAGGGCGGGCCGTAGATTCATTGTGTCAAGAAAGAAAGAAATTTATCAGGTAAGCATAAATTTTGTTTTATTTCTAATGACACGATGAGTCCACGGATCATCTAATTACTAATGGGATTCAATACCCAAGCTAGATTACACAGATGATAAGGGAGGGATAAGACAGGGAACCTAAACGGAAGGCACCACTGCTTGAAGAACCTTTCTCCCAAAAGCAGCCTCAGCCGAGGCAAAAGTGTCAAATTTATAGAATTTCGAAAACGTGTGAAGAGAGGACCAAGTTGCAGCCTTGCAAATCTGTTCCACAGAAGCTTCATTTTTGAATGCCCATAAGGAAGAAACAGCCCTCGTGGAATGAGCCGTAACTCTCTCTGGAGGCTGCTGTCCAGCAGTTTGATAGGCAAAACGTACGATACTCTTCAGCCATAAAGAAAGAGAAGTAGCCGTAGCTTTCTGTCCCTTACGTTTTCCCGAGAAAACCACAAACAAAGCAAAAGACTGACGAAAATCCTTAGTCACCTGTAAGTAAGTTTTTAGTGGCCTTTCCTTCTGCACAAGGAAGGAACAACAATCTTCTGATTAATGTTCTGGTCAGAAACTACTTTAGGTAGAAACCCTAACTTTGTAAGTAAAACGACCTTATCTGAATGAAAAATAAGGTAAAGAGACTCATACTGTAATGTCGAGAGCTCTGACACTCTACGAGCAAATGAAATAGCAACAAGAAACAAAACTTTCCAAGATAACAACTTAATATCTAAGGAATGCATAGGCTCAAACGGAGCCCCTTGAAGAACCTGAAGAACTAAATTAAGACTCCAGGGAGGAGTAACTAGTTTGAACACAGGCCTGATCCTGACCAAGGCCTGAAAACGATTGCACGTCTGGTACGTCCGCCAGACGTTTATGTAACAAAATAGACAAGGCAGATATTTGACCCCTTAGGGAACTTGCAGATAATCCCTTCTCCAAACCTTCTTGAAGAAAGGACAGAATTCTAGGAATCCTAACTCTATTCCAAGAGTAGCCCTTGGATTCACACAAATATAGATATTTACACCATATCTTGTGGTAAATCTTTCTAGTCACAGGTTTACGAGCCTGGATCATGGTCTCTATGACCGATTCTGAAAATCCCTGCTTGGATAAAATTAAGCATTCAATCTCCAAGCAGTCAGCTTCAGAGAAACTAGATTTGGATGAAGGAAGAGCCCTTGAAGTAGAAGGTCCTTCCTCAACGAAGTCTCCAAGGTGGAAGAGATGACATGTCCACCAGGTCTGCATACCAAATTCTGCGAGGCCACACCAGTGCAATGAGGATCACTGACGCCCTCTCCTGCTTGATTCGAACAATGACCCGAGGTAGAAGAGCGAATGGAGAAATAGGTATGCAAAACTGAAGGTCCAAGGTACCGCCAGGGCGTCTATCAGTACAAGTAAAAGAGTAGTCTCCAGCTGTGATTAAAAGTTGACCTTTATTTTACATACAAGAACCAGTGAAGCAACGTTTCGGGCTAACAATAAGCCCTTTCTCAAGCCTGACATTTAGTGACTAAAACAGTGTTTAAATAGCCATAATGGCGCCAAGTGATTGCGTTAATTGCATTAGTATCGCCATCTAGTGGTAAAAAATACAAAAACCTATATAACAATTTGTTGCAATTTATGTGCTACAGAATTAACAATGTATATACTAGAAAACACAGTACCTAGCAATTCCATATAAATGATTAAGATGTGACATCATAAGACTTCAAACATAATATAAATACAAATTTAACAAAAAAATATTTTATATTCTACAAAAATTTGTGCCATTCATAAATATTCATTATGTTACAAATTTCATCTACAAAGATTCCATCCATAAAAACACAATCAATACATTTATTAAAAATTAGTATGTGTAAGAAAATCCTAAAAGAAAATTCCCACATACACTAATATGTCAAAATAATAAAACAACTTATTGAACATTCAGAATATTAATGGGTTAATTTCCAATGCATACATAATGCTAATGCATTAATAGATGTCAAAAATTATATATAACCCATAGAGGAATAAAAAAAAAGAACACAAGAAGCAAAAACACATAGGTAAAGTAGATCAAAGGAGCCCTATATAAATGGTCAAATTCCAAGTTTTTAAATTTAAATCTTAAATTTTAAAAGTTGTCTATTTGCATTCTCTATTAAGTCCTTTAGGCCACAGAGTATTTAATTTGTTAATCCAAAAGGCCTCTCTTTTATTTAAAAGAGCCTCCCTATCTCCACCTCTTCTAGGCATACGAATTTGCTCAATGATTTGAAAACGAAGCTGGCTAATATTATGCCCAGCCTGCAAAAAATGTGAAGAAACCGGAGCATCCTTACCACACCTGATATTTGACTTGTGTTCAGAGATCCTCTCTCTTGCCTCTCTGGTCGATTGTCCAATGTATAGTAAAGAACATGGACACTTAATGGCATAAATAATAAACTCTGATCTACAAGTCAAATATTCCTTAATTATGTATTTACCCGTGTAGGGATAAAAAAAAAACCTCTATCTCCCTTAATCATTGAATTGCAATTGATACACGAAAGACAAGGGAAACATCCTGTACGTCGCTTCCCAGTAATAGTTCTCCGAGTACATTTGCTACTACCAACATCTGCTCTTACTAACTGATCTTTTATTTTAGGACTTCTTTTGTAAGGTGGCATAGGTAACTCAGAGAATGCTTTAATATCTAGGTGGCATTTTTGTAAAATAAAGCTATCTTTTTTGTGTTTCTTTCTCCCTTTACTGTGTTAGGCATAGGACTTTCAGATCTTGAAATAATGTTTTGTTTCTCCTTCTATACAAGATCAACAGGATAACCCCTCCGTATAAATTTCTCTGCCATTTGTTCCAATCGTGTCATTTTTAAATCAGAATCAGATAATACGGTCTACTCGCATCAATTGACTTTTCGGTATAGCTTTAAAGGTAGAAGGTGTTAAATAACAAAGTGTTATTTTTATCTGTAGGTTTAGAATAAATATCAGCCTTCAAGCCATGTTCACCTTTATAGATACGTGTCCAAAAAATTAATAGATTGTTCATTCCATGTTAAATTAAATTTAACATAGAGAATGCAATTGGACAACTTTTAAAATTTAAGATTTAAAGTTAAAAACTTGGAATTTGACAATTTATATAGGGCTCCTTTGATCTACTTTACCTATGTGTTTAAGTTTGTTTTTGCTTCTTGTGTTCTTTTATTTATTTCTCTATGGGTTATATATCATTTTGACATCTATTAATGCATTGGCATTATGTATGCATTGGAAATTAACCCATTAATATTCTGAATGTTCAATAAGTTGTTTTATTATTTTGACATATTAGTGTATGTGGGAATTTTCATTTAGGATTTTCTTACACATACTAATTTTTAATAAATGTATTGATTGTGTTTTTATGGATGGAATCTTTGTAGATTAAATTTGTAACATAATGAATATTTATGAATGGCACACATTTTTGTAGAATATAAAATATTTTTTTGTTAAATTTATATTATGTTTGAAGTCTTATGATGTCACATCTTAATCATTTATATGGAATTGCTAGGCATTGTATTTTCTAGTATATACATTGTTAATTCTGTAGCACATAAATTGCAACAAATTGTTAGATAGGTTTTTGTATATAGGCAATTTGTATTTTTTACCACTAGATGGCGATACTAATGCAATTAATGCAATCACTAGGCGCCATTATGGCTATTTAAACACCGTTTTAGTCACTAAATGTCAGGCTTGAGAAAGGGCTTATTGTTAGCCCGAAACGTTGCTTCACTGGTTCTTGTATGTAAAATAAAGGTCAACTTTTCATCACAGATGGAGACTACTCTTTTACTTGGATATATATAGGCTTGGTAAGCCTTCTCCGTGCTTTTGTGAATAGTGGGTGCTGTATTCAATTTGTTTGCTTTAAGCGTCTATCAGTACAGCCCGAGGGTCCCTTGACCCATAAGCTCAGAAGCTTGGCATTCTGCCGAGATGCAATGAGATCCAATTTCGGCTGACCCCATTTGAGAATCAGGATGGAAAACACTTCCAGATGGAGTTCCCACTCCCCCGGGTGAAAGGTATGCCTGCTCAGGAAGTCCGCCTCCCAGTTGTCCGCCCCTGGGATGTGGATCGCCGACAGACAGCAATTGTGTGTCTCCGCCCACTGAATTATCTTGGCTACCTCTGACATGGCTAAGGAACTCCGCGTTCCTCCCTGATGGTTGATGTAAGCCACTGAAGTTATGTTGTCCGACTGAAACCTGATGAACTGGGCCGAGGCCAACTGGGGCCAGGCCAGAAGAGCATTGCTCTCAGCTCCAGAATGTTTATGGGCAGAACAGACTCAGACTGAGTCCAAGGTCCCTGAGCCTTTAGAGCCCCAGATTGCTCCCCATCCCAGAAGGCTGGTGTCTGTTGTTACAATCACCCAAGAAGGTCTGCGAAAGCAGGTTCCCTGGGAGAGATGATCCAGAGACAACCACCAAAGAAGAGAATCTCTTGTCTCCTTCCAGCTGTATTCGCGGAGACAGATCCGTATAATCTCTGTTCCATTGACTGAGCATGTTTAACTGCAGAGGTCTGAGGTGGAACCGGGCGAACGGTATGATGTCCATAGCTGCTACCATCAGACCAATTACCTCCATGCACTGAGCCACTGGTGGCCGAGGAGAGGACTGAAGCGCTAGACAAGAATCAAAAATCTTTGATTTCCTGGCATCTGTCAAAAAGATTTTCATTGATAGGGAATCTATTATGGTTCCCAAGAAAGTTACCCTTGTATTTGGAACTAAGGAGCTCTTTTCCAAATTTACCTTCCATCCGTGAGATCGCAGGAAAGATAACATTTCCGTGTGGGATCTTGCTTGTTGAAAGGATGGCGCCTGGACCAGGATGTCGTCCAGATAGGGCGCCACTGCAATGCCCTGTAATCGGAGCACTGCCAACAGGGATCCCAGACCTGTGAGAAAATTCTGGGAGCTGTGGCAAGGCCAAAAGGAAGAGCCACGAATTGGAAGTGTTTGTCTAGAAATGCAAACCTTAGAAACTTGTGATGATCCCTGTGAATGGGAAGATGCAGGTATGTGTTCTTTAAATCCACCGTTGTCATAAACTGACCCTCTTGGACCAAAGGAAGAATGGAACGAATAGTTTCCATCTTGAAGGATGGTACTCTGAGGAATTTGTTTGGACTCTTGAGATCTAAAATTGGTCTGAAGGTTCCCTCCTTTTTGGGAACTATGAACAGATTGGAATAAAACCCCAGACCCTGTTCCTGCATTGGAACAGGAACTATCACTCCCAGGTCGGAGAGGTCCCGTATACAGTGTAAGAACACCTCTCTTTTTGGCTGGTCTACAGATAATATTGAAAGCAGAAACCTGCCCCTGGGAGGAAAATTCTTGAACTCTAGTTTGTATCCCTTGGACACTATGTCCACTACCCAGGGATCCTGAACATCTCGAACCCAAGCCTGAGTGAAGAAGGAAAGCCTGCCCCCCCACGAGATCCGGTAGCGGATCGGGGGAAGTCCCTTCATGCTGATTTTAATTCCATAGTAGGCTTTTTGGATTGTTTTCCCTTGTTCAAAGACTGATTGGGTCTCCAGGAAGGTTTGGACTGCTCCTGCTTAGAAGAGGAAGCTGAAGAATTTCCCTTGAAATTTCGAAAGGAACGAAAATTACTCTAACGTTCCTTTTTGTTTGTTTCTCTTACCCTGAGGGAGAAAATTACCCTTTCCTCCCGTAATATCAGAGATTATTTCCGTCAAACCCGGTCCAAACAAGGTCTTTCCCTTGTAAGGAATCGCTAAAAGTTTAGACTTAGATGACACATCCGCAGACCAAGGTTTTAAGCATAAAGCTCTGCGGGCTAGTACAGCAAAACCTGAAATCTTTGCTCCCAGTTTGATAACCTGTAGGGAATCATCAGTAATAAATGAATTAGCCAACTTAAGGGCTTTTATCCTATCCTGGATCTCATCAAGGGGAGTGTCTGTCCTAATAGCATCAGACAACGCATCAAACCAATATGCCGCTGCACTAGTGACGGTAGCAATGCACACTGCAGGTTGCCATTGTAAACCCTGGTGTACATACATCTTCTTGAGCAACCCCTCTAATTTTTTGTCCATAGGATCCTTAAAGGCACAACTATCCTTTATGGGGATGGTAGTTTTATTGGCCAGAGTGGAAATTGCCCCTTCCAGCTTGGGTACTGTTTGCCAAGACTCCTTGATAGAGTCCGCTATGGGAAACATCTTTTTAAATATAGGTAATAAAGAAAAAGGGATACCCGGTCTCTCCCATTCCTTAGCAATGATCTCAGTAGCTCGATCTAGTACAGGAAAAATCTCCACCAAGGAAGGTACATCAAAATATTTGTTTAGCTTACTGGATTTCTTAGGATTAACTACGACCATGGTGTCGCTGTCGTCCAATGTAGCTAAAACCTCCTTGAGTAACAGACGGAGGTGTTCTAGCTTAAACCTGAACGATACAACTTCAGTATCAGCAGGAGGAATTACACTGTCAGAATCTGAGATTTCACCCTCAGATGCTACCGAAGTATCCTCCTCCTCAGGCTTCTGTGAGGGGGCATTCGAAATAGCAACAACTGCGTCAGTAACCTCGGTTACTGAATGTTTATTTTTCCTCTTGCGCTTTCCCTGCAACATGGGAAAAGCCCACAACGCATCAGAAACTGCAGAGGACATGAGAGAAGCGATGTCTTGCAGCGTAACTCCAGGAGTTGAAAAGGAAGCGCAGGGCACTGCATGTGTGGGCGGTAAAAGTTGGGACGCTTGAGGAGAAAGCTGCGGCATATACTGAACATTATCATTAGACTCCTGAACAGCATCCGCCTTAGAAAATGTTGGCTCAGAAAAAAGTCTCTCTTTGTAATTTAAAGTTCTCTCAATACATGAGGAACAGAGGGATTGGTGGTTCCACATTGGCATCAAAACATAATGAACAAATGACATTTTGCAGGGCCTCTTGGTCCATTCTGACTCACAATGGATCAAATTATCAAATAAAAAACTGAAATTCTTTAATAAAATGTAAACAGAGAAAAACGTTACTGTCTCTTTAAATTTTAAAACATTACGTTTTTTACTTTTGCAGCAAGGCAAACAGATAATGATACAAAAGTTCTACAGATGACATACCTGCCCTGCTGCACCGGAGGAATTCCCCTTTTTTAGTATAACAATCCGGACTCGTCTCACAGTAAAAACAACAGTCCGGAGCAGGCTGAAGCTTCTAGTGATCGTTTCTGTGTCTGAACACTAGCTACTGCGTAGGCACAGTTCCAATCCGGAAGCGCAACGTAAAAAAGGCGTGCAACAGTAGTTGCCGCCTCAGCCAGTCCCACCCATCGTGGGCGTCTTAAACAATAATCTCCCGGTCGGTAAAAAAGGTCTTACAGGCAAACCGGCGGGAGCAGAGAACACCGCACAGAGAATGAGCCTTAAATAATCTCCCGGTCGGTAAAGATCTCTTACAAGCAAACCGCCGGGAGAAGTGAAATCACACAAGTATGAGTGCCTGCTATAATTAAACTGCCTTATGGAATTGTTCCCCCAAACCTATAGAGGAAACTCTGTCCCAATAAATTAATAAATAAATGCCCAATTTTTCTCCAGGCAACAAGGCAGCTCACTAGGTTTGAGAGGTCCTCTCCCTCCCATGGACCTGTGGAAAAAGAGAAAAAAGACTGAGTAATCTTACTCAAGCATTCAGTAGTAGGGCAGCACTACATGGGAGGCGCAGTGAGAATTATGTCCCACAAGTTCCCATTGCTCTAAAGCCACCACTGCTCTACTGAAGAGACTGATATGGACTACAGCTACACCCTAGAACGAAGCAGCACAATCTTGCACCACTTCAAAAATAATAAAATCTTGATTGAAGAATCTTTTACTAACACCTAACTTTACCCCTTCCTTGCTCTAACATAGGCAAAGAAAATGACTGGGGTGGGAGGGAAGGGAGGTGATATTTAACAGCTTTGCTGTGGTGCTCTTTGCTGCCTCCTGCTGGGCAGGAGTGATATATCCCATTAGTAATTAGATGATCCGTGGACTCATCGTGTCATTAGAAAGAAAGATGTATTTTTAAATACAAGCAGCAAAACTATTTTACCTGCTCATCTTTCTACGCTGAGGCATCTGCTCAATATCTCTCTGTTCTCTCTCCTCCCTTGTCATTCCCTTATAGTTGGAACTTAAGCCGAAGATAGGTCGTGACCACTCATCTATAGAAAAAAAGAAAAAAAAAAAAAAGACAGGCTTTTCCACACTCTCCTGAAGTTTTGAAAATAATACAGTTGCAAAGACTTTATCCATTATTTGGTACAGATATTGTTTAAACTAAGTCACTCTTTAAACTATTTAAAGGGATAGAAAAGGTCAAAATTGAACTGTGCATTTCAAATTTAAATGGAATATTTTTTGCAATATACTTCCATTAGCAAAAAATGCTTCTAGTAACAAGCCCTACATGCACAGTAGTGTATTTATAAAAACACATGCAGACGGGATACAATGCTATTAATGTAAAGGATTTAAATGTCAAGTATGTGAGTAATACATACTGATCAGCTTGCCAGCTATGTCCTTGTTCGGTCTTGACTCCTTAGGATGCTTGTAGAGGTACATAACTGCTCTACCAATACCACTGTGCTTCAGAGTTTCCTGACTCACACTTGGCAGCTAAAATTTAATTAAATGACTTTAAATACAAACAAAATAAGTTGCATTAAACTTAACACACACAACTACTAAACAGCATATTAGAAGATGTGCAGATACAGAGATGATGCTTTAAAAAAGGGACACTAAACACATTTTATGAACCTCCCTATTATCATGGGTGCTTCCATTATGGAACTTGGGTAACACTACAGGGATCTGAAGGAGAATTGCTGCACATGTGCAAAGACATCAGCACTGGAATGTAGTGAGAGATAGATTTCAACCTGGCAGCACCCATGACTAAAGGGCGGGGGGGACATCTATGCTTTTATAATGTATTTAGTGTTTAACATCTCTAACATTGAAAAGTAGTGTAAGGACCATTATAGTCAAAAAAGTACACACTAATTTGTTAGATCATGTCATTTGGCAAACCTGCTCCTCTATGTGTTTAACCTCCACAAAGAGTCCCTCTTGGGACCTGCAAATCACTGCTGGTCTGGAGAGGAAACTGCCAGTGAGCCAGCATCGCTAGTTACACAACTGGGTCATGTGATTACTACTGCTGATTGGCTCTGTGACAGTTTTCTCTCAGTACTATGTGGGTCCTGAGCAGTATTTCTACTATGTGTGTAACATTTTTCAACTATGAATGGCCCTTAAAAGGGACATGAAAGCTACATTTTTTTTTAATTTAATGATTCAGATAGAGCATGCAAAAAAACAAAAACATAATTTAATTATATTATCAAATTTTCTATTGGTATTCTTTATTAAAAGCAGTGAAGTAAGCTCAGGAGCATGTACGTGTCTGCAGCACTAGATCACAGTTTTGAAAGAATATTATACATTTGAACAAGAACTAGATGGCGGCACTTTTCCTGCCATGGAGTGCTCCAGACATCCGCCCACTACC
This sequence comes from Bombina bombina, assembly GCF_027579735.1. Classification (NCBI taxonomy): domain Eukaryota; kingdom Metazoa; phylum Chordata; class Amphibia; order Anura; family Bombinatoridae; genus Bombina; species Bombina bombina. The sequence goes on from NC_069502.1 coordinate 261,828,895, forward strand.
TACCTATCTATCACTTCAACAATGTATATTAAAAAAAATGAAGAACATTTGATAAAGAAATTAAGTGGAAACTTTTTTTTAAATTGCATGCTCTGTCAGACACAAAAGGAACACTCCCTTTAAAAGGTATCTTTGTCGTCACATGACCTCACCTCTTGAAGTATTTTAAGCAGCTCTTCTCTAATTTTTAAGGCTGGTAGGCTTCTATCAGGGAGAGGTGTAAGCCATTCTTTAATTGCAGACATAACCCCGCTATCAATAAAGGTCTCTTTTAGGTCCTGCCTGTTGAGAGAAAATCCAACATATTGAAATCATTAAAAGAAAAAACCAAAACAAAAAAACCCCTGAAAACTGCTGGTGAAATTAGCTTTCCCTGTATCTCCCATATAGTGATTACAAGGACATATTAGTGTAGTAGTCTAAAGACATTCATGTGCACCAAAACTGCCTAAATATAGAATAAAGTAAATGTAGAAAATAATAAGTCAATTTGGAGTACTTACTTTTTAAGGTGCATCACCACAGTGGGGAGGAGAGTTAACTTCTTTAATGCAGGTTTCTTGGTAGAGTTGAGATTACGGTCTTCCTAAAAGATAAAGAGAGTAAAGATGAAAGTTAAACATTTTTTCTAAATAAGTGTTAATCGGTAATGAAATTGACAGAACTGTATATTCTTTTTAGTGAAAAGGGCAACTGTTTAGTAAACGTTTTGAAAATAACAAAAGTAATCTTACTACGGAGAAATCTATTTGACACTCAATTGGATGAGGGATTTTCACATAAATGACACAGTCCTAAGTAAGCTGCCCTTTACAATAGGAAATACACAGCATCCACTTACCTCTGCCGCCTCAGTCATTTTCAAGATCATGGCGCTCACCACATCATCAGCGTCACTAATAAAAGTGCCACCATCTCTGTTTCGCCTTCGTTTTCCACTCATACTTTTCTTTCTCTCCATCATCAGATCAAAATCTGATCTAAAATCATTGCTGATGCAGAAAGGAAGTTTAGTTATGGGGGGGTGAAATAATAATTAAAAATTGCACACTATGCTTTTATGACCTTTAAATTATTAAATTGGCAAAATATGAAGTCAGGTTTTATATTATAAATAAAATTTTTTAAAAACAATCAATTTAAGCTAAAAAATTAAAAAATATATATAAAATTTACTTCAACACATCTATATAAAAAGTTGTAGGATTAAACCTCCCATCCAGCTATAACACTTATATCCCCACCTAACAAAATCCATTAGTACCTCGAAGCAAATCTCCCAAATAGCTAAAAACATCCAAAAATGTCAAGTGGAAGAAACAAATATCTTAGTTGGACCACATTATCCGAGCTTCCACACATTTTACTCCCTGACACACACACCCTATATACCAATATCAAACATTTGAAATGTTGACTTAAATCTTAAAAGGGACAGTCTACTCCAGACTTTTTATTGTTAGATAATCCCTTTATTTCCCATTCCCCATTTTTTTTAATAAACACTGTTATATCAATACACTTTTTACCTCTGTGAATACCTTGCATCTAAGCCTCTGCAGACTGCCCCCTTATTTTAGTACTTTTGACAAACTTGCATTTTAGCCAATCTGTGCTGGCTCATTGGAAATATTTTGAATAAATCCTTTATGTATTGTGGAAAGGGGCTACCCCAAACTTTGTGATCTTGTTTAATGTACATATTGTTTTCTATTAAAGAACATAGAAAGAGTAACCACTTTTTTGACAAAAGGGTCCTCTGCACAAATAGACATCCTTTATACCAACTTTCCAAATATAAAAGAGATGCAGCTTACACTTTGCTAGATCTCACATCATCATCAGAGCCAGAATCCTCAACAGCTGCTGCTTGCTTGTTAGCTACTGCCTTCTCACCCTCCAAGTCTTCTTGATTAAAACCCTAAAAGAAAAAAATAAGAAAAGAAAATAAGGAAGAATACTTTAAACTATGAAGGCTTTCCATATTTGCCACCAGAGTAATCCAAAATTAGGGCTGACAGTGTACATTAGTTACCAGAATATTAAAGGGACAACACTAAAATTGTAATTGTTTAAAAAGATAGATAACGCCTTTACTACCCATTCCCCAGCTTTGCACAACCAATATTGATATATTAATATACTTTATAACATTTAAACCACTAAATGTCTGCCTGTTTCTAAGCCAATAAAGATAGCCTTTTATCACGTTTTTTTATTTGCTTTTCACAACAGGAGACTGGTAGTTCATGTGGGCCATATAGATAAAATTGTGCTCACACCCATGGGTTATGCACAACAAAGCTAAAATGCAAGTCAATAGATAAAATGTGATCAGGGGGCTGTCAAAAGAGGCTTAGATACAAGGTAATCAGAGGTAAAAAGTATATTAATATAACTGTTGGCTATGCTAAACTGGGGAATGGGTAATAAAGGGATTATCTATCTTTTTAAACAACAACATTTTTTAGTTGACTGTCCCTTTAACAAAGTTCAATAAAATTGAGAAAATAACCATTGCTTCTTTCCTGAAGCTATTGTCAAAATTTTATAGGCGACATCACTGCAAATTAACCACTATAATTCAAATGCCAAATATGAAAATGAAAAAAAAAAAAAGCCAGAATTTATCGCCAGCATGATCAATATTAAAAGTAGACATCAAAAGTTATTACCGTAAACTCCTCCTCTTCCTCATCTCCCGACTCCCCAAAAATATCTGCAATTAAAGTTCTGCAAGAAAAAACAAAAAAAACACCTCATAGCTACAAGACACTGCCAAAAATTATAGGATACATTATTTGCGTTACTAATGCTTCAGGTGATCTATATAGAACAATTATGGATACTGCTAAATTACTGTTTAAACAGTGTGGTTTAAAAGGGAAAGTAAACACAGAAATTTGAATATAAAATATTTAGTTATGTGTAGGGTGGATAAAAATGAACATTTAACCCCTTAAGGACTGGGCATTATTTATATATATATATATATATATATATATATATATATATATATATATATATATATATATATATAATATTTTTTAGTAGACAACCCAAAGAATTGATCTAGGCCCAATTTGGTATATTTCATACCACCATTTCACTGCCAAATGCGATCAAATAAAGAAAACTTAACTTTTTCACAAACTTTAGGTCTCTCACTGAAATGATTTACAAACAGTTTGTGCAATCATGGCACAAATGGTTGTAAAAGCTTCTCTGGGATCCCCTTTGCTCAGACATATGGCTTTGCCATTGCTTTTTGGTAATTAGAAGGTCACTAATTTCTGCTGCGCACCACACTTGTAGCTTGTAAGGTTAATTTTAGCTTTAGTGTAGAGATTGCCCTCCCACCCGACACTTCCCACCCCGATCCCTCTCAAACAGCTCTCTTCCCTCCCTCGTCACCCCAATCTTAAGTACTGGCAGACAGTCTGCCAGTATGCAGTTTTACGCTTTTTTTTTTTAAATATTATTTTCCTTAGTGTAGGATTACCCTCTTACCTTCCCACCTCCCTGATCCTTCCCAAAAATGCTCTCTAACCCTCCCCCTTCTTATTTCTGCCAGCTAAGGTATTTGACAGCTGTCTGCCAGTACCCAGTTTTCTATTATTTATTGTAACAAAACCCCCCCACTTATTTCTGTTGTGTAACTGCCAAACTCCATCCCCCTCCCTCATGTACCCCCCTCCCCCTCTAAGATAGTTTCCCTACCCTCCTACCCTCCACTCTAGGATTCCCTTCTCCCTCCTCCCCTCTTCCCCAAACCAACCGCTCACGGCATTTAGTTTTGTTGTAGTGTAGCGGTTCCACCTGTTCCCGCCCCCTCCAGCGATGGGCCGCCCACCCACCTACCTCTCTCCTAATCCTCCCACGTCACCAATGATCGGCAACACCGCTGCCTGATGCCGAGGGGGACACAGTCTGCATCTGTACCTCTGAAAGTCTATCTCTGCACTCCCCCACTATTCTAAAAGTAGCGAGAGTAGAGAGAGGCCCAGGACAACAGCGTCGTACAGGGTACAACGCTGGTCCTTAAGGGCTTAACGACCAGTGCCGTAAAAGGGTTTGAAAAAAATTTTTGTAAAAAAAAAACAGAATTTATGCTTACCTGATAAATTACTTTCTCCAACGGTGTGTCCGGTCCACTGCGTCATCCTTACATGTGGGATATTCTCCTCCCCAACAGGAAATGGCAAAGAGCCCAGCAAAGCTGGTCACATGATCCCTCCTAGGCTCCGCCTTCCCCAGTCATTCGACCGACGTAAAGGAGGAATATGCATAGGAGAAATCATATGATACCGTGGTGACTGTAGTTAGAGAAAATAATTCATCAGACCTGATTAAAAAACCAGGGCGGGCCGTGGACCGGACACACCGTTGGAGAAAGTAATTTATCAGGTAAGCATAAATTCTGTTTTCTCCAACATAGGTGTGTCCGGTCCACGGCGTCATCCTTACTTGTGGGAACCAATACCAAAGCTTTAGGACACGGATGATGGGAGGGAGCAAATCAGGTCACCTAGATGGAAGGCACCACAGCTTGCAAAACCTTTCTCCCAAAAATAGCCTCAGAAGAAGCAAAAGTATCAAATTTGTAAAATTTGGCAAAAGTGTGCAGTGAAGACCAAGTCGCTGCCTTACATATCTGCTCAACAGAAGCCTCGTTCTTGAAGGCCCATGTGGAAGCCACGGCCCTAGTGGAGTGAGCTGTGATTCTTTCAGGAGGCTGCCGTCCGGCAGTCTCATAAGCCAATCGGATGATGCTTTTAAGCCAAAAAGAGAGAGAGGTAGAAGTTGCTTTTTGACCTCTCCTTTTACCAGAATAAACAACAAACAAGGAAGAAGTTTGTCTGAAATCCTTTGTAGCCTCTAAATAGAATTTTAGAGCACAAACTACATCCAAATTGTGTAACAAACGTTCCTTCTTTGAAACTGGATTCGGACACAAAGAAGGCACGACTATCTCCTGGTTAATATTTTTGTTAGAAACAACTTTCGGAAGAAAACCAGGTTTAGTACGCAAAACCACCTTATCTGCATGGAACACCAGATAAGGAGGAGAACACTGCAGAGCAGATAACTCTGAAACTCTTCTAGCAGAAGAAATTGCAACCAAAAACAAAACTTTCCAAGATAATAACTTGATATCAACGGAATGTAGGGGTTCAAACGGAACCCCCTGAAGAACTGAAAGAACTAAATTGAGACTCCAAGGAGGAGTCAAAGGTTTGTAAACAGGCTTGATTCTAACCAGAGCCTGAACAAAAGCTTGAACATCTGGCACAGCCGCCAGCTTTTTGTGAAGTAAAACAGATAAAGCAGAAATCTGTCCCTTCAAAGAACTTGCAGATAATCCTTTCTCCAAACCTTCTTGAAGAAAGGATAGAATCTTAGGAATTTTTATCTTGTTCCATGGGAATCCTTTAGATTCACACCAACAGATATATTTTTTCCATATTTTATGGTAGATTCTTCTAGTTACAGGCTTTCTAGCCTGAACAAGAGTATTAATGACAGAATCTGAGAACCCTCGCTTTGATAAAATCAAGCGTTCAATCTCCAAGCAGTCAGTTGGAGTGAGGCCAGATTCGGATGTTCGAACGGACCTTGAACAAGAAGGTCCTGTCTCAAAGGTAGCTTCCATGGTGGAGCCGATGACATATTCACCAGATCTGCATACCAAGTCCTGCGTGGCCACGCAGCAGCTATCAAGATCACCGATACCCTCTCCTGTTTGATCCTGGCTACCAGCCTGGGAATGAGAGGAAACGGTGGGAACACATAAGCTAGGTTGAAGGTCCAAGGTGCTACTAGTGCATCCACTAGAGTCGCCTTGGGATCCCTGGATCTGGACCCGTAGCAAGGAACCTTGAAGTTCTGACGAGACGCCATCAGATCCATGTCTGGAATGCCCCACAATTGAATTATTTGGGCAAAGATTACCGGATGGAGTTCCCACTCCCCCGGATGAAATGTCTGACGACTCAAAATCCGCTTCCCAATTTTCCACTCCTGGGATGTGGATTGCAGACATGTGGCAGGAGTGAGTCTCCGCCCATTGAATTATTTTGGTCACTTCTTCCATCGCCAGGGAACTCCTTGTTCCCCCCTGATGGTTGATATACGCAACAGTCGTCATGTTGTCTGATTGAAACCTTATGAATTTGGCCTTTGCTAGCTGAGGCCAAGCCTTGAGAGCATTGAATATCGCTCTCAGTTCCAGAATATTTATCGGGAGAAGAGATTCTTCCCGAGACCAAAGACCCTGAGCTTTCAGGGGTTCCCAGACCGCGCCCCAGCCCACCAGACTGGCGTCGGTCGTGACAATGACCCACTCTGGTCTGCGGAAGCGCATCCCTTGTGACAGGTTGTCCAGGGTCAGCCACCAACGGAGTGAATCTCTGGTCCTCTGATCTACTTGTATCGTCGGAGACAAGTCTGTATAATCCCCATTCCACTGACTGAGCATGCACAGTTGTAATGGTCTTAGATGAATTCGCGCAAAAGGAACTATGTCCATTGCCGCGACCATCAAACCTATTACTTCCATGCACTGCGCTATGGAAGGAAGAAGAACAGAATGAAGTACTTGACAAGAGCTTAGAAGTTTTGATTTTCTGGCCTCTGTCAGAAAAATCCTCATTTCTAAGGAGTCTATTATTGTTCCCAAGAAGGGAACTCTTGTTGACGGGGATAGAGAACTTTTTTCTACGTTCACTTTCCACCCGTGAGATCTGAGAAAGGCCAGGACAATGTCCGTATGAGCCTTTGCTTGTGGCAGAGACGACGCTTGAATCAGTATGTCGTCCAAGTAAGGTACTACTGCAATGCCCCTTGGTCTTAGCACCGCTAGAAGGGACCCTAGTACCTTTGTGAAAATTCTTGGAGCAGTGGCTAATCCGAATGGAAGTGCCACAAACTGGTAATGCTTGTCCAGAAAGGCGAACCTTAGGAACCGATGATGTTCCTTGTGGATAGGAATATGTAGATACGCATCCTTTAAATCCACCGTGGTCATGAATTGACCTTCCTGGATGGTAGGAAGAATTGTCCGAATGGTTTCCATTTTGAACGATGGAACCCTGAGAAATTTGTTTAGGATTTTGAGATCTAAGATTGGTCTGAATGTTCCCTCTTTTTTGGGAACTATGAACAGATTGGAGTAGAATCCCATCCCTTGTTCTCCTAATGGAACAGGATGAATCACTCCCATTTTTAACAGGTCTTCTACACAATGTAAGAATGCCTGTCTTTTTATGTGGTCTGAAGACAATTGAGACCTGTGGAACCTTCCCCTTGGGGGTAGCTCCTTGAATTCCAGAAGATAACCTTGGGAGACTATTTCTAGCGCCCAAGGATCCAGAACATCTCTTGCCCAAGCCTGAGCGAAGAGAGAAAGTCTGCCCCCCACCAGATCCGGTCCCGGATCGGGGGCCAACATCTCATGCTGTCTTGGTAGCAGTGGCAGGTTTCTTGGCCTGCTTACCTTTGTTCCAGCCTTGCATTGGCCTCCAGGCTGGCTTGGTTTGAGAAGTATTACCCTCTTGCTTAGAGGATGTAGAACTTGAGGCTGGTCTGTTTCTGCGAAAGGGACGAAAATTTGGTTTATTTTTAGCCTTAAAAGACCTATCCTGAGGAAGGGCGTGGCCCTTTCCCCCAGTGATATCTGAAATAATCTCTTTCAAGTCAGGGCCAAACAGCGTTTTCCCCTTGAAAGGTATGTTAAGCAATTTGTTCTTGGAGGACGCATCCGCTGACCAAGACTTTAGCCAAAGCGCTCTGCGCGCCACAATAGCAAACCCTGAATTTTTCGCCGCTAATCTAGCTAATTGCAAAGTGGCGTCTAAAGTAAAAGAGTTAGCCAATTTAAGAGCGTGAACTCTGTCCATAATCTCCTCATAAGAAGATTCTTTATCGAGCGACTTTTCTAGTTCATCGAACCAGAAACACGCTGCTGTAGTGACAGGAACAATGCATGAAATTGGTTGTAGAAGGTAACCTTGCTGAACAAACATCTTTTTAAGCAAACCCTCTAATTTTTTATCCATAGGATCTTTGAAAGCACAACTATCTTCTATAGGGATAGTAGTGCGTTTGTTTAGAGTAGAAACCGCCCCCTCGACCTTGGGGACTGTCTGCCATAAGTCCTTTCTGGGGTCGACCATAGGAAACAATTTCTTAAATATAGGGGGAGGGACAAAAGGTATGCCGGGCCTTTCCCATTCTTTGTTTACAATGTCCGCCACCCGCTTGGGTATAGGAAAAGCTTCGGGGGGCACCGGGACCTCTAGGAACTTGTCCATCTTACATAATTTCTCTGGAATGACCAAATTGTCACAATCATCCAGAGTAGACAACACCTCCTTAAGCAGAGCGCGGAGATGTTCCAATTTAAATTTGAATGTAATAACATCAGGTTCAGCTTGTTGAGAAATTTTCCCTGAATCTGAAATTTCTCCCTCAGACAAAACCTCCCTGGCCCCTTCAGACTGGTGTAGGGGCATGTCAGAACCATTATCATCAGCGTCCTCATGCTCTTCAGTATTTTCTAAAACAGAGCAGTCACGCTTTCGCTGATAAGTGGGCATTTTGGCTAAAATGTTTTTGATAGAATTATCCATTACAGCCGTTAATTGTTGCATAGTAAGGAGTATTGGCGCACTAGATGTACTAGGGGCCTCCTGTGTGGGCAAGACTGGCGTAGACGAAGGAGGGGATGATGCAGTACCATGCTTACTCCCCTCACTTGAGGAATCATCTTGGGCATCATTTTCTCTAAATTGTTTGTCACATACATCACATCTATTTAAATGAGAAGGAACCTTGGCTTCCTCACATACAGAACATAGTCTGATAGTTCAGACATGTTAAACAGGCATAAACTTGATAACAAAGTACAAAAAACGTTTTAAAATAAAACCGTTACTGTCACTTTAAATTTTAAACTGAACACACTTTATTACTGAATATGTGAAAAAGTATTAAGGAATCGTTCAAAATTCACCAAAATTTCACCACAGTGTCTTAAAGCCTTAAAAGTATTGCACACCAAATTTGAAAGCTTTAACTCTTAAAATAACGGAACCGGAGCCGTTTTTATATTTAACCCCTATACAGTCCCTGGTATCTGCTTTGCTGAGACCCAACCAAGCCCAGAGGGGAATACGATACCAAATGACGCATTCAGTAAGCTTTTTCTGTGTATCTGAGCTCCTCACACATGCATCTGGATGCCTTGCTTCCCAAAAACAACTGCGCATTAGTGGCGCGAAAATGAGGCTCTGCCTATGATTAGAGAAGGCCCCCAGTGAAAAAGGTGTCCAATACAGTGCCTGCCGTTTTTTTAACATAATTCCCAAGAATAAAATAACTCCTCAAAGCTATAAACTATTAAAAATGCTTATAAATTAATCGTTTTAGCCCAGAAAAATGTCTACCAGTCTTTAAAGCCCTTGTGAAGCCCTTTATTCTTATTAATAAAAATGGCTTACCGGATCCCATAGGGAAAATGACAGCTTCCAGCATTACCAAGTCTTGTTAGAAATGTGTCATACTTCAAGCAGCAAAGTCTGCACACTGTTTCCCCCAACTGAAGTTATTTCATCTCAACAGTCCTGTGTGGAAACAGCCATCGATTTTAGTAACGGTTGCTAAAATCATCTTCCTCTTACAAACAGAAATCTTCATCCTTTTTTCTGTTTCAGAGTAAATAGTACATACCAGCACTATTTTAAAATAACAAACTCTTGATTGAAGAATAAAAACTACATTTAACACCAAAAAACTCTTAACCATCTCCGTGGAGATGTTGCCTGTGCAACGGCAAAGAGAATGACTGGGGAAGGCGGAGCCTAGGAGGGATCATGTGACCAGCTTTGCTGGGCTCTTTGCCATTTCCTGTTGGGGAGGATAATATCCCACAAGTAAGGATGACGCCGTGGACCAGACACACCTATGTTGGAGAAATTAAGATATCAGATTTTTAATTTAATTTAAAAAGGATTTTTCTTTAATAAAATGCTTTTTAAAAAAGGAAAAAAAAAAAAAAAATCTATGGGGCCTAGCTAAATACATTGGGTGAGACAGTGACGAGCATCAGGCTCACAGTAGTGTATTGATTCTGGGCCTACCTATGTATGCTTTTCAATAATGGATACCAAGAGAATGAAGCAAATTAGATAAGTGAATTGGAAAATTGCATATTATTTCTGAATCATGAAAGTTTAAAATTTTGACTTTACTGTCCCATTAATGCCATTGCTCCAATGCAAATCGATGTACCCAGAATTAACCCATACTAAATTTCAAGAAGCTCAATGAATAAAAAGACTGTTTGGAGTGGAATAGATCTGCAAAAGGACCTAAGTGTGAGGAGGGAGGGACAAGCACTAAAAATAAATGTTATTGTTTTAGTGAAATAAAACAAATATTAGAATTAAGTCAGAACATACAATTTGTTGTAAAAAGTTTCTAATTATTTTTATTGGTTATTTGTAAAGCGCCAACAGATCTTGCAGCGCTATAAACATAGGTGGAATACAAGGAAACATTTATAGGGATCAGACGGGTAGAGGGCCCTGCCAAGAGTCGCACTGTTGTAGTCAGCTCTAAAGAAGGTGATCTACAAACAGCATGGCTCTTAGGCTTACATGCTAAGTGGGTTCAAGGGGAGGAAACTGTATAAAGAAAGGTTAGTGTAGGTTGTATGCATCCCTGAACATTAGAGTCTTTGGGGAGTGCTTGAAGTTTTCAAAACTAGGGGAGAGTCTTGTGGAGCAAGGTAGAGAGTTCCACAAGATGGGGGCCAGTCTGGAGAAGTCCTGTAAGCGGGAGTGTGAGGAGGTAACAAGAGAGGAGGAGAGTAGGTGGTCATGAGCAGAGCGAAAGACGGGAGGGAGAGTATCTGGAGACAAGGTCTGAGATATAGGGTGGAGCAGTGCAGTTGAGGGCTTTGTATGTCAGAGTGAGAATCTTGTGTTTAATCCTGGAGGCAAGAGAAAGCCAGTGAAGGGATTGGCAGAGAGGGGTAGCAGAAGAGCAACGTGTAAGGAAGATGAGTCTGGCAGAGGCATTCATTATGGATTGTAAAGGAGCTAGGCGGCAGCTGGGGAGACCAGAGAGGACAGAGTTGCAGTAATCGAGGCGGGAAAGGATGAGAGAGTGGATTAAAATCTTAGTTGTGGGTGGTTCCGGAGGAGGAGCTTGCACTCAGGTTCAGGTGCGCAAGGTGTGCAAGGTGTGCACGCTTCTATCCCCTGCAGTTAATCCATTGGCGGAGTTCTCGCGCTGGATTCCTTACTGACAGAGGAAAAAGACTTTGCAGCCGGCTTGGTCTTTCTTAAGCCCGGAGGAACCACACAGCGCTTTAAAATCTCCAGGATCGGCTCTGTACAAAGAGCAACCTGTACAAACATCTGAGAGAAAGATATAACAACGTCGGCAGTCCCCCCTCCCTCCGATGCAGCGTGAGGGGGGTAGATAGCCAAACACCAAGAGGACCTGCAAGCCGATAAATACAATATATGCTTAACAAAACCTGAAAGCAGATAAAGCTCATCTCTAAAAACCGCATGAATAAATATGTGGAAAGGAAGTCAGCTGTGAAATCATACAAGCATACACCCGTTATTAAGTACACTGAGATAAGGTCAGAGAACTAACTGGTCTAAATAAACAATCTCACCGGATCTCTAGCAGGGAACAAGTATCCTGAAAGTAACCGGAGGACCCCTTGACTGAGACAAGTGCTTGGAGGTGAATAGTGTGGGACCGGCAGCAGGAGCGGATTGACGGAGGATCAGTATCCACGGCTGTCTCTACATCTCCTCCCCCCCACCGGTGCTGCGAGGGGGAGGCAACGTTGCAGCGCAACAGAGTCTCCAAGGGGCCAAATCCTCAAGAAACTACAAAGTGAAGGTATCGGAGACTCCGGGCAATTGGAGCGGGCCTGGATCTAACGCCCCCACACAGATAAATATACCAGCACAATCTCACCCTGCACCGCTCGATAAAAGGCAGAAGTTAAAGACATAAATGTTATTGTCAGCCCGTGGCAGTCTGTGTTAATCCAGGAAACAGAGGGGCTGCAGAGGCATCCTACCGGAACAGAGTCGCTGGTGGGGTGAGTGCTGGACATTGTTGGAGCTAACCTTAGCCACCAGATAGGGGTTAATAATTGCAGAGACACATAAAAGGGGATCCTTGGACTGACACCCCTCATAGTTAACTAACGGGAAAGAACCTGTCTAAATCAGTCTAGTTAGAGAACTATTTTGTTTTGTTTGTTCTGTTTAAAGTAACGATAATTATTGTGTATTCATAGCATTACCTGTTACTTGCCACCATTAAGTAACTAAGAGGACTTTTTAATTGGAAATGTATTAACTATCTCTAGAAAGTTGTTAGAATCTTAGATCTTGAAAATTTAGATCAGAGGTTAAAATTGAATTGATTGAATCAGCATGGACTATCTAAATGTTGTTAAATGTTAAATAGTTCATGTCTATAAACTCACAAACTTAACTGTATTTCTATATATTAATCACTGAGACCATTAAGGGAATATTCTAATGCAGGAAAGACCTAAACTTAAGAGTTGTTATTGTTTGAATGTTCCTAGTAGGAATCACTGAAAATTAGAAGTTTAACTGACATATCTAATCAGGTTAGAAGAGTTGGTTGAATTAGAAGTTGTTCTATATTTAAATATTAGTATCTAGATAAAAGGTACTGCTTATCTCTGTACACCGCGAAGGAGTTTGAGGTTAATGAGTCAAACTTAACATAGTGGAACTCCCTGACAAAGCATACACCCGATATCAGAACAATTAGAGATTATCCTTAATTGAAACTTATTAAGAGCCATACTCTGGTCCTAAGCACATAAGAAAATAAAATCACAGTTTTTAGTGCATAAAATTTTTTTCCCCTGTTTTTTTTCCTTTTTTTTTTCTCTTTTTCTTCTCTCCCTCATTCCTCTCTTGGTCTATCACTATCACCCTAAACACTCTCTTCCATCCTCACAATTGAATTAAATAACTCACTCTTTTTTTTTTTTTTTTTTTCCCTTATCACTACGTACATGGATAAATTCATCACTTCACCTTCTGTCACAAACAAAATCAAACCAGATATGGCAACCAAACACAGGGAACGTAGAAATAAAAAATTCCACTGAAACTTTAGCAGAAAGTCATTCTGAAAGTAATAGTACAACCACTCAAAGCCCTAAAACAGCTCAAGAAACACAACTTCTAGTTTCTAGTATTTTAGAGGCAATTACACCTAAATTTGAATCATTAAAATCAGAAATTAAGCAAGATATAATAACCTTAACAACGGAAGTAAGGCAATTCTCTAATAGACTCCAAGAAGCTGAACAGAGGATTTCAGACCTGGAGGATGTGACAAATATAGCCTTACCAAAGCTAGAGAGTACTCAAAATGATTTAATTAAAATTCAAAATAAACTAGATGAATTGGAAAACAGATCTAGACGAAACAATTTAAGAATTATTGGAATCCCAGAATCCAACCAACCCGAAGATCTCAGGAAGTTAATGACACACACTTTACCACAATTATTAAAGATTCCCTCACCTCAAGCACCAATTATTATTGAGAGTACACAGACTGGGGAGACTAGGAGACAGCATGGGGGATCCTGTTAGACCAAGACCAATCATTGCAAGATTTCTTAATTATCAAGATAAAGAATTGTATTTACAATTTTATCGTAAAAATCAACCAATATTTCATAACGATGTTAAGGTCTTGCTCTTCCAGGATTTCTCTGCTGAAACGTCCAGAAAACGAAGGGAACTCTCCCCAGTGTGTGGGAAAATGATTAATGCAGGATGGAAGGCCACCGTCATATATCCAGCCAAGCTTAAATTGTTGCTTGGGGGCCGCACTTTCCTCTTTGATTCAGCCTCAGAAGCAGAGAGGAAACTTGCGGAGCATGGAATTAAATAATAACAAGTTAACATGACAACTTAATGGCCTTGCTGAACTAACAAAAATGGCTGGCAAAACAATAAGCTATAGGGATTTCCAAACTTTTAAACTAGGGAAGCAGACTATTATAAATTATTTTTTTAATTATGGTTTTTTTTTTGTTTTTTGTTTTTTCTCCCCCCCACTCCTCCCACCCCCATTTCTTCTTTTTTTCTTTTTATAAATTAATCAAAATAACATGAAAAACTCTATTAGGTTCACCTCCTGGAACGTAGGAGGCATAACTTTCCCTATAAAACGCAAAACAATATTGACACACCTTAAAAAATTTAACACAACAATCGCCCTCCTACAAGAAACTCATTTAAACACTGTAGAGTCTATTAAAGGGACAGTTCACCAAAAAACTTTCTCCCCTTTAAATTATTCCCAATGATCCTTTTTTACCTGCTAGAGTGTATTAAATTGGTAAGTAGCTCCTTTACTCATATTTCAGCATTTGAAATAGCTAATTTAGCTTGTGGTTTCCCAACCTATACTGAAAGTTTTGATACTGGCGTATATGCTATTGACAAGCCTAAGTAAACACAGCCAGCAGAAGAGATTACACCCTGAGTGGGGGTATGATAGTTAAGTAATAAAATGATAATTTTCCATTGTTCTCTCTATGTATTGAGCTTTGGTGTTCCAGACAAATATAAGATAAGGAAGCAAGTCTGTGTACATAAAAGTGATAACATAATGAGATCTGATATTACCTGAAGCTCAACCCATTGTAATAGGCTGTGGTTTCAAAGCACAAAACCAGCTACTTCAGATACACAAATAAACCCGAAAATGCAATTTCTCAAATATTTTATACTCTGCAGTTGGTATAACAAGTCATTGAAAATACATTTATGGAAAAACAATTTTACAGTGTACTGTCCCTTTAAGTTAAAATCTTCATGGGTAGCAGAAGTATTCTTTACCCCATCTGTAAAGAGAAATAATGGGGTGGCCATTTTGCTAGGGAAAGAGTTAAAATATGAGGTAATGCTATCTATTAAAGATCCAGAAAGTAGATATATATAATCCTTAAATTAAAAATTGCTAATATGATATACACCATTTGTAATGTATACGCACCAAATGTAATTGATACTAATTTTTGGGACATTCTTCAAACCAAAATTTTGCAGGTGACAGAAGGACATCTAATCTTGGCAGGTGATTTCAATATGGCACCTCAATATCCACTGGATAGGTTAAGACGAGGCACACATTACAAAAAAACAAAAAAAAGATAATCTAGAAACTAAAATATTTAAGTCTATTTTTTCTAATCTTGCACTCAGAGACATTTGGAGATCACAGAATCTGGATACTAGAGGATATACTTGTTACTCTAAAGCCTTCAAATCATTATCTAGGATTGACCTATTTTTAATAAATGATAGTTTATATAAATCTGGAGTGAAAGCCTCAGTATCCGAAATCTGTATCTCCGATCATGCCCCTATACAGTTAGATACTCTAAGTATAAATAATCAAGCACAAGCAAGAGGTTTTGTATATCCAAAATATTTAAATAAAGAACTTGAATTTTAGAAACTGACTTAAATCTAAGCTAGAGGAGTATTTTCAATTTAAAGTGATTGTCAATTTTCCTTGTTTTGAACACATATTCCTGTAGGCAATCATGATATTAACCTAACCGCCACTATACATTTTTCCAAAAATTTGTAATATGTTGTTTATTTCTTACTCGAAATATCGACGATTCACTGTACCTGCTCCTCCCACAGTTCACTTCCTTGTTTTGAGCCATCTCACGTATACAGCGGTCCCACCCGCTGTTTACATCTCGTCAATGCGCGCTCCCATTTTCATTTCCAATTGCGCATGCGTGAAATGCTGTCAATCAACCATAGTATTCATTGAATCAATACATTCAATGAATACTATCGTTGAGAAGTGAAGGAAACGATCTGCTACCCCAGCCCGTTATAACACCATTTAAAAATAAAATACACATTGATTGTAAGTGTATCTTGAAACTAAACTTTTAAGGTATGATGTGAAGAAATATGAATTTAAGCAATATCGGTTTGCAAAATAAGCTGACATTATAGAATACGGAGCCCTGTTACTGATTTACTTACCGAGCGGTACAGTAATTCAGAAATGACAGGGCTCCGTAAAATAAAACTACTGCGCATGCGCGAAATGTGCACGCTTGTAAAAGTAAAACGTCAGTGAACATAAGAACGCAGGCGCAGAAAGGAGTAGTTACGTCAGTGTAAGGGGGTGGGTCCCCCTGTGGTTAGAGACTTGATTGGTTATTAGGACATCAATCAAACTGAGAATAAGTAGGCGCGCGTGCCGGGTGGAGGATCCAAATAACTAGAGACAAGGTAAAAAATAAAAATAAAAGCTATATAACCAAAAAATTGAAATACGATGAATGAAACTACTATTTATTTTTCATAGACATTAAGGGTAACGTTAGTCAGGATGCGCACTTTACATTCACTTTAACACAGACTCAATTGATAATTTCTCGATAGTATGGGAAGCCGCAAAAGCAATATTAAGAGGGGAGATAATTGCTTACACTGCTAGATTTAAAAAGAAGATTAAGTTAAAAGAGAGGGAAATTACAGCAGCGGTAACAAATGCATACAATAGATATTTAAATTCCTCCACAAATGATAATTGGAAAAGATACATTGAAACAAAGAAGGAACGTGACACGTTTCTAATCTCGCATACAACACAATCAGAATTAAAATACAGAGCACAGCTATATAAATTTGGTAACAAGTTGGGTAAGCTACTAGCAAAATTAATAAAAAACTCTAAAAGCTCAACGGTAATTGAATCCATATTAGCCTATGAGAAATTAACTACTCATCCCGAAGAAATCTCTGAGTCTTTCTATAAATACTATAAAGCAATTTATTCCTCTTCCAATATGGGGATAGAATATCAGGAAAATTTTTGGGAAGGTATGACTCTATTAAAGATTAGCCCAGAATTTAATCTCAAAATTAACTCCCCTATTTTGGAATCAGAAGTAAATCAAGCTATACACGCTTTAAAACTAGATAAAGCTCCAGGCTCAGATTTCCTCCCAAATGAAATCTATAAAAATTTAGCATCAACTTTTCTCCCACACTTAACAAAATTATTTAACAATTTTTATAAGGAGAACACTCAGATTCCCCCTAATTTTGTGGCGTCACAGACAATACTCATTCTTAAACCAGGTAAAGATAAAAATAAAAAAGAATCGTATAGACCAATCGCCCTCTTAAATACCGACTATAAATTATTCACCTCCATCCTAGCAAAAAGACTCCAAGAAGGGCTAGCTGAAATTATACATAAGGATCAAGCAGGGTTTCTTTCTAACCGTAGTTCAGCAGCAAAAATCAGACAATTACTTTTGACCATTGATTATTTCAAAAACACTGATAGTAGTGCATTAAAAGATTACCCTGATGCAGCAGTGCTGGCCATTGATGCCGAAAAAGCATTTGATAGTGTTAACCATAACTACCTACTAGATTCCATGCAACAATTTGGGTTCAAGGGGAATTTCTTAAGTCTAACCAATAAATTATGCCTCCATTCATCCACTAGGTTAATTGTCAATGGCATTAAAATCAGATATAATTAAATTAAACAGAGGCACCCGGCAGGGGTGCCCCCAATCACCTCTGCTTTTTAATATAGCAATCGAACCGCTAGCCATTAAAATAAGGCAACAACTTGAGGGTATAAAAATCCAAGGGAATGTAACGAAATTGGCATTGTACGCAGATGATCTTTTACTATATATTTCAAATACTTCCTCAAATATCCCAAAGCTCATCAAAATAATTGAGGCATTTGGTAAAGTCTCTGGGTATAAGGTCAATAAACTTAAATCCGAATTACTTTGGTTAAGGAAAACAGAACATTCCTTAACAGAAACCCCTTTTAAAACAGTGACAGATTCATTTAGATATCTCGGGATCAAGATTTCTGTAGATCCTAGGGAATGGTATTCCTTAAACATTACCCCAATGCTTCTTCAGATCATTACACACATGAGGAACTGGCAAAACTTGCCCCTGTCCATATCAGGACGTGTCGCACTTTTTAAGATGGTACTTCTGCCGAAAATGCTCTATTACAAAATCTGCCCATTCTCTTGAGATCATGCGATATCAAAAAATTTAACATGGCAGCTAGACATTTTTTATGGCAATCTAAAAAACCAAGAATATCTCTTTCCAAATTATCACTCCACAAACAATATGCAGGTTTGGCATTTCCAGATTTACAAGCATATAATTTAGTTTTTCTTGCCCGAATCGCAGTGGGATGGATTACAGAGATGGATCACTTTACAGATAATAAGCTAGAACATAATATGATCCACCCTTTTTTACCTATAGCACTGATACATCTACCTTACAACGTAATTCCTAAGCAGGTAAAGTTATTTAAATCCATATATATAATAATTCAAGCTTGGAAAAAAATTGGCAAACGGGTTGAATTGGATATATCGATTCCTAAATTTCAATTTTTTTTTAGGAAACCCGGAATTTCAGGAAGGTATACAATCCCCCATTTTTAGGAACTGGCGTAGTAAGGGTCTCTATCTGGTATCACAATTTATCAATGTAGCAGCAAAAAATATCAAATCCTTTGAGGAACTAAAACAAGAATTTGAGTTAAATAATAAGGACTTTTTTGCATATCTGCAAGCCAGACACTATACTCAACAGTTAGTAAGAAATTTTTTGTGGAAATGGACATGGAAAACATTAGATAACTGGCCAATTGTGGTCAAGGCAGGCCATCTCTCCATATCTACATGGTACTCACTCCTGACATCAGATAAGGGGGAGGCTAATCTTGAACATATAGCTCAGAAATGGACCTCCCTTACCTTAGATAACACGATTCAGAGCCTGCAAATACCACGCTGCCTATCAATATTATTTAGTACAACATTAGCAGAAACGTGGAGAGAATCACACATTAAATTGATATATCATACATATTATACTCCAGAAAAAGGATTTAGATGGCATAACAAAAAATTTAACAGCTGCCCAAAATGCAATTACTTAGCCGCAAATTTAATCCACATGATATGGGCATGTCCCAAAATACAGCAATTTTGGTTGAAACTGCAACATTGGCTACTAAGAACACTTAAGGTATCTCCCTTTATATTTTCCTTAAACATTATACTTTTTCTAATGCAGGAGAAGCTACCCTTAAAAGAACTCAAGATAATTAATTTAGCCATATTAGCGGCTAGAAACTTAATTCTTAAAAAATGGAAAAATAATTTCCCCCCCAACAATCTCGGAAGTCAAAAATTATCTCAAAAAACAATACGTAATCGAGCAGTTAGTAACAGATTTAAACTCAGATCAAGAAATAACACTTTTTTTTAACAAGTGGTCAAAATTTATTAAAATATTTCCTCCTAACGAAATAGATCAACTGATCTTCCCATTTAGAAACTCGGAAATAGTTCTACTGGATATCTGGTAGGAGGTTGGGAGAAGGAGAGGGGTAGGATATTATATTATGATTGTTTTTTTTTTTTTTTTTCCTTCTCTCTTCCCCCTTCTTCAAATGTATACAGGTATATATATATATATATATATATATATATATATATATATATATATATATATATATATATATATACCTAGACTGCATGTAACGACAAGTCCTCTTTTCTTTATACGCAACAAAATAGAACAAAACATTACTTCATTAATGTAACAGGAATGATCATATAATACCTGTAGCAGGATAAGAGATACGATGTCCTTTTATTTCACTAATTCAGGTATAGCGTATTTTCCACGCTACATAATAAGCTTATACATATGTTTAGCATATTTACAGTTAGGAAAAAAAAAACTAGAAAATATGAGGTTAAGTATAGTTTTTATATGTCTGGAGTTATTTTTCTTTTTCTATTTTTTATGGCGAGGCTCTAGACACGATTTTGTATTCTCAACGAAATGAATGTTGTGATTCCCTCTAATTGTTTCTATATATGATTTGACATGCTTAAATTACGATGTACTTTGCCTTTAACCTCAATAAAAAGTAAAAAAAAAAAAAAAAAATTATCTTAGTTGTGTCTTGTGTAAGGACATGTCTAATTTTAGAGGTGTTTTTAAAAAGGTAGAAGCGGCAGGATTTAGCCAAGGACTGAATGTGAGGAGTGTAAGAAAGATCTGAGTCAAGTGTGACTCCAAGACATTGGGCATGTGGGGTAGGGGTATTGATGGAGTTGTCAACAGTTATAGAGAGATTGGGGGTGGAGATAACTCCTGTTATCAAAATATCTGGGTCATGCAACCATGTCCCTTTAAAACAGACAGAGAATCCCATTTAAAAAAAGTTTCCAATATACTTCTATTATCACATTTGCTTAATTCCCATGGTATTCTGTGCTGAAGAGATACCTAGGTAATGTTTCTTCGTTCTTTTGCTATCTTTATTTAAAAAGCAGGAATGTAAAGCTTAGGATCTGACCCATTTTAGGTTCAGCACTGTGGGTACATTATCATAAAAGAAATAATTTAGGTTTAAAATCCCAGTTTGTAACACGGTACAAAACTGCAAAAATTTACTAAAAAAGGCCTCTGCAGTTTTACCACTTTCTACATTTTTCCACATTTCACTAATTAATAGAAAAGGTGCTAATCCGCTGCATAGAATAAAAGCAGGAACTGAAGAAACTTGATTAGGACACAATTAAAGCTGAAAGTGAATTGCTTAGGTTAGTGCAGGAACTAATAAACATTTGATTTCTGATTGGTCACAGAACGAGACAGACTGCAAATTCTTACTTACTCTTCCTCATTTCCAGAGTCACTGTCACTTGCAAAAATTTTGTCCCCACTTTCCTTCGATTCTTCCTTTTCCTTTGACCCTTCTTCCTCTTCACTGTCAGAAGACATAGATTTCCTCTTCTGCTGGAGTTTTATAGATTCTGCTTCACTATCAGACTCTTCCCCACCTGAGCGGATTCGACTCTTTTTGGTGACTGGGTGAACAAGGTCAAGATGAGATAGGTTAGAAAAATATCACTTAGTCACCAGTCAGGTAAAAGGATTTTTATTAAGCAAGGTCAAACATCAATCAGTACATTAATGTGTCAGTTACCAGATGTGTTGTAATTGCTGCAATTATGGACACTCCTTATAAATAATAAAATAAAAATATTAAGTAGAAGAGTTATAATTCTGATTGTTATTTAAATAAAAATATAAAAAAATGCTTAAAGCACGTCTTCTTTCCTTGATTTAAAAAACATGAACTCAAGTCTAAACTTTGTGGATAAATTGCTTAAAGGGATAGGAAAGTCAAAATTAAACTTGCATGATTCAGATAGTGCACGCTATTTTAAGACACTTAAAGTGAAGGTCAATTCTGATGAATTGGTGCCCGTTTTTTAATAATCCTATTAAAAACAAGGGCACTTTAATTAATCAAAATTGACATTTCCCTCGTTTTCTTCAAATACTTACCTTTTAATCTTTACAGCTGCTCCAGCGATTTCCCTGGCAGTCGGAAGCTTCTTCATACGTCAGAAATGACGAATCCGGCTTTCTCCAATCACTGTTTCTACCCCGGGGAATCTTGGCCTGAGGCAACGCTGTGATTGGAGGATGCCGGATTCTTCATTTTGGACCCACGAAGAGGGCTTGCGACGGGCGGAGGAAGCGCTGCAGAGGCTGTAGTAAGTATTTGAATATAACGAGTGAAATGTCGATTTTGATTAATTAAAGTGCCCTTGTCTTAAATAGGATTATTGAAAATCGGGCACCGATTCATCAGAATTGACCTTCACTTTAAATTAACTTCTATATTGAAATTTACTTTGTTATCTTCGTATTTATCGTTGAAAAAGAATACGTACATCTCTTGCATTAGTAGGAGCTAGCTGGTGATTGGTGCCTGCACACAATTGTCTCTTGTGATTGGCGGTTCAGTTAGCTCTCAGTAGTGCATTTGTGTTTCTTAAAGGGCTATGAAACCAACATTTTTTTCCTTTCACAATTCAGATAGAGCAAGCACTTTTAAGCAACTTTCAAATTGTCAATTTTTCTTCGTTCTCTTGCTATCTTTATTTGAAAAGCAGGAATGTAAAGTTTAGGGACTGGTCCATTTTTGGTTCAGTAGCTGGGTAGCACTTGCTAATTGGTGGATACAAATATAAATATATGTGCAGCCAGCCACAAATCAGCAGTTGGCTCACAGCTCCAGCGCCTACCTAAGTATGCTTTTCAACAAAGAATGCCAAGAGAACTAAGCAAATTAGATAATAAAAGTAAATTAGAAAGTTGTTTAAAATGGTGAGCTTTATCCGAAGCATGAAAGAAAATGTTGGGGTTTCATGTACTTTTAAGGATTGATTGGTCACTGGTGAATAGGCAGGTCTCAAACTGATTTATTGGTGGACAGTGACACAGCTCACAAGCATATAATACAAACATTTTCTTTTTTGCTCACTATCTCTCTCAAACTCGGCACTATACGTTCACTATTTATTTTGTCCCATTTTCCTGTAATTCCATTCTGAAATTGTGAACTTTTCAGTTCCTGTTAGAAGTGAAAGTGCAGAACACAGTTAGCATTTATTTGGTGTTTAACGTCCCTTTAAAACTGACAGACAGTGCATGTCTATCCCTAGAGCAAACTTCTCACTGGCTGATGAAGACTCCCATAGCCCTGTTGAAAGGTCGTTACATACCTCTGAAGTATAAAAACAAACATAAAAAAAGGTAACAGCACAGAAACAGACAGACATTTTCAAAAAGGAAAAAACAACTTTTATAAATTTTAAAATCTTTAATGTCCCTTACACAGATGATCTTATGAGCATGTATCTTGGCATTATTATAACATTCTAGCAGCCCTGCTACACAATTACCTACATTTTTAGCAAAAGTGCTATAGTATATTACTTAAAAGGATATGAAACCCAAACATTTTCTATAGTGATTCAGACAACGTACAATTTAAATAAAAAAAAAGGTTCCATTTTTATTCTGTTATCAAATTTGCTTTGTTCCCATGATATTTTGTGTTGAAGATATATCTAGGTAGGCATGTGGAGCACTACATAGCAGGAAATAGTTCTGCCATCTTGTGCTCTTGCAAATGGATAACAATCGTGAAAAACTGCTACCATATAGTGCTCCAGAAATGGGCAAGCTCCTGGGCTTACACCCCTGCTTTTCAGCAAAAGATGCCAAAAGAACAAAGAAAATTGCTAAAAGAAGTAAATTAGAAAGTGGTTTAAAATGACATGCTTCTCTGAATCACAAAAGAAAAATGGTGGGTTTCGGTATCTCTTTAAATGAGCAATACCTGGTTTGTCGGCTGCATCCTCTTCTTCACTATCAGACAAGATAGTTGCTTTCCTCTTTACCACTTTCTCTCCATCACTTTCTGAAGCTTTCTGTTTTTTGCTGTCTTCATGCCCACTATCTTCACTATCTGAACTGTGTCGTGAAGGTTTCTTTCTTTTCTTCATATTAGATTTTCTCTTGTCTTCATCATCACTTTCATCAGAAGACACAAGTTTTCTAGTCATTCTGGGAAATTCATCCTCAGAGTTATTTGCTGCGTCATTTGCTGGTGTTTCATCCTCGGAGTCACTGGCCACAGGTTTAGATGGAGCTTCATCTTCAGAGTCACTTGCTACTGTTTTTTTGGACTTTGCTTGTTGAGGAGCTTCATCTTCAGACTCACTTGCTACTGTTTTTTTGGACTTTGCTCGTTGAGGAGCCTCATCTTCAGACTCACTTGCTACTGTTTTTTTGGACTTTGCTCGTTGAGGAGCCTCATCTTCAGACTCACTTGCTACTGTTTTTTTGGACTTTGCTTGTTGAGGAGCTTCATCTTCAGACTCACTTGCTACTGTTTTTTTGGACTTTGCTCGTTGAGGAGCCTCATCTTCAGACTCACTTGCTACTGTTTTTTTGGACTTTGCTCGTTGAGGAGCCTCATCTTCAGACTCACTTGCTACTGTTTTTTTGGACATTGCTCGTTGAGGAGCCTCATCTTCAGAGTCACTTGCACCATGTTTTTTTGAAGCTTTTCTCTTTGGAGGAGCTTTGTTATCAGTGTCACTGGCTGCACGTTTTTTTCTAGGCTTCCTCTTTGGTCGAGTCTCTTCTTCGGAGTCAGAGTCACTTACCACACGTTTTTTGGAAGCTCCTTTCTTGGAAGGACCTTTATCATCTTCAGAGCCTCTACGTTTTTTTTGAGCTCTCTTCTTTGGAGGAGCCTTATCTTCAGAGTCACTTATTCCAGGTTTTTTGGAAGCTTCCTTCTCTGGAGGAACTTCATCCTCAGAGTCACTAGCTGCATGTTTTTTTGGAGCTCTGCGCTTAGGAGTCTCATCTTCAGAATCACTAACCACACGTTTAGTGGGTGTGTCATCATCCGAGTCAGCTACTGATCGATTGGCAGGAGTTTCCTCTTCAGAGTCGGTCTTATTTTTTGCTGGCGCTTCATCCTCTGAGTCGCTGGCCGCTTGCTTGGCTGGCGCTTCATCTTCTGAGTCGCTGGCTACTGGCTTTGCTGGTGCTTCATCTTCTGAGTCGCTGGCTACTGGCTTAGCTGGCGCTTCATCTTCTGAGTCGCTGGATACACGCTTAGCTGGGGCTTCATCTTCTGAGTCGCTGGCTATTTGCTTGGCTGGTGCTTCATCTTCTGAGTCGCTGGCTACTTGCTTGGCTGGCGCTTCATCTTCTGAGTCGCTGGCTACTCGCCTGGCTGGCGCTTCATCTTCTGAGTCGCTGGCTACTCGCCTGGCTGGCGCTTCATCTTCTGAGTCGCTGGCTACTCGCTTGGCTGGCGCTTCATCTTCTGAGTCGCTAGCTACTCGCCTGGCTGGCGCTTCATCTTCTGAGTCACTGGCTACTCGCTTGGCTGGCGCTTCATCTTCTGAGTCGCTAGCTACTCGCTTGGCTGGCGCTTCATCTTCTGAGTCGCTAGCTACTCCCTTGGCTGGCGCTTCATCTTCTGAGTCGCTAGCTACTCGCTTGGCTGGCGCTTCATCTTCTGAGTCGCTGGCTGCGTGATTGGCCGGCGCTTCATCTTCTGAGTCGCTGGCTGCGTGCTTGGTCGGAGCTTCATCTTCTGAGTCGCTGGCTGCGTGCTTCGTCGGTGCTTCATCTTCTGAGTCGCTGGCTGCGTGCTTGGTCGGTGCTTCATCTTCTGAGTCGCTGGCTGCGTGCTTGGTCGGTGCTTCATCTTCTGAGTCGCTGGCTGCACGCTTGGCTGGCGCTTCATCTTCTGAGTCGCTGGCTGCACGCTTGGCTGGCGCTTCATCTTCTGAGTCGCTGGCTGCATGCTTGGTTGGTGCTTCATCTTCTGAGTCGCTGGCTGCATGTTTAATAGACTCATCTTCTGAGTTATTAACTTGCTGCTTTCTAGGTACATCTTCATCAGAGTCACTAGCTGATTGCCTAGCTTGAACATCATCTTCAGAGTCACTTGCTGCCTGTTTTCGGGGGATATCATCTTCAGAATCACTTCCTTTTTTGATGGGTTCATCTTCTGAATCAGAAGCAACTGGATGAGTTTCTTCCGTCTCAGATTCACTAGCATTATGATTAAATCTATCATTCTCCACATCACTAGAGTTGTGAGCTCTGTGTTCATCATCTGAATCATTAGGCACATCAGATCCACTGTTTGCTCCATTCTGAACAAAAACAAACAATACAAAATCATAGTTTTAGAATTATTAGTAACCAAATATGAAAAATGAATCCCAACTTTGTGAGTAAAAAATATTGAATTACCACATTAATAATAACTTCTTACAAAATTGTGTTTTCAAAAGGCATTTTTACAATTAACAGATATTATGATTTTAAAAATAGAAACAAAACACATACAAAAAAAAAATCAAACAGAATCTAGAAGAATCATGATTGAACAATTCCAACAAGAAAATTAGTTACTGTGCAGTCAAAGTCCCTCCTCCTCCTGTTCCTGTGTTAAAGTGATGGTAAATCCTACCGTTTATGAAACGCTAGGATTTACCAGTGCTACAAATAAAGGGGACTTTCAGTCATGAAGTATAAAATACTTCATGCTGAAAGTTCCTTTAATTGTCTGCAGCAGTTGCCGCGCACCTCAGGCCTCCCATGGCAGAACACCATTTTGTTCTGTTATTTTTGCATTGTGTGAATGCCACTAGTGGTGTTAATGTATTAAAAATATAATTACACTTTATAGATATAATTTATTGCAAGATACTAAAAAAATCTTGCAATTGCAAAGTTATTTTTTATAACTAATGGGACAAAAAAAAACTCAAAGTATTTCATGCTTATGAAATAGTACCATTTATGAACTCCTTTTGCTGTTGTGTAACAAGTTTTGCTTTTTGTTTTCTCCAGTGAGATTGAAATTAGCTCACTCTGTAACTTAAGTCTTCAAAATGCTGCAAGTCAAATAGCTGGGTTAGGCAATTTGCAGCACAAGAACAACTATTTACACAAAGCCAGAATGTGTTTAATGCCCCTTTACACATGAAATACCCTTTTCATATTGTATTTTAAAGCTAACAGGAAATGCAACTGTATCTTAAAGGGACAGGAAACACCAACATTTTAATTTATGATTTGAATAGAACATACAATTTTAAAATAACTTTCCAACTTCCAAATTTGCTTAATTATCTAGTCATCCTGTGCTGAAAGAACAGCATTGCTCTAATGTAAGCTAGCTGAACACATCTAGTTAGCCAATCACAAGAGACAAATGTGTGCAGGCACCAATCAGCAGCTAGCTGCCACTAGTGTGGGGTGTGTGCGTATTATTTTTCAACAAGGGATACAAAGAGAACAAAGCACAAATGAAAATTGAAGTGAATTTAAAAGTGTCTTAAAATTGCATGCTCTATCTCAATCTTGGAAGTTTCATTTTGACTTTCCTATCCCTTTAAAGGGACACTGTACCCATTTTTTTTCTTTTGTGATTCAGATACAGCATGCAATTTTAAGCAACTTTCTAATGTACTCCTATTATCAAATTTTCTTCATTCACTTGGTATGTTTATTTGAACAGCAAGAATTTAAGTTTAGATGCCGGCCCATTTTTGGTGAACAACCTGGGTTGTCCTTGCTGATTGGACAGCACCAATAAACAAATGCTGTCCATGGTTCTGAACCACAAATTTGCTGGCTCCTTAGCTTAGATGCCTTCTTTTTCAAATAAAGATATCAAGAGAACGAAGAAAAATTGATAACAGATGTAAATTAGAAAGTTGCTTAAAATTGCATGCTCTATCCGAATCATTAAAGAAAAAATGTGGGTTTAGTGTCCCTTTAAGGACTGATTGCTCACTGTTGGATAAGCAGATTGCCCACTGTTTTACAGTGAACAGTGAAACACCTCACAAGCATAACATTTATTTTTTTTTTACAAAAAAATACATTTGTGTATGTCTGTCCCTAGAGACAAACTGCTCACTGGCTGATGAAGACTCCCATAGCCCTGTTGCTAGATAGTGATAAGCCTCTGAAGTATAAAAACAAAAACTTACAACAAAGACTACTGTCTTTAAAAAGGGACATGCAATGCAAAATGCTTTTTTAATGATTTAGATACAGCATATGCTGTGTGTAAATGACTTGCCAATTTACTTCTATTATCAAGTTTCTTTTCTTGAAGGAGCAGCAATTCACTACTGGGAGCTAGCTGAACACATTGGTAAGCCAATCATAAGAGGCGTATATGTGCAGCCACCAATCAGCAGCCATCTCACATCTCCTGAGGCTACCTAGGTATGCTTTTCAACAAAGGATACCATTTAATAAAGTATGTTATAAGCATGTAATTGGACCTTATTTACACTAAATACTTTACCTACATTATTTTTATTGTTATATTGGCTACAACTACAAGAAGGGAACAAAAAGGAGGATAGGCTTTTTATTGTGTAAAGGGAGAATACCACACATAGCGAACATGCCTTTGCTAGGTGCTTAGGCAGCAAGCTATTGCAGGAACCCAGCAATGATCTTCTATATAACCAGTTCTCCAAGCAGACTAACACCGACTGAAGGTGGCATTAAAAATTCGTAAATTTTAAAAGTAAAAATAAATAAATCACAGGCATATATTGTTTGTCTTAATCTCTTTAAAGGGACATGAACAACAAAATGGTTTATTTAAAAGGGACAATAAACCCAATTTTTTTCTTTCATGATTCATATAGAACATGCAATTTTAAGCAACTTTCTAATTTACTCCTATTATCAATTTTTATTCGTTCTCTTGCTTTCTTTATTTAAAAAGCAGGAATGTGATGCATAGGAGCCGGCCCATTTTTGGTTGAGAACCTGGGTTATGCTTGCTTATTGGTGGGTAAATGTAAGCCTCCAATAAGCGTTATCCATGGTGCTGAACCTAAAATGGGCTGACTGCTAAGATTTATATTCATGCTTTTAAAATAAAGATAGCAAGAGAACAAAGAAAAACTGATAATAGGAGAAAATTAGAAAGTTGCTTAAAAATGTCATGCTCTATCTGAATAATGAAATAAAAAAAATTGGGTTCAGTGTCCCTTTAATGATTCAGAAGAGAGAGGATACAATTTTAAACAGCTTTTTAAAGTACTTCTATCAAGTTTGTGCCATTCTCGTGGTATCCCTTGTTGAAGGAGCATCAATGCACTACTGGGAGTTAGCTGAACACGTCAGGTTAGCCAGTGACAACCGGCATATATATGCAGCCACCAATCAGCAGCTAGCACCCAGTAGTGCTTAGCTGCTTCTGAGCCTACCTAGTTATCCTTTTTCAATAAAGGAAACTAAAATAATGAAGCAAATTAGATAAGTAAATAGAAAGTTGTTTAAAAGGGCATGTTCTATCTGAATCGTGACTTCACAGTCCCTTTAAACATATATAAATACCTTATATCGGTGTCCTGGGCTTCCTTTCACCAATCCATGCTGCAACGCATTTCCTTCATCATCAGATCCAGAGTCCCGCTCATCTTGTACTGGAGTTGCACCACCATCATCTGATAAAATAAATAAAACAAGAACTTATAATGGGATCATGAATTATGTGTGTGTGTGTGGGGGGGGGGGGGGAAAGGGGGTTCAAATAAAATAGACTGAGTGCAGTAAGTCAATGCACTGTTAAAGGGACAGTTCACCCAAAAATGTTCTCCCCCTTAAAAATTGTTCTCAATGATCCATTTTACCTACTGGAGTGTATTAAATTATTTACAAGTAGCTCCTTTACCCCTATTTTGGCATTTGAAAAAGCTGATTTAACCTGTGGTATCCCCACCTATAGTAAAAGTTTGTATACTGGAGTCTCAGCTATTGAATAGCCTGAGTAAACACAACTAGCAAAAGAAATTACACTGCCAGTGGGGTGTAGGATAGTTAAGTAATAAAACGATAATTTTCCATTTTTCGCTCTAAGTATTGAGCTTTGGTTTTCCAGATAAATATAAGATAAGGAAACGAGTGTGTGTACACAAAGTGATAACATAATGGGATATGATATTAAAGGGACAGTCTAGTCCAAAATAAACTTTCATGATTCAGATAGAGAATGTAATTTTAAACAATTTTCCAATTTACTTTTATCACCAATTTTACTTTGATCTCTTGGTATTCTTAGTTGAAAGCTAAACCTATGAGGTTCATATGCTAATTTCAAAGCCCTTGAAGGCCGCCTCTTCTCTCAGGGCATTTTGACAGTTTGTTGCCACTAGAGAGTGTTAGTTCATGTGTGTCATATAGATAACACTATGCTCATGCACGTGGAATTCCAGTAAGCCAGCTCCGATAGGCTAAAATGGATGTCTGTCAAAAGAACTGAAATAAGGGGGCAGTTTGCAGAGGCTTAGATACAGGGTAATCACAGAGGTAAAAAGTGAATTTATATAACTGTGTTAGTTATGCAAAACTAGGGAATGGGTAATAAAGGGATTATCTATCTTTTTAAACAATAAAAATTCTGGTGTAGACTGTCCCTTTAACTGAAACTCAAACCACTGTAATAGGCTGTGGTTTAAAAGCACAAAACCATCTACTTCATATACACAAATAAACCTGAAAATGCAATTTCTCATACATTCTATACTCTGCTGCTGGTATAAAAAGTAATTGAAAATGCATTAATAAAAATGTTTTTACAGTGCACTGTCCCTTTAAGCACAACTAAAACCTTTAATTTACAAAACAAATGAACTAATGAGTGTAGATCTTCATAAAAATGCAATTTGCAAAGAAAACAAAATAAAGTACTGGTACTGCATTACTGTATGCAGATAATAAAACCAGGGAACTATGGCATAGAATGGCAGTGTAGTTCTAACTGTCACCTATCTATATATAATGAAAAATAACAAGGTTAAAAAGGACCTCAAACTCTTAGCATATAACACAGAAATGAAAGGTTTTAAAACCATGTACACTCATTTAGTTACATGGATTACAATGGTACTTTGCAAAAAAGAGCAGTTATGGGATACACCCCTTGAAAACCCTGTTTATGTTCTCATTTGCTGTTCCCACTTAGGCTCAGATATAAATAAGCTTGTGGTTTGAGCTAACAAAAAACACTGTGGCTTACGCAAATGTTTTTTGGAGTGCTTAACCAAACCCCCTTGTTGTTGTATTTCTTAAATAGGGAGCTGACCAAATACCTTTGGTTAAAGCTCACCACCCTGCCCAGGTGTGTTCCAGACAATGTGAATGTGGTATGTATGTATGTATGTATGTATATATATATATATATATATATATATATATATATATATATTTGAATATTAGAATCGAATGACTCAGCCCAGCAAAGCTAAACTGATTAGTGTTAGGACCAGTCTATTTTGGGACACCTTGTAAGTGGTGACTGGCTTAGCAGAATATGGCCATATTGTGTGACTAAGATCCCAACTTTATTTAAAAATGTAAAAGCAAATTTAACAGGCAAAAAATTTTTTGCAGCATAAATATATGTTAATATTGTGTGACAATGATCCCAATTTTAATTTAACAATTTTAAGTATATTTAGCAAGGAAAAATATTTTTTGCAGCATATATAAATATGTGGACTTAAGTGTTTGGATGTGCGCCAATACTTGTTTTGCTAGGCAAATGTAACCATACTTGAAGGGACATAGAAGTGCAAAAAGAAAATGCTGTGTGTTTAACCCGGCAAATGGATTAAACAAGTAGTTAAAATCTGCTTTAGATCAGCAAAGCACAACTTTAACAAGCTGAACACATCTGGCAAACCAATGACAAGAGACATGCGTACCCACCAATCACCAGCTAGGTTCAGGTTAGTTCAAGCCTGCAGCAGCACATATATACATACGTTTTTAACAAATAATACCAAGAGAACAGAATAAGTTTGATAATTAAGAGTTTCTTAAAATGACATGCTCAAAGTTTAATTTTAACTTTCACGACTCTTTAAACGGCCAATACAGACAAAAAAATACATGCTCTAATTTGTTAGAGCATGCATTTTAAGACTAGCCACCCTGCATCTCTATGTATTTAATACATAGTAGAAGTACCACTCTGGGACAGCAGTGCTCTGCTAATTACACAGCTGGGTTGTGTGCCTAGCACTGCTATGTGGCAGTTTCTATTCAGGAAGAGCATTGCACTGCGGGTCGCGAGCAGTACTACTATGGGCCAGATTTATCAAGACCGGCAGACAGGAGCGTACATCTTTGCCCGGCATAGTATCCCAGAATTTATCACTGCACATGGCTAGTGTGCAATGCCTCCACCTGCTCAATCTCCATGGTTGGAAAATTCTGGGGGTGAATTGAAATATGCCAAATAGCAGTTGGGGAAGAGGGTTACAAAGCAGCGGTCTGATAACTGCTTCTTCTTACCTCTCGGCTGCAAGTTTGCTCATACGAGCCTGTAGTCGGAACTTTAGATAAATCTGACCCTGCGTGTTTAGCACCTTTGTGGGGGTTAAAACACAGAGGAAAAAAGTGTCACTAGTCTTAAAAGTGCATGCTCTGGCCCTTAAAGGGATAGGAAACTCAAAATTCAACTTGTATGATTCAGATACAACATGTAAATTTAAGACACTTAAAGGGATACTAAACCCAAATTTTTTCTTTCATAATTCAGATATAGCATGCAATTTTAAGCAACTTTCTAATATACTCCTATTATCATTTTTTCTTAGTTCTCTTGCTATCTTTATTTGAAAAAGAAGGCATCTAAGTTAAGAAGCCAGCCAATTTTTGGTTCAGCTTTGGACAGCACTTGTTTATTGGTGCTGTCCAATCAGCAAGGACAACCCAAGTTGTGAACAAAAAATGGGCCAGCTTCTAAACTTACATTATTGCTTTTCAAATAAATAAAGAGAACAAAGAAAAATTGATAATAGGAGTAAATTAGAAAGTTGCTTAAAATTGCATGATCAATCTGAATTATGAAAGAAAAAAATTGGGTTCAGTGTCCCTTTAAATTCACTTCTATTTTCAAATCTGCTCTGTTCTCTTGGTATCCCTTGTTGAAAAACAATACACACATATCCTACACTAGTGAGAACTAGCTGCCGATTGGTGCCTACACACATTTGGCTCTTGTGATTGGCTAACTAGATGTGTTCAGCTAGCTGCATCTAGTGCAAAGATGTTCCTTCAGCAAAGGATAACAAGATAATGAAGCAAATTTGATAATAGGAGTAAAATGGAAAGTTTATTAAAATTGTATGTTCTATCTAAATCATAAAAGAAAATGTTGGGGTTTCCTGTCCCTTTAAAGTGAAGGTCAATTTCGTTGAATTAGTGCCAGGTTTTTAATAATCCTATTAAAAACAAGGGGATCAAAATTGACATTTCACTTGTTTTCTTCAAAAATGTACCTTTTAATCCTGACAGCCGCTCCAGCGATTCCCCCAGCTGTCGGAAGCCTCTTCATACGTCAGAAATGACGAATCCTGCTTCCTCCAATCACGCCCCCCCCCCCCCCCCCGGGGGAATCATGACCTGAGGCAACGCCACAATTGGAGGAAGCTGGATTCGTCATTTTGGACCCGCGAAGAGGGCTTGTGACGGGCGGAGGAAGCGCTGCAGAGGCCATCAGGATTAAAAGGTAAGTTTTTGAAGAAAACTAGTGAAATATCAATTTTGATAAATTAAATTAAAGTGCCCTTGTTTTTAATAGGATTATTAAGAACCTGGCACTAATTCATCGACATTGACCTTCACTTTAAGAATGATGGAGACACTCCAGCCTCTTTAAAGGCAGCGGAACAAGCACTTTTCAGTGCCCTGTCATTTACCTTGTTGAAATATTTTACGGGGAGATGGAATGCAGAGTTTAACACCCATAAAATAAGGGTAAAACATTTTCTTTTTGACAAATTGACATGTAACTCTGTCCTTGATAATATAACATGCATGTTTAAAGGGTAGTTGTGGTTTTAGAAAAAAATGTTTAAAAGGAACAGTCAAGTCAAAATTAAACTTTCAAGTTTCAGATAGGGCATGCAATTTTAAACAACTTTCCAATTTACTTTTATCATCAGATTTGCTTTGTTCTCTTGGTATTCTTTGTTGATAACTAAACCTAGGCAGGCTCATATGCTATTTTTTAAGCCCTTGAAGGCCACCTCTGATCTCAGTGTATGTTGACAGTTTTTCACAGCTAGACAGCGCTAGTTCATGTGTCTCATATAGATAACATTGTGTTCACTCCCTTGGAGTTATTTATGAGTCGGCACTGATTGGCTAAAATGCAAGTCTGTCAAAATAACTGAAATAAGAGGGAAGCCAGCAGAGGCTTAGAAACACGGTAGTCACAAAGTTAAAAGTAAATTAATATAACTGTTGGTTATGGAATATTGGGGAATGGGTAATAAAAAGGTATTATATATTTTTTTTAAACAAAAATGTTCAAGTAGACTGTCCCTATACTATCAATAAGCCAAGTGTACTATTTTACTAAAATGACAAGATAAATCATACTGACAAGAAAAACCAACAATAAATGTTATAAATACATTACAACACTGAATGATAAATCACACACACGAACTATTGTGATTTCAGTAGAGAACAGAACATTCTTTGCTTGGCATCAGTAAACACTACAGTGATTAAAAAAACCCAATATGGATGCCTCTTACTCTAAATGATCGCTTCCTATTTGCCACAACGACTCTATTATATTGCTATTACACACCTGAGTAGTCCATCTCCATGGCTTTGTTTTTATTTTACGTTTCCGTAAGTGATAACCGTATGCTCAAATCCAAATGCTTACAGATGTCTCATATAAAAACTACTAGGCCGCAAGGAACAAGTCACGCAAGCGCAATAGAATGAAAGAATTTGCGAATAGGCGGACTCAAGATGCCCACGTGATCATGATCACGTGATTTCAGAGATAGTAGGAAGTGGAAGATGACGTGTAGGGGAAGGGGCAGAGTTAACGCGTGGGCGAGAAAGCGATCACGTGATAGAATAAACTGTAGGGGCGTTTCGAGTACAATTGTAATGAGATTGGAATAGAAGTGCGTGCAGAGTCAGACTGTTTTGGGATAATGCCATACTTTTTTTTAAATATAAATATATTCACAGTTACTCATATTCAGGCATTTATAGTGTTTATAAGAAAACAAATATAATAGGGCTTAATACAAAAACAATTTTGAGATACCTTTTCCCCCCTTTGGGTTCCCGAATGCAGGTTTAGCTAACGTTTACCATTTTTTTTTAAAAGTATAGTATGTTGTTATTTGGTTTATCAGTTTAAAGATGATTAGATC
Organism: Bombina bombina; assembly: GCF_027579735.1. Taxonomy (NCBI): domain Eukaryota; kingdom Metazoa; phylum Chordata; class Amphibia; order Anura; family Bombinatoridae; genus Bombina; species Bombina bombina. The sequence goes on from NC_069502.1 coordinate 261,863,678, forward strand.
TATTTATGTTTCTAGGCTTACAAACAAAATTTAAACTACGAGGTGGTACGTTATGACTGCATTGTTGCATAGAGGCCTTTTTTTCATTTGGAAGCTGTGCGGCCCCCCCATACTAGTTTTAATAGATCTATATTCAGTAGATCACATCACGGCAATATGACTACTGCAGTTACCTTTGTAATGTAATTCGTATTAGCAAATATATTTACGTAGAAAAATAGATGCTAAATTTTAGTAGAAAACTATGATGCAATAATAATGGATAAAATATATTTGCACGCATAAATTTAGCTAAATGTTTAGCTGAAGAGGAGCATTTTTTTAAAGCTTATAAGTGAATATTTGTACATGCATATTTACCACAGAAAATTTTGCTAGCCTGGTGGCAGTATAACGTAGCTGGATGGGGGCAGTGAATGAATGAAACTTATATTTATTTTCCTTCATATCTGTAATTGTTTGTACTAAAGCGTTTGACTTTACCTTCACTTTAATAATATAAAATTTTTGCTATCCAAAGCACAAATTAAAGGGACACTAAATGTTGCTATAAAGTTATCTTGAATCGCTAAATCAATATGTATCAATTGTGTTTCATACTTTTACCGTTATCGAGATATTCTGCTCTAAGAATTTATTGAATTCCAAACCCACCGCTCGAATCTTCGTTTATATGCGCCAATCATCCATGATAACCTGAGTTATCAAAATGTCGGAATTACGCCGCAACGCGCATGCGCGATTGTATGACCTCGTCATCGAATACGTCTAAACAACAGAAGCTCTGAATCTTCTGGTATCACCGGTATAATATGCGCATGCGCGAATGTCAGTAATGAAGTGCGTGTGCGCATGACGACGACATCGGCATGTCAGTAACGAAGTGGGCGTGCCCATGATGACTACATCGGCTTCTAATGATATGCGCAAAAACAAATTTTGATTTGAGAATAGTTTTGTTAGTGGACAGCCCATAATAGGGGGTTTGGCTTCAGGTTCGTCAGAATAGAAAAATAAAATATAATTATATTAGATTTATAAACTTTGTTTTTGTGTATAAGTAGGTTAGTTATGATATATAAACCTTCCTAAATTAAATCTGATAATGTAATTACGGATACAAATTCAAAGTTTTGTGATCCTTTAATTGCATAATTTAACATACTTTCATTTAATGATGATTTGTGCAATAAACATTGAAACATTTTAATATTAGCTTAATGGCCCCAATTTTGATCGGGTAGTCTGTAAAATCAGCCAGGTGGTATGCCCATTAAAAAGGATCTGGGGAGAACACTGATGTGACTGCACACATGAATATTTGTATCCTTATATAAAATATATCAGCAGATTTCAGCAATTTAAAAATGGGACGGGGGACTCCTCATAGGTAGGATAATAGAATTGCATATTTGTTTACTGGTATTCTAAAAAAATCTCATAATCAACTTTTTTTTTTATCCCCTGACAGTTAAAACACAGTAGTTTTATTAATCTCCTTTCCAGTGGAATGATGTATACAGCTATTGGCAACAGCTGATAGTTATCATCTAGGTTAAACCAAGTATTTTTGAGGATTATTTACCTTACTAGTTAATACTTGAGGTGTTTTTTTTTGCCTTTGTTTACACTGTAGTATTGATATATATTTATTTATATTTTTATTGAGGCTATATAAAATATAAAAAAATAAATATAAACATAAGCAAGGTTACAATGGGGTCATGGTACAGTTTTTGAAGCTTAAGTGTCACAATGGTAAAAAAGATCAACAATACATGTTTCTTATAGGAAAGAAAAAAGATTACACTTTCTTAGGTTTAAGTACATTTAGATATGAATAAGTAACCTATATTGTCAGTTTTCAACCTCTTTTACATTTATGGTTAGCTATTTCCCCATTGAATTGATGGCCAGTCTTGGACCAAGGAAATTTGGAGCAAAACTATCGGGGGGATAGTAGTTTCTATATTAATGGAAAAAGGGGAAATTCAAAATAATAGAAGCAGAATTTTAATACTATATTGGGACTAACGTTATATGATACTTAGGTTGGACATATGTGTTATAGGTTATTTAGTCCCTTAGAAACAAGATATAGTTGGTTGCTTCTGTAATATCTCTGTTTAATAATGGAATTGGTGCCTCATTTTAGTTTAGAAAATAAGGGAGGGTATATCAAAAACTTATATGGTTAAGCATGCATATAAAGAATTTAGGGGGATGAATATGGAATCTGTGTAACTCAGCTTAACAGTTAAACCATGGGGGGGAGGGGAGCCATCAGTAATGGAAAAGACTTGTGACTCGTGTGATTCAATGCCTTAAGTTACAATTTACATTGTGGGGTCAACTGATAGTTAGGACTATCCTAGTTTTATAGCTAGCTAATACGGTAGAAATAAGGAGTGGAGATATATACTTTCTAGGCTCAAGATAATAACAAACATAAAGGAAATAGGAGTCTATATGAATCACATATTGACTAAAATATAACTTGTACGAAGATCTTATATCTAATATGCTACATCCCTCTTCGTATGCCCAGATGCTCGCATATAGAAAACTATATATAAAAAAACTAACTAGTGACTCATATCAACTTAAATTTAGGACTGTGGTGGATGTATGGAAATGAGGCTTACGGTCCAGGTGGACAATTATATTTTTAGAGCTAAATGTCAAGTAAACAGCTCTAAGATTAATATAAAAATATGCAGGGTTGGGTCTAATCTACGTTACTTGTTCATCAAGAATGGACTTAACAGCTTTTACTGCTGGATTTTGTATGCATTTTGAATATAAGAAGATAGCAAACTACATTTTGGTACATTGGTCAAGAATAGCCATGGAGGAGATAATATCTTACTAGTGTAACTCAAATCGTATGTATTGCCCTAGTATCAATATAGAGGTATATACCTAGGAATCTAGAATGTGGGTCTCAAATTGTTTGATACTAGGGTCATAAGTGTTGAACACCATGCACAAGTGAGTAATTAACCTTACATTATAAGGCTCGTCCTGCTGTCTCGGCCGCTAACAGCAGGACCAGCTTTGAGTTACATAAATGGGATAACAAAATATTAGGTGGTATAGCATAAGGACTCCTGTATCTATAGATATCCTCATTAGGGTAAAGTACACTTGTAGTTTGGTACTAGCATCTGATAATAATATGCCAAAAGACTGTTATGTACTGTAGGCTATATGCGTTATATCTGGAGCTAAGGACCTACATTTGTAAGGTAAGACTCCAAGGTAAACAGAACTGAGAACTATACACATTTCAACAGAGATAAACCTATCTTATTATAATAATATTACAAATTTTACCAGGTCTGCAGTGTCATTATTCTCATACGAGAAAAGAGGGTACATGGAATTTTAGGGGAGGCTAGCATAGACATTAGGAAAGTTTGCAGTTTTGTAATATAGGCACCGTTATGAAACATATGGACTTTACTGTACAGCTAATAATTAGTAATCATATTACCCTCCCAGATAGTGTTAGTATTCCCAGATTTATTTAAAGCATTGGACTAAAAAACTAAAACTTGTACAGCTAACTTTAGTAACAATAAACAGGACCAACCTTTACAATAAACATTTGGAGTGACCTATATGAGCATATTCCAGTATACAGAAGCTTCCAAGAAACTCTCTAGCCTGCTGCTATAATACATTAAAGAGTACTGTAGTAGCATATGTAGTAAGGGACTATGGTCAAATATATATAATGTAACGACCAAGGGTGTAGAATTAACCACATGATAGGCCTTAAAGCCTGACTGCAAGGCTCACATATTTGAGGACAGTTATGGTTCAGAGTATACATATGAGAACTAGAAAGGTCAATCTGTGGTCTCAAAAGTCCCATAATGGAAATAAGTCACATGAAAGTAAGCTTTGTCTCAAAATGGATCAGTGTAGTCTCCTGACATGGTTGTATATACATGACCTCAGCAATAGGTTACAATGAACTATATATGTATTAATCTCCCTCGACTTTGGGTGCTTAATTCCTACAATTGTGGCATAAGTATTATTTACTTTAGCAGCAGAAAATTTAAAGAATTATAAAAACTATTACATTAACTATCTATTAACTGTTTATAACTAACTATTCTGCTAATTGATGGAAGTTTATAGACATCAGATCTCTAGATCGTCAGCTCTTTAGCAGGGGTGGATATATGTTAAGGTAGTCAAATACATCAAGTTAGTAGCTTTCATATATTCTAGTGCCTGCTATGAAATAAAGGCCATTGATTATAAGCCATAGTAAGGAATATTCAACAATATTGCACACCGCTGAGGGACAGTATCCAGGATGTTGAGTAGGTTAGCCATGCGGCACAAGAGATGTTAGCCCACCCCAACTCTCAGAAAAGAAGTGCAGGTCAGCAAGATAATAAAAGGACTCTGTGGGTCTCTCCCGCGGTAGGGTGGAACTAGGGCTGTTTTCTGAATCACCATAGGCTCCTTCATTTTCCCCCAAGACTTCACCACAGCGATCTGTGGATCAAGTGCTGAGGCTTATAGCTCCGTTAATCCAGAAAGTTCGCACATTCCGTGTAAGTTGGTTGTGAGTCAGTAAAAGGATACGTGGATGTGGGAGAGCTTATAATATCATAATATCAGAGCTCACCTCAGTTGTCCTGGAATGCCCATGTTGCTTGTCAGATGCGATTGTGTCGCCTGTAATCGCCCATCTCCACTGGTCTGGATTGTGATCCGATTCCCACACAGCAACTAAGTCCCACTCAGGCTGTGGTTATTTTGTTTCAAATGTCTCCCATTCCATCGGTCCATCCTTTAGGGCTAGGGCGCATTCTGGAGCTGTGAGTATATTGTACTGTATTTCTACACTCTTAGTTCCTTCCCACGCCACCACCATGCTCACCTCGAAAGATGGTTATACAGTAGGCAGTCTAGTGTATCTAGTGAGGTGGGGTTCAAAAATTCCATTTTATGGCTATCATATCTCCAGACTCCTTACAAGCCCATCAGCTCCTTGCATAGGAAAGTTTGTGGTTGCTGGCTTATCTGCTGTTAGGCCTTTACATGAGGTGGAAGATGGCCGCTCCTCGGAAGTCCCGGTACAGAGCACCACAAAATATGTGGAATCTCTCTACCTGCATATGTCTCCTAATCTTTGGGTTTCTTATTCTTGTTCCTTGGGTCTTTAGTCACACTATTTCTGTGAATTGAGCTGAACGGTCAAATATATGGTTAAAGGTAATATATAGCCAGAGCTATGCTAGCATGCGACCGTTCAGCTTCAGAGCTTGCCACACTCCCGATATATTTTTATTTAAAAAATATATTTTTCTTAAAAGAAATGCTGAACAAAAGTGTGTTCCACTCTTTGAATAATGACCATGATGAAGATATCTGTGTGGCAGACTATAAAAAAACCTTTGGGTTCCTGGAAATAAAGGAGCCTTTGGGGGACTTGAAACACAAGTAATGATGTAGGGTAGGAAATTCCTGATAGGATCCTAATTGTAAAGATAATTTAATCTGTGTATCAGTACATGTTTTATCACAATTGTGTGTTTAAAACATTCTCAAATGATAACCCATGTATAAATATTAGCTATAACCATATGAGTGCTATGAAGAAGTGTTGTATTTAAAGGTAGCATTGAGACAGAATGCATATTTATTGACCATTGAAAAACCTATTACAAAAATAAGAAAGTGATCTAGACTGACTTCTTAAACATGATACCCAAATGTGAAGCACTTGAAAGTAATGCAGCATAGTTGTAAAAAGCTGGCTAGGAAATATCACCTGCACATCACATGTTAAAAAGGAAGATCGTTTACCTCAAAATTTCTTCAGTCCCGTGACTTGCAAGGCACAGTGATGCTATTTCCCTTCTCCGTTATAAAGGGATAGTAAAGTCCAAATGAAACTTTCATGATTCAGAAAGGGCATGTCATTTTAAGCAACTTACTAATTTACTTTTATCATCAAATTTGCTTTGTTCCCTTTTTTAGATAGAGATGTTCATGTTTATTATGTCTATGGGTATTATGTCCCTTTACCATTTTTAATGCCCATAGCTGGGCTTGGGAGTAAATGATATGCTATAGAAAAAAAAAACTGGTCTCTGATCATATTGTCTATGATTACGGCAGGGAAAGCTGAAACACGTTAGACTGTTCTTTCACGCATCCCTGTTTTTGAGTGATCCTTCCTATTGATGCCTTTTATCTAAATGGATTTGTTAATAAAGTACCTTTTTATAAGAGCGGATCTTCTCATTTCTATATTTCTGATCATATTGGCTTGATATAATATTGTATCTTCATGCAGTTATCAAGTTTTTGATAACAGATATTTTTACATTTAAAGTATAGCTAAAAATAGCTTTTTTACATTTTTATTAAGTGTGCCACTAAATAAATTATTGAGCTATATAAAATCTGAATAGGTTTTGGTGGGAGGAATGGGTGTTAGTTTCAGTCTAAGAAACTTAACCAGCGTTTTGAAACATTTTATAGCCTATGCAGTAATGAGGAAACTCTCAAGTCTCATAGTTTGCTTGAGTAGTCTGCTTTTAAATCAGTTATATGTATTATTAGAAATACATTGAATTCATCTTGAATGGAAATAGGAAAAAATCCTCAAGGTTTATATTGGCTTAAATCCATTAGTGTGGATCAAGTGGTCTATTTATAAAATGCCAACATATGTTGCAGCATTATGACAATAGGCATATGATTGTAGACAATAATTTTGAAGCTATAAATATAAAAGCTACAAGTTGAGTTAAAGTTTCTGTACTGAAATATAGCCTTTTTGTCCATTAATTCTGTAGATGTATGCTGCATATGTGTGCTTACATACAAAAGGGATTACATTAGGAATAGTTGAGAGAAAATGTAGGGTTGCTGAGAAGAAAACAGAGAAATTAATAATTATGCATTGCTGAACGTGCTTTTATAGAGCTGGTGAGATTTGGAAATAAACTGAATATAATTGCAATGTGAGAAACGTCATATAAATAAATTGGGGAGTAATGAAGAAAGGAGTTGGTGATTATTGGTATGATCAGATATGTAGGAGCATATGGTGTTTTTATGAGCCATGTGGATTAACGGTATATTTCAAAGCCAGTCGAAGGACTGATTGATGTCATCAGATGAGTGGTATTAATGGAAATTTAGTGTCTCTCCTAGATTAATCCAGGATGGATTTCAATGGGGACTGATAGCAATTTTGAAACTAGTGAGTGATGAATTGTTGGTCTTAACACAACAGGAAATCAGCATCAGAAGGATGACAAAAGACACCCTATGATCAGATAGGTCCTAGTACAAATGTCTTGGCCTTGCAGTTTACCCAATGTAAACATTTAATGTCATAATTTTATAAGCACAAGCGTTAGTAATACATGTGGTTTCTAGAACCAAATGTAGTGTTATTGTGAGACGATGTATTTAAGAAAAATACATAATTTTACATGATTCATTACAGCCCAAATAGAAAACCACACCTGGGTATAATTAAAATGCAAAAGTTTTCATTGCATGAAATAAAATTATTTGGAGACATACTTAAAAAAAAAGTTTTGTGCTGCTTTTTAGCATTATCGTATTCTTTCTGAAAAAAAGTAATAGATACTCGGTTTACTTAACACAGCTAAATAAAAAAAATAAAGATTAGTGTTTATAAAGTAAAATACTTTGTCTCAAAATAAAATGAGTCCAGTATGTTCTGCATATACTAGTATCATTTCCAGAGGAATGCCTGGAAATTAAAAATGAAAATAAAACTAAAATAAAAACAAGTAGACTCTATGCATTCTCTTTTATTTTAGACTGTTACAGTGGTAGACAAATCTGTTGAAAATTTAGAAACCAGTAGGAATATTTCGGAGCCAGACAGTGGTATTTGTATATAGATATATACAGGGGTCAAGTCGGGCGGGAACGCATGGGAACGGAGTTCCTGCACTATTTTTGCAGGAGGAACTAAGTTCCCTCTGGACAGAGAACAGAAACACTTCAATAAACACTGCTGCTGTTGGTGGGAGGAGCTGGACCACAGTCTGGTTAGAGGGATAGTGAGATCCTCTAGTAATGGACAGTAACACTTCCTACAATACACTAAATGTCAGCAGTCCTGCTGTGTTATCACCCCTGTTATGAATATTATCTTTATTATCTTTTATTACATGGTGCTTACATTTCTGTGTGGCTTGCTCTGGGGTTATTTAGCTCCCCTCAGCAGAAATAGAACTATTGCACCTTAAGTGGGTGAGACTCTGTGCTACCATTCAACGCTTCATTGGATTTAATTTGCTTTCATTAACCAAAGACTATACATTATATACATATAAATACAGTGTGTGTATATATATATATATAAGCAGCAAAGATTGAACGGCACTCAATGGGTCTTAATGTAGCATATTTTAATAACATATAACGTTTCGGGGTCTCCTCCTTTCTCAAATAAACAAAAACACCAATAGTGAACAAACTTACCCCTCCTCATATAAAAACATGGAACAGTGAGTGAGCGCGGCGCTGCCAACAGTGTCCGGAAGTGACTCCTCCCCCTTTGTGGTTGCGCTATGTAACTTCCGTACCCATGGCAACCAGACGCGTGTTCAGCAGCGTCCTCAAGTGAATAAAAACATTGTGGCATAGCAACAGGGTACATGATACAGTACATTTATGCAGACTCTGAAACTGACTTAAATGCTATAAGAAATATAGTGCAGTGTATACCGCAAGTGTAAGTACAATAATCAGACCATTTTGCAAAGGCTCACTCAGTAAATTATCAAAAAGGCATAACTTGCACCTAATACACGGGATATTGCTCATAACCAGTATTAAAGGCTAATAAAACAAAAACAGCTAATAGCAGATAGCAATATTAGTAGATAAGGGCACATTCACATTATCGGAAATATATGTAAAATAGGAAAATTCATTCAAAAACTTATAGATCATATTGGTTAAAGATCATACTAATATGCTAGTTTGTAAAAAGTATTGAGTGCATCTGCTAAATTAGGAAAAATTGGATTATCTATTCTAAGACCTTTTATCAAGAAATGCTGGAACTACGGCAAATAATAACAGAAAAAGGAATTTACCAAAAATTGTATTAATCATACAAAAGTAGATCATGGACAGATCTTGTAAGTAGTTATTAATCCAAGACAAAATTTTGATCCAACAATTATGATCCAAAAATTAATCCAAGAAAAATCTGGAAAAAATTAGGAAAAAAATTAATCCCAGAAAATTAATCTAAAAAAAATAATCTAAAAAAATGTATCCAAAAAATAGATCCAAGAAAAATTGATCCAAGAAAAAATCCAGGAAAAAATTAATCCAAGAAAGATTAATCCAAGAAAAAATTAAAAGAATTAGTCCAATGAAAAATGACCCAAGAAAAAATTATCCAAGAAAAAATTGATACAAGAAGAAATTAACCCAAGGAGAAATTCCTGTTCAAAGGAGAGAAGCACAGTTGTCCTAAGACATACATCACAGGGCTCCACAGTGGCATAAATAGATTCATGGTGGTTCACAAGAAACAGTGCCAATCCAAATTAATATTCAGTCCTTGAGGGGTCATCGTGCCCAAGGTATGGATCCATCTTGATTCCCGTTGGAGCAATAATTTGGCTCTATCTCCTCCCCGTGTCAGTGGTGGTATATGGTCAATTATGATATATTTCAAATCTTTGATGGCAAAGTGTCTTGCAACAGGCTAGTCCGAATCTCTAGCTTCTATGGCTTTTTTAATTGCAGACCGGTGATTGGCCATTCTGGTTCTGAGATCATCTACCGTCTTCCCGACGTAGAAGAGGCCACAAATGCAATGCAAAAGATAGATGATATATTTGGTAGTGCAAGTTACTCTGAATTTAATAGGGAATTTCTTTGTTCTATAAGGATGGTTAAATGTGCTGCCTGTTGTCAAACCGTTACAGGTAGTGCAGCCTAAACATCTAAAGCAACCTGGTTTATTCCGCAGCCAGGTATCTTTTGTATAGCAACTCCTGGGATCTGTTTTTATCAGTTTGTCTCTTAGGGAATGTGCTTTCCGATATCCCACTCTTGGAGGATCCATAGTCTGGAATGGTAGATCTTTATCTGATGTTAGTAATGACCAATTCATTCTTAGTTCTTGTATAAAGTCATTTTTGCCCAATGTGAATGTGGTATGTGGTAGTAAAGGTAATTTTTTCATCTTCTCTGGTGTATTCTTTTGGTTTTAGGGCCTCTTGTTGTGTCAGATGAGAAACTTTGTCTTTGCATTCTTTTAATAGACCTTTTTGATAGCCCCTCAGTCTAAATTTTTCTTCCATTTGCATCAATTGTTTGGTTCTGAGTTGTGGATCTGTATTATTTCTTATAGTTCTTTTGAACTGTGATATTGGCAGTGCTTTCTTTAGGCTCGGTGGGTGGCAGCTAGTCGCATGGAGTACCGAGTTCTTATCTGTACTTTTAGAATAAAGTGTTGTACAGATTTTTCCTTCATGCTTGTAGATCCGTAGATCCAAGAAGTCCACTGTGTTTTTGTTGTATGTTAGTTTGAATTTGACAGTAGGGTAGACCTTATTCAGTTCCTCGGTCCAATTTAGCAAGTCCACCTCTGATCCGTGCCATGGAAAAAACAGATCATCTATGTATCTACGAAATAAGGTTATTCTTGCGTCCTTAAAGAGGTTTGTTTTCTTTGTTTCCAACTCTGCCATAAATAAATTTGCATAACATGGGGCCACGTTGGACCCCATGGCTGTTCCTGCAATTTGGAGGTAAAAGTCTCTTTCGAAACGGAAATAATTTAATTCCAGGCAGACTTTAAGAAGCTCAGTCAAGGCATCAATATTTGGTCCTATGTATGGATGTTCCTGTAGATGGTTTATCACCGCCATTATCCCTTCATCATGGGGGATCACTATATAAAGATGTGATGTCCAGGGTAACCAATATAAGGTCTTCATCTACCTCTGGTTGTTGGAGTAGGAGATGTATCATGCTAGTAGAGTCTAGAAGGAATGATGCCGTGTTGCGTACCAAAGGTTGCAAGATATTATCCAGATAGGTTGCTATGGGTTGTAGAACTGAATTAATAGCAGAGACTATGGGTCGTCCAGGTGGTTTCTCCAGGCTTTTATGTACCTTGGGAAGCATGTACAGTAAAGGTGTTCTAGGAAAATCCGTTACCATGTATTCCCATAGTTTTTCATCAATACAATTGCTTGTAAGTAGGTCACTGGTTAATTTATCCACCTGTCTCTTGAATTGTAACATTGGGTCCCCTTGTAATCTTTTGTATGTAGTCAGATCTCCAAGTTGGCGCATCACCTCCTCTCTATAGTCTCTATAATTAAGTAGAACCACAGCACCCCCTTTATCGGCTTCACGTAAAACAATACTGTTGTCTTCTTGTATGGATTTTAGTGCTGCACTTTCACCTTTAGACAGATTGTTTCTGTAGGGTATATTGTAAGATGTTACCTCAGTTGATTTTTGTGTCATCAAACGATTGAAGGTTTTGATTGAGGCATTGTTGCTCTGGGGATCAAAGGATCCCTGTTTTCTAAGATCTCTGTTTTCATTAAGTTCAGTTTTTTCTCTGAATAATTCCTTGCCTCTGGTTGCCATGGCTACGGAAGTTACGTAACGCAACCACACAGGGGGAGGAGTCACTTCCGGACACTGTTGGCAGCTCCGAGCTCACACACTGTTCCATGTTTGTATATAAGGAGGGGTAAGTTTGTTCACTATTGGTGTTTTTGTTTATTTGAGAAAGGGGGAGACCCCGAAACGTTATATATTATTAAAATATGCTACATTAAGACCCAGTGAGTGCCGTTCAATCTTTGCTGCTTATATGACTACCTAACGAGCACCCTGGGCAATTTGCATTTGCATTGGATACCTGGAGTACTAACTGTTTGATGCCTATATTTATATATATATATATATATTTATATATGAAACAATATTAATTGTGAGGGAGGATGGAGGTCTTGGTGAGTTTCCACACTTTTTTGTAGGACTTGACCCCTGGATATATACAAGAAAACTACATTTAGCACAAAAAAATGATACTAAGAGTTGCCGTCAATGTAAGTTGAGTAAGCAAAATAGTGCCACAAATTGCAACCATATGGCTAAGCAAAATTTGGAGGAACGTCTACTTAGAATTTAAAATAAATGTTTTGCAACATTTAAAACATAACAGATTACAAGTGGAAAACAATCTCTTGAGAGACACAGCTCATGCTTTTTGTGGCATCTACAATGCTTTTTCAAAGACTGCAGTTGGGTAGGGATTTTCAGTTTAAATTACCTTTACTCCTCCCTGAGGCAGTTACATGTCTCTAACCGATCTCCTATTTAAAGAAAGGTAATGGAAAGATTCCAGTAAGTAGCGACACTTAACACACAGTACTTATAGAAAACAGGAAGGCAACATAAAATAGATATGTTGCAAACACTGTTGCCAGATGGCTTGGGGCACGTGTACACTTCTGAGCTCACCTGGGATTACTCTTTGACACACAATGGCAAGAGAACTGAGCAAAGTTCATGGTAAAAATGGAGAGGAGTTTGGAATTTCATGCAATCAATTTAGGTATAGTTTTGACTTTAAGTAAAATTAAGGATTTGTAAACAGACCTAAATAAAGTTTAGGATGAAATTGGTAAAAAAAATACCATTACCATTTGTTTTGTCAACTTGTTAAATTTTAAGTCTGAAAATTATAAGTGTATATGATAAATTTGCCACTCAACAAAAGATACAAGCAACACTGAAGTCAGCTATAAAACAGTTAAGGGGGAGGAGAGTGAAGATACCCAATACAAACTTGCTGTTGAAGTTAATAAAAAGTGTTTTAGGGTATACAATAGCAAATTATGGTCCATTTTTATAACTTTTGTGTTTTTTTTAAATATAAATTTTTCTTTATTGAAATAATAAGCATATACATACAATCTGAATTAAGTAGATTGAAGACAAGGAAAATATAATATTGAATATTTGGTTAACATTCTGAGTATGGAAAATGCTCCAGGTGATAACATTTAAAAATCTTCAAGGTGATACAAGAAAGTAAAGTTACAAGAGAGTAAATATTAGTCGAAATTAAACTTTCATGATTCAGATAGAGCATGCTATTCTAAACAGCTTTCCAATTTACTTCAATCATCAAATTTGATTTGTTCTCTTGGTATTCTTAGTTGAAAGCTAAACCTAGGTGGTTTATAAGCTAATTTCTAAGCCCTTGAAGGCCACCTCTTATCTTAATGCATTTGACAGTTTTCACAGCTAGAGGGCCTTAGTTCATGTGTGCAATATAGATAATATTGTGCTCACGTCCATGGGGTTACTTATGAGAGGGCACTGATTGACTAAAATGCAAGTATGTCAAAAGAACTGAAATAAGAGGGAAGTCTGCAAAGGGTTAGATACAAGGTAATCACAGAGGTAAAAAGTATATACTGTATTAATTTAACCATGTTGGTTACACAAAACTAGGGAATGGGTAATAAAGGTATTATCTATCCTTTTAAACCAAAAAAATCTGGAGCAGACTGTGTGATATTACAGACTGTCCCTTTAAGATGGTAAGGGAATTCCCTAGAACAATTGGTGAGTTCAAGAGAGGAGAGATTTAAGGGCCAAAGTTCAGATTTCCCAGCATTAATGGCGTAATTGAAGGAGGAGTTGCACCACGGACATAAATTGTCAAGGGGTGGTGAGAATCACTAGTAAGTCATCTGCGAATAGGGCTAATTTATATTGTGAATTGTCAACTGGTAATTCCTCTATGGTTTGTTGGGAGCACATTTGTGTGGCTAGTATTTTCATTGAGAGTACGAATAGAAGTGGTGATAGCGGACACCCTTGTCTGGTACCATTTATAATGGGGAATGATTGTGAAAGGTCTCCATTCACCTTTATTTTAGCGGAAGGAGAGTTGTATAGTGAGAAGATTCTGTTTATGAATTTATCAGCGATGCCAAATAAAGGGTTAGTTTAAGAAATTTCGAGTCCAGCCTGTCAAAGGCCTTCTCTGCATCAGTCGACATAGTGCATATTGAATCAACTAAAGTACTTTGATTGTGTTGTCACAAGCCTCCCTCCGGGGTACAAAGCCCACCCGATCTGGATCAATGATAGGGAGCAAAGAGTTGTCTTTTTACCAAAACCTTCGCAAATATTTTTAGATCTACATTTAGAAGCGATATTGGGCGATATTGGGCGGAAGTTGGATGTATGTATGCGATTTCCTCGGTTTCGGGATAATGGTAAAAATCTCGTCTAGCATTGACGTTGGTAGATCATTACCATCGTCAACATACTTAAAGGAGTATGAAAACCATTTTTTCATTCATGATTCAGGTAGAGCATGCAATTTTAAGCAACTTTCTAATTTACTCCGATTATCAATTTTTCTTCTTTCTCTTTGTATCTTTTTTTGAAAAAGCAGGAATGTAAGCTTTTTTTGTTTGGGTAGCACTTGCTGATTGGTGGCTTAATGTAGGAAATAAGAAGCTTCAAGTACGCATGAGGTTAGCTACTAGTTATGCAAGATGGCTTGTATTGAAAAAATCCACCTGAGACCTGGAGAAAGTTATGTAATAAAAGCTACATGATAAATACTGTGGCAGACTTTAAAAATGCTTGGGACAAGCATAAGGCTATCCTACGAACTAGATAAGTTTATACTTTTAGGTAATATCGGACAGATTTACTGGGCCTATGGCTCTTATCTGCCATCAATATCTATGTTTCTATGTTACATATGGATATTTCATCATAGAGCTTATCCAGGCTATGGTGACATATGTAAATAGGAAATGCCAATGACACAAGATATTAAACAAGCAAATACATGGAGTCAAAGTGTGTTCTTGCATTAAAATAAAGATACCTTATAATTGTCATTGCTCATTGAATTTTTTTTAGAATGATTACTGCTGAGAGTGCAGAAATGGAAAGTCCCTTTTATTTTGTTTTCCTGTGTCTATTTAGTGTAAGCTCTGTGATCATTCAGAAGACCAACAGAAGTTAGAGAAGTACCTGTATTGATGTTTTGACACAAGGTTCAAGCCTGCTGAATGTGGAGGGAGTGCCCGGGGTATTAGGTAGTTCTGTATTTGTTATACTCCTCACTTAAGCAGAGCCCCATTGTATGTGCACTCGAAGAGGTTATAAGCCATCTGGATAGAATGTAGTAGGTCTGAGTATGGGTATAATTTTATCTGATGTAGTACATCGGTGTCATGTTGTCACTGCTGCGCCACAAGTTGAAGCATGTCAGTGCCATCCAGTAGCTTGCAGCGTTTGCGATAGAAAGACTGTCTGATCGGTCTGCATGGCATTTTGATCCATTAGTGGTAGGGTAGATTGAAGTGCCCTGTTTTATTACAAATAACACCCGTAGGAATGCGATAAAGCTCAGCTAACAAACAGGAAATGCGGAGCTCACACTACTATTTGGCCATTCACTTAGGCAGCCAACTCCGCACCCCCATTTTTTTGTTCTTAAAAAAAGGATACTTTATAATGCTTTGAATACATGTGTATGGTATAGCAATAGAATAACTTGTACAAGTGTGTACAGGAACATTTTGTATGGTTAAGTAATAAATGAAAACTATGTTTTAGATTCATAATATATAATTGAAGTAGGGTGATTCATATCTTAGTGTATGCTATCAGAGATTACCATAAGCAGGATAACGGTAGTGTTAAACAATTTTGGGAAAATGGGAAACACTGAAGAGGAAAAGTATTTCTTTGTCATATGGGTATAAGTATTGTAGAGGTGGTGCAAGTAGATAGTCAAAGTTTGGGTGGTAGCAAAATTAGTTATGTGTAATGTTGCACCATTGTTAGGTTTTCCATTTTAGGAGTGGATATTTTTGAAGTTTTGGAATTAGTGGTTCTCTATAGACTTGTGCGCGGCAGAAAAATTTGTTTCGGAACGATTTGGATTTTTTCGAATTTCATTTTCGGATCGATTCGGATACATTCGAAATGTATTAGTTTCAGATTCATTCGGATTTTAATAAATTTGGATATATTCGGTTCGGATTTGATTTGTAAATTCGGAAGTTCGGTGGGATGTGCTGTGTATTAGACTAGTATTATGTACTGTATATTAGGTGTAATCCATCTGAATCAGCATAAGTACCAACCTCACAGGTACCAGCTACACAATATGCACAGAGCTAGACGAGGTATATAACATTCTAAGGCTATAGTTAGACTGCAGCGGGTAATTTTAAAAGAGCATAATTAGTATTTTAAGCTTATGTTCATAGTCCTGTGTAGTTTTAACTAGTCCTATTCAGCGCTAAATAATTTATTTGCTAGACAGGGTTTTGCACTCCAGATTTATGTCAGTCATTATAGTGAACTCTTTCAGAACTGTACATAAACTGGTTATTGTGATTAAATCCCTGGTATTTATTAATTAAGCATAGTAAGTTGGTAATCCATATTGGGCACTGAACTAGAGTTATTGGTAAACAGAAGATTCTGGTATTGTATTGTAGTATTTTAATGCGGTTATTGTAAATAAGGTAAATTGTAAAGGTATATTTTTATGATCTTTGTATAGAATATTGTAACAGTTTAAGTGGGTATCATCTGATTCATAATCTGGTTTCTATAAATATAATTCAATGTGTTTATAACTTTAACTGATATAAAGAATTTAGGCATTTATATTAATTTTTATTGTTTTGTATATACGTTTTAATTGGGGGGTTATTTTAAAGGATAATTAGTAAATAAATTGTATTAAAACCCTGCTATATACTGACATATTATTTGGAGGCGCTACTGTAGATATTATTACATTTATCACATTGATATAATATATTTTGTAGTAAATAGAAATTATTATTATTATCTCGGAAAAAAAATATTTTTTACATTTTAAGATTATTATTTTTTTTCTCGTTGGTAAAATTTTTATTAGCGTTTATTTTTAACCAAATACTAAGCCAATATAATAATGTCTGTTACTAAAAGTGAATCAAATTAATCTATACATAGTGTTGAAATATGTTCCCCAAAATTACCCCTCACTCCGGGCGATATCCTTAAGATAAGACGTTATTAAGACGTTATAGGCCACATTAAAAAGATGTGTAATATTGCGGGTGATTTAAATGATTATATGGATATACTTGCAATTAAGGCTATTGATGATGGAAAGTGGAATGAAAAAAGTGAATTGTTCCAAGAATTATTCAAAATTAATAAATGCAAAATTTCTAACAAGCGAGATGAGTTAATACTAAAATCTTGGCCCCTTCTAATATGCATTATTGACAAAATGTCCCTCCTCTTTATAGAAAAGGAATTGCAAATACTGGGGCTAGAAGATAATATTCGCTCATCATGCAGATGCGAAGAGAATTTAAATATAGCCAAAAATTAAATTGTTACATTTAAACAAGACATAACCGCCTTAGATAAGCATAACCAAAAATTATTAGGTCAAATACAAGATTTAAATAAACAACTCGCACAAAGCCAAAGAGAGTTAAGTGGTTTAAAAAGGCCATATTGTCATAATGAAAACCACTCTATTAGCAATGAGGATAATGCAGATAATTTTAAATCCTTTACAGAATTGATCAGAAATAAACTGCAGAAATTTAGGGAAGAAATTAAACAAAGGACCCCTATTGGGTCAGAAATACACTTCCCAAATAGACACTCACCTCATGTTATAAATTCAGGGAACTGCTAGACCTCAGAAGAGGGGGAGGACAGTGATTATAGTGAGTCAGAGGGTGGAGCTTGCTACCCAAATAGCCCCCATAATGCTAATATGAGTAAGGGTTCTCCCCATAGTAAATGGGCAGATAAGGAATGCTCCAGTCCCAAAAATAAGGTCCCTAGTAAAGCCCAAGATATATATAATAAGATATATGACACCCCTAAAATAATTACATTTTTAAGTGTTGCAGTACCTAAGTTTTCCAACAAGGGAACAAATTCTATAATTGACCACTTAGTGACTTATGAAAATGCTTTATCCATAATGAATGTTACTAGTGAGCAGTCAAAAATTTAATTTCTGCCCTGGGTATTTGAAGGTAAACATCACAAATTCTTTGCTTCACTAAAGGATATGAATGTTCATTCCTGTAGTGAAACAAAAAAATCAGTGCAGAAAAGAATTTGGGTAATATCACACTAAAACCACTGCAAAATAGCTGTATTCGGTTTGAAATGTGGCGCGAAACAAAGCACAATTAAATTTTTTCTGTACTAAAAAGTGTGTACAGTGTGGCCGAAGATTACCCCATATTTGAAAGCTCAGAGTTTGTGAATTTATTTTAGGAGCATTGCCCGCACACAACAAACTTAACTTAGCTAGAGATTTTGATGAGCACTGTTCATTGGACTAAATGATCAAAGAGAGTACAAAGTTATACTCTATTCAGCAGTCCGCTGAACAGGGGGTTAAAAGGGAACCACAGCCCCAAAATTGTGGCAGAAACTAGGGTGTCACCTAGCCCCCTCCATTTGGAGTCTAACAAGAAAACTTATGCAGAAGTGGTCCGTGAAAACAGGCCTTCCTCACGAAGTTTTAACTTTACCCCTCCCCCATCACGGGCTGAGGTGCAGAAAGAATATACTCAAAATGGGGGGGGGGCATACCCAAACAAATAGTTATCCTCAAAGAGATGAAATCCCACATGGTGAAAAAGGGGAAAATACTCTCATGGTAACCAGACACCCCAAGTAAATAGTGCTCCCCAAGACACTAACATTGAACAAGTTGAACCCCAAAGACAACCACGTCAAAATAGAAATAATAGCTATGATTCTGAGGGATCCCAAGGATCCAGGAATCAGTACCCTGGGACATCAAAAAATCGGTCCATGGGTAAAAGGCTTGTCCGTTCAAGTGGGCCAACTCAGTATGCAAATAAATCAATTATGTACACTATTTACTAATATGAGCCAAGCTTTGACGGCTCAGCACCCTAATAATTCTTTTTTAGCAGTGGGCCACAGGCACAGTTATAAATACTGCAGTATTACCTGAAAGAGAAGGGAGAGATATACCAAATAAAATGATAAATGTCAATAATGGTACTAATCATGTTCTCTCCCTACAGACCGGAAACGGACGATTTAGCTGTGATGATGAGCAACCTCAGCCTGGAAGCTCTAACAAATCTCTTCCTTTGCAGTATTCTCTTAACCCTATTTCCACAGATGCAGTACACAGAAACCCGGCCAGCCCTATTATAGAGGAGGGGACCAGGAAGAATGAGAGTTCTTCTGCATCAGGTAACATGGCGGTTTCAGGTAACTCGTGGCGAAGCCCACATATGTGTAATCATGCCAATTTTATGTGTGAAATGGTAGAAACTGCAGGGAGATATTATGTATTAGCTGAGCTCCTGGATTGAGTCTCCAACCCTATCATGGGATTAATTGATACTGGATCTCAGGCAACTATTTTATCCCACAGGTACTACACACAGCTAAATGAGCTAACACCCCACAACCCTAAAATAAAAGAATTTGATGGTTCACTAATAGGTGTTGGGGGTGACACTCTCAGAGTCTACGGTACGGCATGGTTAAAACTAAGGCTGGGGGACAGGGTTGTAAGGCACCCTGTCATTATAGTGGATCTGCCAACTGATCGTTTATTTATTGGTAGTGATCTCCTGAAGCGATTAAGCACCATAATTGATTGCATAAATAATGTAATTTGGTCAAAAGTAAGGTCTATTAATTATGAGCAGTCCGGTATATCTCGCACCCAACATAACTGTCTCGTGGTGGTAGAGAAGCCAGATGCTGTGGAGATTCATTTCAGGAATGACTCCATACCTGAAATCACTACCCTACAAATAGATGATCAGACTCCTTCTCTGATGGTAATATTTTTAAAATTTTGCCTGGAAAGATAGCAAATATTTCCTTAGACGGCGATGTATTAACCATATCTCTCTACAAGGGGGATCATAAAATCCTTAAAGGGGGAGGCCACACTCCATGGCCTGGATGACAAGTCTGAAAGCTATGTCAGAGATAAATGTTCATTATCTATCTCTATAGGTAATAAATCAGCAAAGCACCTGCTTTTAGTTTTAAATACTCCCCATAATCAAATATACATTGGCAATGATCTCTTACATATGTGGAAAGGTGATAACTAAGCGCCAACTATAACGCAACAGACCTCCAGCTCTAATAAATTGGCACCTAGTTGCCAAGGGTGGATTCAATTTTAAGATTGGATATCAGAGCGCCAAACAACGTAGGCAGGGTCTATGGGCAGATAGTCAAATAACAAAGGTAACAATGGGTTGAAATAATATGATTTAATACATAAGATAAAAAAGTTGGTACATTTAAAATTATACAACAATTTGTCATGGATCCATGTTAAACTTTAAAATATATATTGAAACAATAGGAACAATTTAAAAATGCTTGTAGAACAATAAATAACAAAAAAAAAAAAAAAAAAATCTAACAAATAATGTCTATCGCTTAAAACTTAAATTCTAATATGTGAATGCTAGGAGCGCTTATGCACACTCTATTTATAAAAACAATGGGTTACAATGCACAGGTGGATAGATTCCAGGTTGCTTGAAACCGGTGGATGTGAAATGTAAGTGGCTCCAAATTGGGGTTTTGCCTATGTGTTTATCCAAAATTGTGTAACTCCTAACAGGTGGCCAAAAAATGTTACAGGAATGTCTAGAACCTGAATTCAAAATATAAGACCTGAGGTTGTGCCTATGTGTTTATCCAAAAAGGGTGTAAATCCTAACAAGTGAAAAAATGTGAGAAAAATATTGCAGGGGTGTCTGAACCTTATTTTCAAAATAAACAATGAATTCAAAATAAAACGATATACAAGTGAATTTTTGACAAATCAACTAATGCAAACATAAAGCATAAATAGAACCAAAAAAAAACAAAAAAACAACAGCACAACTTTAACGTGTGTTCAAATGTGTTTCTGCTTGCAAATTGTGATGTGATGTGAACAAATATCTGTTATAAACACTGAATAGTGGCAAAACTTTGTGATTGGATTAAAATTGAACACAGGCTCTAAATTGATACCCTAAAATACAAATCTAAAGGGCTCAGAGTTGCTGAGCTAGATATAAGGGACTTGCTCAAAGAGCCTCAAGATGTTAATTAAAAGAGACCATATAACAACAGTGGGTTAAAAAACGGATGATATAACATAAAATGCTTAAAAGTTCAAATAAATATTCAAATTGGATAATAAGAATCTTGCTATAGTCTGTCTCAATATGGATCCCAACTGCTGATTATGTAGAAATCTTCTTGGGCAGTAGTTAACAAATAATTCCAACTTGCAATGTTGTCCCTTACCTGCCAAAAAAGGAAAGGCAAACAATAGTGCAGATGGCTTCTTAATGTGATCACAATTAAAATACTCCTTACCAGTCAACCGGTTTCGGTCTCCACTGACCTTTCTCAAGACTCATCACCAGTCTTGAGAAAGGTCAGTGGAGACCGAAACCGAAACACATAGGCAAAACCCCAATTTGGAGCCACTTACATTTCACATCCACCGGTTTCAAGCAACCTGGAATCTATCCACCTGTGCATTGTAACCCATTGTTTTTATAAATAGAGTGTGCATAAGCGCTCCTAGCATTCACAGATTAGAATTTAAGTTTTAAGCGATAGACATTATTTGTTGATTTTTTTTTTTTTGTT
The DNA here is from genome assembly GCF_027579735.1 of Bombina bombina. NCBI lineage: Eukaryota > Metazoa > Chordata > Amphibia > Anura > Bombinatoridae > Bombina > Bombina bombina. The sequence goes on from NC_069502.1 coordinate 261,885,437, forward strand.
ATTTATTGTTCTACAAGCATTTTTAAATTGTTCCTATTGTTTCAATATATATTTTAAAGTGTAACATGGATCCATGACTAATTGTTGTATAATTTTAAATGTACCAACTTTTTTATCTTATGTATTAAATCATATTATTTCAACCCATTGTTACCTTTGGTATTTGACTATCTGCCCATAGACCCTGCCTACGTTGTTTGGCGCTCTGATATCCAATCTTAAAAATGATCTCTTACATAGATATTCCATACAAATATATTTAATTACCCTTTGCCTCTGGAGCAGGTTAAAGGGGGACCCTGAAGTATTTCAGGATGAAAATGCCGCCCTAAAATCGAACCAGCAAATGCCATATGCTGTGTCTAACGATGTTGTAATCCCTGCTGGGGCTGATAAATTCCTCTTATCCTTACAGATAAAAAGAGGTCAGAAATTAAAAGCTTCTGAAACACTAATATGCCTCTCCCATAGAATGCAAAATCTGGGTTCTTCTTTGGGATTCCAGAATAATGTAATTGGACTAATACCTGAAGGATACTTAACTGAAAAACAATTAATAGAACAATCCTTTGCATCTATGCCAAAGGGATTATTTACACTTCAGTCTATTTATCCCTTAAGCTCAGAGGAAGGCATCTGTAAAATTGAAGAAGCCTCTCTAGTATTTGATCAGCTGATCAAAGATCAAGAATACCCCAATACCCAGAGTCATGGGGGCAATGTAAATTATAATCAAGGGGATCTCACCTCTAGATTGGAAGAACCCTATGAAATAGGATAGCCTGAAATCTTTCCAGGATTTCAGCAAATAGTCGAACAGCAAATATCTTTAGCTAATCGCTGTTCCAGGGATGATGAATGCTGACAGCTATGAGAACTGCTGATGGAGTACAAGGATATTTTTGCTAAAGAATCTTATGACTGTGGGACTACAGACTTGCACATTGCAAGAATCCAAACAGAATCCAATGCACCACCTGTCTTTCTTAAACAATACAGACTTCCTTTAGCCTCATATGATTCTCTTGAAGAAATCATAAGGAACTTGGAAGAAAGAGTTATCAGACAGGTGCATAGCTCTTATAACAATCCTATTCTAGGTGTTCTTAAGCCCAATGGACAATGGCGTTTGTGTGCTGACTTAAGACATCTAAACAAGTAAGTGCACAGATGCAGGGATCTAAAATATTCACTGCCATTGATTGTGCACAGGGATATTGGACCATAAAGGTACATGAAGAGGACCAGTATAAGCTTGCATTCTCGTTCCAAAAGGTCCAGTATGCATTCGAAAGACTCCCGTTTGGACACACAAATTCAGGACATGAATTTGCTGTATTCATGCATAAGGCTATGACTGATGCACTGGAACGGGGGACCTTATCATATGTTGATGATGTTTTAATCAAAAGCACAGACTTTGAAAAACACATCACAGAGCTTAAACACGTCCTCAGCCAACTTAAAAGGACAGGTGTCAAATTATCCCTACAAAAAGCTCAATGGTACCGCTCTCGTGTGAACTTCTTGGGACATGACATTACTTCTGAAGGGCTAAATCCTCAGAAGAAAAAGGTGTAAGCTAACTTAAAGGAATTAAGATCACTCCTGGGAGATTTAGCTAAACTACTGCTACTTCTTGTAAAGAAGGATGTGAAATGGCACTGGCGTGAGACAGCCATCAAGGAGAAAACTTGCTTAGCGTACCCTGAAGGGGGAAAACCTTTCTACTTAGAGACAGGTTACACAGATATAAGCATGAGTGCTGTTTTATACCAAAAGCATGATAATTTAAGCAAAGTCATTGCTTATGCGAGCAAAACTCTATCCCCAGTGGAAATAAAATTCATTGATTGCGAAAAAGCCCTCTTATCTACTGTATGGGCTCTACAAAATTTCTGCAGCTATATACAGGGTGAGAAAATTATTGTAGAATAAGAGATGGAAATTTGTCTTATAGCCGCTTAACAGCTTGGACTCTTTCCTTACAAGGCTGGCCTTTAGAAATTCGCTACAAGCAGAATAAAAAGAATCCAGTTGCACAGGGGCTTGCAGAGCCCGACGACTATACTGCTAAGGATCATGGGAAAGAGTTATTAGAAGATGATTTCCTAGAGGAACAATTGCTTACCCTGTATAAAATATACAAGGACCATGGTCAAACATTACCTTGGGTGTATGTTGATGGTTGTTCTTACCATGCCACTATTGATAATAAGCGCAGATTAGTCGCCGGCATTGGTATAACCTGGGCAAATGGATTCCCAAATATTTCTGTAGGTTTCAACATTGGACCAAGATCCAGTCAAGTAGCAGAACTTACTGCTGTTCTGAAAACCATTGAAATGGCTATTGAACAAGATATTCATGAATTTGTGATCATTACTGACTCAAATTATGTGCGTGACAGTTTTGTTGAATACCTGCCAACTTGGAAAGGAAATGGCATGCAGAAAAGTAACAACAAACCAGTCAAACATGGCAAGTTATTCTGCGAGATTGATAATCTAGTGGTGTCCAATGATTTAACCATACACTGGAAAAAGACCAAGGGTTATTCCAGGGTTCTATGTCCTGATAAGGAAGGCAATGATCTTGCGGATTCATTAGCCAAACAAGTAGCCATAACTGGAGAACTCCTTAATTTCGACCACTTAAAGGGACAGTCTACACCAGAATTGTTATTGTTTTAAAAGATAGATAATCCCTTGTTTACCCATTCTCTAGTTTTGCATAACCAACACAGTTATATTTATATATTTCTTACCTCTGTGATTATCTTGTATCTAAGCCTCTGCAGACTGCCCCTCTATTTCAGTTCTTTTGACAGACTTGCAGTTTAGCCAATCAGTGATGGCTCCCAGGTAACTTCACGTGCACGAGCAGTGTTATCTCTATGAAGAACATGAACTAACATCCTCTAGTGGTGAAAAACCTGTTAAAATGCATTCTTAAGAGGCGCCTTCAAGATCTAAGAAATTAGCATATGAACCTCCTAGGTTAAGCTTTCAACTAAGAATACCAAGAGAACAAAGAAAAATTGGTGATAAAAGTATATTGGAAAATTGTTTAAAATTACATGCCCTATCTGAATCATGAAAGTTTTTTTTTGGACTAGACTGTCCCTTTAATGGGTGCAATTCAGGTAGAAGCCATTACCAGAAACCAGGCCAAACAACAGAGTGATCCTAACCTGGCATAATGGAGTCAGGATTCTACTAGTTACGATCTGATTACTAGTCAAAAGGAAGACCTCATTGTAGGCATCTTCTATAAACACATAGAAGATCCTGAAAGCAACCCCATCTCAAAAGAGGACGGTATTAGCAAGGAAGATCTTTGAATCTCAATGAAGTCCAGATCACAATTCAAGTTACAGGATAGTTTGTTAATTAGAACCTCCACAATTGGCATCCAGCAATGGGTGGTACCTACAAGGTTCAGAGGTCTAATGCTTCAAGATGCCGCATCTGTTCATCGTGGTGCCAAATTAATGTATGAAATATTACGCGACTACGCCTTTTGGCCGCATATGTTGAAGGATGTTCAAACCTGTCAAGGTTGTTTAATCTGTCCACAGTTCCAACCCACTGTTCCAACGCATAGAGCGCCATTGCAGAAAAGGGGATGGTAATGCCATGGTCAGATATACAAATTGATTTTATTGGTCCAGTAACAAGGTCATCAAGAGGTAACAAATACATGTTGACAGTGACATGCCTGTTCACTAAATGGGTAGAATGCATCAGTGCACCTAACAATAGTGCTGAAACATGCGCAGCATTGCTCATCAACCACGTGTTTTCCAGATTTGGCTTATCGCAGAGAATCAAATCCGATCAGGGAACCCATTTCACTAGCGAAGTGATGACCAAAATGTGGAAAATATTAGGGGTTAAAAGAAAGCTCCATATTGCATACAGAGCTGCCTCAAGTGGTGGTGTAGAGCGTTACAACCAGTCCATTGTGAAAATCATCAAAAAGTTTGTAAATGAAACGGGTAAAGACTGGTATGTAAAATTACCTCTAGTCCTAATGGCATGAAGAGCAACTCTAGATACTAAGATGTCACCTTTTGAATTGATGACTGGTAGAAGAATGGTTCTACCTCAACATACCGTATATCAGACCAGAACTTGATAAATGCCGCCAATACACCTCGATATGTGAAGATCTTAAGGAAGCACCTTCAATATGCCTTTGCATTTGCTCAAAGGAACTTAAAGAAGGCTGCAACTGCCACTAAAACCTATTATGATCTCAAAACATCCAAAAAGGAATATGAAATTAATTATAAAGTTTATCTTTATAATTTTGGAAGAGATCAGGTTAAGGAGAGGAAATTTCTTCCATCATGGAAGGGTCCTTTTGTCAATACTGACAAAATATCTAATTAGGATCCCTAAAAACTATACTTTTATGGATAAATGGGTCCATATTAATGAGTTGCGAGAATGCCATCCTAGATCCCAACTACAAGTCATAGAGGGAGAATGAATTATCATATCTTCAAATACATTAGACATATTGTCGTTTAAAGATGCCTAGCTAATGAACATAAGGGCTAAAAAATAACGGACTCTCTTCATAGAAGACTGTCTATGATGCAAACTGTCAGTACACTCACCAAGTACCACTGATTTTAAGCCAATTCTAATACATGTGTCCTACATCCATTGAAAATTGGAAGCCGGATTTATGTCAGGATATCTGTGTTATTAAATAATATATATATATATATACACATAATACCACAGGGTTCATTATATATGAAACTGATTGTATCAGTTTTATTTACTATAAATTACAGTTCTCTCTGATTGATTTGAAAATGATTTTGGCTGGGCAAGACAAGTGAGGACAAAGGGGAAAACATTTTGTTTGGATTCAATTAGTAAATGCAATTTATTTCAAAGGGATGTTCACTATATGGCTGTGTTTCAAGTTTGATTTCCTGTCTGAAATAAGAGGTTATCATGTGGAGATAAACAGACATGGTTTGTTTGTTGAAAAATCCCTTTGAGGCTTAAATATACACAAAAGTTGATTACCCCTGCTGTGTTTGAATACACTAAGCTCAGACATACGTCTCAAATGGAGAATAGCAAGAGTTGGTTACCCCTGCTGTGTTAGATACACATCTGTACTGAGCTAAGTATAAACACATATTGTATTGTAACTGAAATTAATTTTTTGTATAATTTTCAATACTGTGTAAAAATGTATAAGCCCATGGATCTGAGAAATGCATTTCAGATTTGTAATAGATTAAATAACAATTGTAATAATCCCATTTTAAAATATATAACATATTTTTGTTTTTCTATCTTCCAGACATCTAAGGGACAAAATGGGGATCCAGATGGGGCTAATAAATGCTGATACGGGATTGTCTGCATGGGGTGACCTAAGTCATATCATATGGTTATGCACTAAATATTTATAAAACTTTGAATACATCACTCAAAATATTATAAGTAGAATGTATTGGAAGTCTATGTAAATATTTTCTATTTTAACATAGAATTGATAATATACTAGTGTTTAATCTCAAATTGTACATTTTCAATAATATTAAATTGGATATATATGCTAACCAGATAAGTGTATTAATACAATACATAGGGAGTATATTAAGTATACCATTAAATGATATAATTTACTGTTAGCAGTATTAAAAATGAAACTGCATTTCTGGTTATCTGCTACCCCCTAGTGGATTAAAACTGATATGACAGCCAAATGAATTGACTGTTTAAAACATGCAAATCCAAACAACCAATCAATGGTCAGCTCCATTAAGGGCGGATCAGGGACAAGCATAGAAGGGCCTATCATCCCAATTTCACCAATTATTACAATAAAAAGGGGTGGGATATATCAGGTGATATAACCCCATGCAAGAGAAAAAAAAGGTTGGCTTTGCTGCTGAATTTTGACTGACAAACTGTTGCCTTGAAATCCAGTCTCCATAAAGCAAGTCTGGGCCTAGCTTTTATCCATCTTGCAAAATTACCTCTTTTAATTTATGAGATGAAATTGGATTTATCAGAGAAAACTGAAACATTAATTTGTTTATTTGGGTAAAGTATACAAGATTGATAAATAAATAAATATATATATATATATGTATATATATATAATATTTAATTCAAGGGCATTCTAAGGCTATAGTTAGACTGCAGCGGGTAATTTTAAAAGAGCATAATTAGTATTTTAAGCTTATGTTCATAGTCCTGTGTAGTTTTAACTAGTCCTATTCAGCGCTAAATAATTTATTTGCTAGACAGGGTTTTGCACTCCAGATTTGTAAGTCAGTCATTATAGTGAACTCTTTCAGAGCTGTACATAAACTGGTTATTGTGATTAAATCCTTGGTAGTTATTAATTAAGTATAGCAAGTTGGTAATCCATATTGGGCACTGAACTAGAATTATTGGTAAACAGAAGATTCTGGTATTTTATTGTAGTATTTTAATGTGGTTATTGTGAATAAGGTAAATTGTAAAGGTATATTTTTATGATCTTTGTATAGAATATAACAGTTTAAGTGTGTATTATCTGATTCAGAATCTGGTTTCTATAAATATATTTCAATGTGTTTATAACTTTAACTAATATAAAGAATTTAGGAATTTATATTGATTTTAATTTTTTTGTATATACATTTTAAATGGGGGGCTATTTTAAAAAATAATTATTAAATTGTATTATAACCCTGCTATATACTGATACTGTACTGTAATTAAAGGTACAGTCAAGTCAAAATTACACTTTCATGATTCAGTTAGGGCATGCAATTTTAAAACCTTTCCAATTTACTTTAATCATTACATTTACTTTGTTTTTTTGGAATTCTTTGTTGAAAGCTAAACCTAGGTAGGCTCATAAACTGATTTCTAAGCCGTTGAAGGCCACCTCTTATCTTAATGCATTTTGACTGTTCTTCACAGTCAAATAGTGCTAGTTCATGTGTGCCATATAGATAACATTGCGCTCACTCACGTGGACTAATTTATGAGAGAGCACTGATTGGCTAAAATGCAAGTCTGTCAAAAGAACTGAAATAAAGGGCCAATCTGCAGAGGCTTAGATACAAGGTAATCACAGAGGTAAAAAGTGTATTAATATAACTGTGTTAGTTATGCAAAACTGGGGAATGGGTAATAAAAGGATTATCTATCTTTTTAAATAATAACAATTTTCAATTTTCAAGTAGACATTCCCTTTACGGTTCCCTGCTCAATAAAAACATAATGTTTAATAAAATCTAATACAATATGGAAAATAATATAAAATCCTGTATATATTCATAATTACACTCACCAGCCACTTTATTAGGTACACCTGTTCAATTGCTTTGTAACACAAATTGCTAATCAGCCAATTACATGGGCAGCAACTTAATGCATTTAGACGTGGTGAAGACGACTTGCTGAAGTTCAAACCGAGCATCAGAATGGAGAAGAAAAGGGATTTAAGTGACTTTGAACGTGGCATGGTTGTTGGTGCCAGACGGGCTGGTTTGAGTATTTCAAAAACTGGTGATCTGCTGGGATTTTCACACACAACCATCTCTAAGGTTTACATACAATGGAATGAAAAAGAGAAAATATCCAGTGAGCGGCAGTTGTGTGGACGAAAATGCCTTGTTGATGTCAGAGATCAGAAAAGAATGGGCAGACTGGTTTGAGATGATAGAAAGACAACAGTAACTCCCTTGGGAGTTTATCTCTTACAATATTGTTTAATCCAACTTACATGCAAGGAATTTGCTATAGTGCTTTATGAAAGGCAACAGCGATCATGCAGTAACACAGCACTATAAGTTCAAATGCACTTGGTTAAACTGCCTTTGTTAGCACATAAGAACCATACACTCTATTCACTGCAGGAAATTAAACAATATACTCTGCATTAAATTGCATTTTCTGAGCTTGTTATTATAATAGTGCCCTACGTGGGTACAGTAGATCGATAAAAAGAACACTATTAGCAACTTAATAGCGAAAATAGTTATCTCTCACAATATTATATAATCCACCTTAAACTCAAGCGATCTGCTTTAGTGTTTCATGAGGAGTAACTATTAATAGCTAAACAGCGATTTTGCTGCAACTACGTTTAATAAAGTTTAAATGTACTTGGTTAATCTGCCTTTGTAAGCACATCAGAAACATATGCCCTATTAACTGCAGGGCTCAAGAAAACTGATAATATACTCTGAATTAAACTGTATCTTCTGAGCTTGTTATTGAAATAGTGCCCTACATGGGTAGATTGATAAGAAAAACGCTGTAACTATTTACTTAGTCACACTTAGTGATAATCTACCAGTGCATTCCCAGGGTACCACAGAATCATGACAACCGTTTACTCCATATATATTTATATTTTTAGCACTATTATAGCAAGAATTGTTACATAGTTTATATACGACTCAACATTTAAGAAACATTTCTTATCTGGTAAACAGTTTCTAATTTTCACTAGTCCCTGACTACAATTTCTGTAACTGTTGCAGGGCATTAACTTGCAAATGATAACACTGTGTATTATATTGTCTATTATATTGTCTTTTTCCAGTGCTTTGCCTATGGAGTTATTCCTGCAATAGAGCTGTATACTAACCATTTTATCTAGATACCCATACGTAGTAAACTCTAGAATCAACTGGTGTTTATAAACCAGCTCAATTGTGCTGTTACTTATACCACTACTCTATTATAGTCACCTCTGGTGCTTCCTTGCTTACATTGGGAACTCTGATTCCCTCTTTCAGGTGGCCTAATTGTATCTGAGACGCTACTTGTTACTTCTAGGTTATACAGAGTGTGTTTTTATTGTGTCCCAGGTTTTATATTTTTGTACCCTTTAATAAAGGTTAAGTTTTAAATGAGATGTTTTTTTATTAGAGAGGAAACACTATTATTACACGTTACACTATTATTACACGTTACACTATTTCCTAAGGACTCTTGAGTGCTATTAGTGTATCCAGTCAGAGGGTCTTTTACTCTCTTTTTCTTAAGGAACTATATTCATATATAACAGCTGAGCTTGAGGAAATGTTAAATTATTTTGATATTCTTTTCTCTGCTGAAGAAAAGCTGGCTATTCTCCAAGAGTTTTGCGGACTTAAAACACACATGAAAATTTTTAAAAATAACATAACGGTGTTGTCTGCATACTACACAATATTATCAACAAAGTAAGTTAACCTGAGTAATATATTAAAAATTGTAGGGGTAAATGTTCGTGATCAGTATCACAACAGCTGAGACAGAAAGAGTGTTTTCAGCCATTAACAATGTCAAAAACCCACTAAGAACAAGGTTTAAACAGGACATACTGCATGACTTAATGCTTGTCAAAATAGAGGGTCCTGAATTTGAGGATTATGACTCAAGAAGAGCTATTCATTATTGTCTTACATCTGCTGGAACAAAGCATGTGAGTGGGCATAACAGCCCTAATGATTCGTACTCTGAGATGATTTAATTTATCATTTAAAATTCTATTTATTTATTTTTATTTATTGTAAGATCTTTGAAGATCTGTCCAGTGTAAACGTATTACTTGCACTACTATTATCTTTTTGATCATAACTTTAAATTATTGATATGTTAACATTGTGGTGCTGCCTTTATTTATTGACCTACATCTTCCAGGTGATGGGAGGGAAATGTGCATGCATATGCAGCCCCACAGCAATTTGCAGTATGAAAGACATCAGTCTTGTCACCACTAAAGGAATGTGTAGTCACTGAAGGGAGGGGGCTAGCAGTATAACAACAATGTTAGACATAGAAGGAACTTGTAACAAAGAGTGGATTGCTAAGAGAAATGATTATCAATTAAATCCAGAGTTACAGCCACAACCTGCTGATAATGGTTTGAAATGAAATATATTTAAAGAGGACTCTCATCCCACCCATAATGCGACGCAGACTGGCTTGGCACAGTCAACTAAACGGTATCTAATATAGGCACCCAACTTGCTTTTCTTGAAGCCAAAATTAAGAAGTTTCAAGAATTTAATAAATAATCATTAAAATTTTAGAAATGTGGACATTTTTTGATAGAAAGGCTTTTCCACATATGCCACACAAGTGCATTCTCGAGATAGACCAGTATGGTGGCCCTGTGTTAAAGCAGCGCCAAATCTCCCTTTTCTTTTGACAACTAGCAATTTTTGGCCTGACTTTCCTCCTTACAAAGGTGTAACTGGATATATCAGTTGTATGCATTTCATGGCTTAATGCCTATTTGAAGTTACACAAATCATCTGGCTAACTGGCGCAGACAAGTTTAAAGCTTCATTGCGCTCAGTTATTCATATGTTTAATTTACAAGACTGGGTATAAATATTACAATATTGATTCCTGCTAAGCACTGTGTCTAGTTATATACAATAAGTTAAAGAGGATTAAAGTGACAGTTTTGGTAAAGAACATTAAAGGGGCACTCAACAGTCAAAATTAAACTTTCATGATTCAGATAGAGCATGTAATTTTAAAACATTTCCAATTTTTTCCATTAAAGTACCATAAAACATATTGAGATCTGTGCATATCCTAAAAGAGTTAATCAAGTAAAAAGAATGTTTAAAAATTGCTGGCAAGTATTTCAAAATCAATTTAAAAAATAAGCAAAATTAGTTACATAGCCATGCAGTCTGGAGTAGTCTGATCCCCCCCCCACCTTATCAGTGTATAGCATCAGAAACACAGGCATTCAATTTCACAGCTGCTTATTTGCTTCTAGTGTTAAAGGACCAGTCAACACATTAGATTTGCATAACCAACAAATGCAAGATAACAAGACAATGCAATAGCACTTAGTTTGAACTTCAAATGAGTAGTAGATTTTTTTATAACAAATTTCAAAGTTATGTATATTTCCACTCCCCTTGTACCATGTGATAGCAATCAGCCAATCACAAATGCATATACGTAAAGTCTGTAAATTCTTGCACATGCTCAGTAGGATCTGGTAACTCAAAAATTGTAAATATAAAAGACTGTGCACATTTTTTTTTAATGGAAGTAAATTGGAAAGTTGTTTAAAATTACATACTTTATCTGAATCATGAAAATTTAATTTAACCTGAGTGTCCCTTTAAAGTCTGCATTCTACCAAAAGCAAAGGTAGATATAGATACAGCTATAGAAGGAAACGTGTGCGGTGAGTTAGAGCTTTACAATTAAGAAATTTAAATTTGCAGGTAAAGTAATTAAAGTACATATTACTGGTATATATTGTCTCTATCCCAACTTGTTTTATGTCCCTTTAACAAAATGTGCACAGTCTTTATATTTACACTTTGCAAGTGCTATTGCATTGTCTTTATTATAATGCAATTTTGGATTATGCAAATCTACTGTATTTACTGTTCCTTTAACTCTGCTATATTATCAAAATGAGAAGTATTTAAAAGCCAAACCCTAAATTAACATTAGTTTACCCCAGTAGAATGCTTATATAATTTTAAAGCCCTCTCATGTTTTCTTACTTAAAGGGACAATTTTCCTAAAAACTTGTATCTCCTTTAATTTGTTCCCAATGATACATTTACTTGCTTGCTTGTATTAAATTGTTTACAAATAGCTCATTAGCCTTTATATCGGCTTTTGAAATATCTGATTTATCCTGAAGTATCCCTACCTATACTAAAAGTTCAATTGTTCTTTCTAAATATTGTATAGAGACAGAGATAAGAAAGGGAAACATTTGAGTTAAGAGATAATGAGAGCTGATCGCTCTGCAAGCTTAGCCTATTTCGATGGGCTGTGGTTTCAAATAGTAAATCCAGATATTTAATTTGCAAATAGACGCATAAATTAGCAATTTCTCATACATTTTATATGCTGAAGCTTGTATAACAAGTTATTGGGAACACTTTCAGGGAAAAACTATTTTACAGTGAACTGTCCCTTTAAGAGTAGCGCCTGTATAATATACACATTTAGTTTCTGACCATTTTTTTGTTATTCTTGCCTCTGTTGAACTTACATTTATCTTACAAGAGAGAGGCACATCATGTCCACAGTTTATACTTATTACTGGTACCATCTCTCTATAGACAAGCTTTTATATTGCCTCCATTGAACTTAGATTTATCCTGCAAGAGAGAGGCTCACCATGTATACAGTATATATACATTTTTGGTTATGTAATTTTTAAGGATATGTATCTTGGTTACACAAATGGTACTTTTCTCTGCATCTTGATATTTTACTATGCATCGTTAATAAGCACAGGTTCTGAGGTTTCCTTTAATTCATTTTTTTCCTTTATTCTATTTATATATATAAAAAAGAGGCCTTTTGAGCGATGTTTGTTGTTATAATGACAATGTATAATGTTGATGTATGACTGCTCTTTTTGTCTGTAAATCTTTTATTTGTTCTTAACAAAAAAAATGTAATATTGTTCCTGTCTCTAGGCTGTTGTCAATAAAGTACATAAAATACTATTTTGTTGAAATTATTGTGTACGTCAGGACAACTAGATTTTCAAGAGGGACAAGTAGGTTGGGCTACCACTTAAGTCCATAGGACAAGTAGATTGAGTCTAACAAATAGATGCAGTGAACACTAATGACAGAAGCATTACTTGTGTAATATAAAAAAAAACAAGAGACTGCAATTCTGCCTGTTCTTGAATACACAATTCTGTCTAGAAATTAAATAACTTATGTATGTAATAATTATGTATTAGATGTGTGTCAGTACTGATTGATATACTAATTTATAAAGAAAATTGGTTATCACTACTCTAAACTGAATTATACTCCTATAAAATACCAAATCAAGAAGTACATTTTATAAACTCTCTGAATAAGGCAAACATTATACATCCAGGTAAATTAAGGAATGTGCACACAACACAAAGTAAAGAGTTTGAAAAATAACACAATATATATATATATTAGGTAGTCACTAAACCTCTTGACCACACATCTAGGCAATATTTATAATAAATAAAAGACACAGACAAAACATGGGGGAAAAGGGCCGCAGCCCGCATTTATTATTTAAATTGATTGAATTAAAACTTTATTAAAAACAACAATAACACTTAAAGGTGCTTGCCCTAATTAACATAACGTGCCTTCCAGTGGCGCTCCGCCAGGCTCGCACACATCCATAACCTCTCCCCATACATGAGGAGGTACCCAGAATAATTATTTAAACTTTGCGGCTAGCATCCCGCAACAGCTGCGACAACCACTTACCAAAAGGGGAGGGAGGGCGCTTTCTTCACAGGTCTTCACTCCTGCTCTGCAAACCAACGAGTCAGCAACGGCTCACGGAACCACGCCCCTATGCCTAGAGTGAGGTCATTGGCCACTTCTCACATAGGCATTCATCCAGGGCCCGATTGACCACACTTCTAGGCAATATTTATAATAAATAAAAGACACAGACACAAAACATGGGGGAAAAAGGCTGCAGACCGCATTTATTATTTAAATTGATTGAATTAAAACTTTATTAAAAACAACAATAACACTTAAAGGTGCTTGCCCTAATTAACATAATGTGCCTTCCACTGGCGCTCCGCCAGGCACGCCCACATCCATAACCTCTCCCCATACATGAGGAGGTACCCAGAATAATTATTTAAACTTTGCGACTAGCACCCCGCCACTGCTCGAAACCCTTTCGAGCACCAACCCACAGGGCTAAGGCATTTTTCACCCCTTCACTCATATTAAAATTAAAAAGGTGTAGTCCAATTTCATTAAGGTGCACACCATCTTTTAAAAAGAAGCATCTCCCGGATTCTCCTTCAAATTCCACATGTCTAATACCAAAACCCCCCATTTTTGCAACAAGACTAGTGATAGTCCGATTGACCTTTTTTCTAGAAGAATCCAACCTTTTTAAATCCCAAGCTGATGTCCAACACAGCCTGCATTTAATGTCGGACCAAACTATCATGATGTTAGGAAATAATTCTCTTAACCTAATGATATCCCTTTTTATAATATCAATCAGACACTTTTGAGCCATAAATCCAAGATCGTTACCCCCCGCATGAACAATTAAAATGTCAGGGGGATGAAAAAGCCTAGCCCAACTGATAACCTGACCTAATAACTAATCCCATTTCATGCCCCTAATACCAAACCATTTAATTAAAACTTCATCAGCAGAACAGCTAAGTTGAATTCCTGAGTCTTTGGCTGATGCCATTTTTCTTGCCCAATAAATATAAGAGTGTCCCACGATCCAACAGTGAAGGGGACCTGCTAAAACAAAAGACTATCTAAAAAACTATACAACTATCAAACTAAATCTGGCCTAACATATAAACTAAAACAATCAGATCTCCACCTCCCAATCTTTTTCACCGCACCAACATTCAAACCCGAAATGCTTGCTTCTGTTGCAGCCCCAATTCTAAAAGAATGGCAACCAAAATCCTTGCTATCCACACCAATCGCTTCTAAAGCTTTTTTCATCACTGATTCAAACTGATAACGAGATAGAGAAGAACCATCTTCATGAACCAATAGTGGACTACCATCAATACTACTACGGAGAGCTAAAAACTCCCTGACTGCCGTAACCGGGCAGCACACACCCCCAATCTCACTCAAGCAAATCCAACAACCTTTACTTTTACTATAAATTCAGGCTAGCTAATATCTAGCCTTCCTACTTGTACTCAGAGCCCTACTGTAATGTAACAAGGAACAATAATAAGGAGAAGAGAAAGTGACATGAGGTGTGCTGTGATCACATGGTCTGTGTGACTAAAAGGGGGCAAAAAGAAAAAGTAGGTTTAGAAAAAAAATTATTCAGCCGAAAAAGAAAAGACTTGAGATATTTCAACATGTGGAGCAGGAATAAATGTAGAAAAACAAGATTAATTTTACCTCCATATTTTCTTAATGACATGAGCAAGAACCCCATGTCGAAATGCTGCAGATGCCGCTCCTAAGAAATGGCCAGAAAAAGATATAGGATTAAGACCTAAATTCACTAAAAGAATGGGGCAATGTTTAACAAACTGTGTATATGTATGGGGAGCATAAGGAAAAGGTAAGAGTAGGCCATCACTGGGCCTATCTGACAGCTGACACATGAGCTGGTCCAAAACAGCTACTGGACACTATGAGTTATTCTTGAAATATTTAACATCAACACTGGCCCCTGTTTGATACGTCTTACATGCATCCAGATGCAAACAATAATGGCCAGGACGTCTTTCTGTTTAATGTGGAGCGTACAGAACTTGTTACCAGTATACGTGAATTCACCTGGTCTTAAGAAACCATAAAAGGCCAAATAAATGGCAACTTTAAGTGACAGGCTGGGTAACAGACCAAAAGGGTATTTGAACAACAGGACCAGACAGGTCACGAAAAATATCTCCATTAATTGGAAGCCTAACAGCCATAACAGGGGTGCTACACTTCTGAATACCTTTTAAAATAGCTTTGATAGAATAAAGAGGGTCTATCCGGGTACAACAAAGCTAAGAAATGTTGAATACCTGCCAAAAACAATTTAACTGTATTATGAGAGAGATTTAACTGTGAGTGGCAGTAGGCCATCAAAGCCAATATATATTGAATATTACTGTAGTCTCAATTAGGATATGAAGACTGGAACAACTTGCATGTATTTCAAGCAGTATTATATGTCTTCATAGTATTAGATGACAAATGTTATCAACACCATTAATGAATTTACAGTGAATGTGAAAATTGTACTAAAGGGACAACCAAATGAGCATACATAGAAAATACATTATAAGCAAGGAACTGGACCTACCCTTATAAATAATGTCAGAGGTGGCCTGATTATCTGTAAACTATGCTGTGACCTGTCCATTGATGACTCCAAACCTGAGCAGCAGCAACTGTGGGATAGATTTCAAAAGCAAGGAAGTCTGAGAAAACCTGGATATTAACAGAATATCATCTGGCCAAGGCCCTACCAGCTAATGAGTGCCAAAAATAGCAGCATATCAAGCTGCAGCATCCGTGACTACATGAGGAGAAGATTCCGAAACTGCCGGAATGAACATGGATATGCTATTCCAACACAGGAAGAACTTGTCCCAAATATGTAAATCAGATATTCGGCAGTATCAAGTTTGACACAGGAATCAGAGTCAAAAGCTGAAGGCAAAAGAGCCAAGATCCTAGAAATGAAAGACCTGCTTTGAGGAGTATTTCTCATAGCAAAATTCAGCATACCAAGCAGTAATTGAAGCTGTTTCCTGGTACAAACTTGAGAGACCATAAACTCATGAATATGAACTTTATTCCTGACTAATTTATCAGATGGCAAACTAGCCTGCATAGACTGGGAATCTAACCTAATACCTAGAAAAGTGAATATTGTAGCCGGTCCCTCAACTTTATTGGCTGCTACCGGAACATTGAGATCAGAAAAAAACGAACAAAAGCTTCTAGAGATCAGCAGGGGCCTGAGTAGCAATTTTAATAAGTAGTAAATCATCTAGGTAATAAATGACTGTCTGAAAGTGAATTCTATAAGTAAGAGTCCAATAAAGTGCCTAAGAAAAAATTTCGAATAGCCAAGGGCTACTTTTGGACTACATTGGGTTCAAGACAGGGAAAAAAACATCAACAACATTAGGGACAGGGCTATCACATTGTGTGGTGATGGGCAATGTGATAGCCCTGGATATTGTGCAAAGTATTGTACTTATACGATGATTGAAGACGAGTCAAAAAAAATAATAGATTTTAACATAGTACAAGTCACAGAGGCATCTTCATCAGTAGCGATGGAGTCCAAGGCCTTTCGTAGAGCTATGAACAACATTGCAATACAACAGTTAATGGTACTACAAATTGCAACTGACAGGCATGTAAGCATACAAAAATTTTTTAGAGAGCAATACCCCTTAATAAAACATCAATTTGACATTTGGCACTACGGCAAGAGTATTCGTAAGAAATTAATTTCCTTAAGCCGAAAAAAAAATTGTAAGTCGATTGCAACATGGATCCCTTCTTTAATTAATCACCTTTGGACCTCCAGCTTAAAGTGTAATGGCAATGCTGATATAATGCGAAAAATTTGGCAATCCTCATTGTATCACATATCTAATATACACTCTTGGAATGATGGAAGTTCTATTAATGTTTGTGGACATGAAGAATTGAATGAAGATGCTGAACGTGAAAGAGCATGGTTAGATCCAAAAAGCAAGGCTTTTGAAAATTTGCAACAAATAATATGTGATCCAAGGATGGATAAGGATTTCAAAAGTCTATC
Source organism: Bombina bombina (assembly GCF_027579735.1). Classification (NCBI taxonomy): domain Eukaryota; kingdom Metazoa; phylum Chordata; class Amphibia; order Anura; family Bombinatoridae; genus Bombina; species Bombina bombina. The sequence continues at coordinate 261,902,707 of NC_069502.1, forward strand.
TCAATTCTGTCATACTGGATCAATAGAAGTGTTTCACGGCCTTGTATTAAAATATTGGCTAAAAAGAGTGCATTTCTCTATGGATGCAATGGAAGCTAGGACCAAACTTGCTGCACTGGCACATAACAACAACACTACAAGAATCCAAGAACGCATAAGGAGAGAAACTCAAACAAGTGGTCGCTTAGGTGATTTGAAGTTCAAATCAGTTTTTACTAAAAGTAAAAAGGAATGGCAGATGAAGCCAATTTATGAATCCATGAACATGGATCACATATTTCCAATGTTAGTCGATGTACTTTACTTATATAATGGTGACTTGGACAACACATGGGAATCCAAAAATGATTCTTTGCCTGATAACATCGCTAGCAAGCCACACCAAGCAAAGAATCGTTATTGGAAAATAAAAGATCACGTTTTCTAAAAACAAGTTAAACTGAAATCCTTATATACGCTTAGTTTTAAAATATTTAAAATATGTTTATTAAAAGTTATCAATGTTTGTTAGAGAAATATTTAATTGTATTTTGTTTACATTAGAATTGTTTACTAAATATAATTACAAAAAAGACATTAATGAACAAGAATACGTTTATTTATAACATGGATGAACAATGGAAAACATTATATTTCAATTGAAAAATATTTTATGGTTTGATAATAAATAACTATATATATATATATTATATATATATATTTATATATTAATAATTGAATACAATTTTGAAATACTAAACATGTGTATAGACTCTTTATTCATTCCCAAATTATTTCTGATGCTGGACCCTCCTCATCTGCATATCGAAAACCTATATAAAGATTGTCCGGTTCCGGAAAATGTTGTCTTATTGTTTTAACAACACACGAAGGAATAGCTGTTCTTACTCTTGGTCCCAGGTATCCGTGGACCATATTTACAAATCGCCTATAAGCCACTCTACGATAGTCACTATTAAAAAAATATTAAAGATTGTTAATATTAAATCAGTACTATTAAACATTAAAATAATATCAGTCCGTGTGAAAAACAAAAAAAAATTAATACCTTTCTCTCATTTCTAACTGTCTATTGCTTCCACCATTACAAAATCTAACACCATAAGCATAGAATTCTTTTAAAATCTCACGGTTTGAAAGTTCAACGGTCACATACTGTTTCAAAGCAATGCATGGAGATTCCGGTGACCGATTAATCAAAATTCTTTGAATTTCGTGGCAACACAAGCTTTCAACCACAGTTGGCATCGGCTGACAATTACCGCACCTACACCAATCAGTATTACCAAGCCTATTGTTTTGTGATTGGGTTTCCTCGCTTTCTACAGTAGCATTTGTAACCTGAACTATATTTTCTTGGGCTATTGGTCTCCTCGGATCTGTTTAGATTTTAGATTAGATTAGATTTACTTTGATCATAAATTTTTCTTAGTTACATTGGAAATTTTAATATTAAATCTAAAACTAGGAGATTGTGATGCTAATTTCTTAGACCTTGAAGACTGCCTCTACTCAGAATTATTTTTGAACACTGGATGGCATTAGTTATTGTGTTTAATATACATAACATTAAGCTAAAGCATGTGAAGTGACAGATGATTGATCACTGATTGGCTAAAATACAAGTATGTTAAAAGAGCTGAAATAAGGGGGCAGTCTGCTGATGCTTAGATAAAAGCTAGTCACAAATTTAAATTGTGTATTGTTATAACTATGTTATTTATGTAAAACAGGGGAATGGGTAGTTAGTACCAAAGAAGCAGCCTCTTTTTGCTCAACATTTCCCTTTCACAGAGAACAACTTTCCGGTAGCATATCAGTCTGATCCTGACTTCACAGTACAGTCCAGCCATGAAATACCAGGCAATCCCTCTCTGAACAAGAGAAACAGCAAAACCCCAGAAGTACGTTGATGACTATTGTGGGCCTCGACAGTGAGGTGCAGCCATATCACTCTATGCACATTGAGCAACATATATATATATATATATAGATAAACAAGGTAAAGTCCAGCACCAATTCACCTTCAGCTAAGGGTGCAAGCAGCCTCTGTCTCACCTTGACAGGTATTAGAATACAAAATAGAAATGGCTGCAGCACACCAAGTCAAGTTTATACCATTTTTATTACAAGCAGTGAAATACAGGCGACGTTTCGGGCTTCTGCCCTTTCTCAAGCTTGACAAATGGTGGTTACCCGGAAAGACGCAACCAAGCATATGGCAATGAGGGTCAATGGGGACACCACTATCGTCCAAATGGAGTAATGAATCATAGGAATAACCGAAAAGAGGATCTCTTTCTCAATAAAGAATCGGATTACCATCACTCCCAGAGACAACACCATTTTAAGGAAGGTCTCAACTCACCAGGATGGAATTTCAATGAGAAATTCACATATAGAAGAAACCAATATCCAAGATGGAGAAACTATGATAGACCATACCACAGAAGGGACTATGATCAACAAAATTATAGGAGACAACGTAACTTTGGGTATGAGGAGCAAATGCACACACCGAACAGATTCAACGACCATCAATTTCAGCCTAACTACACCGACTATTCCCACAATTCCTATCACAATAGGATGGAACACAACCTCCGAATGGAACATCAAGGGTATAGAAATACACCCAACACCAACAGGTCGAGACCCAATGACAACAAAGAAAACCGGGTAAACAGACAAATCGACCAAAGACAGCCAAATCCTACATCCACTAACATAATCTCTAGCGCCAACTCCAATGACCTTCCAGCAGCCTCCAATTCCAGTCATTTTTTAGTGAATCACCAATTGACAACCAAAGAACTAGAAAGAACCTCCCTAAAGAGGAAAAATTCCAACACAGACGAATTCCAACACCCTATGGAAAAAAGAATAAGCACAGAGGAAAGAGGGGCGGAAGGAGAATAAATGGCAAAACTGAGAGAGAACATAAAAACAGTCCAGAGAATGAAGTTAATACCAAGGGAATATATAACCTCAGCTCTATTACTCTAACGGACAAAGAAAACTCTATTTTAAGGTATGGCCTCTCCTTTGCCCCATCCAAGGGCCTCAACAAATTTGACACATTTGTCAACATTAAACAGTTCACAAGAAAGCTAACACTGAAACGGCATTTTATGAAGTCACCTCTCGAATATGACAATAGACTTACAGATCTATACCAACACACTGACTTAAAGCCCAATTCATCTTTTTACCCTACATCCAGCAAGGGCAACGCCATCGAAACCTTTGAGACGATGGTGTGTAACGACTTGAAGAAAATCAGTCAGAACCAACTATTGAAACACAAACATAATTTGTCTAAGAACCAGATGCTAACTATCAGAGCACTGGAAAAGAACAGAAACTTAGTGATCAAACCCGCCGATAAGGGGGGCGGCATAGTAGTCCTGGATAAAGAAGACTACTACACAGAATGCAGACGAATTCTGTCGGACACCGAGACCTACGAAATTATGAGGAATAACCCCGCAGGTGGTTTCAAGAAGGAACTGGACAGGATTCTAGGAGAGGCACACAACAACAAAATACTGAACCACAAAGAATTCAGATACATAAGCGTGGAGCATCCCATCACTCCCGTCTTCTACTACCTCCCGAAAATCCACAAGACTCTCCACAACCCTCCGGGAAGACCCATCATATCCGGCATAGGGTCTCTAACCAGCAATCTGTCTGAATATTTAGATAAGAAGTTACAGAAATATGTGACACAACTACCATCGTATGTGAGAGACTCAACACAGATTCTGAATATTCTGGAGAACACAGAATGGAAAGAGAACTACTTACTCGCCACCTGTGACGTCACCTCCCTATATACTTGCATACCACACAAAGGAGGTCGAGAAGCTGTAGAGTACTTTCTTGAGAAGGACCACACAGTGCCGGCATTGCAGAAGACATTCATCCTAGAAGGGATCAGCTATATACTAACACACAACTATTTCTACCACGATGGGAAATTTTATAGACAGCTGCCATGGGGACTAGGTTCGCGCCGAGCTATGCGAACCTCTACATGGGCAAATGGGAACACATATTTTGGGAGTCCTGCCCAGCCGGCGCGGACCTAGTCTCCTACCACAGATATATTGACGACATCCTCCTGATATGGAAAGGCTCTAAAGAAGATTTAGAACACACTATAAGGGTTATGAACAACAACACCAACAACCTGAAATTCACCTATGAGATCAGCGACAAGGAAATCACATTCCTCGATCTAAGAATAATCATCGAAAATGGGAAACTTCAGACTTCAACATATTTTAAACCTGTGGACTGTAACAACTATGTCCACAGGGAAAGTTGCCATCATTCCAAATGGAAGGAGAATATACCCAAGGGACAGCTACTAAGATTGAAAAAGAACTGTTCGGACCCCAATCTATGGGAAACCCAGGCGGAAGAACTGAAAAAACGCTTCCTGGAGAGAGGATATGAAGAGGAAAAACTCCACAAAGACATAGAAGAGGTCAGGCAAAAGGATCGTAAGGAACTTCTCAAGTACAAAGATAAGAAAATTGGGAGAGACATGAACACCAACTCTATAGATGTTGCCTTTATCACGCAGTACAGCGAGAATAGGAAAACCATCGAGAAAATAATAGAAAAACACTGGCATCTACTGAAGGATGACGACACAATTGGCGAAACACTCATCGACAGGCCGAAATTTATCTATAGAAAATCAGATAACCTTAAGAACATTCTATCTCCTAGCATCCCACGCCCAACAACAACTCAGATGAAAGATCTATCAGGGAAACCCATAAAAGGTTTTTTCCCATGCCCGAGCTGCAAGGCGTGTAAGAGAGGCTTGAAAATCAAAAACTTTTCGCCGCATAACTCCAGCATCAAACATGAAATAAAGGATCTGATTAGATGCAGCAGTAAGGGGGTAATTTACATAATACAATGCAACTGTGGACTCCAATACGTCGGACAGACCTCAAGATGCTTAAAAGACAGAATACGGGAACATTTGCTACAGATTGAACATGGTAGCACAGACACCGCACTGTATAGACATTTTTCTATGAAACACAAAGGAAACATCAAGGACTTAAACTTCTACGGCATCCACATAGTAAAGCCTAATTGGAGGGGAGGCAACTATGAAAAGAAGCTCCTGATCGCGGAATCCAGATGGATCTTTGAGCTGGATTGCCTCTACCCGAAGGGTATGAACAACAAGGAGGACCTCTCACATCTGTTAAGTCTGAAACACACATGAATCTGACTTTTAAACACCTCACTATCTAAACTGAGAGACCATACAGATGCCAACAACATTAACAAGACACGACCCCCTAATATACCAATAGTATATGAGATATAGTAGCAGTCAACAAGATTAGATTTGACACTTGATATAGCAGCCTCTCTATTTGGAAAATATCTGACATAGTAAGTTGGAAAATAATCAAAGCCTGACCCTTCATAAGGATAAAGACACAATTTAAAATGTGTAGTGAGCTGACATGTCCCTATTCCATCAACATGCAGACACTGAAATTAAGAGTATCCCTCACAACAAATCACAATTCACAATCTACCAAAAGACAACCATTCAACTAGATCGATACAAGTATCCATCCATCTCATAATTATATTTAAACACTCAGATAAAGACGAGTTTCCTCCATATCCGCATCTGATTCCAATACAATTCTATTAGATTGCGCCTACAGCTAATTAACTGTCAAACCAGGCACATTTAGATAGAAAATGGAAAATAAAAGCTTCCAGTATCCAATATTGTATATGACACAAAGAGAATACAGATAGATACGAATATACTCTTTCTACCTATATTAGACACTCTAACCAATCAAAGAAACCATTGAAAAAAAATTTTTCTAGTTTTTATATATATATATTTTGATTTTTAATCCACACGAAAAAATTTTAGAAATCCTTTAAAGATTTTTATATATTATATAATGTATTTTATATATATATATCTTATGTATATATATTTTCCAATATACATACTCTGTACCAGGATCTCCACACTGGCTCTGTCCACTAGACAATTATTATTGTAATTTTTTGTCCCTTTGGATCTAATTATGCCAGGATAGACACCACTTCCGGTTTAACCATGACCGGCAAAGTGTCACATCCGGAATAACCTCACCGGATGTTTACATCATTTTACCTATATTTGCCACTTCCGGTACAAAAACAACCCGTAAACTGTAACATACTTCATACCAAAATCGCAAAAACTGTCTCTCTCTACTAGACAATTATATTTTTTTACCCCTCTGGATCTAATTATAATTGGGTAAATACCACTTCCGGTTTACCCATAACCGGTAAAGCACAACATCCGGCATAGCCTCACCGGATGTTCACATTTCGTTGCAACTTCCGGTTCAGAAACCACCGGTAAATCATAACTGTTAACTATAAAGAAAACTATTATGGCACAAAGTATGTAAAAGCATATCAAAAACATCAAAGATAATGTTCCAACAAAAGCCTTATCCAAGTAACACAAATATGAATTTGAACCATTTCGATGTACAGAGGAGCACTTCCGGCTCAATACTTCCGGTATCACATTTTTGGCGCGAAATTTTGGCGCAATTTCAGTGCAATATGATTGGTTAGAGAGAGGTATAAAGTCTCCAGCTCACCCACACCATACTATAGTCTTGATAAAGGCCTCTCTTGTGGGCCGAAACGCGTTGACAGAGTTATGGTGAGCTATTTATTCCTTGATTATTGAATTATAATACAGTATTATACTATTGTTATTATCCTTTCTTTACAGGTTTTGAAGACTTCCCAGGATTATTTTTATTCTAATTTTATTTTTATTCATCATTTTATTGTTTATCTCCATGCTTTTTCTACAATTTTCTACAATTTTTTTTACATGGAAGTATAACCCCTCCACACAAGACCCTTTAAGGGATCACTCTCACTAGTTTGTGCACATACTAATTATTTTACTTTTTGGTTTTTTACCTTTTGGATATTTATCATTTTTATGGACTTATTTTCATCACTATTCTGGATTGAATTTCACAGATTTATTTTTTGTCACCATTTTGGATAGAACTTTTTGAACTTTTAGATTATCTACCTTCACTAAATGTTTTTTTGAAATGTTTTTTGAAAAGTTTTTCACAGAGAACCTTTTGAATTTGTTGGACTTATATTATTTATTTATATCACGATTTTGGACAACACCTAAATCGGACAGTTTATCACTATTATTATTTTTTTGGATACACATGGAATAACCTTTTTTGTATATCTTTTAACTTTTAGAGGGCATCACTGGACTTTATCTGTTTATTATTATTACTTCCTGATGTATGTTAATACAATTACATATGAGACGATCTTCATGAGACATTATACATACAGCTAATAAGCCAAACACGAGTGTTTTTTATATATGTTTATGTGTTTTTATACATCATTTTTTGCCGTTCTGCTAAAGTATATTTGTTTTTAAACAACACCTTTGTTTTAAATGCTTAATATGTATTAACCCCTTAACGACTGAGGACGTGCAGGGTACGTCCTCAGAAAAAAGGCAGTTAATGCCTGAGAACGTACCCTGCACGTCCTCAGTGTGGAAAGCAGCTGGAAGCGATCCTGCTCGCTTCCAGCTGCTTTCCGGTTATTGCAGTGATGCCTCGATATGGAGGCATCCTGCAATAACCTTTTTAAGTCATCCGGTGCAGAGAGAGCCACTCTGTGGCCCTCTCTGCACCGGAGATCGGTGGCTACCTGCGTTGGTGGGTGGGAGCCGGACCGGGAGGCGGGTGGCGGCCATCGATGGCCATGTGGATGTGAAGGGGGGCGGGATCGTGGGCGGGGGTGGCTGGGGGGCGCGCACGGGAGGGTGGGGGCGGGCGCGTGCACGGGGAGGGAGCGGGTGGGAACCGCTACACTGCAGAAAATGGGAAATAAAAAATATATAACAAAATAAAATTTTAAACAATCAGCAAGGTGGTGGGGGTTTGTCTGTGGGGGGTTGGGGGGGGGGGAAGCTACACTACAGAAAAAACCCAAAAAAAAAGCATTTTTTATTGTAAACTGGGTACTGGCAGACAGCTGCCAGTACCCAATATGGCCCCCAATAAGGCAGAGGGGAGGGTTAGAGAGCGGTTTTGGGGGGGATCAGGGAGGTTGGGGGCTAAGGGGGGGATCCTACACAGTAGCATATGTAAATATGCTAAAAAAAATTTCCTTTTATTTTAGTACTGGCAGACTTTCTGCCAGTACTTAAGATGGCGGGGACAATTGTGGGGTGGGGGAGGGAAGGGAGCTGTTTGGGAGGGATCAGGGGGTGGGATGTGTCAGATGGGAGGCTGATCTCTACACTAAAGCTAAAATTAACCCTGCAAGCTCACTACAAACTCCCTAATTAACCCTTTCACTGCTAGCCATAATACACGTGTGAGGCGCAACAGGATTTAGTGGCCTTCTAATTACCAGAAAGCAACGCCAAAGTCATATATGTCTGCTATTTCTGAACAAAGGGGATCCCAGACAAGCATTTACAACCATTTGTGCCATAATTGCACAAGCTGTTTGTAAATGATTTCAGTGAGAAACCTAAAATTGTGAAAAATTTAACGTTTTTTTTAATTTGATCGCATTTGGCGGTGAAATGGTGGCATGAAATATACCAAAATGTGCCTAGATCAATACTTGGGGTTGTCTACTACACTACACTAAAGCTAAAATTAACCCTACAAGCTCCCTAAAAGCTCCCTAATTAACCCCTTAACTGCTGGGCATGATAAACTTGTGGTGCGCAGTGGCATTTAGCGGCCTTCTAATTACCAAAAAGCAACGCCAAAGCCATATATGTGTGCTATTTCTGAACAAAGGGGATCCCAGAGAAGAATTTACAACCATTTATGCCATAATTGCACAAGCTGTTTGTAAATGATTTCAGTGAGAAACCTAAAGTTTGTGAAAAAATTTGTGAAAAAGTGAACAATTTTTTGTATTTGATCGCATTTGGCGGTGAAATGGTGGTATGAAATATACCAAAATTGGCCTAGATCAATACTTTGGGATGTCTACAAAAAAAAATATATACATGTCAAGGGATATTCAGGGATTCCTGAAAGATATCAGTGTTCTAATGTAACTAGCGCTAATTTTGGAAAAAAATGGTTTGGAAATAGCAAAGTGCTACTTGTATTTATGGCCCTATAACTTGCAAAAAAAGCAAAGAACATGTAAACATTGGGTATTTCTAAACTCAGGACAAAATTTAGAAACTATTTAGCATGGGTGTTTTTTGGTGGTTTTAGATATGTAACAGATTTTGGGGGTCAAAGTTAGAAAAAGTGTGTTTTTTTCCATTTTTCCTCATATTTTATAATTTTTTTTATAGTAAATTATAAGATATGATGAAAATAATGGTATCTTTAGAAAGTCCATTTAATGGCGAGAAAAACGGTATATAATATGTGTGGGTACAGTAAATGAGTAAGAAGAAAATTACAGCTAAACACAAACACCGCAAAAATGTAAAAATAGCCTTGGTCCCAAACGGACAGAAAATGGAAAAGTGCTCTGGTCACTAAGGGGTTAAATACTTTTTGTACTAACTGTGCCACTTATAGATTTTAAATCTAGATCTTAAAACCGATACACCTATACAGCACAACCACCATAATTGTAGCTGAGCCATAGTGCTATACATTTTTTAGACGAAACACCATATTTTACACTTAAATTTTATCAGACCTCGCCATTATTTGGCGCTCCTTTCTAACCACCATTTGACATATCTTTCCACAAGTGGGTATCTGGGGACCCATCACAGACAGGAGCTATAGGTCCACACTTTCAGCGCTGTAAGACAACATTGAATCTTTCTCAAGCTTGAGAAAGGGCAGAAGCCCGAAACGTTGCCTGTATTTCACTGTTTGTAATAAAAATGGTATAAACTTGACTTGGTGTGCTGCAGCCATTTCTATTTTGTATATATATATATATAGTTATATAGAGACATATATATATATATATATATATATATATATATATAACTATGTTTATATGTGTTTATATATATCTATAAAAATATGTGTATATATATATATATATCTATATATATATCTATATATAGATAAAGAGAGATAGAGAGATGTATATATATTTATATATATATATATATATATATGTGTCTATAAATATATATATATATAAATATATATATATATATATATAGAGAGAGAGAGAGAGAGAGAGAGAGAGAGAGAGAGAGAGAAAGAGAGAGAAGGTGATATATAAATAAATATGTATATATATTTATATATATATAAATATATGTATATAAATTAATATATATATATATATATACACATATATATATAGATTTTTAGAGAGAGAGACAGACATGGAGAGATAGAGAAAGAGAGAGAGATAGAGACAGAGAGAGACAGATACATTGAAAGATAGATAGAGAGAGACAGAGAGAAAGAAAGAGATAGATAGAAAGACAGACACAGAGAGAGAGACATGGAGAAATATAGAGAGAGAGACAGACATGGAGAGAAAGAGAGAGAGAGAGAGATAGAGAGACAGAGACATTGAAAGATAGAGAGAGAGAGACATAGAGAAAGAAAGAGATAGAGAGAGAGAAAGACAGACACAGAGAGAGAGACATGGAGAAATAGGGCGCCATGTACTAAGCTTCGAAGTGACCGTCCGTCTGTATTTCCGTGTCAAAATTCGCTCACGATCTGCTTCTCGTATGTACCAATCTGCAATCGGGTCGAAAAACCACTATTTTCATCAGCGATCGTAATTTTATGCAACTGATTGTTCCGAAGCCTTTTTCAACTTACTACATGTTCGATCGCACGTAAATTTGCTGTAATCGGAAATTATGAATGTTACAACTAATCCGTCCGCTCCAACTTTCACTGTAACTTCGCGTGATTTGCTTTGCGACCATTTAGGTAGCGAATGCAATAGAAAACTATAGGGGGTATTACCCGGACGCCAGGTAGAAGTACTTAATGAAAGGACTAGACTACTATTGTATCATTATTGGTTTTTGGATCACTGAATGAAGATGGAGACACTTTTACACATGTTTCTTTTCCGATTAATTCAATTACGAGGAAGAAGGGCTATACAGGCAACGGTTGACAACAATGGATTGCAAAGAAGGAGAGGTAGAAGAATCAGAGTCCCTAGAGTTTTCCTTCCACGTATGGGTTTGGAAAGCATTTCTGATCAAGAGATTATCCAGAGATTCCGTTTGGACAGAGAAGCTATTATGGAACTTTACAATGAAATAGCAGAATACCTGGAACCTATTACAGCGCGTTCACAAGCCATACTCGGACTATTAAAACTGTTGGCAGCCTTACACTTTTTTGCCACCGGTTCATTCCAAGCTGTGTCTAGCGTTATAATTGGCATCAGCCAGTCTGCTTTTTCGAGGCACCTAACCAAAGTTATTGATGCATTGATGGTCGTCTTTCCAAGGTATGTGTGCCTTCCATCGACTCCAGAAGAGTGACAATCTGTGAAGTCTAATTTTTATAGAATGGCCGGAATGCCCAATGTACTTGGAGCCATCGATTGCACCCTTGTTGCAGTCAAACCATCCCGAGAACGTGAGGAAGTTTTCCGGAACAGAAAACAGTACCATTCCCTCAATGTTCAGATGGTGTGTGACCATAACATGAAAATAATCAGTGTCCGTTCCAACTTCCCTGGATCCTGCCATGATTCGTATATATCTTGCGTCAGTCTGGGTTATATCGGAAGTTTGAGGAGGGAGAGATGCCTGAAGGATGGCTGTTAGGTAATTATATTTTTTGGATGTTATGTTACAGTATTATTATAATTGTCAAATGTAGTTTATGTCATGGATTGTGATGATAGATTTAACTAAAAAACATAGTTAATTCTCAGTGAAATTATCGTCTTTATCATCTTAGAAATGTTAATCCTTTTTTTTTCTTCATAGGGGACGCTGGTTATTTCAGTAGAGAATGGTTATTCACACCCTATAACAGTCCTCGAAGAAGATGTGAGGTGAAATTCAACGAGGCACACAGATCCACCCGAGGAATCATCGAGAGAGCATTTGGATTGTTAAAAATGTGCTTTCGTTGTCTTGACCGAGAAGGTTGCAAAAATTATTCTTGTATGCTGCATTCTCCATAACATTGCAATAAGAAGAGGAATTGAAATTGATAATGAAGAAGAAATATCATTTGAGAACTTCCCTGAGGTCATCTGTAATGATGCACCAACAAGACAGGCCATTAATGCCAAAAATTATGTCGCAGAGAACTATGTTAAGGATTGATTTCATCAAAAGATTGTAATCACAGGACTCCTATTTTTTGGTCGTTTGAATTAAAAACTAAATTTTCTTTTTCTGAATAAAATCTTTGTTTTTTCATCATATACTTGTGTGATTTTTAATTTGTTTTTATTTTTATAAGTTAAGAAATTATAATAAACGGTCACATTGGATATTGTTTTTTAATAAAACTTTAATTTTTATTTAAAACCAACATATTGCACAATAACTATATAAACCAAATAATCATAAAGATCTATAATTATATGACTGTCCTACATAACAAAAAAAACCTACACTACACTATTGATAACTATATTACACACTAAAATATATACATAAAACTTCATTTACATTTATCAATACTTGAGAATGCCAATAAATAATGCAACTTTTTAATAATTGTATCCAAAGAATTCTAACAATTTAGCAAATATTCAATAATGTTGCATAGAGACAGTGAATAACGCGATATTGAGAACATTTTGGGATTTGACACACCCATCTAGAAAGTTGCTATGGGACCAGTGAGGATGAAGAGAATTGCACCTTTCACATCTGGGGAAATGATAATTCTAGTGTATGTAATGGATAGATATTTTCCAAAACGCTTAGGGGGTGTCCGGGGGGTCATTCAAGATGAAAGGGACAAAACTATTTATGAAATGATACGCAGAATGTATCGTGTATCAAAAATTAAAAGGACCAGGCGTCAATGTTTGAGACGATACAGTGATGTTAAACGTCGAGAACCACTATATTACCAATCTATTAGGAGCCTTTTAAGGACATGTAAGTTTATAAAATTGTTATTCTTTTAAATTATAAATTTTATGCAAAGTTCATCAACAATATGAGAACTGAAATTATAATTAGGTTTCAGTGTACCATAGTGATCACTTTCATTTACATACTGTTTCTTACTGGTATATAATATTGTTATTCTTTTAAATTAAAAATTCTATGCAAAGTTCATCATCAATATGAGAACTGAAATTATAATTAGGTTTCAGTGTACCTTAGTGATCACTTTGATGTCCATACTGTTTCTTACTGGTATATAATTTTGTTATTCTTTTAAATTATACATTCTATGCAAAGGTCATCATCAATATGAGACATGAAAGAACAAATAAGTGTACCATATCACTTTCATGTCCATTCCAATTTTAAACAAATTTAAACACTATAAACATAACACACGAAAATTGAAAACTTTATTATATAACACTTTTTAAAACTAAGAAACTTTAAACAAACATATGTACAACTTTTCTATTTCAGATAAGAAGAAAGAAAATATTTGTGGTGCTCCTCCTCCTCCACGTTATGTAAGGCTTATTCTAAATTTGACACCTAGAAGTGAGGCTAGATCCCCACCCTTGCCACTGTCTTTGCTTGACAAACAATTGTTCCCACAGAAAGGAGGTGTCAGGCGCCTAACTGTCGTTCATACACCTCAAGGTACAATAGAACCATGGTTTACATATCTATAGTTATACAACTGATAAATGTAATCATGATTAGCTTGTGTTATTTACAGAAACCAATAAAACAGTGATGAAAAAGAAGAAAACAAAGTTCACAAGAATAATACAAATATCTTCTACAGAAGGTATTTTTCTTATATTTTGTATTATTAGCATTTTTCTACTTACAATTTTTTATATAGAATTCCTTATTAATCTTTCATAGATAGTGACAATGAAGCAAATAATGCTCCTGAAAGGATGTCATTAACTTCACCCTCAATCCAACTAGGTAATTGTTTATTTATTTTTTGATTTACTATATTATAGCTTATAGTCAAATCAATACCAAAATATATAACTCGATTTCTAAATATATATTTCAGATGCAAGTAGTGAGAAAAACTCAACCAATATTTCTGAAATTGATAACGACTGGGACATATCTATGGTTTCTAAATCTACACAGACAAGTACATCTATGGAAAATACCGCCTCTAACCTAAATGGTAATACAATTTTGTTACCTGCTTATTAATAATCTGTTTTTATTTTAAAAATGTTCTCATAATCCTTAATTTATTTTCAATTTGTTGTCCCTTCTCTAGATTCAAGGGTACCAGTTGTCTCACAAGTTCAATCCTCTGTCTGGATATTAAACAAATAATGGATACTATAAAGAATTTAAATACACAGGTGCAGAATCTCTACAATACTTATGATTGCATTTTAAATAAAAAAAGGTTTTGATTTTTTTTTTAATTTGATGCCACTAAAATTGTCATATTTTAGTGGCATGTTAAAAAGTTTATTTAAAACCCAAAACAATACTGTATTGGCCGTGAGCACTCTCATATCTTTTTTATAATGCCTTTTTGATTCAAATTTGTTAATATTTTGGATGTAATTGTTTCACTTAGATTTGTCTGTGTGTACAATACATTTTAAACCTTTAACTGATTTTTTTCAAATAAAGATTTTTTATTGAGAAAAGTAGATACAAACATGTATACTATCAATATCCACGCAGGGATAACAATTTGTTTGTATAAACACAATTTCCAAGTAACTTTAGATATAATAAAGAAAGACATTTAGTCAAGAACAAATTATGACGACCAGCAGTGGGGTCTTGGTATCATAAAACAATCTATATAAATATAGGATAAGGACCCAGACATAAGAATTGACAAGACATTAATAAAAGTTAGACTCTAAAGTTACCAAAATGATTTCTCATTTTCTGATATTTTATATCCACGGTTAGTTCCTCTTTGACATTAGGGGTCACTTTTGGACCTTTGAAGACTGAAATAAACAATAATGAGGAAGTTGGCTTTTGGAGTGGCCACTCTTGGGCCTATAGGTTTGGATATGGGGGGGGGGGGGATATCAGCAGACAAGAGCTGCTCAATGAGACAATAAGGAGGGGGACTGGGCTATTATAAATTCAAAATACAATACTCAACAGTAAAGATTATAATGGGGGGGGGAGGGCGGAGCTAGGTAGCATATCAAATATGGGAATATACAGAGAGCTCAGAGCTTTAATGCATACTACAGTATAAACTTATTCTCTATACACATTGTGCGTAAATCTTAACTAAGGTAGATACAGAAATAAGGGTAACTTCCTGAGAAAAATACACATGTCTGAAAGCAAGTCACTTTGAAGCTAGGAAGCCATCTTAGAAAAGAGAACCTGTAATTAGGAGGCTGTGTAACCCTCAAAAGTGTAACTCTCCAATGAGTCAAACTAAGCATTAAATATATAGCAGCAGTTAGAGTAGTTTGTAACATGTTTTGCCTTTGTACTGGCATGCGACTACTATTCATGTTCTAATCGGCTGTAGGTAAGGAATATACATTGTAATTAAAACGTCAAACACCAAAGGACAGAGAGACATCTAGTCAGCAACTTCCAATAGAAATGAGCCCTCACCTAACAGTGAAGAAGTACGAGTTGCTTTATGTTTAATAGGCTAATCTCGATTACTATTAAAGCTATAAGTTAGGAATTAGCGTAGGTGTTTAGCTTTTTGCGTCACATACGTAAATATATTACAACTTATCATCACAAGTCTTGGTATAAATCTAACTTAGCCAGTGGGATGTTAACTAATAAGGACAGACAAAGCCATTTAAAAAAAAAAAAAAAAAGGCAAAAAAGAATCAGTACAGACATTAAGTAAACAGCTATATAGGTGGAAAGGAGTATATGTTTCTTCCATATACAGTATGTCTCTTGCAAAAAGTAGAATTGTCAAATAGCGCAGGTCAATTACATAACAATGTATGTATATAACAATATAAGATAGTGATAAAATAAAAGTGGTTAACGCCTGTTCGTCTATAACTATAGGGGATCACTCTTAGGTTTCAAATGGCGCATCTCTTTTTCTAACGCAGTACTAGCTGTAAGGTATGAAACTCTATAAATGCCATACTGTCTCAGCCGCTGACAGTACAGCAAAGCACAATGGTGGGTGTCATGCAATAATTAAATATTCACCATAAATGAGATACTGCCATATAGACCAAGCTTACTAAAGTGAACATATTATTCAGTGATTTCAGTCTCCTGAAAAGCAGAGCATGAATAATCATGTGAGTAGACTCTACTGGAGTGTTCCCTACAAGAATCACCTGAAATAGCGTTATAGAAGTTATAGATTACTAAAGGGATGTCTATCAGAACAATATTATAAAGAAAAGTATTCTGTAATGTAGCCCGATATAGTTAAATAAAGTAAATGAGAACTTGAGTAAATTAGCATAACAACAACACACAATAATAGACCATTGCAGCTGAAACGTACCTTGAACCTCATTAAACCGTTAATCAACTGTAGAAACATCATATATATATATATATATAGGCATTAAAATAATAACTACTGGTTGCATAATTATGTAAACAGGAAGGATGTTGTGAGCTTGCAGTCTGAGCAAAGGAGACGCATCTCATAAACAAAATCAGCAACATGCCGCTTAATAAAGTAACTTAGTGTTCAGAACTGTGTATACTGTCCAGATTGCTGCAAACTAGTATTTAAGACTTGCCTTATAAAATTTATAACATCATATGGTGACAAAATAGGCCATGAAATATATACCTGAGAGTTAAGTAACAAGTATATCTAACTGTTAGAAACTATATTGAATAACCTGCAAAAAAAAAAAAAAAGAGAATTGAGTCTCAGTCATGTTGAGAGGAATGGGTAGATGCAGAGAGTTTACCCGATGCCTAGCTTACAGCATGCTACGATCCGGATAGTTCCAGGGACTCTCCCCTTTATACTCAGTAGCTGTGCCGGTCTCCTGGAAGCTGTGAAGCGTCTGACAGAACGTGCAACTGACCGGAGGCTCAAATGAGATCGAGACCGCATTAGACTGAAAGATCCCTCGTACAGCTCCCCTGCAGTTAGTGCAGTGATCAAAATCTCCCTGCCTGTTCCTAGGACTGGAGAGATAGGTGACTGTGCCGCCACTGTAAAAGATACGGGAGAGTTGAAATCAGCCACTGCTGTCCTCGATGAAGTGGGTGCGTTCTGCGCCATGTAGGTATTAGCTGTCAGAGCGATACTCATTAGCGGTCCTAGCCCCTTTACTAATGGCCAGCTTGACAAGATGGTGAAGGGCCCCTCATAGTTTCCGCAATTGAAAAAGTCAAGTATGTCTTCCTGCACTGTGGGATGTTCGCTACGACCAAAGTTGGAGTCCAGAATCGATGCAGGGCCAGGCGTGTCCCTTTCAGACCAGACAGTGCTTTCTAGGTTAGTAGGTTGGGTAGCTACCATGTTTGAGTGGGTGAAGCCAACGCCGGACTTAATGCCTTGCGGTGGGAGGGAGGAGGAGGTAGGAGACAAATTGTCTTGAAACTGAGTCTGTTTAGTGTACAGTCCGCATTCCTCCCCTGTTCTATTCCTTTCTATAACTAGTTCTTCCTTTAGCTGAAGGAAATGGGAGTCTAGTTTAACTTCTAGCTGCTGCAAGAAATGTAGGATCGCCGCCATTTTGGATAGGGTTGAGCTCTCGTGGTTGTTTCTTGTAAACAGTGCGAATCCGCTGTTACTGTGATTCCTTTTGAGATTGATGTTATTCAAGGTTGATGATAGTTTTTAAGGATAATAATTATTCTAAAATGAATAATGCCAGGAGCTTCCTCGGAACGTGTCCTGCTTCTTCAATGGCTAACTCCGCTCCCCACCTTTAACTGATTTTAACTAAATTTCAAAAATAAAAAAGAAAATTAAATAAAAACAGGATAAACTTTAATAAAACTATGTACAAATAACAATAACAATATATTATTTGTCAACAAAAAAATAATAATAACTTTAAAATTGTCCATAACTATGCACTAATTAAACCGTGGTCTTTTTGTATCTGGCGACTCTTGGCTCTGATGTCTATCTCTAATCAATTCTAACAAAGTTTGCATAGTATTTTGAGCCATTCGCATGTTTTTTTCAGCTATTGTCAAGGCCCTGTTTATATGTAGGTTCCTTTCCCTGTCCATTTCTCTTTGCCAGTTAAAGATTTCACGGTCCAGTTCCAACCGTTGCTGGTTATAAGTGTCGAATCTTTCTAAATGTCCAGACAAAATTTCCTGAACCTGTCTACTGTCTGCTCTATATCCTCTGGCAAGATTTAACATCTCGTTCAGACCTGCATCTTCCAAAGGTGCCTGCTCTTGGACAATAGCTTGTGGTTGTTCCAATGGTTCAATTCCCTGTTCTTGTACTCCATGATCAGGTGGTGAATTTGTATTTTCCTCATCACTACGGGGGTTTATTACAGGCTCATGTATATCCAAATCCTGATCTTGTGCCATCTGTGTTAGGTCAGGAGTCAGGCTTCCACTTTCTGGCGATCTACCCTCTGGTGCTTGAACTGGAACAAGATTCAGAATCACCTCTCTTGATGAATCATCCTCCTCAGCGATATCTAAAAAAAAAAAAAAAAAATTAGCATTAATTTCTAAAAAAAAAGATGCAGATCGAAATTTATTCCAACATTAATGGTTATAGGGGTGACTATACAAGAGAAATTTATAGTGTCATGTTATACTGTCATGTTGGAATCTAACAATAAGATTAAATGCCTTCCTTACTAATCAATAATTGTGATTTTACATGGTAGAACTGTTTGCATATAAAATACATCAATCTCACAGTATTACAGTTTGAATAACTATCAAAGTTTAAAAAGTTACATTTAGTTTGTACCAAAATTATTTGTCTTGTCATCCTATATTTACTTTAAAAAAATAACTTACCATCGAAAAGTGGTGCTGATTCGGTCACCATGGCTCTGAAGAGACGTCCAGCATCTGCTGTAAAAATGAAAATTAAACATTAATATCTAATTTATAACCAAAAATTTTGAAGGTGTATATTATATAAGTGGTTTAAAGATACATACCAGAGCTTCTTCCAACAGCTGTATCTGGTGTACTGCTCCTTACATCTGGAATAGTATCTGCAGACGATAGGCTGTGGCTGGTATTGGTAGTTGACCGTAAATATTGCCCATGTTGTTGCTGTCTCACGTTCAAATGCTGAGAAGTTGAAGGACGTGGTATCTCTGATGAAGAGGTAGATGGGGTATGGACAGATGCAGAGGTTGACTCTCTAACTGAACCACCTAGGAGTTAGTAAATACAAATTTAAATTAATACAATCAATAAAATTAAAAGTTTATGTACAATTTTTGCAATGCTAATTAAAAGTTAAATGTACTCCAATTATAACATTTTCTACCTTGGATTTGTATCTTGCTTTAATATACACAAATTAAAAGGTCAATAAAAACATCTTTCTCAAATGATTCCAATAGAGAATACAATAAAAAAAATAATTACAATTTACTACTATTATCTAATTTGCTTCATTTGTTAGTTCTCCTTTGTTGAAGAAATAGCAGCTACCGAGCATTTCAATATATGTTATTCAACAAAGAATATATAGAAAATAAAACAATTTAGATAATGAAAATAAAAAAATACAGCTGGTTAAAATTGCATGCCCTTTCAAAATCAATCATTTGGGTTTCATTTTACTGTTCCATGTAGGCCTTATTTTTTAAAATACATTAAGCAATAGAAAAAAAAAATGGAGTATATTAGATAATTGAAAATGTTTTTCATGCTCCATCATGAATGCTTTATTTTTGGTTCACTGGAACTTTAAAAAAATAGATACAGAGAGAAGTAATCTAATTAATACATCTATTTTAAAGGAACAGTAAACCAGAAATTGTACAATCAAGATTCCGTTAACAGAATCCAATTTTATAAAACATGAACGTAAGGGAAACAATTTTGGAGCAGACAAGTAAACAATATAAATATTAATTTAAAAATTATAATTACCACGAATATCGCTATCACAGTCATCGGTTATGCCCTCAATGACCTCCGTGCCAAGCCTCTGTAAAACTTTTCTTTCAAAGTCTGTCAAATCTGCGACATAAGTTTGTCCGCCTCCAGTACCTCGAGCATATTGCTTTTCTTTGGCAATTTTGGATTTTGTTTGACGCTTGATATCGTTGAACCTTTTTTTGCAGGACTCGATATCTTTTTTAGTGGGTCCTTGAGCACTCACTGCGTCACTAATTTTCTCCCAAATAATCTTCTTACGAGTGCCAGGGGTTTGCTTGACTCAACTACCATAAATATTGCCATAATATTCGAGTACTAGATCAACAAGTACAACATTCTGTTGATGCGAGAAGTTAGGGTTGCGAGTCTTCATAGAAGTAGCAGAATCTCTGGAGCAAGCCATCTTGTCAAAGTGAATACCGAAAAGTAAATAAACAATATTCTAAGATTTCTGGGAAAATGCACATTCTTATACATGTCAGCAGCCAGATGTTGCCGCTTGTCTGACGATTATGACACCTAGATCGTCACGTGGGTAAAGAACTAAACCAATCAGGTCGCAGACTGCTTCTTAACTTTGCTCTTTCGCGCCGAACGAAGCTTCAAAGTTATCAATAATCCGATTGTCTTCGACACACAATAGACGCAAAATTTTACGGCTTGGTTTTTAGTACATTCATGTAACGAAGTTCCATCCGCATGGTGCGAATGCCGGCGGGTTATTTCGATACGGTCTGTGCGAAAAAATTGACGCCTTAGTACATGGCGCCCATAGAGAGAGAGAGAGAGACAGAGAGAGAGAGATAGACATGGAGAGATAGAGAAAGAGAGAGAGATAGAGACAGAGACATTGAAAGATAGAGACAGAGAGAAAGAAAGATATATATATATATATATATATATATATATATATAGAGAGAGAGAGAGAGAGAGAGAGAAAGACAGACACAGAGAAAGAGACATGAAGAAATAGAGAGAGAGATAGAGAGAGAAATATATATATATAGAGAGAGAGTGATAGAGAGATAGATAAAGAGAAAGAGAGAGAAAGCGAGATAAATTGACAACGATATATAGAGAAATATTTAAAAAAAGATCGAAAATGAAAAAATATAGATAGAGAGAAATTATAAACAATATGATGTGATGACTATACTTTTTGTGTCATACATCATGATACGTGAAATAATTACCATAAAAACAAATAATAAAATTATATAGAATTGATTAATAATGTTATACATGTACTTCAATTCAACCTTTTGAAAAGTGTGCATTTATACTTCTGACATAGAATCTCTATGTATTTATAGTAACTGAGTGGGGTATGCATAATAATATATAGATCTGATATATTATTAATTTTCCAACAAAATAAAAATTTTTGGAATAGCTCAAAAACCTATTTTCAAAATGATAGCTTATTATAATAATCAATTTTCAAACTATTGATCCAAAATGTACTGTATATTTTGTGCACGCACGTTCCAACATTGTCAAATTGTGTTATGGATCAGTCTTATAATAGATTATTATGGTTTGCAGTAAAGTTGTCATACTCATTTGCTTGGCAGGACATAGTTACTATGACAACAATGATTTGGTTTATGGTGTGCAAATATTTCCATCATTTTATTTTTGTCTACCAGTATAATGACAAAATATCTTTATTTACATCTGTATTTCTAATTTAGATATATATACAGGGACAAGCACACAAACAGACATACATACACACATACACACAAAAAAAACAAAACATTTGTTAGTAGACGAGTCATTTATTAAAATTTGAGAAAGATGGGGGGCGGAGCCTATACTTGGAACGGCAGGACGTGTCTTGATGAAGCTCCGGCTCATATATTACTGAAATAGGCTTTTAAACCAATATTATTTCAATTCCTGAGAAGTGAAATAGCTTACCTAATGTGCTAGAGTTAAGGATCGGATACTGACATACCTGACCTATGTTTTCTAAGTGAGTCTGCATGACCTCGGCTAGCTGGGCCTTCACTAATTCGTGGAGGTGAAATTGTGAGACAGTGGCTTCCGCATATACCCCCCCCCCCAGATCTCTGGGTTAAGAAGTACGTAGATACTATCGCTGAAATAAAATGGTCACAAAGAGGGAACTCTGACCATTTTTAACTACAATGGCAGTGAGGATCGACATGATTTTGGAGGCCCTGCACGTTAGCGTAGAGGAGCACTTCCACAACCTCCTCAGAGACATTGAGACCTTATTTGCTCCATTGTTGGCAAACCAGGAAAATGGGAGCATAGAGATCATACCCGCTGGGATATTTGTTCTGCGGGAGGACGATTCTGCAAATCAGACCATACCATATACTCCTGAGATGTCTTCCAAGGCTAGTCTTCCGGTGAGGGAGGCCGGACGCGTGGAGCAGCTGCAGCAGTTAGAGTGCGGCGCAGGTGGAGATGTCAAGGATCCGAAGAGAGCCAGGGGCAGAGAATCCCCTTATTGGAGAGAGCGCTGAATGCGGCGTAGCCGCAAAGACTGATGGCCCCCAGGTCTGCGAGACGGAGCGTCCTGCTAGGAGATTGCCGGGGTGCCCCCTATGAGGCTAGACTTGTATTCCAGCAGGAGGGACTACACACCGAAGTGGGACACTGACCCCATTTTCCCCTCCTGCTTCAAAACTGGTATAGGTTGAAAGTCAAGTGGGGAACATGTTTTGGCGTAGTGGAGTTTTACTTATTCCGCTAATGATTAAAAAATAGTTCTCCACGCAACAAGGGGCCTGATGACTTTATGCTGACAGAAGAACTATGGCTCTACTTTGTGTGCTGGATGTTTTAGGCTACAAGACTGTATGTATATATTATGAGGTTTAATATGTGTTTATGTTTTTACTGCCGTGAGAGCATTTGCCCCATGTGGAAACTGCATCATCTCTTGAACTTGGTGACTTGTGTGCCTATCTTCATAATGGTAACCTATTAACCACTGACGTTCTTAGTGAAGACAGAGATGTTTGGGAGCATGAATATGTGAAAACATGTTGGACACTCACTTAACTATAGTTAGCTGCCTATTTGAGTACAGGGCAGTGACTTTGGGGTTCAAATGTACAGTTTTATTGAAGCTACAAAACATACTAGTCTGTGTCTTAATATATGATTTTGCATTGGCTGTAAAAAATTGGCACTGTATTTCACTCTTGCAATGTTGATATGATCATTATTTGTTGTTCCCTCTGGATATTATTTTCCAGCTTGTTGTACTGGAGAAGTCCCATGCCAGTCATTAGGCCTTACGTGCTCCCCCAACCTTATAGTTTACTTTATTAGAAGTGATACTCATTATATTTCGTTATTTTTTAGCCCTAGACTGTACTCAACAGGATATGTGGTTACTGACTAATATACACTCATGTTTGTTCCGCTATATATATAGGTTAGTTATAATAGTTTGCAGTTCATGAAGCGTACAACCATGTTATCCTGAGCTATGTAGCGGCTATAGTTTTGTTCTTAATATATTAGATAATACACTCACTATTCTTTATAATTGCAAAGCCTTCTCTATTGTTATTCCATAATTGTGATAGCCACTCAAAGCTTTTGAGTATAGGCCTAAAAGGATATATATGTCAGTGTTAGAGAACATTAAAGGATTCAGAGAGTCCTGTATAGAGTAAAAAGATAGCAGCTGAGTTTAGTATATTTCCTAGGCAAGCTATATGAGAATTATCAGTCTTTGTGAGTCTTGCAGGTCCCGATTCCCTCCTATATAGTTTATTTGTCAAGCCATGGGACACAGATCCCTCTTGTGATTCCTTAAAACCCATACATACAGGGAGTGCAGAATTATTAGGCAAATTAGTATTTTGACCACATCATCCTCTTTATGCATGTTGTCTTACTCCAAGCTGTATAGGCTCGAAAGCCTACTACCAATTAAGCATATTAGGTGATGTGCATCTCTGTAATGAGAAGGGGTGTGGTCTAATGACATCAACACCCTATATCAGGTGTGCATAATTATTAGGCAACTTCCTTTCCTTTGGCAAAATGGGTCAAAAGAAGGACTTGACAGGCTCAGAAAAGTAAAAAATAGTGAGATATCTTGCAGAGGGATGCAGCACTCTTAAAATTGCAAAGCTTCTGAAGCGTGATCATCGAACAATCAAGCGTTTCATTCAACATAGTCAACAGGGTCGCAAGAAGCGTGTGGAAAAACCAAGGCGCAAAATAACTGCCCATGAACTGAGAAAAGTCAAGCGTGCAGCTGCCAAGATGCCACTTGCCACCAGTTTGGCCATATTTCAGAGCTGCAACATCACTGGAGTGCCCAAAAGCACAAGGTGTGCAATACTCAGAGACATGGCCAAGGTAAGAAAGGCTGAAAGACGACCACCACTGAACAAGACACACAAGCTGAAACATCAAGACTGGGCCAAGAAATATCTCAAGACTGATTTTTCTAAGGTTTTATGGACTGATGAAATGAGAGTGATTCTTGATGGGCCAGATGGATGGGCCCGTGGCTGGATTGGTAAAGGGCAGAGAGCTCCAGTCCGACTCAGACGCCAGCAAGGTGGAGGTGGAGTACTGGTTTGGGCTGGTATCATCAAAGATGAGCTTGTGGGGCCTTTTCGGGTTGAGGATGGAGTCAAGCTCAACTCCCAGTCCTACTGCCAGTTTCTGGAAGACACCTTCTTCAAGCAGTGGTACAGGAAGAAGTCTGCATCCTTCAAGAAAAACATGATTTTCATGCAGGACAATGCTCCATCACACGCGTCCAAGTACTTCACAGCGTGGCTGGCAAGAAAGGTTATAAAAGAAGAAAATCTAATGACATGGCCTCCTTGTTCACCTGATCTGAACCCCATTGAGAACCTGTGGTCCATCATCAAATGTGAGATTTACAAGGAGGGAAAACAGTACACCTCTCTGAACAGTGTCTGGGAGGCTGTGGTTGCTGCTGCACGCAATGTTGATGGTGAACAGATCAAAACACTGACAGAATCCATGGATGGCAGGCTTTTGAGTGTCCTTGCAAAGAAAGGTGGCTATATTGGTCACTGATTTGTTTTTGTTTTGTTTTTGAATGTCAGAAATGTATATTTGTGAATGTTGAGATGTTATATTGGTTTCACTGGTAAAAATAAATAATTGAAATGGGTATATATTTGTTTTTTGTTAAGTTGCCTAATAATTATGCACAGTAATAGTCATCTGCACACACAGATATCCCCCTAAAAACAAACTAAAAACTACTTCCAAAAATATTCAGCTTTGATATTAATGAGTTTTTTGGGTTCATTGAGAACATGGTTGTTGTTCAATAATAAAATTAATCCTCAAAAATACAACTTGCCTAATAATTCTGCACTCCCTGTATATGTGTGTACATGTTGAAGATCTTGTTAACTCTTCCCCAAACCTTGCATTAATATGAGGTACTAATTACATAAGGTCTTTCATACAAGACTAGGGTGATTGCAAAAGCAATGTCTATGACTAACGAGGAACAGTAATATATTATAGGACAATTGAACGCAATTATCTATATGCTAACTTTTGTGTTTGTACTAAATTTGCTCTAGATGCATACCTTTAGATTAACAGTGTTTAGCAGCCCCTGGAATGTTATATGGTTGTTTTGATTTTGTGCTTGTTTTCTATACCTGAAAGAGCATGTTTCATATGATGTATGTTTGAAATTACCTCAATAAAAAATTAAATAAAATTAAATAAAATAAATAAATTAAAAAAAAAAAAAAAAGTGAGAAAGATGATATATATATATATATATATATATATATATATAAATATATATCTAGATTTGGACTTTAAGATGTTTAGTGCATGTTTAGTATATGCACCTGCTCCGCAAACTCACCTTAATAAACTAAATACATTATATAACTCGCTCTGCCGCTTTGTGCTACAATGTAACTACAGGACCCACCATTGTGACATGCTAAAAGAACTAAACTGGCTGTCGCTGGAATCCAGACGCACCCTCCATCTTTCCTGCTTTGTCTTTAAGAACCTTTCTGGGAAGCTCCCGGCCTACCTGAGCAGAATGCTCTCCCCTGCTATTCCCACCTCCTATAACCTCCGATCCAGTACCAGCACATTATTTAGCTTGCCTCAATACAAAAAAAAAGCAGCTCGATCCTCCTTTTCCTACAGAGCGCCACAATTATGGAATGACCTCCCTCACACTTTAAAAACTTCCCCAAGCCTAAAATCCTTTAAGAGATCCCTCTATACATATCTCAAAACAGAATGCTCCTGTCATGGTTGATTAAATATTTCATACCTGCTCTATGTTAAATGTTTGCATATAATGTGTATTTTTATTATTGTTTTTGTATTTTATTGTACCTTATTGTATCAATGCAATGTTTTGTGATCCCAGGACATACTTGAAAACGAGAGAAATCTCAATGTATCCTTCCTGGTAAAATATTTTATAAATAAATAAATTTTATAAATAAATAGTGCAGATAACTTTATTAAACACAGGGTAAAAACAACATATCTCCTAGTTTTTTAATTGTATTTTTTATACTCCTCTAATTTTTTAAATCTTTTTATTTTCCAACATTTGATGTTGATTAAACAATAGTCTTTAAGGATTTAAAATAAAATTATCACCATGCTTATTAATGGTTTTTATAGTATTGATGAATGTATATACTACTGCAGAATATAAATTGATATATATAAGGCATAAAGGAAAAAAAAAATTAATGCAAACGAATTGAAAGTATTAATGTCACTATTAGTAATTTCAGAATAAGCCATAACATAATTGTATAAATAAATGTGTGTGTATAATCATCAAAATTCATGTGGATCTTGAAAATGACTGCCTGATCAATTGATTATATAACTAAAATTTCGGTACAGTCTCCCTATTATTTATACCAATCACTAATGTGCTAACGAAATAAAGATTATAACGATTTTCCCAAAAAAGATTTATAACACTGTAAAATAAGGTGTTTATACGGTTATGGGTATTACCTAATCTAACGAAATAGAGTACAGTTAATAATCTAAACGGAACGGAAACCAAGTTGCTTATTAAGGTTCCGCTTTTAGGGTTCCTAGGTTAACGCGCATGTGCTAAGGGCCGTGAACGCGCTTTGAAATGCAGTCTGAGGAATGGGATATCATTGGCTGCTCGTTTAAAAAAGAAGCTCAATACGTCACGGTGGGGGGAGTTAGGAAGCCATATTAGCACACTAATTTAGAAGTTATCGAAGACGATTCAACGGTGAAGGAAGGAAGTAAGAGAAAGGGGGCACGTTGCAGCTTGATCTTGAGTTTTATTTTTTTAACATAGATTCATGTTATATGGAGTGTTGAATGTCCCTTTAAATCTATATACATTTCATAGATGCCTGTATTTATTCGCAATTTTAACATATTTATAAAAAATGTTGCATATAACATTCACTGTTTCTACATTCACCAATTTGTAGGTTGCGAGTTAGTGGAAGATAGCGAGTAATTTAGTGCTTACAGTCTTGTTTAAAATTGAAAATGTCCTTTTTCTTTCCGTGTTGGCTGTTTCTAGACCAAGAAATCGCCCACAACAAGTCGCAGAGCAAAAAGTAGATGTGGAACCTGAAAGGAGGAGGGTTCCAGGAATATTTCGATTGAGGATTGGTTTGGAAGACATGAAATAAAAAGGCAGTCATTGATTAATCTTTATAATTTGGTTGCAGCTGATATAGAGCCAAATACAGGAAGGACCCATGCTCTTCCATGCATGGTTACGTTAATGGCTGTCATTTATTTCCTGGCTACTGGTTCATTTCAATCAGTCAGCAGTATTGTTGCGGGCCTCAGTCAGGCTTCTTTTTCTCTGCATCTGACCCATATTTTAAAAGCAGTGTTGAAGCATTTTTTTTTTTTAATTCATTTTCCCTCAAATGGTATTAAAAAGTATTTTTTTTAAGTTTGCTGGCATGCCCACTGTCATAGGGGCAATTGATTGTACACACATTCAATTAAGACCACCACAACATAAAGAACAGTTCTGTAATAGGAAACAGAACCATTCCTTAAATGTTCAGTTGGTCTGTGATGCCAACCTTAAAATAATGAGCATTTGATCTAATTTTCATGTGTCATGTCATGACTACTATATACTGCAGCAGTATGTATAGAATGTTTGAATCAGGAGAGATGCCTGATGGATAGCTGCTAGCTAATGTTTCTTTTTCTTTTATTTGGTAGTAAATTTTACATTTATTTTTCTTTGTTTCATTTTTCTTACACTTTTTCAAGGGAATTTACAATTTATAGAATTTTTTTTTCTAATTTAGATAGAATTTTAAAGAGCATTTCATTTTTACATTTTACTTTTCCAAATGCATTTTTTTTTTCTTCTTAAATAAAGGTAATGGATCCTAACCGCAATGACTAATCAAATAAGGTCTGCTAAGTGAGCCCAACTGCAGTCACTCCTCCCCACCACCAGGTCTAATGCAAATGAGGTCACAGTCAGCCTCAGTCCGGGCCCAGACAAGGACAACCTAAACCCCCTGTCCCCCCTGGTGACACTATATGTATGTGTGGATCGTGAAGGGCACCCAATGCGCTCCTAATGAGTTCCAAATAAGCGTGAATTTGCCCGATCAGGGGTTTTAACCTTTGGGGCCATAGAATGTTCCCTCGTCCACTCAGACTGTCCTCATCGGGCCCTATTAGCAGCGAAAGGGTAGTTGGCAAGGACATGTAATGCAAAAGTACAGTCATTAACCAATACATCAAAGAGCCCGTCCAAGATAGGGCACACAGACCGGCACAAGTCTGACCCTGAGTGTTGTGAACAGGACAGTCCATCTAGCTCGACCGGCACCCCCCTGTGATAGAGGCACATTGTGAGTAGTGTGTCGCATGGTCCCTCCACAAAATGATCTTCACGTGCAGGAAGGTAGTGGGTACAGTCTGATGAGGTGCCTGCATGATCATAGAAGTAGGTGGCATGAGATAACGTGGATAGGGAGAGTTCGACAAGGAGGTTTTGGTGGACAGCTCCGCACAGATCCATGTTCTTCACAATTTCAAGCATAGTTGGGTCTCCCTCTGTATAGAACACCACCTTTGTGACATGGCATAGGTCAAGAACTACTTCAGGAGGTGTTGTCTTCGAGCAGACGAGTACATGGATATTCTCTTTGGCTATGTATGCCTTGAGGAGTGTAGACAATTGCCAATGCTCCAACAATGGTAAAATATTATAAAATAAATGAGAGAGTAGTATATACCACTTATAAACCTCACAGTGCCTCCCTCTTAACAAATTATATCTTACTAAAAAGGAGAGAGAAAAATATTAGAGAATACAATAATCCTCAAAAAAAGAAAGGGAATAAAAACGGCACACATATGAGGTGAATTCAACAATTTATTAAACTCATATAGCATTTACAAAAGAAGTTTGCCCAAACATGCCCTGCCATCTCAAAAATAGAGCAGAAACATGCAACCACACCACTATATACAAATTAAAACCAGAACTACATCTCAGATCAATATAATACAAGCCTGTATCATTAAATCACACAATTAGTACCATTTCCTGTATCGGATAGCTATAAAATCCAAAACAGGTAGAGCTCTAGTATATCACTTATACATGCAGAGGTAAAGTAACACCACAGAGCTGCATAAATATGTGATATATATATATGTGTGTATATTCTATATCGGTCGCATATAGCAAAGTACAGGTAATAAAATATCAAATGAATTGTATCTAGCATCATAGGCATACATAGCCTTGCTTAAACAAACGGCAGGATACAGTACAGATGAAATTATCCTCTTATAAATCCAATTTATAATAGCCTGTGATCACAGAGTAAATGTATACAGTTTGGAACAAGACAGAGAAACATATACATGAGCAAGCAAGTAAATTTAAAGTTCATGCAATGCTAACAAAAGTTCATTCACCTCCTCCCTATGATGAATGTAGAAATGGGAGGGGTCAGCCTCCAAAAATCACCTGATTGGACAGGCCGTGCTGTTAGCAAGACAAAGCAATCTTCATACTGAATACAATGTATCCGTTTGAATCAAAAGATATACTTTAAGCAAATGATTGCAACTTTAGGCGTGTGTGGGATACATATCTGATCTTACCATAGATGTACCAAGCAGGCCATTCTGCTACACCATGTGTTCACACAGATAATAAACAACGCCTCACACTGGATATTTTGTTTGCAAATGCAGAAATCTTCATAATGGATATTATATACCCGTTCTTACCAAGAGATGTACCTTAGGCAGCAAATTGCATAGTGAGCATATACAGAGTATACAGGTGATCTTACCACAGATGTATCAAACTTTATATAGCAAGCTATCAGTTCCACTCCACTTTATATTCACACAGGTAGTGAGCCACGCCTCACACTTAGTACTTTGTATGCTTTCTTACCAAGATGTACCAATAACGTGCTATAAAAGCAATAATCCACATCAAAGATTGTATTTTCGTGCATGCATAGGGTATAGCATAGGTCTTACCATAGATGTACCATTCATCCTATGTCATGCAGTCAATTCTGTTCCAAAATTGCCATACAGAAGGAAAGTTACAGCATTCACCACGCTGAGCTCAGTGCATCTGGTCTCTCCACAGGTGCATCCAATCAGCAGGATAACACCTCTAGACCTGCAAATCACAAACTGTGCAATTTTACCACAGATGTACCATTTGGAGCACAGCAGTGTGTCAGCTTTGTTAACTTAATGCAGAGTTGCTCATACTGTTACAAACGAATGATAACAGGTAGTAAAAAATGAGAGTAGTTCACACATAGAATATCATGAAGTATAGTCGACTCATACCTTTCAATCATAGGACCTCCTCCTTATAAAGCACATGGTGGTATCCAATTGGCCAGCCAATATGTGCTATTTCTTATTTTCTTAAAGGGGCAGGTCAATCAACCAGATTGATACAAACATATTTTATTGCCCTTTCTCCAAACCAAACTTATATGTATATAGAAATATCACTTATTGGAGTACTACAACATAGCCATTCACATATAATTCCTTAAGGAACAGCCACAATGTACTCCAATGATTTAGGTTTTACATTTCCACTCACTCACCATAACGTTCACAAAACCGGACAACCTGCTAACCTTATCTATAGCTTAATATGCTTAAACTCTATTTAGCACCTCACAATTTGCTTATATTTTTTACATATTTTTCCATTTTTCTTTTTTGCTCTTTATGCTTCAACAAAGGACACAAGTTTCGATACATACCTTTCTAATCATGCGCTAAAGACATTTATCTATAACCTAGTATGTCTAAACGCATCCTACCATCTCACAACTCATTTTCAAGACCCTAATTGTTGTCCTTCAACAAAGGACAACAAGTATCAATATACTAAGAACTGTACAAAAAAACTTGCAGACTTCAATTTATCATTTAGGCCTACAGAGAATATGCTTAAACTCTATTTAGCATCTCACATTTTTTTATATATTTTTTCACTCTTTCATTTCCAAAAACCTTTGCTCATTATCCTTCAACGAAGGAAAAAATAAGTATCAAAACATATCTTTCTAATCATGTGCTAAGATATATTTATCTGTAGCCTAGTATGTCTAAATGGTATTGCGTGCACTGGATTGTGACTTTGACAGCCATGTCTTCTGATGAAAGAAAAGGTCTCTTTGGTTTCTCTTGGAACTCTGATTTTGAGGCTAGAGGTCGTAACATGCCGATTAAGGAATCAAGGTCAGGGCTGCCGCTTGTCGCCCTCTCGATAGCATCTATCTTGTATGTGTTCATTAATTGGGTTACTTCAGGACTGATTGTTTTTAGCCCTGCAAGGACTGTCCTGACAGCCAAGCAATCCCGAATGGGCATGGTCGGAAGTGGTACCATATCTATGATCCTGAGTCTCCCAGCCAAACAAAAAACCTCTTCAGAGTCCTGCATAGAGAACAAAAAATGGACGAACCACCTGAGTGTTGGCGAAGATGCCTGGACGTACATGACTGCATGAATGTACTCTACAATTGACTATACTCTTCCTCTATACTTTGATGCACAATGCCAAATTGCAAGAATAACAATGGTTGCGATAAGAGATGCTGTGTGACTGAAAGACAACCGCTCCAGGTGCTTAGGAGATTGACCAGAGTCCAGTATTGTATCCAACTTTCTTGTTTCTTGCATAAGCGATAAGAAAACCTCTTCTCCTAACTTGAACGATGCACTGATTGCTGGGTCTCCTGACCAACCTGATGACCTGTTCATGACCTCAAACGGCATAGACTCCATTGGAATGCCAGGGCACAGAGGCTCACGTGTTAAGGAGAATAATAGGTTCTCTCTTCCAGAAACCCATAGTGCAACTTTGACGCCATTAAGTTGAGCCCATGGATGAATGCCGCTTGGAAGTGTAGTGTATAGTCTTCTTGTGATTTTTCGTAGTTCAGCATGTAGTCTGTGGTAGAGGAGACCTTCGTGGAGATGGTATTCAGAGATCATGCAAGTCCAGCCCTGTCATCTGAAGAAGTAGGGAGCCTATGTGTTAGGGTGTCCCCAATCACAACAGGCAGGTCGGGAGGGATGACTGATTTCTCACTTAACTAAGTACCAAAAAGGGAAGCCAAGTTGTGTCCAACTTTCCCCTTCAGCTTGATCCAATCACAGGTAGCAATTATGTCCTCAGCCATTTTCCCAAGCTTCCCTTCGGGTAACCCTGAAATAGCTCCCCTGTTGATCTTTACAAATGTCCTTGATCCGATGTACAATGGCTTGCTCCCTCGCTCCACCCAGCTATGAGGGGAGAGGGAGTTCTCTGGGCTAAAAAGGATCGAGCTCCCGATCTCTGCATTGCTAACTGATTGCTTCATGGTGAATTGTTCAGCTATGAAGGGCATTGTCACACCCTCCAGTTGTTTCCCCCAGGTGTCTTTCCTTAGTCTGTCTGCCCCAATCACACTACAGCCCTCTAGGTAATCTAGGATATTGATTCCTTCAGTGTTGAGCATAAGAATGCTGTTAACCACTTGATCATAAAAGTTCCTAGAAGCTTGCGTTAAAGACCTCATTGTCATGGCTTGGCTGATGGCTATCACAATGCTTGATTTTTGAAACTTGTCCATCATCGACAATCCATATGAGGCATTTGATTTTGTAAAGATATAACTCATCAACCTGGGGAAAGGGGGATCCATGGAGAAGAGGTCCTCAGCAAGGACATTGCTCTTTCCGGTTATATCCATTTGCATCAGCTTTAGGACTTTGGAGGACCCAGTAAGATCTCCTATTGACTCCTCGATCCAGTTTTTTAGAACAACCTCTGGCCGCCTGAGAGGTCTAATGTTTAAACAAGACGGGTCAGAGAGCAGAGAGCAAGTGCACTTGGGTCTGATGGTATAAACAGTTTGCAGACTTGGTGTATCTTTTGTCGAGATACACCTGTAGTTATGGCTGTCCTGAGGAGCGAAAGCTGAAACGTAAGGGGATCTGCTAGTCCTCTAAACATGACCGAAGGCTGAGTCGCTGGGGATGGAAGGCCTCCCAGATGCGGGCCAATCAGACCAAGAGCAGCAACAAGTTGTGAATCAGTAGTACGACTATCTCTATAGCATACACGATCAAGCTCGCTATTAATGATGGCCAAGGAGTGTAATCCGCCTGAGAGGCAGCCAGGCAGCTAGAACTGAGGCATGAAAGCCGGGAAAAGATATTGGGGTACACACAACCTGTGCTATCTGTCAGGCGAGAGAAAATCTTTAGGAAATTGGGAACAGAAACACCAAACATAAAGAGTCTCTTTCCGTATTTGTACAAACATCACTTGCCCAACACTCTTCCGGTTTGAGTATGAGTACACAGTCGAGAGAGCGGCTCTTTAGTGCGGCTAGAAGTGTTTTGACTGCCTGATCCTTGGTGAGGTGAGTTGGAGTTTTTACAACTAATGTTTGATTGTCCCCTTGCCCAAGTATGTCCCCATTCATACCAAGTTCTTCTAAGACTAACAGTTCCAAACAGCCTGTTATTAGAGTCCATAACTTCTGCCTCATTCCCTCCCCCATAGTTAAGGATCCGTGAAGACATGTTTCTCCGTCCCCTCCGGGAGGCCATTCTGTTTTTGCCTCGGAGGGTTGTACCTGTCTTGTATGATGAAGAGAGTAGCTGCAGGCATCCAGGATCCCACCTGATAGAAGCATCCAGAGGCGAACATGTTGTCTAGTTCACGACATAATGGGTCTTGGAGTTCAGGTCTGAATGCATTACACCACGATTCAAAATCCAAGTTCACTGGGGCGGAGTCTGGCCACGACTGTAGATGGCCGCACACTGAGAGCGCTCCGATACCCAGTTACTCTCAGCATTAAGTGGAAAGCAATCAATGGCACTAAAATAGCTCAAATGGACCACATATAACAGAGGAGTACCTATATACTTGGGCTGTGCTCATTTTGAACTGGACACGCAGCTGTAGCGGCATCAGTGAGAAGAAGGACCTTCAGTAGCAACAGGGGGCAGCGGCGGGCCGCCATAGCGTTCAGACTGGTACGCAACTGTAGTTAAGCCTGGAGTCACCCGGAGTCTGATGCTGGTACGGAGCGCCGTGATATAGCTGCCATATTCATACGCAGTAGCCATTGCGGCCGGGGCCTAAGCGCGGGAGCGCGGCAGACAACGGAGGCACTGAAAAAGTACAGTAGCGGCGCCTGAGTACTTCAAAGAGTCAACGGTCATAAATAAAAAGGGCACCAGTGACGGCAGCGGGATCACACCTCTGGCCCTGGGGGCAGGGAAGGGTGAGTAGCGGTCCTGTATCACACGCTCCTTAAGGCCACAATTTACACAGGAGCTAGGCACTATATAGAACAAACAGTGACAAGGTGCACGTAGTAAAAAGGAAGTAGAGCCATCATAAGTTAATTGGCAGAAAACCCAGTGTAACAAGCATAGCAGCATATTACAGTAGAGGCCGGGGATAACCTTAGTGATTATAAGGAGTGACACAACACAAACTGCAAGGCCTACTTAGACGGAGCTGCAATACTGACAGAGCCTGCTTAAAGCATAGTAGAGTCATATCTGGGAGAACAGTATAGTCTCACAAGGACTGTTATCTATATGGACTATAGTAGACAATAACTCCTAGACACGCTAGCCATGTCAAGTAGAAAAGGCCCTAAGCCACATAAGAGCCTGCTCTCATCAAACATGGAAAACTATCTGATCTCAAGTGATTCAGCCCAAGGCCCCCACAGAGAAATTTCAGAACCTGCAGGGATACCAGCTTCAGTCCCCCAGCACAGCATAGAGCCTAGACAAAGTGACTATGTTACAAAAGACGATATTAGACACTTATCATCTAAAAATGATATCAAAGAGGCCATGCTGGAAATGAAACACATGTTTGGGGAGCTGAAAAAGGACATTGCCACTATTGACAGGAGGGTCACGTCCGTGGAGGAGTCACAAGAGTCACTACGTTCTGACCTACAGCATAACACCAGCTGCATGCAGTCACAGGAAATGATTGTTCTGAATCTCACCGACAGGATAGAAGATCTAGAAAATAGAAGTCGGCGGAACAATCTAAGGATAAGAGGGGTTCCAGAGGTAGTGGCTCCAGCAGAGATCAGTCAATATCTACAAAGGCTTTTTAAACACATTAAAAATGACCCAGGAGCTGAGGATATACATGTAGAAAGAGCCCACAGAGCTTTGCGGCCTAAACCGCCCATTCGAGCACCACCTAGAGATATCATCGCCAAGCTCCTCTCATATAGAGACAGGGAAGACATACTGCGACACTCCAGAAACAGACAATCCCTGACATATGAGGGAGCAGAGATCCAGATATATACAGACCTATGCCCTGTGACTCTGCAAAAACGGAGAGAGATGCGCTTTATTACATCCTGTCTTAGAGAGCAAAGAATCCCATACAGGTGGGGTTTCCCAACCTGCTTAATCGCTTCCAAAGATGGAATCGCAGCTACGTACCGGACACCATCGGACCTTCCTGCTTTCAACCAGGCCATGGGCACACAGATCAGGCCTCCTGGTCCTGCTGCAGATCCTGCCCAGCAAAGGGACAATCTGGCGGAGGAAGGAATTCTACCCAGCGGACGACCGCTTTAAGGCCCTATCACTCAGTAAGCACAATGTGTGCTGGTACACTATTGCTAAGTATTTGCTTGATGGCCCTTAAGATTGCCGCTGTTTTGGAGACTACAATCCACCCACTCTGAAGATAAGTATGTTGACATTTACTTTGGTTAATATACTCCATGTCCCAAGTTAGTGTGAGGAGACATGGACATATGTGAAGAGACATACACTAGTCAAGCTGAGACCATCTATGCCACATTGGGTAGTATATGGACATTTAGCTGATTATCAGCAGTTATGGGGATGACGATATACCGGATATTGCTAATGTTACTGTTACAGAATATGCATGATATTTCAGTTATGTTTTAAAATGTATTAAAAGCTGTTTAACTTACCCCAACTAGGATGTTACTGTTTAAAATGGGCACACATGCTACCCAGGATAACATTCAGGCTGCTGCAGAGGCATAGTGGAACGTGATGATAGCCCCTCAGGTAATAAATAGTAGACACAAGGCTTACTAGGCAATATATTATGTGGAAGAGCAGCACTCTATCTGACTGCGTACCATTCATAACACCTTAGTTTTTTCAGAGCAGACCTCACTAGCATTATAAAGCATGTGGGAACTAGACACTGATAGTGACATTGTCCCAGAGTACAACACGTAAACACTCCAACTACACTAAGTCATTAGCAGATACAGAGCTACTATTATGAGTGTAACTAAATCATATTGAGGGCCTGGTACTCTGGACTGTGACCTCATTAAGCACACGTAGAAACACGCTTGTAAAGTAGGAACAGCAATATAACATACGAATGGAGCGCAGAGAAGCAAGGGGAATGTGCTAGTGGGCCTAGCATAGTATCCTGGGATTGATAAATGCCTGCATTGCCTTGGCAGATCTATGTCTTGTTTGGATGTATAGGTGGATTAATAATATAGTTTAACGAAATATGTATCACTTTGTTTCCAGATAAATGTTAATGAAAATTGTTTAACCTTTTATTGATTGCTTTTACCTACAGATTATATAACTAATTTTAGAATTCAGCTGCTGAGAGTATAAGGGTTACTACCCCCCTTGTTTTACTTATACTCTCTTGCGTATTAGAGTAAGACTCTATACTTTCTTTTTCTTTTGGTTTTCTCTCTACTGCTTCTTTAATTTACTTCTACCCATTATACTCTCTTTAGAGTTAGGAGTCTACTCTCCGGCTTCCTGCTCACACCTCTGGCCACTGGCCTCTCTCCCAGACCTTGAATTTCCTGCTTCTTCAGTTCCAGTCCCTCCTTTACTGTCCTATCTCTTCCACCACTTTCACTCTTCTCTTCACCTTTTCCCCCCTTCCCCCTCCTCCCCCCCTTTTTTTTTTTTTTTTTTTTTTTTTTTTTCTCTTCCCCCCATCCACCTCCTCCCCCCCGACCATTAGCTTACATAACTGACCCGATTATATTCCTTTAACAATGGCAGGCGTGATGCGGGGCCCCAGAGACCTGTCTATTGATCTTGTCACAATCAATGTTAATGGCTTCAATAGCCCTGGGAAAAGATCAATTGTCACTAGAGACCTCCATAGAATGGGTGGGGATATTGTGTACATCCAGGAGACGCATTTTTCTAAACACAAAGAGCCTAAATGGTATAATCAGAGATACCCAGTGGCATATTTTGCCTCCGGACCCACCAAAAAAAATGGAGTGGGTGTCTTGTTTGGAGCTGGGGTTCCCTTCCAGATGGAGCAGATCTTAAGAGACCCTGATGGCAGGTACTTGATAATAGTTGGAAACCTACATGGCAAGCCAGTTACTTTTGTCAATCTTTACTCACCTAATACAGCGCAGGATATCTTTTTTAAGAAACTGGCCACCAAAATTCTAGAAACCCAAAAGGGGATCCTTTTTATGGGCGGAGATTACAATGTGTCCTTTTGCCCAAACTTAGACACATCAGATGGCTTGTCCAGCACCTCCTGCCGGGTAGTAAAACATATTGCTAAAACTATGAGAGAACTGGTTCTCCATGATGTATGGCGTACGCTACATCCTGCTTCCAAAAATTATACGTTTTTCTCCCATCCACATGGGAAATACACAAGAATCGATCACATCTTCACAGATTCGGCTGGATTGTCCGTCACGACCAGTAGCCATATAGGTCAAATCACATGGTCGGACCACGCCCCAGTGAGATGCACCATAGAATGGCCTGGAGTGCCCGTCACTCCTTATATATGGCGGCTGGACGAGTCTTTATTAGATAACCGGGAACTGAGACAGAAAATGGATAGTACAATTGAGGAATACTTTCGCTTAAACGCGGATGGCACTGTAGCTGACACTACAGTGTGGGAAGCTCACAAGTGCGTTTTGAGAGGGGTCCTGATTAAACATATGTCGGCCCTACGTCGTGAACATAGAACACATTATGACACCCTTCTAGTGAAGGTGGCACAAGCGGAAGCTGCACATAAGGAGCAACCCACCAATGTGGAGAAACAAAAAGAATTAGCTCGCGAAAGGTCTAATCTGCTGAGCTACTTACAGTCAGAGCATCAGAAGAAAGCACTTCGGCTTAGGCAATATTATTTCGAACAGAGCAATAAGGCAGGGAAACTTCTTGCTCGGGCAATAGCACGACAGAGATTGAAGACATACGTATACGATATGGTGGATCGGGAAGGCAATAGGCACTGCGATGGTCCAGCTATAGCAAATACCTTTGGTAGCTTCTATGAAGCTCTTTATAACATACATCCTCCAGACCAGGAGCAACTGGGACGACAACCTGAAGCTGATCAGGAAAGAGCGATCCTAGAGTATCTGGAAGGGATGGAGATGCCAAGACTGTCCCAAACTGAGGCGGATCAACTCGATTCACCGCTTACCTTAACAGAAATTCAGCGTGCCATTAAACTTCTCCCAGGGGGTAAAAGCCCTGGGCCAGATGGGTTTGGTATGCGCTATTACAAAACTTTCTCAGCCAAATTGGCGCCTCGCTTGCTCCAGATGTTCAACCAATTATCTGAAACGTCACACTTACCGAGCTCAATGCTTGAAGCGTATATTTCAGTAATACATAAGCCTGGAAAACCCGAAAATTTACCAAGCAGTTATAGGCCGATCTCACTCCTTAATTCCGATGTGAAGATCTTAGCTAAGGTCATAGCTTGCCGACTCTCCAAGCACTTGCCTCAGCTAATCTCTACCGACCAAGTGGGATTTGTGCCGGGTAGGGAGGCCCGGGACAATACCCTCAGAGTAATCCAACTGATATCCTATGCGCACAATAACTCTGCTCCGTTGGCCTTAGTTTCCACGGATGCAGAAAAAGCCTTTGACCGGGTTAGCTGGCTTTTCATGCGCCATACCTTGGCTAAACTGGGGTTTGGAGAGGGCTTGATACGCACGATCTTCTCTTTATACTCTACACCTAGCGCTAAGGTGCGAGTTAACGGTGTATTCTCTAGGCCTTTTCTGATCGCTAATGGAACTAGACAGGGGTGTCCACTCTCCCCCTTGTTGTTTGCCCTGGTGATTGAGACCTTGGCATGTAAGATACGCAGTAACCCTAACATCGCAGGCTTGAAAGTTGGTCCAAAAGAGCACAAATTAGCTATGTATGCTGATGATATCTTGGTTATACTATCAGATACCTCAACCTCACTAACTGCACTGATATCAGAATTTGTGGATTATGGGAAAGTCTCAAACTTTTCACTCAACCTATCCAAATCCGAGATTTTGAACTTATCCATTCCTGAAGGGGACTTTCGGGAGGCATGTTCCCGCTGTCCACTTAAAGTAGCTGAACACCATTTGAAATACCTTGGAATCTCTTTGACATCCTCGGTAAAAGACACTGTTGATATAAATTACAAGCACATTAGGGATGCAGTGGGGAGTGACATGGCTAAATGGAAAAATAAATCCATTACGTGGATGGGCCGAATCCATGTAGTCAAGATGAATATTCTGCCAAGAGTGCTGTATGTGATGCAGACAATCCCTCTCATGGCTGCAATGCATTTCATACATCAGATTCAATCAGAGATTGAAGCATATATTTGGAATGGGATACGGCCGAGAGTTCGGAAAAAAACACTGTACCTACCCAGAGACGGGGGAGGAGCAGGGGTCCCACTACTGAAAGTATATTTTAAGGCTATAATCATCCAACGTTTGGTCCAATGGTGTCACAATGGAGCTGACAGAGCCTGGATTGAACTAGATCGCGAAATCCTGCAGAGAGGAAATGTAGGATCGCTTGCATGGGTTTCGGCGCAAAACCGGAACCCAATGATCGGTCATTATCCTTTGCTGGAGGACGTCTTCAGGATTTGGGATGTATTGATCAAACAAGACGAAAGTTTTTCATCCACAAATTCCCCAGTCACACCGGTCTTTGAGAATCCGGATAATGGCCTGGCATTTAGGGCGCAGTCCCCTAGACAAATATACACCTTGACAGAAACAGCTATAAGTAACGCTTTTCATGGGGGAGAGATTCAGACCCAAGAGAATCTTAAAAAATGGGACCACTGGCTGTTCTCCTCATGGTTTAGAGTGGCACAGTTCCGCCACTATGTTACCAAACGTGGAGGCGCTGCCCCCTTCACGAGGGACAAAACACCCTTTGAATCTATTTGCACGATGGCACAATCACCGGGACACTTGATTTCCCGCTTATATAAGTTGCTGCTAATGAGCGGAGAGGGGACTCTGCCCTCCTATGTGGACGCATGGCGGGCGGATTTGGGCTCTGAGCTCACTGTCAAAGATTGGCATATGATCTTCAATAAAGCCAAAAGAGCCTCGATCTCTATGAGACTCCAAGAAATGCATTACAAATTTCTAAGCCGATGGTATCTGACACCCGTGAGACTAAACAAGATATACCCGCAATCGAGCAGGGATTGTTGGAGGGGATGCGGAGAGGAGGGATCTATTCTGCATATTTGGTGGACATGTCCACTAATACAGGAGTTTTGGAGAGATGTGTTTTTGGAGATAGGCAGACTCCTCTGTATCATTCTCCCCCCAAACCCACATTATCTGTTATATCATTCCCTTCCTAAAATAGTTGTGGAGGCGAAAAATAAACTTTTTCTGCTGATGTTGAACTGCGCCAAGGGCTTGATCCCAAAATATTGGAAATCATTGAATGTACCAAGTCTGAGTGAGTGGAAGCACGGAGTGGGAGGTCTGCTCGGTCTGGAGAGGTACCATTACCTCAGAACAGGGAAATTAGAAACACATGAATACATGAAGCTGATATGGGAGGGAAAGGACTTATAACATACTCATTTGATGGAAATTGATTCTATCTACCTTATAGGGTGTCTCCTGGGTGGGCACACCACTGGAGGGGGTTGGGGGAGGATGGGGACATGGAATGCTGATGAAGCAGTATTGAAACGACCTTATTGGCCTTCGGCCTTTATATAGATTGCGCAAAGAGATACACTGATCCACTCCCCCGGTCTCCTCCCTCCTTTATGTTTGCGCAGACTGGGTCATCCTGCGAGACACCTCCCCCTCCCCTGCACCCCCCTTGTCTTTTGAAATTGATATCTCACTGCACACGCACCATTTCCCCTCCCCCTTCCCTAGAAATGCCCCCTTTTTTTTTTTTTTTTTTTTTTTTCTCTTCCTCCCCCCCCCCCCCTTCTTCTCTCTCTTTACCTTGAGATCCTTCTTTTCTCTTCCTTCTCCCTATTTCACATATGCTGGATATGACTTAATATCTGAGCAGATTATAGCTATTAATAAAGCGGTTATGTGTGAAATACACTGTATAACTTCAAGCTGTTACATAAACACAATGAACAAATTGATTAAAGGAGGAGAAAAGCGGAAGACATATTGTTACTAAACTGTTATTATAAAACGATTGATGTAAAATTGATAATTTGTACTGGATGATCACAAAACATGTGTATTTTGCTGTACTCTTTGTTCATTCAATAAAGCTTGTTATAAAAAAAAAAAAAAAAAAAAAAATCCAAGTTCACTACAAAGGCATTCTTGCAACCAATTTGCTGGGAAACCCTATCAAGAACATGGCTTAGTTGGGTTGCTGAGGTAGTCATGGAATGAGTACGGATATATGGCATTATATACTTTTTAAGGTTCAGCTCTGCCAGTACTTGATACAGCCTGACTCGGCATGACTGCTTTGCAAAGTACCTTCCTTTGACCTTCAACTCTTTTTCCTTTGGTACCAGTACAGTTACCAAGTCATCAAAGGGGATGTCCCCTTTAACGAATTCTGATACTTTCTCTTCTATGTTGTCAAGGTCTCCATCGAGTAAGGATAGAATGAGTCTTTGGTGTCCTCGATCGTCTACCATATGGTTAATCCTGTCATATTTTTGCTTGTAGGCCTCACGGTTGTACCCGTAAGTCCACCTCCTCCTATCTTCAATGATAGCTTATCTGTCACAATATCGCTGAGGTCAGGCTCAAATTGAAGGGAATGCCCAATAAAGTCTAACGAGACTTGTGAGAAATCTATGTACTTCCATGTCCCTTGTTTGGGCCATTTTCCTTTGAGGCTTGAGAGAGTGAGGCTCTTGTTGCACGTGTCCTTCATTGTCACAGGTGGCCAACAGTTGTGCTTCCTGATGTAACCACAAATGTACTCGGCTCTAAACACATTAACTATTAGACATCCTTGTTCTTCGAGGCGCGCAGAATCGGTGACCTCTCCTCATCCTCGTGAATTGCCGCTTGGCACCGTCACACACATTGATTTCAGGAAAAAAGAAACACTTAGACACAGAGAAAAGTTCGAGGCAAAGTGGAGGTAAAGACTGAGACAGGGACCTAAGCATAGATAGCAGTGGTTCAGGGAGTACAGACACGGCTACTGACGTTACTTCGTAGAAATTTGAGGTTAGCCCTTGATTGTGGTGCTGTAGCACGCGGTCAATAGCGTGCGGATAAAGTGATCGAAGTGCATCAAAATAAGTATCATGAGTCAATGTACAAGCTGCAGAGTCTAGAGATTCAATCATGAGTTTGGCTTTATCAAAGACTGATACCTCCCATTTTTGTAAAATGTCCTGTCAGCCGCTCTGGAATCAATCCGGGATGTAACCCAACTGCTAGCGTGAATTGAAAGCACACGCTAGCACACTGAGAAATATCCAGGACGTGACCCACTCAGGAAGCAGATTAGAAGATAACAAAAATGAATATTGTTCCAGAATGCAGGAAAGCCACAAAGGATAAAACGTCCCTTTAAGTAGTACAAAGAACAAAAAGGAAATGCTCTTACTTTGAAGCTTCTGAAAAAGGTCCTCTTTAGCAGGCTTGTAAAACAAAGGAAAAGTTCTCTTTTGCAGCTTGTAAAAGTATAATGTCCCTTTAAGCAGGTTTATAACAAACAGAAAGGCAAAGTTCTCTTTTGCAGCTTGTAAAAGTAAATGTCCCTTTTAAGCAGGTGTATAACAAACAGAAAGGCAAAGTTCTCTTTTGCAGCTTGTAAAAGTATAATGTCCCTTAAAGCAGGTTTATAACAAACAGAAAGGCAAAGTTCTCTTTTGCAGCTTGTAAAAGTAAATGTCCCTTTTAAGCAGGTGTATAACAAACAGAAAGGCAAAGTTCTCTTTTGCAGCTTGTAAAAGTAAAATGTCCCTTTAAGCAGGTCTTGTTTAACAAAGAATAGGTTTAAAGGTAAAGGCCAAAGCAAGGTCAGGCAGGCAGAAGTCGGCATCCAAATATCAGCAAAAGGTATAGGCAAAAGACAGGGTCAGGCAAGCAGAAGTCGGCATCCAAGAGACAGCAAAAGGGTAATAGCTACAGGCAAGGTCAGGCAGGCAGAAGTCAA
This sequence comes from Bombina bombina, assembly GCF_027579735.1. Lineage (NCBI taxonomy): Eukaryota > Metazoa > Chordata > Amphibia > Anura > Bombinatoridae > Bombina > Bombina bombina. Next base: position 261,946,862 of record NC_069502.1, read on the forward strand.
TGTCCAAATATCAGCAAGTAGGGATTAGGCAAGAGGCTTGGTCAGGCAGGCAGAAGTCGGTACACAGAAGAATAAAACTGATATGGTACTCACAATCCAGGGAAACAAACAAACGGGCCCAGATTCAGATCTCCCGCCGAGATTTAAAGGGCAGGAGCGTAACCGTCATCAGAGGGGTGTGAGAGAAAGCGTCATGTTGCTAAGCAACATGACGTCAGAGACACAGAGGAGTTCCGGGAGCCGCGGCGACACGGCGATGAACGGAAGCGCTCATGACAGCACCCCCTCCTCAAGGGCCCCTCCGGGGGACAGGACCAGGTCTATCAGGATGAGTCTTGTGGAAGGTCTTGACCAATATTGGAGCATTTACTTGATGAGCAGGTTCCCAAGAACGTTCCGTGACTGGATAACCCTTCCAATGAATGAGATAATACAATTTCTTGCCCCGCAATTTGGAATCTAGAATATGGCTGATCTCAAACTCAGGATGTCCATGCACCAATAACGGTGGAGGTTTAGAAAAAGGCTTAGAATACCTGTTAATCATCACAGGTTTTAAAAGAGAAACATGGAATACCGGATGGACTTTGAGAGACTTGGGTAAAGCTACCCGATAAGCAGTGGAACATACCTGACCCAGTATTCGGAAAGGACCCACATATCGTGGTCCCAATTTGTTAGAAGGTTGTTTCAGGCGAAGAAATCGAGAGGAAATCCAAACTTTATCACCAGGGCGATATTTGGGAGCCTTTTTCCGTCGAAGATCCGAAAAGAACTTGTAACGTCTAGAAGTTACAGAAAGAATACGATGTATCTTCTGCCAATGTCGAGTTAATCTTCGGGCTGTAAGATCAGAAGCAGGATTCACTGTGGAGGAAGTATGCAAAGGGAACGTCCTAGGCTGATATCCGTAAGCTGCATGAAAAGGAGAAGTCTGAAGGGAGGAATTGTACCGGGCATTATGGGCCAATTCAGCCAAAGGAAGGTAAGAAGTCCAGTTAGAATGATAATGATCCACATAATGTCTAAGATATGTTTCAAGACACTGGTTTACTCTTTCAGTCTGACCATTCGATTGTGGGTGGTGAGAAGTAGAGAGAGATATAGTAGTACCAAAATGTTTACAAAGTGACCTCCAAAATCGAGAAACGAATTGTACCCCTCTATCTGAAACAATATCAAGAGGAAATCCATGGATTCTTACAATATGTAGAATAAAAAGTTCAGAGAGTCTTTTGGCAGATGGTAATCCTGGCAAGGGTACAAAATGAGCCGTCTTAGTGAACCTGTCGACCACCACCCAGATAGTATTGTTCCCAGTGGACAAGGGAAGATCGGTAATAAAGTCCATGGATACATGAGTCCAAGGCTGGTGAGGTATAGGCAATGGTTGGAGTAATCCTGAAGGAAGTTGGCGTGGAGTTTTGTTCATGGCACATTGTGTGCATACTGAGACGTAATCCTTCACATCTTGAGAGAGTGTAGGCCACCAGACATGTTGTTTGAGGTTTCGAGTGGTAATACTGATGCCAGGATGTCCAGAAAGGGGACTATCATGAGCCCAAAATAAAATCTTGGAACGAAGGCGTTCAGGAACAAAGAGTAAACCATTGGGAGGTTTACAGGACAAAGGAAGACGCTCTTGAGCGGACTGTAATTCTTGTAACCAAGAAGTTGTTAACTGGGCAATGACTTCATGAGGTTGGAGAATGGTACCAGACTCAGGAACTGGGGTATCTTGAAATTGTCTGGAAAGTGCGTCTGCTTTAATATTTTTTGAACCAGGTATGTAAGACAAATTATAGTGAAACCGAGAGAAGAATAAGGACCAGCGTGCTTGCCTGGAATTTAGTCGTTTGGCTGTTTGGAGATACAGAAGGTTCTTATGATCAGTAAGTATAGTAAATGGCAAAGAAGTACCTTCCAGCCAATGTCTCCATTCATCCAATGCCATCTTGATGGCAAGTAACTCTTTATTCCCTACGTCATAGTTAAATTCGGAAGGAGTGAATTTTTTAGAGAAAAAAGCAACAGGATGAATCCTTCCAGTCTCTGGTATTCGTTGAGACAGAACCGCTCCAGCAGCAACAGAGGAAGCATCCACCTCCAGAATAAATTGAAACTCAGGATTTGGATGACGAAGGATAGGAGCTGAGGAAAAAGCTTCTTTGAGAGATTCAAAAGCTTCTATAGCCTCAGACGGCCATACTTTACAGTTTTGTCCTTTTCTTGTGAGAGAAGTAAGAGGAGAAGTAATAGTAGCAAAATTCTTGATGAACTTTCTGTAATAATTGGCGAAGCCTAGGAAACGTTGTAAAGCCTTCAAAGAATCAGGTCTAGGCCAATCCAAAATGGCAGAAAGTTTAGTAGGGTCCATTTCGAATCCAGATGCCGATATTACATAACCCAGAAAGGGTATGATTTTTTGATGGAAAGAACATTTCTCCAGTTTAGCAAACAGATGGAATTCTCTTAGACGTTGAAGTACTTTCTTGACGTGGTGCACATGATCTTGGTGGTTCTGAGAAAAAATTAAGATGTCGTCCAGGTATATGATAACAAAAATATTCAAAAAATCACGAAAGATCTCATTTACAAAATGCTGGAAAACCGCCGGAGCATTGCATAGCCCAAAGGGCATGACCAAATATTCATAATGCCCAAATCGAGTGTTAAAGGCAGTCTTCCACTCATCTCCTTTGCGTATACGGATCAAGTTGTATGCACCACGTAGGTCGAGTTTGGTGAAAATGGTGGCTCCCTGAAGATAAGTAAAAAGTTCAGGAATAAGGGGCAGAGGATAACTGTTCTTGATGGTAATCTGATTCAATCCACGATAATCAATACAGGGTCTTAATCCGCCATCCTTTTTTCCCACAAAAAAGAAACCAGCCCCTACAGGGGAAGAGGAGGGTCGAATAAATCCTCTAGCCAGATTGTCTTTTATATATTCTTCCAGAGCCATGTTTTCTGGTTTAGAAAGTGGATATGTTTTGCCTCGAGGATAGGCAGCCCCAGGAAGGAGGTCAATGGGACAATCAAAAGGGCGATGAGGAGGAAGACGTTCCGCTTCTTTTTTGGAGAAGACATCCACAAAGTCATGGTAATGCATAGGTAAGGATTCCGGAGTTTCAACTGTGAGAGCAATAGTGAGTGGTAACTTAGTAATCTCTTGAAGACATTTAGTCTGGCATGTAGATCCCCAGGAAGTGAGTTCACCGAAAGTCCAAGAAAAAATGGGATTGTGAATCTGGAGCCAGGGTAATCCCAAGATAATGGGAAATTGCGGAGTGGGAATGACATCGAAACAAATTGTCTCAGAATGAAGTATTCCTACGGTGAGGATTAAGGGTTGAGTAGAAAACTGAATGTATCCAGAACCCAAAGGATCTCCACTGACCGTAGAGACTGAAATGGAATACTCCTTCTTTAGTAAGGGTATAGAATGAGTAGAAACAAATGTAGAGTCAATGAACACACCTCCAGCACCGGAATCAATTAGGGCTTGGGTATAGATCTTCTTTTGTCCAATTAGAAGAGTTACTGGAACAAAGAGTTTCTTGTATAGGGAATGACCACTATTTTGGCTTAACTCAGTTCCCTGGACTAGAGTTAAGCCCTGGCTTTTACTGGCCTAGTAGGACAATCCCTTAATAAATGTCCTTTAAGGCCACAGTACAGACATAAGCCAAGAGTCCGTCTTCTTAAGCGTTCAGTCTCAGTTAATTTTATACTTCCTACTTCCATGGGTTCAGCCTGATCAGTAGTAGGAGAGGCTGGAGTGACTGGACTAGAAAAACGAGGAGCTAAACGAAAAGGAGTTCGAGTGGCAGTCCTCTGTGTTCTATCCTTTTCTTGTTGGCGTTCACGAAACCTGGCGTCGAGACAGATACAGAGATTTATTAAGGCTTCTAAGGACTCTGGAAGTTCACGATACACCAATTCATCCTTGAGACGCTCAGAAAGTCCTTTACGGAAAGCGGCTCTGAGTGCTCCCTGATTCCAAGTGGTTTCAGAGGCAAGGGTGCGGAACTCAATTGCATATTGAGAGACTGGTTGATTTCCTTGACGTAAATCCAGGAGATTTGCTTCAGCAGCGGATGACCTTCCAGGTTTATCGAATACGTTTGAGAATGTAGATAGAAATGTATCAACATCCAACAGTATAGGATCATTCTTTTCTAGCAAAGGTGACACCCAAGCCAAGGCTTTTCCTTTCATTAAGGAAATAAGAAACGTGATTCTAGAAGAGGCAGTAGCAAAGAGAGTAGGGCTATTTCGGAAATGAAGACGGCATTGATTCAAAAAGCCTCTACATTCTTCAGGATTCCCATCATATTTATCCGGAAGAGGAATCCTGGGACTTAGTTGTACCTGAGACTGATTGTTAGGGATCGGAGGAGGTAATGCCTCAATCGGATTTGGATTGGGATTAGGATTGGGAGGTGCGGTAGCAACCAAATTTTGTAATAGAGCAGTAATTTGATCAAGTTTAGTGTCCAGAGACTGCAAGTGAGTGGCATGAGAACCCAAGAGCTGTCCCTGGTGAGCCACGGCCATAGATAATTCAGTGGGGTCCATTTTTATGGCCCGTTTGTAATGTCAGCCGCTCTGGAATCAATCCGGGATGTAACCCAACTGCTAGCGTGAATTGAAAGCACACGCTAGCACACTGAGAAATATCCAGGACGTGACCCACTCAGGAAGCAGATTAGAAGATAACAAAAATGAATATTGTTCCAGAATGCAGGAAAGCCACAAAGGATAAAACGTCCCTTTAAGTAGTACAAAGAACAAAAAGGAAATGCTCTTACTTTGAAGCTTCTGAAAAAGGTCCTCTTTAGCAGGCTTGTAAAACAAAGGAAAAGTTCTCTTTTGCAGCTTGTAAAAGTATAATGTCCCTTTAAGCAGGTTTATAACAAACAGAAAGGCAAAGTTCTCTTTTGCAGCTTGTAAAAGTAAATGTCCCTTTTAAGCAGGTGTATAACAAACAGAAAGGCAAAGTTCTCTTTTGCAGCTTGTAAAAGTATAATGTCCCTTAAAGCAGGTTTATAACAAACAGAAAGGCAAAGTTCTCTTTTGCAGCTTGTAAAAGTAAATGTCCCTTTTAAGCAGGTGTATAACAAACAGAAAGGCAAAGTTCTCTTTTGCAGCTTGTAAAAGTAAAATGTCCCTTTAAGCAGGTCTTGTTTAACAAAGAATAGGTTTAAAGGTAAAGGCCAAAGCAAGGTCAGGCAGGCAGAAGTCGGCATCCAAATATCAGCAAAAGGTATAGGCAAAAGACAGGGTCAGGCAAGCAGAAGTCGGCATCCAAGAGACAGCAAAAGGGTAATAGCTACAGGCAAGGTCAGGCAGGCAGAAGTCAATGTCCAAATATCAGCAAGTAGGGATTAGGCAAGAGGCTTGGTCAGGCAGGCAGAAGTTGGTACACAGAAGAATAAAACTGATATGGTACTCACAATCCAGGGAAACAAACAAACGGGCCCAGATTCAGATCTCCCGCCGAGATTTAAAGGGCAGGAGCGTAACCGTCATCAGAGGGGTGTGAGAGAAAGCGTCATGTTGCTAAGCAACATGACGTCAGAGACACAGAGGAGTTCCGGGAGCCGCGGCGACACGGCGATGAACGGAAGCGCTCATGACATGTCCTCTACAATTGATGCTATTAGGAAATTAATTCTTGCTCTATATGTGTCTGTGATAGAAAGCAGATGGTTGTAGGTCATGAGACATTGCTTGTTGCATTTTGTCGTTAGTAGCACAAGTGACTGAGTGATGTAGTACTTAAGGTTGCCAACATTACCTTCTCGGCTTTCAACTTCATCGTAAGATACTGCTAAGATGAGTTCCTGCAAAATAAGATGTTTTTCTAAAGTCCTTGCTAAGTATTGGTTACGAAGAAGTCCAGGAAAATGTTCGTTAACTCGTCTAATTAGTTCAGGGGCAGCATTCAAGTTGAGGCAACACTGGTCCATAGGAGAGATAGTGCAGGAGCAAACTCAGGTGATCTAGAGAGAGAAGGGTTGAAGAAAGAAAGAAAGAAAGAAAGAAAGACATATATTGGTTAGATGGACACAAATTACTATGGTTAACAATCATCTGTCTAAGTCTTTGATGGTGGTACAGGCTACTCTTCTTTATAGCTAATCTTACCTCGGTGCCAAGCAGTGGGGACTTATGTTCTATGTATACTCATTTTGGTCTTATGTCGCCCGCCGGTGGCCCTGGGCCTATCACTTCCAGGCTGAAGGTTGCAACGTTGAACTTTGCAGTAAAGGCGTGTTGGCTCAGGGGTTAATTCAATTCTTCCCTGTTGAGGAAATTCTTTGGGGACAACAAGAATCCCTTTAAAGGAGCTGTATTCCTGAGGGTCCCACTTGTAAAATACTGTCACACACTGAGCTGAGGTGGATTCGATATCTATGGTCAAGGAGGAAGGGGACTTTAAATGTTTGATTAGTACTTGCAAAGGCAAACCTGACAAATTGCCTGGAATGACTAAACTCTATATTAAGGACCATAGAGAAGTACCCTGGTACTAGAGCTTTCTTGACATCAACTATGGGGAAGTCCTTGAGGGCCATTGTGAGTGTCCTCCAAATGCAATTTAATCAACTTTGTAATATATTTATTATCCAATTATCTTTGTTCTCTTGAAATCTTTATTTGAAAAACAACTGTAAGCTTAGGAGCCAGAACAACTTTGGTTCTGCACCTGGGTAGTGTTTGATGATGGACTGGCTCCTAAGCTTACATTTCTGTTTTTTCGATTAACGATATCAAGAGAATGAAGAAAAATGGATAATAGAAGAGTATAAAGTAGCTTAAAATAAATGCTCTATATGAATCATAAAAGAAAATAATTTTGTTCAGTATACCATTCATTTTTATTATTTTTTTAAAGGAATAACATTTTACTTATTGCAGCTATCTAATCATAAAAGCCCATTTTATACTTGCTCTATCTAAATCCTTTCTAAATTTTACTTTTTACTAAGCATTCTTATATTCAAGGATTTGGTAATTAAACAATTGCAATTAAATTTTAAATTATTATATTTTTACATTTTTGTTTGCTGTCACCCATGCTAATTCTAAAAATATTGCATGTTGTTGAGGCATGACTATAGTTTTTCAAACCATTGCTAAAAATGTACTTTTTAATGTAACATCTTTTTTTTTTAAAAATATATTCTTTATTGAGATTTTCAATATAACAAGGCAGAACAATAATACAATAGAAATGTATATGGTAGCATATTATCTTCAGCATCAAATGCAGACACCACATATTATGTCAATTGTCACAATATCTCTATATTATAGAATATTTCAAGCAGATAGATGGGAGAGGATAAGAAAGGATGGAGACCTCCAATTTCCTATCAACACTTCACTGACCAATAGAAAACTCGAACTGTTCCTAGTAGAATTTGATGTTATGAAAGAAATCCATTATTTGGTTCCTAAAAAAACCATAACCATCTAAAGTTACTGATTAACTTCCAATTTCTCACAATTATAGATTTAGCCCCATTTGTGGCAATTTGAAATAATGTAGATCTTATTGAACATGTACCTGGGGTTCTAGCATTCAATAAGGCTTGAGCAAATTGGAGAACAAAGCCCTCCCCAATTAAACATTTTCCCAAACTTTCAACCTCCTTCCACAAAGGCTGTTTTCTCCTGCTCTCCCACCACACATGTAACATATGACCAATACATCTACATTCCCTCCAGCACCCATCAGTACTATGGGGGAGTACTATGGGGGTAGATAAGTTTGAGGCATGTACCAACGAGTCAAAACTTTGTAGTTTAATTCTAATATTTGTGCTGAGTTGGAGGATCTATGAGTGCATCTAAAGATGGTTTGCCAATCTTTTATGCTAATAGGACTTTTGAGTTCGATGTTCCATTTATTAGTGTATGTGGGTAAGGTACTAGTGTGTGAGTCTATCAAGAGATGTCTGGCTAAAGACAGTGTGCCCCGTTTAGAGCTTCCTTCCAAACATATTTTTTTAAACCTGGTTGGGGATCGCAGGAGATCAGATCTGTAAGGAGATGTTTAAAACAAATGGTGTATATTTGCATATTTTAACCAGGAGCCAAAAAAATCTCCCATATTCTGTAACAACATTTGTTGTGTTTTGAGTTTGCCATTCTCCACTAGTTTTGTTATAGGGACTGAGTCTCCACAAAGTTGGTACGAACCTGTTTTAGAGATGGCAGCTCTCAAAAACTTGCTTTTAAAAATAAAAGGGATAAAGGAGAGTAGGGAGAAGATATTTCTGTTGTGTTTTTAATGAATTTGTCCCAGGAGTTAAATATATGTTTATATATTGCTATTTGTTGGATAATCTGGGGAGTTGCCTCCTTATTAACCCAGCATAACGCTCCCACTTGTGGTGCATTCAAAATGTAAGAATCCATATGTACCCACGCTTTTGATTGGGCACCTGTGTGCTAATCTATAACTCTCTGTAGTGTAATGGTGTTATAGTATGTGAGGATATTGGGTGATCTCAGGCCCCCCTCATCTAAAGATTTATACAAAGTTTTACTTTGGTTTCTAGGTTTAGCTGATCCCCATATGTATGTGTTGATACACGCTTGCAATTTGGGATTATATTTAGGTGAAAGAGAGATGGGAATTGCTTGGAAAAGGAATAGAATTTAGGGGAGGATTGTCATCTTAATTGTTTGAATTCGTTCCCACCAAGATATGGTTTTGGTAGACCATTCTTTGAGGGTAATTTGGGTAATTCTGGTAGTTTAGGTCAAATAATGAATGGTGATTATTGGAAAGTTCTATTCCTAAATATTTAAGGGAGTGGTGTTGTAGTTTGTAGGAACATACTCTGCTAAGAGAGAGGAAATCTAAAGGGGGTAATAAAATATTAAGCATTTTCGTTTTTTGGGAGAAGTACGAGAATTTTCCGAAAGTGCCATTTTCTTTTATGAGATGAGGGAGGGACAAATGAGGAGAGGCGAGTGACACCAGCACATAATCAGCATACATCATTAGTTTAACTTCCTCTTTTCCTAGGTTTATACCCGAAATCTGGTCACGTGGCGCAAGCACCTCCATTGTGAGAACAAAGAGGAGAGGAGATAATGGGCATCCCTGTTGAGAACCATTTTTTATGTCTAGGGAATCAGAAAAAAAACTGTTTACTTTTAATCTAGCAGTGGGGACTGAATATAAATGTGATATCCTAGCAATCATTTTGGGGCTAAATCCGAATTTTTTAAGAGTTTGTGATAAAAAAAATTCCAATTAAGTCTATCAAATGCTTTTTCTGCATCCATGGAGTATGGAGGATATATTATGTAGTTTGATATAATCTAGTAGTTGCAGTGCCCTGATGGTGTTGTCCCTCGCCTCTCTGTGTTGAACAAATCCCACTTGGTCCTTATGAACCATATACGAAAGTTTTTTATTATTTCTATTTGCTAATATTTTAGAAAAGATCTTAAGGTCAGAATTTAATAGAGAAATAGGTCTATAATTTTCTGGCAGGGTTGGAGTTTTGTTGTGTTTAGGTATCACTGAAATATGAGATTCCAAAAAAGATTTGGGGAAAGACTTTCCATCATCAATCACATTAAATAGATTAGTTAAATGTGGTGCTAATAAAGTTTTATATGTGTTATAGATGTTGGAGAATCAGTCCGGTCCTGGACTTTTACCATTTGGCAAAGCCTCTATTACTTAGGAAACTTCCCTGTTATGTTATGGGTGAATCCAAGCCTTCCGGTTCTAATTTCGATAAACTAGGGAGTTTAATATAGGTTTCCATGTCGCCTATATAACTCGGGTCATTTGGGGAAGGTAAATTATACAGTTGCTCATAAAATTGATTAAAAGCTGAAGCTATTCCCTTGTTATCTAGGACTGAGGATTCGCCTTTTGTGATTTTTTGTATGTAAGAGCTTAGTGTTTTCTTTTTAATTGCTCTTGCTAATAATGTGCCTGCTTTATTCCCTCCATTAAAATAGATTTTTTTTCAGGTAAAGGGCCTTGACATATGCGTCATTGTGGAGAAGGTCATTTAACGCTTTCCTAGCTGTCTGTAGTTTGTTCAATAGATATCCGTTTTATGTTTTTATCCAAGTCCTTCACCTCCACCAATAGTTTATTATGTCTCGTTTTGTTTACGTTTTATTTGAGATTTCTTCTTTATTAATTCTCTTCTTATCACTGCCTTATGGGCTTCCACATTGTCGTTATGCTGGTGGAGTCTGGTGTATTAAATTGAAAATATTCTGTAATATTGTTTTTTAAACTCTCTATAACGTTAGGATAGTGTAACATTGCCTTGTCCAGTTTCTAAATATAAGGAGAAATAGGGCCTGGTTGCCAATTCAGTTCTAACGTTACCATATCATAGTCCGACCAAGTTGTATTTTTGATATCTGCGTATACTAGTGAAGTTAGGCCAGTCTGATTTATAAAAAAAATAGTCTATGCGAGAACGGGCTCCCTGCGGGAATGAATAAAATGTGTAGTCTTTCCTATCTGTATGAAGTCTCCATGCATCTATTAGAGTAGCTGAACGAAGTGCCTGAGAAATGCATTTCAAAGATTTGAAAGGTATATGGCTGTTTCCTCTAGAGCAGTCTAAAGAGGGTTCCAGGGCAACATTTAGGTCTCCTCCTACAATTCCCTTTTCGATGCTAAGCAGGAGGTCTATAACTTTTCTAATGAAGGGGGCTTGGTGAGTGTTGGGGCAATATAGATTAACAAGAGTGTAACCACTACAATTATATATCTGCCCTCCTGATCTACTATTTTCTATAGTAATTGAAATGGTGTGTTTTTGTTTATAAGAATTCCAGCTCCATTAGGCTTAGTTGTTGTAATGTGCGGAGATGGAGACCACTCAGAAGATCTGTGGTGGCATATATGAATCTGATCAGCATTAAACATAGGTTACACTAATGGATCTAACATAAGATCTGCATCTAATTGTGTTTCTGGGATATAAGAAGGGTCTTGGTTTTCAATTTGGGCATCAGGGTCAGAGTCCTCTGAGAGGTACCCTCTAGGGTATAGTCTGCGGGTTGGGCATTGGGGAGTGATTTAGTTTAAAAAATGGGCAGGAGCAGCAGCAGTAGAATGGCTCTCAGAAGAGGGTTCAGCTTCCCTTATTATTACCCCAGGGGTGGGGGGTTATGGCAGGCTTTGATTTTTTTGGAAGTGGGATTACACTTCAAATTGCGTGTTTTTGCAGACCTTTTCTTAGGGGCTGATACAATTGTAATCTCCTGGTTAGGGGAAGGAGTTTGTGCCAGGTCTGGGTCCAGGGTTTCATGTATCATGTTTTTGACAAGTTTAGACATGTCTCGCTTCGCTGAGGATACAGCTTGGGTCACTGATGTTGCAATAAAGAGATTTTAAATCAGGATTTTGTGAGCCTTGCTCAGCATCAGACATTTTTGGAATATCTGATCTGATAAGATTTTTTTTTTATAGATATTTTTTAATATTATATATGAGGATAATTAGCCTGCGGCGGAGTTCTTGGAGCACCACAATAGTATGTAAACTACGTTTCTTAGAAAACAATATAAATGGAATAAAGGATATGAGGTATTCCCTTATCAATGTGATATCTTTGCACACACAGTCAGGAACAGGCACTTGTAATTCTAATATTGACCAGTGGCAGCTCTTGGGTTATTCAAATGGGGGGTTCACAATACATAAATTGTGAAAATTGAATTTACATTTACGACGTAACGTACAGTTTTAAATACATTTCTGTTTTTTGTACGAGTAAAAAAAACAAACCAATGGAACTAAAAACTGTAACATTTGACTTTCTACAAAGGAAGATTTTATTACACTAGTGCTTACTAATTTACTTCAAAGGTAAATATTCAAAGGGAATGTTGATTACTCAAGTGCAAGTTTTGTAATGTAAGCCTGTCTTTTTTTGAGGCAAATAAATCAATAACATTTTCGTTGAATTTAGGTATGTCCTTTATAATTTATTTTTTTTCAATTGAGAGTATGGCTAGAGCATTCAGTCTGTCTCATAGTGCTGCTTAAAAATGTCTTAACTCGTTTTAAAGTTGAGAAACATCTCTCGACCTTAGCAGTTGTCACTGGAATAGTAGAAATAATTAGCAACAGATTGTAAGTCTCAGAGAACGTAGTGTGCAAGTTTTTTCTATAACAAACTGTAGAAGACTAATGGCACCGTTCATATTTCTGAAATCTGGTCTTCTGTAAATTACTCCTAGTTCAGTTTTCAGGCGATCCTTCTGTAATATTGGATAAACATCTGTTTGCTCAACAAGCTGATTTGGAAACTTTTTCTCATATTCCTGTAATTTTTCAGCTTGGAGGTGAGAAACAGCAGAGTAGTGAGGTATAAAAGAAAGTCTATATTTTACTTGATTTGTGATAACCTTGCATATCTGCTGCCACAGTTTGATTTATGTGAATATTTTCTCTTTTCCTTTTCTTTGATGTTTTCTCAGTTTCTGATATCTTCATGGTCACTGTGTCCATTCATTTCCTTTCTTTTTCCATTGACTGCTGGAAACTGGAAAGTGTTTACATTTTCGAATGAGTGCTGCATCTGTAAGTGTTTTCTGAAGCTGGTTGTATACCACATCCACATGTGGCATAATATTTTGAAAAACTGTAAGCTAAAACACAAATACAGAATCTTCCAACATACGCCGAATAGCCCCTGCTTGATTTATTGCTACAGCTTGTTTTGATGATGACTCTATTTCTTCAATGCATTCAATTAACAGTTCCCTGTTTTCAAACACAAGTATTGATGGTTCGATTCTTAAATTTTCCACCTAGTGGCTGAACCATGAGCTAACCTTTTTCTAACAGTTTCATCTGGAAAGCAGTCCTCTGTGGAGAGTTAGGGAAAAAGTTAGTAATGTCACTTAGGTTTGAAAAAAATACTCAAACTTGTTGATTCTGACTGCTTTGCTTGGCTGACAATCAAATTGAGCTGATGTGCGTAGCAATGCATAAAATGTGCATTCTTGTAGGTAGGTTTAATAATAGCCTGAACACCTGCATGCTGACCACTCATCATGTTTGTACCATCGTAGATCTGGGATATCAATTTCTTTGCTTTGTCTACAACTTTTTCCAAAGTAGCTTGAATACATCTAGCGATAAATTCTGCATCATGTCTAGGGGGATTATTGAATTCTCAGAATCTCTCAACAGGTTGTCCATTACCTAAAATGTATCTAAAAACGACAGCCAATTGGGAGGCAGATGAAACATCAGTAGTTTTTTCTGCTATCACTGCTACAAAACCTGTATTTAAGATTTAATTTTTTTATGTGGTTCTGTCAAACAGTGAGCATACAGTCTAATAAATCGTTTTGAATTTCTTTTGATGTTCCTTTAAAAACAGTGGCACTAGTGAGATGGTCTTTAAGAGATGTATCAAGTTCTGCTGGGAAGTTTACAAGGCCTCTGAAAATGCCTGTATTTGATGATATTCATCATGTCAATGAAGTGCGAGCTCAAATGCTCCACAAATCAGAATAAAGTCAATAATTTTGAAAGAACATAATGATTTTTGGTTACTTGCTCATTGTGTTTTTTTTTTTTTTTTTTAATGTATTTTTATTGAGGTTTAGAGAATCTACAAACAGTAATAAAGATTGTCAGTATACAATTCCAAGGTAAGGTTGATATGCATACATATAGCAAGAGGGGGAAAAACAATATGATACAGATATTGTAGCAATAAACAACATTGTCTAGCCCATGATAAAGTTATATCTGTAGGAGAAAATAAATGTAGTGGAATAATACTTCATTTTCTAGAGTATAAAAGTAACAATTAGTGATACCCATGAAACTAAACTTTGCATTCCATATATATAAGTAGAAATACCATAACCCGCTACAAGGGGTATATGTAAAGAAAAGAAGCAATAAAGCAAAAACAAAGAAAGCATTCTAACCAATACATACAGTAAGACATAAACTAGGACAATCATAATATGACCTCTTTTTCTCTGTTTTTCTTTTTTGTTCAATTGAAATAGTATTGTATCCAATGGTAGTTAGAAATAGGCTGATATGATGTGGAGAGTAGTAGCTCAATTGATATCATCAGATAGTAGTGATTAGGTAACAACCCTGCCGGCAAGGATAAATTAAAGGATATTAAATTAGCAAAGTGTGACTTAGCTCAGAGGGTGTTGATCGAGGAGGAGCAACACATGGGGGCATAATCTGGAGGGTATACAAATAATGTGGAGTGACCTGGCTTATTGTGGTGGAGGGAGAGGAGCTGCTAAAAATTCAATACCTTTCTCACACCTAAGACATCTATTAAAGTTGAGTGGGCAATAGGGGTATACTAAAATAAAGATGAGTATATACTGGGGGTGATATGTTATAAAGATATGAATCATGTGGCACCAGTAACATGGTCTATGTGTCGACAGGGGAGAAGTAGATTATTATGCATGTTGTGTAATCGATTTAAAATGAGAAAGTAAGGGTAGAGAGCTATTAGGGCTTATGGCAAGAAATTGAGTCTAACTCTTATCTAAATGTACCCCAGATGGGCTATGTATAACTCAAATTAAGATTGATGGGATTAACCTGTGAGATAGGACCCCCCAATTTGTCAGGGTGTGCTGTAAGTAGAGACATCTACAGAGATTTCTGAGTATAGTGACAAATATGTCAATTTGTGCTCACAATATTCTATCCAAAACATAAGATCCACTCAATAAAATACAATTAAAAGCTATTAAAGCTCGGACATTAAAAATTGGAGAAAAATAGGCGGTAGAGGATACAGGATAAGAAATAGCTGACTATATTTAAACTTGTAATGTTGCCCAAATATATGTTGATCTGGTATGGGGAGAGGTTATATGGGGTTACGTTGCCTGGGGACAATAAAGAAGAGACTCTCCAGTCAGCCAGGGAAAAATGACTAGGGGTTTAGTAGGGTCACATAGGGCAGCCTACATACATCAGAGATATGTCAAGAGTGGGAAAATGGATTTTAAACATATTTAGACCCATAGAAACACATGCCTTCAAAAATATTTAAAGGATATTCTAACATTACAGAGGTGGCTTCTGGCTAGATAAAACATTTAACAGCAGAACCTAATACATATAATGTGGCATGCAACATCAACTGAACATGAGACAGGCTAAAGTTTTCAAAGATGTGTGACCAAACTAACAGTGAGCGACTCCCTCCTATTACATGAAGAATCAGGCCTATGGCCGTCATGAATGTCTTACAAATAGGAGGTAAAAGGTACAAGGTCCAAAATATTTAGGTTTATCAGCCCTGAGTCTGATGCCGATCACCTACCGCTTGCTGACTAATCTGAGTTTTGGAGTAAGTAGGTCCCAAGTCACTATGTCTGTATTAGAGGGGGTTCATCCTATTCCGGTAACAGTCCCACAAAAGGTAACCACAATGGTGGATAAAAGTGACCTCATCGTGCACATATGAGACTCAAAAACAGCTAGGAGCTGGACTGAGGTTGAACGCCAAGACCAGTGAGAAGCTGTGTGGCGCGGCACAGAGTCTTTAGTAATAACAGGAGGTATAACGCCACAGATCACAGCTCTTACGGTGCACTGCAGTCTGCGATTCCATCAGCCATGGGTCTCTATTAAGATTGACGTCAGCACTTGCTGACCCCCGCCCGGATGATCGGCTGCCTCAATCCGGGCAGCAGTCACATCCCGGAGCTCTCCCGAAGCGTATCTCACGAGCTGTCGATGTTCCCCAGATGCCACATCAGTTGTAGACAGGAGGAGCTCCGGGGTCCCATGGTGAGTCTCCAAGATCGGTTCCATAAGCTCTGTTGCGGAATCTGTAGTCAGAACTGTAGCTAGTAGAGGTGAGGATGACGCAGATGTGGTGACAACCTGTTGGGCGATGTTTCCAGCATCGTCCACTGTGAGGCCATGCTTAATTGTAGCTGTGAGGTCATGAAAACCTTTTTATTAATCGCAGCCAGTAAAATAGAAATAGCTGCATAGGACTCCTCCATCCTCGATCAACAGTGAGATGTTCCTGTTTTACCTGGGGAGCCGGGGGGAAACGTGACAGGCGGTGTAAGGAGGCCTCCTCCTGATAGTAGATACAAGCCAATTTTCAGGTCTTTAGCATATATAAACTACTTAGAACCGGCTCCAAACAATGTATAGGAGGTTTATAAAATAAATATTTTCAGCTCTCATCACTGATGGCCCTCTGATATGTATAAGATCTGAAAAAGGTTAATTTTTGTTTAGGAGCTTCAAGATCTGTGACTAGTCATGGCCGCTGCATAGCCACGCCCGCTCATTGTGTTTTTTAACATTAAAACAATATGCACTGTCAAACTGTTGGCGAATATCAACCCTTCCTAGTAAATTAAACTCTAATGTGGAGTTTAAATGTGATTGGTAGCAGTTATGTTTATTTTTTGAGTTAGATGTGATAAATCAGTGACACCATAACTGTTATGTTTTGTATTCATTTAGGATTACAACTGCAGAGCAAATATAAAAACCAAAGAATCAGGAAGCAATGTTCAGGTAGACAAAATAGAATGACTTCTTATACCCACTAGTTTACAAAGTAGGCAACAAAATTTCCCTTTGGAGAACAAAGTTACAGAATTGAGAGAAACAATGTTGCAACTGCAGGGGCAGCACTAGATCCAGCCTGGCTGCTATGAGCCCAATTGGTAAAGGTTTTTCAGTACACTGGTTTACTTGTATAGAGCTCAGTGCTACTTGAGTTAGGTTTTAAACAAACTTCCTTAAAGGACCAGTCAACACATTAGATTTGCATAATCAACAAATGCAAGATAACAAAACAATGCAATAGCACTTAGTGTGAACTTCAAATGAGTAGTAGATTTTTTTATAACAAATTTCAAAGTTATGTATATTTCCTCTCCCCTTGTACCATGTGATAGCAATCAGCCAATCACAAATGCATATACGTATAGTCTGTGAATTCTTGCACATGCTCAGTAGGATCTGGTGACTCAAAAAGTGTAAATATAAAAGACTGCACATTTTTTTTAATGGAAGTAAATTGGAAAGTTGTTTAAAATTACATGCTGTATCTGAATGATGAAAATTTAATTTAACCTGAGTGTCCCTTAATCTACATGCAGCAATCAACTAGCAGGATTAGGATGCTAACTGAACTAAAGGACAGACTGTGTACAGGAAGTCAGCGGTGTGCTGTAATCTCTCTGAACGTTCAGGTAGGGTAGCGTTATGCTGTGACATCACTGTGGGGTTGGAGCAAGTTCTGTGCAGCGGACTCAGCGAATGCTAGGGCAACGGAGGAGACAGGAAAGCGGAGGCGGTAGGAAATACTTATCTGACAACAAGATTAAGTCCCAGCAGAAGGATTCTTGTAGATAGATACTCTGTAGATGGAATTCCCATACAGAAACCGCAACAGCTGCGCCAGTGCTTTGGTGAATGCAGGGTTTTGCAGATTATGCAGAGGCTGGGTCCGGAGATATATTTTCAGGAAGGGATCAACACCCAAACTTGTTAAACATTTTAATCCAAGTGATTATTTTAGAAAACTGTAGGAGCTAAGAATTGCTAGAAGCAATGCTTGTTGGAAAAGTTTAGGTATCACTAAACAGACAGTGATTGATGCTGAAAAGTTTAGTTTGTACACGCTAAGATCTGGAGACATGTACACACAAGGAGTGGTGAGAATATAAGGACTAACTGTTAAAGGGACAGGCTGGTTAATGAACCGGAACAGGTAAATTTCATCACATCACCCCCCTATTAAAGCAGTGGCCCAGCAGCTTTGTATCGGGGTCTCTCTGGATGGCGTCTATGGAACAGAGACACCAAACGATAAGTGTTTAAGTTGGTAGAAGTTTCCCAAGAGTCCTCTTCAGAAGTAAAGCCTTTCCAACGCACCAGGTATTTCAAACTTCTCCCAGAGATCCTGGAATCAAGAATCCTTTCAACCTCATATTCTTTGTCAGATTAGGATAAATCTGCAAGAGGCTGAGCGTGGATCTGGGATCTGGTCAGAATGTATGGCTTGAGCAGTGATACGTGGTAGGGTGTTTTCAATAGGAAGGAGGTAGACACAGAGTGTTTCTTACTTGGAGTATTAGTTTGAGATGTTTGGTAGAGAGCCATCCATACCTTGTCTCCAACTTCATAGGATGGAGAGGGACGTCTTGGAGTCATAGTACTTCTTCTGAGTAAGTTGGGCGTTATAGATGTTTTCTTTTAAGATAGAAAAATTCTCCAACAGAGCATTAGTGGTGTCGTCGACTTGAGCACAAGAATGGTCTCCTTGGGATAATTAATGGAAGGAGGGATGAAATCTATAGTTGCTGAAAAAGGGTGACATTTTAGTGGATAAATTTGTGGTATTGTTGTAAGCAAATTCTGCTGTGGCCAGAAAGCTTGTCCAATCTACGACAACAAGAATGGTGGTGTTGTTTTCAGATTTTGGCAAATCTTCAATATAATCCATACCGAGAGTTTGCCAAGGTCTATCTAGTGTAGGTAGAGACATTAGGAGACCATAAGGAGGACTTTCAGCTTTAGAAACAGCACAATTGGAACAGGTTTGTATATATTGCTTTATTGATTGAAAAAGTGAAGGTCACCATTAAGATCGTTTAAAAAGTTCATGAGTTTTTTGGATGCCAGGGTGTCCTGCTAAAGGAGAGTCGTGGACTGCACTTAGGACTATGGATTGGAGTTTAGGTGTAATGTAAAGTTTAGTGTTGAAGTAATAGAATCCATCTGGTTCCTTAATTAGATCCTTTAAGGGAACTGAAGGATCTTTTTTTGTTCTCGTAGTAGTTAATACAACAAATTGCTCAGATGGTATAATACAAGAGCGGTTGTTGGCGAGAGATGGTTTCTTATCCCTACTGGAGAGTGCATCGGCCTTTTCATTCTTACTACCTGGTCTGAAGACAATGTTATAGTTGAACTGGGAAAAGTAGAGACCCCACCTGACTTGGCGAGCAGATAAGCTTTTATTATTCTGCAGGTACTGCAAATTCTTGATGATGCCAATGTTTTAAAGAGCATTTGATAACAAGTAACTCTTTCTCTCCAATAGGATAGTTTATCTCTGCAGATGTAATTACCCTAGAGTATGCTACTGGATGGAAAGGGTTATTCAATGTTGTTCTCTGAGAGAGTACAGCTCCTATGGCATATTCAGATGCGTCAACCTCTAAGATTTACTTCAAATCAGGGTCTGGAAAATGTAATTTGGGAGATTAAGTACATTTCGCTTTTAGGTAGTCGAAGGTGGCTTAAGCATGATCCTCCCAACGAAATGGTTCTAGCTTACTGGTGAGACGAGTTAATGGTTTTGCAATGGAGGAAAATCCTTTGATAAATTTGCGGTAGTAGTTTGCAAAACATAGAAACCTTTGTACTTCCTTTCTTGAGATGGGTATGGGCCATTGTATTATAGCTTTAATCTTGTTGTTTTCCATTTGAATTCCGTTAGCAGTGTGGTATCCTAGGAAGGATATTTCTTCCGCATGGAACAAACGTTTTTCTGGTTTTGCGTACAGTTGATGTCTTCTCAATCTTGATAGAACCCATCTGACGTGTTTCGTGTGTTCCTGTACATTTTTGGAATATATTAGGATGTCGTCTAAGTAGACCACTAAACAGACATTGAGAAGATTTCTAAAAATGGCAGTGATAAAACAGAAATGTGTCTGGAGCATTGCAGAGGCCGAAAGGCATTACAGTGTATTCAATAAGTCCATACCGTGTTCTGAAGACTGTCAGCCATTCATCACCTTCTCAATACATATGAGATTTTAGACTCTTCGTAACTCTAGTTTAGTAAATATATTTGCCTCATGCATGTCTTTCGATTCTTTGGATGGTGTAATTTTAACCATTTTAATCATAAAACTATAGGGAAAAGTGGGGAGGATAAAACATCAAAAGACAAAAACTCTGTGTGACTTGATGTGGTTTTAGCCAGTAAGAAGTATGGTTTGGTGTGTGATGGGACCAGTATTAATTTGTGAACCATCAAAAACTCGTATTGAGACTGGATGCGCTTTCAATATAAGTGGTATTTATTTTCTTGTAAAATAGACTTATCTATGAAGTTGCCGTAGGCACCTGAATCCACAATCGTGTCAGCGACTAGTTGATGGTGATCTTACTGTAATGAGAGAGACAACAAACAGTAAGAGGCATCACTGGTTTTAGTTGTTAGTCACATCATGATAATAACATACTCTTCTTTTGATTTAGAAGAATGGGACAGTCCTTCACCCCATGAGTAGAGGAGGCACAGTACATGCAAAGATTTTTCAATCTACGTCTGGTCTTTTCTTGTGGGTCCAGAGGTCCTCTGATGAAACCGATATCCATTGGTTCCTCAGATGGTTTAGTAGATCTAGTCATATAGCTGTTGTAACCTCCTGGGGTCAGATCTGGAATAGATTTTTCTGATTTTCTCTCTCTTAGCCTGCGGTCAATATGTATGCCTAAATTTATTAAAGCCTCAAGACTTTTTGGTAAGTCAATCCTAGCAAGCTCATCCTTGAGTGCCTCCGATAAGCCGAGTCTGTATTGGTTTATTAGGGTTACCTTGTTCCACTCGGAATCTGTAGCGTACTGTTTGAATTCAGTAATGTATTCCTCAACTACACGTTTTCCTTGCTTGAGGGTTCCCATTCTGGCTTAAGCTGTTAGCTGCTTATCTTTATCTTCATAAAGCAGGCCCATGGCCTTGAAGAAATCTTCTGATGAGGCGATAATAGGGTCATCTAGCTCGAACAGTGTGTCTGCCCAAGTCATGGGCTCTCCCCTTAGGTAGGAGATAACAGT
This sequence comes from Bombina bombina, assembly GCF_027579735.1. Lineage (NCBI taxonomy): Eukaryota > Metazoa > Chordata > Amphibia > Anura > Bombinatoridae > Bombina > Bombina bombina. Next base: position 261,967,713 of record NC_069502.1, read on the forward strand.
TAGAACTTTTACCCTTTCCGTGCTATAGGTTTTAGGCTTTAGTGTAAATAACAATGTGCAAGCATTTTTTAATTGTCGATGCTGAGATGTTGCCATGGAATTTCTCAGAGGCGGAAACAAGTGGTTCTGGGTTAATCTCAGGTACATGTGGTCTTGATGCCATTGCATCCTTGATGATACTACGGAGACTGTCGTTTTCTATTTGCCACTCCCTAAGCCCCTGGGACAGCATATCCACACGCTGAGATAAAGCTTCAGCATGTTTGTGAAGCTCTGCTGTATCCATGTTTAAGGCTTAGTAATATGTTATGTTTCATATTCAGTTAGGTTTACAACTGCAGAGCAAATATAAAAACCAAAGATTCAGGAAGCAATGTTCAGGAAGTCAAAATAGAAGAAGACTTCTTATACCCAATAGTTTACAAAGTAGGCAACAAAGTTTTCCTTAGGAGAACAAAGTTACAGAATTGAGAGATACAATGTTGCAATTGCAGGGGGGGGCAGTAGATCCAGCCTGGCTGCTATGAGCCCACTTGATAAAGGTTTTTCTGCACACTGGTTTACTTTTATATAGTTCAGTGCTACTTGAGTTAAGGGCAGGCTGTGTACACGACAAGCAGCAGTGTGCTGTAATCTCACTGAAGGTTCAGGTAGAGTAGCGCTATGCTGTGACATCACTGTGGGGGCGGAGCAAGCTTCGTGCAGCGGACTTTGCGAATGCTAGGGCAACAGAGGAGAGAGGAAAGCGGAGGAGGTAGGAAATACTTATCTGACAACAAGATTAAGTCTCGGCAGGAGGATTCTTGTAGATAGATACTCTGTAGATGGAATTCCCATACAGAAACTGCAACAGCTGCGCCAGTGCTTTGGTGAATGCAGGGTTTTGCAGATTAGGCAGAGGCTGGGTCCGGAGATATATTTCTAGAATAAATGCTTGTTGGAAAAGTTCAGATATCACTAAACAGACAGTGATGGATGCTGGAAAGTTTAGCTTGTACACGCTGAGATCTGGAGACCTGTACCACTGGCTAGCTCAACAAATTACTAAGCACCTGGTGGTAGGAGTAGTGAGAATATAAGGCTTAATCGTTAAAGGGACAGGCTGGTTAATGAACCTGAACAGGCAAATTACATCACAATAACTGACCCAAATTGAATCACCACTTTTTTTTGCAAACAATAGACAGCAAAAACAAAAGATGGAGAAGAAGGTCAAAGCCTACAAAAGTTGTGTAACTAAAAAAGCACTCTGCATCTCAATAGTGGCCAATTGTAGGTCACCAAGTTCTAGAATGTAGGTACTGTAGCTAGAAAAACAAACTAGTATCCCATTAAAGGGGAGAACAAAAGAGAGGGTTAAAATTACAAATTTTATTAGTTAATACTTAAAATGGGAGAGACAACACTAAAAACGGCAGTGAAATCTAATCCAACCAATTGTATGATGAAAGGTTCCTAACTGGGTAGAGATCTGGCTATATTTAATTAACACTATGTGTAATAAAATTGGTATATATGTGATATATAATAAGACCAAAATAGGTGGATTATATTATTGGTCAACCTTATGATTATATATACAAATCTGAACGTATAAAGGCAGATAATGGATATCTAAAGATCATAGGTACTGTTAGGTTGTAAAATTACATCAATATAGTAGGATTTAAGTACAGTATCTCTCCTCTAAACTGTGTAAATAATAGATAGTAGTAACGTATTGTCACCAAATGATCACATATGATGACCAGATTAATCTACCCCTTATTGTCCTAGGTATGCTATGTAAGATATACTCTGTCACTTAATTTAATATTGGTGGGTAATATAGTCTAATGTGATGAATATATCAGTATGGTTGGTGTGAACTATATAACCTAACAGTGACTACTACAAAATAATTGTTCATAAGATATTATGTGGACTTGGGTAGAGATGAATCAAATAGTATAATCAATTGTTTATAACAATGAATCCTTAGGTAAAACCTTTTACCAACAGTTATAGATTACACCGTATTTAGTAAACCCTCTATAATTGCAGTATCAAAGTTATAATCAATGTGTGTCTTGTAGTTCAATAATAAAGAGGTGTTTAGTAGTACCTCTTACAGTGTACGATATCAACTGTGTTCCAGTTAAATCTATTGCCTAGTATCTTAACTGTATTGAATGAGCAATGAAATTGTCTTGTCCTAATGAACATGTATGCCACACACAATGCGTAACAGCTACAAACTGCACAGGGTTACATATAAGTTGCACTCAGTGCACAACGGCTATCAAGTACACAGTGTTAAGTCAAGCTATCAGAGCTGCAGGGGGGTAGTTATCAAGCCGTCTACTTTTCTGCCTTCGCCGGCCCAATACGCCCGCCTAAGCTTGCCTACCTTCGCCGCCACGGACCTGAAAAAATACGCCTAAGTTATCAAGTAAAGCTGTCAAAAGCCGCGGGGCGATGAGCAGCGGACTGTGAGAGTTATCACTCATCCGATCTCGCTGCTCTTCGGCTTTTTCCCAGCTTTATTGCTAGCCTGTCACTAAGCACCCACACTAAACTACACTGTTCTACCCCCTATACCGGCGCCCCCGGAGCCCCCCGCAACTAAATAAAGTTACTAACCGCTAAACCGCCGCTCTTAGACCCTGCCGCAAGTCTTATAAATGTATTAACCCCTAAACCGCCGCTCCTAGACCCTGCCGCAACTCTGATAAATGTATTAACCCCTAAACCGCCGCTCCTAGACCCTGCCGCAACTCTGATAAATGTATTAACCCCTAAACCGCCGCTCCCGGACAATGCTGCCACCTACAGTATACCTAGTAACCCCTATCCTGCACCCCCTATACCGTCGCCCTCTATAATAAAATTATTAACCCCTATCCTGCTGATCCCGCACCTCGCCGCAACTAAATAAATAGTTTAACCCCTAAATCGCCGCTCCCTGAACCCGCCGCAACCTATATTAAACCTATTAACCCCTATCCTGCCCCCCCTACACTGTCGTCACCTATAATAAATTTATTAAGCCCTAATCTGCCCCCCCTACACCGTCGCCACCTATAATAAATTTATTAACCCCTATCCTGCCCCCCACTACACCGCCGCCACTGTAATAAAATTATTAACCCCTAAACCTAACGCCCCCTAACTTAAATATTAATTAAATAAATCTAAATAATATTTCTATTATTAACTAAATTAATCCTATTTAAAACTAAATACTTACCTTTAAAATAAACCCTAATATAGCTACAATATAAATAATAATTATATTCTAGCTATTTTAGGATTTATTTTTATTTTACAGGCAACTTTCAATTTATTTTAACAAGGTGCAATAGCTATTAAATAGTTATTAACTATTTAATAGCTTACCTAGCTAAAATAAACTGAAATTTACCTGTAAAATAAATCCTAACCTAAGTTATAATTACACCTAACACTACACTATACTTTAATAAATTATTCCTATTTAAAACTAAATACTTACCTGTAAAATGAACCCTAAGATAGCTACAATATAATTAATAATTACATTGTAGCTATCTTAGGATTTATATTTATTTTACAGGTAACTTTGTATTTATTTTAGCGAGTTAGAATAGTTATTAAATAGTTATTAACTATTTAATAACTACCTAGCTAAAAGAAATACAAAATTACCTGTAAAATAAATCCTAACCTAAGTTACAATTAAACCTAACACTACACTATCATTAAATTAATTAAATAAACTACCTACAAATAACTACAATTAAATACAATTACATAAACTAACTAAAGTACAAAAAATAAAAAAAGCTAAGTTACAAAAAATAAAAAAATAAGTTACAAACATTTTAAAAATATTACAACAATTTTAAGCTAATTACACCTAATCTAAGCCCCCTAATAAAATAACAAACCCCCCAAAATAAAAAAATGCCCTACCCTATTCTAAATTAAATAAAGTTCAAAGCTCTTTTACCTTACCAGCCCTTAAAAGGGCCATTTGTGGGGGCATGCCCCAAAAAGTTCAGCTCTTTTGCCTGTAAAAGAAAAATACAACCCCCCCCCAACATTAAAACCCACCACCCACATACCCCTAATCTAACCCAAACCCCCCTTACAAAAACCTAACACTAATCCCCTGAAGATCATCCTACCTTTAGTCGTCTTCACTCAGCCGAGCAGCGATGGAACCGAAGTGGACATCCGGAGCGGAAGAAGTTAATCCTCCAAGCGGCGCTGAAGAAATCTTCCATCCGATGAAGTCATCATCCAGGCGGCGATGAAGAATTCTTCGATCCGGGCGCGATGTCATCTTCAAAGAGGCGCTGAAGAGGTCTTCTATCCGGGCGATGTCATCTTCCAAGCCGGGTCTTGAATCTTCCTCCCGCCGACGCGGAACCTCCTTCACCGACGGACTACGACGAATGAAGGCTCCTTTAAGGGACGTCATCCAAGATGGCGGATTGGCTGATAGGATCCGATCAGCCAATAGAATGCGAGCTCAATCTGATTGGCTGATTCCATCAGCCAATTAGATTTTTCCTATCAGCCAATCGGAATTGAGGGGACGCCATCTTGGATGACGTCCCTTAAAGGAGCCTTCATTCGTCGTAGTCCGTCGGTGAAGAAGGAGGTTCCGCGTCGGCGGGAGGAAGATTCAAGACCCGGCTTGGAAGATGACATCGCCCGGATCGAAGAATTCTTCATCGCCGCCTGGATGATGACTTCATCGGATGGAAGATTTCTTCAGCGCCGCTTGGAGGATTAACTTCTTCCGCTCCGGATGTCCACTTCGGTTCCATCGCTGCTCGGCTGAGTGAAGACGACTAAAGGTAGGATGATCTTCAGGGTATTAGTGTTAGGTTTTTGTAAGGGGGGTTTGGGTTAGATTAGGGGTATGTGGGTGGTGGGTTTTAATGTTGGGGGGGGTTGTATTTTTCTTTTACAGGCAAAAGAGCTGAACTTTTTGGGGCATGCCCCCACAAATGGCCCTTTTAAGGGCTGGTAAGGTAAAAGAGCTTTGAACTTTATTTAATTTAGAATAGGGTAGGGCATTTTTTTTATTTTGGGGGGGTTTGTTATTTTATTAGGGGGCTTAGATTAGGTGTAATTAGCTTAAAATTGTTGTAATATTTTTAAAATGTTTGTAACTTATTTTTTTATTTTTTGTAACTTAGCTTTTTTTATTTTTTGTACTTTAGTTAGTTTATGTAATTGTATTTAATTGTAGTTATTTGTAGGTAGTTTATTTAATTAATTTAATGATAGTGTAGTATTAGGTTTAATTGTAACTTAGGTTAGGATTTATTTTACAGGTAATTTTGTATTTCTTTTAGCTAGGTAGTTATTAAATAGTTAATAACTATTTAATAACTATTCTACCTAGCTAAAATAAATACAAAGTTACCTGTAAAATAAATATAAATCCTAAGATAGCTACAATATAATTATTATTTATATTGTAGCTATCTTAGGGTTTATTTTACAGGTAAGTATTTAGTTTTAAATAGGAATAATTTATTAAAGTATAGTGTAGTGTTAGGTGTAATTATAACTTAGGTTAGGATTTATTTTACAGGTAAATTTCAGTTTATTTTAGCTAGGTAAGCTATTAAATAGTTAATAACTATTTAATAGCTATTGTACCTAGTTAAAATAAATTGAAAGTTGCCTGTAAAATAAAAATAAATCCTAACATAGCTAGAATATAATTATAAATTATATTGTAGCTATATTAGGGTTTATTTTAAAGGTAAGTATTTAGTTTTAAATAGGATTAATTTAGTTAATAATAAAAATATTATTTAGATTTATTTAATTAATATTTAAGTTAGGGGGGCGTTAGGGTTAGACTTAGGTTTAGGGGTTAATAATTTTATTACAGTGGCGGCGGCATAGTGGGGGGCAGGATAGGGGTTAATAAATTTATTATAGGTGGCGACGGTGTAGGGGGGGCAGATTAGGGGTTAATAAATTTATTATAGGTGGCGACGGTGTAGGGGGGGCAGGATAGGGGTTAATACATTTATTATAGGAGCGGCGGTTTAGGGGTTAATATGTATAGAGCTCCGGGAGCGGCGGTTTAGGGGGTAATAACTTTATTTAGTTGCGGCGGTGTAGGGGGGGGGCAGATTAGTGGTGTTTAGACTCGGGGTACATGTTAGGGTGTTAGGTGTAGACAGCTCCCATAGAAATCAATGGGATGTCTGTCAGCAGCGAACTTGTACTTTCACTATGGTCAGACTCCCATTGATTCCTATGGGATCCGCCGCCTCCAGGGGTGGCGGTTTGAAAACCAGGTACGCTGGGCCGTAAAAGTGCCGAGCGTACCTGCTAGTTTTTTGATAACTAGCAAAAGTAGTGAGAATGTGCCGCACTTGTGTGCGGAACATCTGGAGTGACGTAAGAATCGATCTGTGTCGGACTGAGTCCGGCGGATCGAAGCTTACGTCACTAAATTCTACTTTAGCCGGTCTCGAGCCTTTGATAACTAAGGCGAATCAGCCTCGCCACAAATACGCTGCGGAATTCCAGCGTATTTGAGGTTGACGGCTTGATAACTACCATAAATAAAAAGAGAGAAGCGCTCAACCTGGGAACGAACAATAGCATAATAGCTTGTTCTATGGCTAGTTACCACCCTAGAAGCAGCCTCTTTTTGCTCAATATGTGCCTTTCACAGAGAAAAACTTTCCTGTAGCATATCAGTCTGATCCTGACTTCACAGTACAGTCCAGCCCCGAAATACCAGGCAATCCCTCTCTGAACAAGAGAAACAGCAAAACCCCAGACGTACGTTTCGGCCTATTGTGGGCCTCGTCAGTGAGGTGCAGCCATATCCCTCTAGGCACACTGAGCAACGGGTCCACGTCTGGATTCCCGCATCACACTTAGGGAGACTTCCCTAAGTGTCATAATTTGCATAAATAAAAAGAGAGAAGCGCTCAACCTGGGAACGAACAATAGCATAATAGCTTGTTCTATGGCTAGTTACCACCCTAGAAGCAGCCTCTTTTTGCTCAATATGTGCCTTTCACAGAGAAAAACTTTCCTGTAGCATATCAGTCTGATCCTGACTTCACAGTACAGTCCAGCCCCGAAATACCAGGCAATCCCTCTCTGAACAAGAGAAACAGCAAAACCCCAGACGTACGTTTCGGCCTATTGTGGGCCTCGTCAGTGAGGTGCAGCCATATCCCTCTAGGCACACTGAGCAACGGGTCCACGTCTGGATTCCCGCATCACACTTAGGGAGACTTCCCTAAGTGTCATAATTTGCATAAATAAAAAGAGAGAAGCGCTCAACCTGGGAACGAACAATAGCATAATAGCTTGTTCTATGGCTAGTTACCACCCTAGAAGCAGCCTCTTTTTGCTCAATATGTGCCTTTCACAGAGAAAAACTTTCCTGTAGCATATCAGTCTTTCCTGTAGCATACCCCCGCAGTATAACTGCTTTAATGAGCGCCAGGTTACTGCCCCGATATTATTATAAAATAGGATTAAACCCTCTACCCATTTAAATTAGAAACCTATGTAGATAAAGTAAATATATTGAGGATATAGAAATCACTATTATTAAAATTGAGAATTCCAAGTCCTCCAACAACTTCCTAACATGTTTCGCACGTAAGCGTGAGGAGTAATGTGGCCATCCCATAACGGCAGAACAAAATAGTATTTGATTAAAAACTGTTTTGTTTTATCAAGCATAAAGTGTCAACGGATTGTGTGGGGTGCCCGCAGCACAACAAACACAACATATTTAATCCTGTGTAGACTGTTTCTTTAATCATCAGTTATAATGTATCAAAATAAATTATAGTATTTATGAATAGAAAATTAGAAGGATGGACTTCACTCACCTATAGGTAAAGGAACATTCCTATTTTATCCCAAAAGTTATGCAAAATCTAATCTCATTCATACCATTAGGAGACACTTTTTTCAGCGTATATATATATATATTTATTTATGTAAAGCAGACATTTGTCCTCGTCACCTCCCTTTCCATTAGTGATTAACCTGTCAATTGCAAAATATTTGCAGTTCTATTATTGTAATATTGAGCAAAATGCCTTGCTACATTTATATCTGTATTATACAGTAGTGGCCACAATTGTGGAAACCTTTTGGAAAGAGTGTATTTTCGAGGTTTGATGGCTCATAGCACCACTTTTTTGAGTAATAATATATAATTATGTATCAATGGAAAGATATTTTAATCAAGTATGTAATGCAATCACTTTTTTGAAGGATTTTTTTTTTATTATTAGAACAGCAGTTATAAAGAAGAAAAGTGAAACACATAGAAAAAATGATATATACAAACATTCTCAACATGTCAGTTAATACTTAGGCCTCGCTTCCATTGAGTTGTAATTCAGTTTGCGTGCACTCGCAAACCGTTAAATATGCTGTCGAAAGCAATAGCGTTTAACGACTGTTTCCAATGGCGCGTTATACCTCAATATCGGCTGCCGGACTTCGGCTGCCGAAAAGATTTTCGCGTCCCATAGAAAGTAATAGAAGCCGTTAATCGATAAATTATACCAGGTTTCCATTGAAAGCGCTAACCGTTAATACACTGTCGGAGGCTGTCGATACATTGAGAAATATTACCCCCAGCTCAACTAGGTGTAAAGGAGGAAAAAAGAGCTTTTTGAGGCCTGTTTCTCATTGAAATGGCAAATCACAAAAAAATTGAGTGTTTCAATGTACAAATAACATTATATATGCTACATTTATTGGTCCTATGTATAGGAATATTTGCACCCATGTTGTCATAGAAATTTCAATATGTATGTGCATATAAAAATATATGCAAGCACCACAATTATGGAACGACCTCCCGCACACTTTTAAACCTTCCCCATGCCTAATATCCTTTAAGAAATCCCTCTCTACATATCTCAAAACAGAATGCACCTGTCATTGTTGATTATATATTTCCTACCGGTTCTATGTTAAATTTTTGTGCATATATCGTGTATTATTATTGTTTTTTATTTTATTGTACCCATTGTATCAATGCAATGTTTTGTGTACCCAGGACATACTTGAAAACTATAGAAATCTCAATGTATCTTTCCTGGTAAAATATTATAAAAATAAATAAAATATCTACCTATTCAAAATGAAACCTTTGCCCAGGGATGCTATATATAATCTCAATACATATAGAAAAATAATTCAAAGGAAATAAGTTGTTTATCATGAAGATGAGTTTTATTATTACAGATTTACCCTCATTCAAATGTAATTTTTAATGTGAAAATCATATTTATTCAATACAAAACGATGACACATTAAAGTTATGTGTCATAGTACTAATATTTATAAAATATATGTAATGTCATGTCTGCTAAAGCAGATAATACATTTGCAATATTTAGACTATTAACCAAAATACATAAGTGCTTAATATTACATACTTCAAGAGATATGAAGTATTGTCTTTAACATGGAGTTATTGAAACATTTTAAAAGTGCATTGTGCATTGGTCCCAGGGAGAGTCTGTGTCTGTTCATATGATGTCAATTAAAATGTATTAATCACCTCTATATCATGGCAATCACATATATGTTGTGTATACATCAGTGCTTAAATATCATAAAGATACATTTATCTAATTATTCTAAATATTGAATAATAATCTTGACAAAAAGGAGTGCATTAGTCATGATAGGTATTAGTCATGATAGGTATATATTTCAGATATTACATTCCACATAGGACTATAAGAATGAATGCAAGGTATTTGGCCATATCAACAGGAAGGAGTATTTACTTTTCAACTCTTCTATAACTGTATTACCCTTATTAGCTTCATCTGAAGGAGCAAACAACATATGCTTGTGGAATATAAATCATAACATTTACACATGTCACGTTGACTAATGTTAGAGAGCATATACTGTATAAATTTCAGACACGTATCCCCAAGTATTCTTAAACGGCATAATATCCTCAATAAAAGGACACATAAATTTATCAACAATGTACACCTGCATATTAATTGACATCATGTGAAATAAAAATGAATAAAGCTGTTCATTTTTAGCAGATAAACAGCTATTAGAATAATATTAAGATATATGTTCAAATTTGGATTAGAAAAATGGATGCATATTTATGAGATGAAAATCGCACTTAAAAAAGTGCTTTAGTGCAAAAATTAGATATGATATATCTTGGGTGGAAAAAAAAGAATATTAATTCTTGCGGCGGGATTTTGACTTTGGAGGAGAGGTACTTAGGGGGGCAGTGTGGCGTCTTGTGCGACGCCCACCAGCTGAATGTGAGGCTAATAACCGGGATTCAGGGTCCTGCAGGGAGATGACAGAGGATGCAAGGGAGGATGGAGTTTGGGGCCTATCCGCGAGCCTCTCCACTGCCTCTGCCAGGCGGACGAGTGAGGCATTATGGATGTCCATTTGGCTCTGTATCCTTCTCAAATCCTGCTGCTGCTGGAGCCTGGACAGCCTAAGCTCTCTATGTATGAGCCTCAGTAGATCATCCTGCTGGGACTGTGCCGGACCCTGTTGTACAGTTGGTGTCTCAGGAACTAATAATTGGCTGGTTCCAGGGCTGTCTCTCCGTATTGGTGACTGTGAGGTTGTCTGTGATGGCACTGTTGGCAATACATTGGTGGGTGCAGTGGGTGGTGGTGTGGATTCCTGTTGTGCCATAGGAATGGGAGGCATATAGTACAGATGATGCAGATCTGTATGCTGCTGTGGTGGGTGCATCATCTGCTGCTGAGGATAATGATGTTGTGGTGGGTGCATCATCTGCTGCTGAGGAGGATGTTGTGGGGGGTGCATCATCTGCTGCTGAGGAGGATGTTGTGGGGGGTGCATCATCTGCTGCTGAGGATGTTGTGGGGGGTGCATCATCTGCTGCGGTGGGTGCAGCTGTCGGGGCTGTGCCATTTGTTGCTGCAAAGTATGCATGAAGTGCCATTGTTGAGGAGGATGAGTCTGCTGGAGTTCAGAACCCAAAACATGAAATGTTGTCTCCGAGGTAGATGGAGAAGGGCATGATGCATCCTCCACCTCATATGCCCTAGGCTGCTGCATATCATCTTCTAAGAGGCTGATATAGGAGGTAGTGTCACCATAGATATCCTCATCCTCCTCAGTGAATGTAGGAACATCCTGCTGTGGTGTTGGTGCAGCTTCATACTCCTCCTGTTCGTAACCTACAAATAAATATACGGTATGTTTACATTATCTATCTAATAGAATATATTACTTTGTAGCATAACAATACAGACTATTATATTCCATATTTATGTGTATATATGTACACACACACACATACACACACACACACACATACACACACACACACACACACACACACATATAGTGTGTTTGGGATAAAATCCAAGCATATATGACCATAACTGAGGAATCTTTATAGACTGTGTCTTAAAGGAACATTGTTAAAGGGACACTGTACCCAAATATTTTCTTTTGTGCTTCAGATAGAGCATGCAATTTTAATCAACTTTCGGATTTACTCCTATTTTCAAATGTTCTTTATTCTCTTGGTATCTTTATTTGAAATGCAAGAATGTAAGTTTAGATGGTGGCCCATTTTTGGTGAACAACCTAGGTTGTCCTTGCTGATTGGTGGATAAATGCATCCACCAATCAAAAACTGCTGTCCAGAGTTCTGAACTTAGAAAAAAGCTTAGATGCCTTCTTTTTCATATAAAGATAGCAAGAGAACGAAGAGAAATTGATTATAGTAGTAAATTAGAAAGTTGCTTAAAATTGCATGCTGCATCTGATTCACAAAATAATAAATTTGGGTACAGTGTCCCTTTAAGGACAATGACACATGATTTATATGAAATGCTTAATATTCTTGGATATTATATTATCAATATTCTTGCTTGTCGGAGCAGATATAGAATACAGAGTGCTTGCTGAACATATTAAATACAACTATGTAAATTTAGATTCATAGCTAAACACAGATGGGTATTTATGATATACAACATATATACATCACATATATGGTTATATTTAATATTGAATATTCACCTTCATACACCTCTTCAGGTGGCACAGAGGTGTCCATTGTCCCCTTACATCCGTGAACAGATTCATCCGAGATGACATTGGACAGCATCTCCTCCCATGACCTTAGGTGTATTCTCTTGCTAGGACCACCACCTGTCCCACGTGCATATTTGGCCTGCTGTGCCAGCTTAGCTTTGGTTTCCCTCCTGCAGTCATGATAGCGGTGTTTAATGCTGGCAGTAGAACGATTACGTCCTAAGCAGCTGACTGCCACTCAAATCTCCTCCCACAGCTTATTCCGGACACCCGGCCTCAGGTTAGGGTTCTCCAGCTGAGCTGCCCTCTCCAAGTAGGCCTCAACAAGAGCCTCCTTCTCCTCCTCAGAGTACCTCTCCTCTCTTAGCCTGCCCTTCACACCTGAAGGGCCAGCAGACACAGACTCTCCCTCCTGTGACTGGGGACCAGCCCTCTCTACCTCCTCTGTCCCTGCAGGCTGTGACAGGCTACCACCAGCCCCACCCCCACTTGCCACAGTCTGCCCCACTTTCCCTTTTCTTTTTGTGCCTAGCTGAGGCTGACTCCTCCTCACTCCTCCCACCTCCACTCCTCTTCCACCCTCTCTCCTTCCCTCCTCTGCCAGGGTTTGAGGAAGGACAAATCCTCCACCCAAACCTCGGCCCCTATTCCTGCCCATACTACTCCCTACTTCCCCCCTCCCCCTCCCTCTATCCACCCTCTCCACTGCCCTCCCCCTAGCCACCCCCTTCCCAACTCCACTAGGCCTATCCATCCCTTTCTCCTTCCTCCCTAACTCTAACCTAACACTAAAGTCCCTAGCTTACCTAACTACACTAATTCACCTAACTAAACCCTAAATTAAATAGCTCCAAAACTAACTACCTAACCTATCTAGACCCTAACTATCTCTATTCTATATCCCTCAAAATAAAAATAAAATGTGGGGGTGAAAATAAACAAAGGGATGTAAATGAAAAAGGAAAAATTAAGGAGGATTAGAACAAAATTATAGAAAAATAATAAGGGATGCAAATGAAGAAAGGGGTGGGCTATATAGTCAAATGAAACAAAAAATATGGGATGTAAAAAAAAAAAATAGGATGGGCAAAATGTATATAAAAAAAAAAAGTTATATAGTGAGGAAGGGAAGGGTAGTCAAAGGGGGGATGGGAAGTGGAATAAGGGGATTAATGAAAGGAGTAATAAAGGAAGATGGGGATATGGGGGTTAATGAAATAAAAAAAATGTGAATGTGTTTGTATCAAATAAAAGTGTGTATGTGTGTGTGTGTGTGTATTTGTGTGTATAAACTAATGTGTGTTAATTAACTAATGTATGGATGTGTGTGTGTGTTCCTAATATTATATGAGGCCTACAATAAGAATATTTGAAAATAAAATATCAAACTCTCCACTAACTCTCAAACAACTCTCAAAAACCCAAAACTCCTACCAACGCAACTAGCTCCCGTGTCTTTCTCTCTAGAGGCGATCACAGGTAAAGAGCGCAGGCGCAAACCGTTATTCTTATAGACAGAGGTCGGGTTACCATGGCAATGCACTTGTTATGGCGCGCTTTTCGACAAATCCGACATCGGTTGGCAACGCAAACTTACGTACGGCCGAAAAGAGCAACACGCTAATCTTTTCAATGGAAACCTGGTACTAAAATGGAGCCGTAAATTACTTTTAGCTGTCGTCTGCTTCGGTAGCTTACGGCTCCATTTTTAACGACTCAATGGAAGCGAGGCCTTTGTTGGGTAACCATTAGCATTAATTACGGCCTTAAAACGTCCTTCCCATGGAGTGAACCAAGTTTTTTAGTTCTGCAGCTGTTATAATGTGAAACCAAGATTGAATTATTGCTTCTATTAATTGGGTTTTATTGCTGGGTTGCTTCTGACTAACACGTTCCTTTAGTTGGCTCCATAGATTTTCGATTGGGTTATGGTCTGGGCTATTCCCAGGCCATTCCAGCAGTGGAATATGATTATCTTGAAACCACTTTTTGCACACAGCAGCAACATGACATGGAGCTGAATCCTGTTGAAATATAAATGCTTTATTATCTTGGAAAATATCATGTACGGAAGGCTTCAGTTTGGGCTCAAGTATTTCATTTATGTATTTTTGGGCATTTATATTCCCATTAATCACGCAAATTTTGCCCACACCTTAAGATGTCATACAACCCCAAATCATAACACTAACTGGGTGTTTCATGGTACGTGTAATGCGATCAGGATGCAAATCTCCGATTCTTCTCCTTACGTATTTTATGCTATCACTACCAAACAGGGAGATTTTGGCCTCATCACTCCAAATAACACTGTCCCATTGTTCCACTGTCCAGTTAACATGGATTTTAGCCCAGTTTAATCTTTTCAACCTTTTCGTGGAATTCTAGCATTTAGACCAAATTCCTGCAGTCTGCGCCGAACAGTCCTTGCACTCAACTTCACATTGCATTGCGCCATTTCATCTTGTATACATCCAGATGATTTTTTTCTGTCACGTAGGCACAGTCTCTCAATTTTTCTATCATCACTTGCTGTTGTACACCTTTTCCTGCCTTTACCAGTCTGATTTTGTAGTGACTGAGTCTCCTTATACTGCTTAAAAAATTAGAAATGCCACCTTTGGTTAAGTTTCCACCAATATTTCTTCTAATTTCTTCATAACTGTAGCCTTGTTCACTTAATAGTACTATTTTACATCGCTTTCTGGGTGACCAGTCAACTCTTTGTGCCAATTCTTTAATTGTATTACGTTTTACAAGCTCACTAAATGAAAGAACACAACAAAAAACAACCAACTTGATAGCAATCACATAACACATTGACAAAATGTCCTCCTCTTAGCTCCAATACATGACATCAATAGCTGAATCCTACTGTAACCTTATTGGCTCATTGTCAAAACAACATGACACCTGTGATTGGCTCTCTAAATACTCATGCTCATTGGCTACATTTAAATAAAGGAAAGCTACTTCATATCAACATAAGCAAGTTGTGCTTCCTTCTGGTTATTTGGCTATAACCTTTCATAGAATACAGATAATTGAACAAAGCCAACTAAATAAACTTGTTAGTCAGAAGCAACCCAGCAATAAACCCTAATTAATAGAAGCAATAATTCAATCTTGGTTTCACATTATAACAGCTGCAGAACTAAAAAACTTGGTTTACTACACGGAAAGGTGATGTAAGGCCGTAATTAATGCTAATGGTTACCCAACTAAGTATTAACTGACATTTTGAGAATTTTTCTATATATCATTTTTTCTACGTGTTTCACTTTTCTTCTTTATAACTGCTGTTCTAATAAAAAAAAATCCTTCATAAAAGTATTGCATTACATTCTTGATTAAATTATCTTTTCATTGATATATAATTTTATGGTATTACTAAAAAAAACAAAATTGGTGTTATGAGCCATCAAATCTCAAAAATACACTTTTTCCAAAAGGTTTCCACAATTCTGGCCACTACTGTACACTATATCATCACAGTGTTCTTGAATGCGATCTTGTAGCATACGCTTAGGTTTACTTACAAAGAACAGCCGGCATGAGCATGTAAGAAGATAGATTGCTACAGATAAATTACAGTTGGTAAATGTTCGTATCCAAAATTCTCTGCTCTCAGTAGTTGAAAATTGATTACTTCTAACCATGAAGGGACAATATACACAGTGACCACATAGATAACTTCCCTTTATTTGTTTTTTTCAAACTTATATGCCAGTTTTGTTTTAAGATTTTACTCCTATTCCCCCATTGGCAGTTATATGTGGAAATAGATCTGATTGTTCTTTCTTAACCTTAGGAGAGTACAATAAAGAATTCCTATCAATTTTCCTTACTCTATTTAGGGTACATTTTATTATTATTTTTTTTAGCATGTTTTTCAAAATTAATTTTAGAAGAACAATTTCTCCATTGGATAGGTATTGAAAAAGTCTCCCCTGCCCCCCCCATTGGAGAGAGGGAGGCATGGAAAACGCACTTCTGAAAAAGGAAATTTGGTGGATTTTATAAAGATAGTAGCTCTGAGAACACATAACTAAATAAGTACAGGTACTCCAGATATGCCATTTATACTGAATAAATCCACTATGACTTGTGTGGGACCACTGTTGGACCCCTGAAGTGTTATAGAGGATTGTCTCATTAAAAGGTATTTTTGAAATTAACTCACCAACTAACCTAAATAAATTGCAATAACAAAATTTACAGTTATTGTAAGAGAAAACCTAGAGCATAAGAAAGGATAGCTTTTGCACTATCTTTAGAGTAAATGGAGATTAGAAATATTCTCTGACTAAAGTTATTTACATGTGCAACATATTTAAAGGAATATGAAACCCAACATTTTTTGTTCATGATTGAGCTAGAGTATCCAATTTTTAAACAGCTTTCAATTTACTTATATCATCTAATTCGCTTAGTACTCTTAGTATCATTTCTTTAAAAAGCATACCTAGGTAGGCTCAGGCTCTGGGAGCTAGCTGCTGATTGGTGACTGTACATATATGCCTATTGTCATTGGTTTTCCAATTTGTTCAGCTAGCTCGCAGTAATGCACTGCTGCTCCTTCAACAATGGATACCAAGGGAATAAAATTGATATTAGAAGTAAATTGCAAAGTTGTTTAAAAATCTTTGCTCTATCTGAATCATGAATGAAAACATTTGGCTTTAATGTCCCTTTAAGAAGAAAAACTATAGGAAATTGAATCATAATCATGCCAACGATTGATGCACTACTTTTTGTTATTAACATGGCACATACATCCCTAGATCAATAAATAGTCCTTAGTTTGTAAAGTACTCACTCCTAGGTTAATATATGCAATACAACTGAGGGGTATGCCGGCATCCTGCAAATTATTAAATAGGCTCTTTAAAATAGTTAGACCTGATTCTAGCCTAGCCTAACCCTCCCAAAACAACACATAATTAAGATAATCTCCAATATAGAATTGAAGGTAACTTGTCAAGTTACAAAGAATACAAAATAAGGTACATAATTTACTTTATTCTACTGTATTTGTCAAAAGAGGTATGGGAGTATATCTATAGCTAGTTACATGATGTAATGTCTATGGTAACATAAAACACACTAATGGCACACTAATGTTAGCGCGGGACGCAATAAGTAATATCGCTACTTCGCTAACTAACGCACATGTTACAAGTTGAAAGTAAACGGTTGTGCTCAAAGTATTAGCACGCATAAAGACCTAGGGTAAAGTGTAAGGGTTAAAAAAATGCATCATAAACATAGCAACATAAACTATTATAGTCATTTATGCTTTTTTATAAGGGTTAAAAGGGATATGGTATATAGCAAGGTATTTGGGGCACTCTCCTTGAGTATAATCCAACTGCTTGGGTGCATGAAACAATTGTACATCCAATCCCTCCATGATAATCAGCACTCCATCTGGATTAAAGGGACACTGAACTCAATTTTTTTATTTCGTGATTTAGACAGAGCATGCAATTTTAAGCAACTTTCTAATTTACTCCTATTATCAATTTTTTTTCGTTCTCTTTCTATCTTTATTTGAAAAAGAAGGCATCTAAGCTAAGGAGCCAGCAAATATTTTGGTTCAGAACAATGGACAGCACTTGTTTATTGGTGCTGTCCAATCAGCAAGGACAACCCAGGTTGTTGACCAAAAATGGGCCGGCATCTAAACTTACATTCTTGCTTTTCAAATAAACATACCAAGAGAATTAAGAAAATTAGATAATAGAAGTAAATTAAAAAGTTGCTTAAAATTGCATGCTCTATCTGAATCACAAAAGAAAAAAATTGGGTTCAGTGTCCCTTTAAGTTAATTCTTAATCAGTTGCAACCCTATTCGGTCTTTCCCATGCCTTAGCTTACTACTTTTATTTGCACCTTATGTATGTAGATGTGCTACTATTACTAATGATACATTTATTGTGTAGTATTGATGTGAAATATTTATATACATTAATACAAGATGTGGAAGAAGTAGGTTGTGTTCATAATGATCATTTGCAACATAATTTGCTATATAAACTATGGTACTTGGTATTTACTTTATTTGTTGTTGGAGATAGTTTTAATGAAATGTTTTATTTTATTCTTTATCAATAGTCACTAGCATTTGTGTAATTTAAGCTTTTTGTTCTTTAGACAGCAATGGATTCAGTTGGGTGTACAACTTTGGCTATAAAGGAATTTTTTTTCATTGTGTGGATTTGTGCAATCATATAGATGTATGCCATTTTACTTTTTCAGATTGTGCTTAAAGGGACATAAAATAGAGCATACAATTTTAAACAACTTTCCAGTTTTTTTTGCTTTGTTCTTTTGGTATCCTTTGTTAAAAAACATACCTAAGTAGGCTCACTAGCTTGGGAGTTAGCTGCTGATTGGTGACTGCTCTTTTATACTTCATCATTGGCATGCAGATTTGTTTTGCTAGCTTACAGTAGTGTATTGCTGTCCCTTTAATAAAGGTTACCAAGAGAATTGAGAATTAAACATAATTGATAACAAAAGAAAATTGGAAAGTTGCTTACAAACAGAAACATTTAGGTTTTGCTGTCCCTTTAAATTTATATATATATATATATATATATATATATATATATATATATATATATATATATATATATATATATATATATAATTTAAAACACTTTCTTGACTGTTGAATATAAGCAGATTTGAGTTTTTTTATTAAAAGGTTGATGGAGAATAAAATGTTATATTTCATATACAGTTTGTCTTTTGTGGCAGTAAATAGGTTAACACTTTAGAAGATGCACAATAGCATCACTAGGGTTAATCCCTAGCAGACAATAGGAGGGGGGGAATGGTGGAAGATTGTCAGAACATAATGGGATTGCACAGTAGGGGCCAGTGACCTGTTTCCAGCTTCCTGGGTCTAGAAATTATGAAGATCGGAGTACAAATGAAAATGTTGCCTCCTGAGATACCCTCAGATCGGTAGAAAATAAGTGACCTTCCCATCACTGCATATAAACATAAAGTATAGGGAGGTAGGTAACTAAATTACTTCTTACCCAGCATGCTCTGCAAGATGAGTTAAATACGTGTGAGATCTGCATGTGTTTACATATAGCTAGCTTACTTACATTTCTGCATGATATTGTTCTCTTTACTATTTTCACTAAACTGTCCAAAAATAACTCACCAATTGTTATGTTCTTTGTTTCGTTAAGTACAAACTTTATTTTTATTTTTATATTTTTTTTGCAAGTTGGTATTGCTGTATTGCTTTTAAGTCTTCTATACGTCACACAAAATGATAATTAGCAAACACCAAACTTCAGTCTGAGTATGTATTATAAATATTACAAAGTAATGTTGAAAGTATTTTTTTTTTTTTTTTACTAAACCAGCTTTATTTAAAACTTTACAATACAGAGATTGGAAGGTGCAGTTCTCATTTGGATTTACATGCCAGTTCCATTCTCCAATGTAAATTACATGGTAAATATATTTTATATTGCAAAAATAGTATTAAGTAATTTATGTAGCAGGTCATTTCCCCAACATTCTGTTATTTACCCTGCTGTGTGCATGCCTATATATTTAGAATGAGGAATGATCACCATGATGCTTTGTGTTTTGGAACGTTTTATAGCACACCTCAGTGCCTAAGTAATTATTTTCTAAGTTATGGTTCCACATTTAGCATCAATTTATATTTTGAAAACATTATGCTAGGAATAATTAAATAAGTAATTGAAAATGAAAGCAGTGCATCATATGTATATATGCAGTGAGTGCAGCAGCATTTGAACACTGTGGGGGGTAGTTATCAACGTGTCTATTTTACCTGTCTTCGCCGGCCCAATACACCCGCCTAAGCTCGCCTCACATCGCCGCCGCGGACCTGCAAAAATTTGCCTAAGTTATCAAAAAAGCTGTCAAAAAGCCACGCACCAAGTACGGGGCGATGAGCAGCGGACTGTGAGAGTTATCACTCATCCAATCTCGCTGCTCTTCGTTTTTTTTACAGCTTTCTTGCTAGCCTGTCACTAAGCACCCACACTAAACTACACTGTTCTACCCCCTATACCGGAGCCCCCCGCAACTCAATAAAGTTACTAACCCCTAAACCGCCGCTCCTAGACCCCGCCGCAACTCTTCTAAATGTATTAACCCCTAAACCGCCGCTCCCGGACACCGCTAACACCTACATTATACCTAGTAACCCCTATCCTGCCCCCCCTATACCGTCGCCCTCTATAATAAAGTTATTAACCCCTATCCTGTTGATCCCGCACCTCGCCGCAACTAAATAAATAGTTTAACCCCTAAACCGCCGCTCCCTGACCCCGCCGCAACCTATATTAAATTTATTAACCCCTATCCTGCCCCCCGTACACCGTCGCCACTATAATAAATTTATTAACCCCTATCCTGCCCCCCACTACACTGTCGCCACTATAAAAAATTTATTAACCCCTATCCTGCCCCCCACTACACCGCCACCACTGTAATAAAATTATTAACCCCTAAACCTAAGTCTAACACTAACCCTAACACCCCCCTAACTTAAATATTAATTAAATAAATCTAAAAAATATTTCTATTATGAACTAAATTAATCCTATTTAAAACTAAATACCTTTAAAATAAACCCTAATATAGCTACAATATAAATAATAATTATATTGTAGCTATCTTAGGATTTATTTTTATTTTACAGGCATCTTTCAATTTATTTTAACTAGGTACAATAGCTATTAAATAGTTATTAACTATTTAATAGCTTACCTAGCTAAAATAAAGAGAAATTAAACTGTAAAATAAAAACTAACCTAAGTTACAATTACACCTAACACTACACTATACTTTAATAAATTATTCCTATTTAAAGTGATGGTCAAGTATGACTAACTACATCTTGCGATCCTAATGTAACTAGCAAAATAATGTGACTTTCATTCATCATTTCGCCATATTCATTCTAGTTTGTGCGCTATCTTATATTATTTTCCTACCTTACTAATATCCATCCTCCTCCCGTCGATTGTCCACCATTGTTTTTTCTGCCGTCACGTGTTTTTATTATCCAATTACAGTACAGGCCACTCGGGGAATCAGCTCTAAGTAAAAACACCCTTATTCAATTCTGCGCATGCCCTAGCTCCGTAACCACGGTGAGACAGAGATTAGGATGCGATTACGGAGCTAGGGCATGCGCAGAATTGAATAAGGGTGTTTTTACTTAGTGCTGATTCCCCGAGTGGCCTGTACTGTAATTGGATAATAAAAACACGTGACGGCAGAAAAAACAATGGCGGACAATCGACGGGAGGAGGATGGATATTAGTAAGGTAGGAAAATAATATAAGATAGCGCACAAACTAGAATGAATATGGCGAAATGATGAATGAAAGTCACATTATTTTGCTAGTTACATTAGGATCGCAAGATGTAGTTAGTCATACTTGACCATCACTTTAAAACTAAATACTTACCTGTAAAATGAACCCTAAGATAGCTACAATATAATTAATAATTACATTGTAGCTATCTTAGGATTTATATTTATTTTACAGGTAACTTTGTATTTATTTTAGCGAGTTAGAATAGTTATTAAATAGTTATTAACTATTTAATAACTACCTAGCTAAAAGAAATACAAAATTACCTGTAAAATAAATCCTAACCTAAGTTACAATTAAACCTAACACTACACTATCATTAAATTAATTACATAAATTACCTACAAATAACTACAATTAAATACAATTACATAAACTAACTAAAGTACAAAAAATAAAAAAAGCTAAGTTACAAAAAATAAAAAAAATAAGTTACAAACATTTAAAAAATATTACAACAATTTTAAGCTACTTACACCTAATCTAAGCCCCCTAATAAAATAACAAAGCCCCCCAAAATAAAAAAATGCCCTACCCTCTTCTAAATTAAAAAAGTTCAAAGCTCTTTTACCTTACCAGCCCTTAAAAGGGCCTTTCGTGGGGCATGCCCCAAAAAATTCAGCTCTTTTGCCTGTAAAAGAAAAATACAACCCCCCAACATTAAAACCCACCACCCACATACCCCTAATCTAACCCAAACCCCCCTTAAAAAAAACTAACACTACCCCCCTGAAGATCATCCTACCTTTAGTCGTCTTCACTCAGCCGAGCAGCGATGGAACTGAAGAGGAGATCCGGAGCGGCAGAAGTCATCATCCAAGGGGCGCTGAAGAAATCTTCCATCCGATGAAGTGATCCTCCAAGCGGCGCTGAAGAAGTCTTCGATCCGGGCAATGTCATCTTCCAAGCGGGGTCTTCAATCTTCTTCTTCAGGATCCATCTTCATTCCGCCGACGCGGAACATCCTTCTTTCCCGACGGACTACCGACGAATGAAGGCTCCTTTAAGGGATGTCATCCAAGATGGCGTCCCTTCAATTCCGATTGGCTGATAGGATTCTATCAGCCAATCGTAATTAAGGTAGGAAAAATCTGATTGGCTGATTGAATCAGCCAATCAGATTGAACTCGCATTCTATTGGCTGATCGGAACAGCCAATAGAATGCGAGCTCAATCTGATTGGCTGATTGGATCAGCCAATCGGATTGAACTTCAATCTGATTGGCTGATTTAATCAGCCAATCAGATTTTTCCTACCTTAATTCCGATTGGCTGATAGAATCCTATAAGCCAATCGGAATTGAAGAGACGCCATCTTGGATGACGTCCCTTAAAGGAGCCTTCATTCGTCGGTAGTCCGTCGGGAAAGAAGGATGTTCCGCGTCGGCGGAATGAAGATGGATCCTGAAGAAGAAGATTGAAGACCCCGCTTGGAAGATGACATTGCCCGGATCGAAGACTTCTTCAGCGCCCCTTGGATGATGACTTCTGCCGCTCCGGATCTCCTCTTCAGTTCCATCGCTGCTCGGCTGAGTGAAGACGACTAAAGGTAGGATGATCTTCAGGGGGGTAGTGTTAGGTTAATTTTTAAGCGGGGTTTGGGTTAGATTAGGGGTATGTGGGTGGTGGGTTTTAATGTTGGGGGGTGTTGTATTTTTCTTTTACAGGCAAAAGAGCTGAATTCTTTGGGGCATGCCCCACGAAAGGCCCTTTTAAGGGCTGGTAAGGTAAAAGAGCTTTGAACTTTTTAAATTTAGAATAGGGTAGGGCATTTTTTTATTTTGGGGGGCTTTGTTATTTTATTAGGGGGCTTAGATTAGGTGTAAGTAGCTTAAAATTGTTGTAATATTTTTTAAATGTTTGTAACTTATTTTTTTTATTTTTTGTAACTTAGCTTTTTTTATTTTTTGTACTTTAGTTAGTTTATGTAATTGTATTTAATTGTAGTTATTTGTAGGTAATTTATGTAATTAATTTAATGATAGTGTAGTGTTAGGTTTAATTGTAACTTAGGTTAGGATTTATTTTACAGGTGATTTTGTATTTCTTTTAGCTAGGTAGTTATTAAATAGTTAATAACTATTTAATAACTATTCTAACTAGCTAAAATAAATACAAAGTTACCTGTAAAATAAATATAAATCCTAAGATAGCTACAATGTAATTATTAATCTTAGGGTTTATTTTACAGGTAAGTATTTAGTTTTAAATAGGAATAATTTATTTAAGTATAGTGTAGTGTTAGGTGTAATTGTAACTTAGGTTAGTTTTTAATTTTACAGGTAAATTTCTCTTTATTTTAGCTAGGTAGCTATTAAATAGTTAATAACTATTTAATAGCTATTGTACCTAGTTAAAATAAATTGAAATTTGCCTGTAAAATAAAAATAAATCCTAAGATAGCTACAATATAATAATTATTTATATTGTAGCTATATTAGGGTTTATTTTAAAGGTAACTATTTAGTTTTAAATAGGATTAATTTAGTTCATAATAGAAATATTATTTAGATTTATTTAATTAATATTTAAGTTAGGGGGTGTTAGGGTTAGTGCTAGACTTAGGTTTAGGGGTTAATAATTTTATTACAGTGGCGGCGGTGTAGTGGGGGGCAGGATAGGGGTTAATAAATTAATTACAGTTGCGACGGTGTAGGGGGGCAGGATAGGGGTTAATAAATTTAATATAGGTTGCGGTGGGGTCAGGGAGCGGCGGTTTAGGGGTTAATACATATATTATAGTTGCGGTGGGGTCAGGGAGCGGCGGTTTAGGGGTTAACATGTTTATTATAGCTTGCGGTGGGCTCCGGGAGCGGCGGTTTAGGGGGTAAACACTTTATTTACTTGCGGCGGTGTAGGGGGGACAGATTAGGGGTGTTTAGACTCGGGGTACATGTTAGGGTGTTAGGTGCAGACATCTCCCATAGGAATCAATGGGATGTCTGTCAGCAGCGAACATGAACTTTCGCTATGGTCAGACTCCCATTGATTCCTATGGGATCCGCCGCCTCCAGGGCGGCGGATTGAAAACCAGGTACGCTGGGCCGTAAAAGTGCCGAGCGTACCTGCTAGTTTTTTGATAACTAGCAAAAGTAGTCAGATTGTGCCGCACTTGTGTGCGGAACATCTGGAGTGACGTAAGAATCGATCTGTGTCGGACTGAGTCTGGCGGATCGAAGCTTACGTCACAAAATTCTACTTTTGCCGGTATCTAGGGCTTGATAACTAAGGCGAATCAGCCTCGCCACAAATACGCTCCGGAATTCCAGCGTATTTGAGGTTGACGGCTTGATAACTACCCCCCATGCCTGCTCAGAGAGTTAACTTTGGCTTTTATGACACAAATTGATTCATCACTGACACCACTAGGTCTCTGAGCTGAAGCAGTGTTTGAAAGAGGGAAATGCCAGGGTAAGGGTGGCTGTTATTAAGATCTCAATTGTTTATTGAGTCTGGGTTAAATCAAATGAAATTCTTTCAAGTGCATAAGTAAATTGGTTACTATATTATTTAAATTGATAACGTTTCAAACTGCCAATACCACTGCTGTTGCTTATGATGGAAATAGCGCGTGTATTATGATTTGAAAGTAAAGTAAACATGTTCACTCCAGCACAATCAAATTTAATGCATCAGGTTAGGGTGACTTCAGAGCTCACGTATAGGGTAGGAGAAGAATTTTTTTGGCATAAAACACATTAATACAGGTAAAAGTACAGTTACACTTATGTAAACACTGTCTGATAAAATTATTAAAAAAAGTTATGTGCTCAAAGATAGATGGCATAAGGTGTTTGAAAACAAGAGGGCTGCTAAAGGCTTTAACATAGAGATTCATACATGCACGTGTATGTATTGTGACAGAGCTAAGGGAATTGTGTGCATTGTATATATTTACCCACAAATTATGTAGTGCTGTTGGAGGTATTAAAAAATGTTTAATGTAATTGTGTATTTTGGGCCAGTTATCCACTCCACAGTTTGTATGTGGCAAAAAATTGCAGGTGAGGAATCCAGCTCTGGTTTTCCCTACAAATAGTTCAATTTATCAGTCCATGGCAGACGGGTAGTACATATTCGACCCTCTCCGCCCAAGCATCTCTTTTCTGGCGGGCAACTATTCCCGCCCCCTGCCCGCACACAGCCAATTGCTGTCAATCTCCAGAGACTGGTGAGATTTAAATTCTCCACATAAGAGATGGAGAACAGGGCAGGGATTTATCAAGCAGCAGTCAAAATGGAGAAAATGGCTTAATAAATGTAGCCCAAAGTAAGGTTTTCTCATCTGGCTGCTAGAGAAAACCTGTATGAGAAAGACAGAAGATATGGAGTTGTGCTGCAGTCTAGAGGTTCTAGTCCTTTTTAGTTTTGAAATCTGTTTGTAATTTTGCAGTTGTGTGGAAAAGCCACACAGTGTTCTGTTTAGTAAGCACCATTGTGTATTGATTTTTATTTTGTTTTTGTTTTGTTAAAACTGTATTCCTGCAAATTGTCTATGAATAAACAGGCCAAGGGTTGTACATCTATCTACTCCAGTTTGTTTGGAGTGTTTCTCAGCTGCTATTGCACTTTGATTGATTTTAAAAGCTCTTGAGAAAGACGACTGTGTTCTTTGAAACGCGTTTAGCAGCAAAACAATAAAAGTTTTATTATTTTATTTGAAAAGATCATCTGGTCTGAATTGATTGCCTTATTCTGGAAACGACTCCCTGTGAGTATTCTGCATTTTTGCACACAGAGATTGGCTTGCACAGACGTGAATTTCTATTTATAGTGCAAAACAGCGGTTACTCCAATTCTGAAAACAGATCTTCTGAGACCTTTTGAGCACTTTAACACTATAGAACCCCGGGACCTGCGTCTCCTATATACATTTCTATGTACAGTATATCTATATTAAAGATTTTTAATTTCTATACACTTGCTGTTGTGATATATTACCTCATTACCAAGTTGCTGTGCAATTCTGCACCATTTCTTTTTGCTGGTAGCTGTGGATTACCTTGGCTTATAGTCTTCTGGGCGACTGTGAGGTCCCAGCTTGCTGATATTGCACCTGGAGGTGCTTTGTATCCTGTAAGTATAATCTTATGGTTAAATCCTCCTCCTGTATAAACTTTATTGGGCCATGTTGGTTTGCCTCTCTCTCCACTCAGGCATCTCACCATAGGCCTTCCAAGGAACTTTAACTGGATCCCCGCTGAGGGTTAACAGTGAGCTGGACTACTTTGAAGCTCCAGCCTGCCCCACTAGCACCGTTGGGTGCTTTATGTTTGTGAGTATATTCATCTTCCTGCATTTACTTTTACCTGTTCTGGTGGTACTAGGCCATGGTGGCGCCTCTGATTTTCTCTCTTCTCAGATTATAACTACCAGGATGACCGTCCTATGACAGAGTACTGCCTCCTCTTTGGGATTTTCTGTTACACTGGCTCTCATGGACTTTTATATACTTTTTAAGATTTTTCACATATTGATTTTCTACATTTTGTTTTCTCTGCTGTATTTATGTTTTTTATGTCTTATATTATTTTAGTATATTGATCCATTACACTACTACTGTTATATGTATCATCATTTTTTAGGAGGCGCCCCCTAAAGGGATTGGTGTGCGTTCGTGTACACCACTCTCTACATTGATTATCAGTATATCTATATATACAGTAGTATGCAAAAGTTTAGGCACCCCTGACAATTTCCATGATTTTCATTTATAAATAATTGGGTGTTTGGATCAGCAATTTCATTTTGATCTATCAAATAACTGAAGGACACAGTAATATTTCAGTAGTGAAATGAGGTTTATTGGATTAACAGAAAATGTGCAATATGCATCAAAACGAAATTAGACAGGTGCATACATTTGGGCACCCTTGTCATTTTGTTGACTTGAATACCTGTAACTACCTAGCACTGATTAATTGGAACACACAATTGGTTTGGTGAGCCCATTAAGCCTTGAACTTCATAGACAGGTGCATCCAATCATGAGAAAAGGTATTTAAGGTGGCCAATTGCAAGTTGTTCTCTTTGACTCTCCTCTGAAGAGTGGCAACATGGGGCATCAAAACAACTCTCAAATGACCTGAAAACAAAGATTGTTCAACATTATGGTTTAGGGGAAGGCTACAAAAAGCTATAGCAGAGATTTAAGCTGTCAGTGTCCACTGTGAGGAACATAGTGAGGAAATGGAAGACCACAGGCACAGTTCTTGTTAAAGGGACACTAAACCCAAAACATTTCTTTCATGATTCAGACAGAGAATAAAATTTTTAACAACATTCCAATTTACTACTATTATCTAATTTGCTTCATTCTTTAGATATCCTTTGTTGAATAAATAGCAATGCACATGGGTGAGCCAATCATACGAGGTATCTATGTGCAGCAACCAATCAGCAGCTACTGAGCCTATCTAGATATGCTTTTCAACAATGTATATTAAGAGAATGAAGCAAGTTAGATAATGGATGTAAATTCGAAAGTTGTTTAAAATTGCATGTTTTTTCTAAATCACAAAAGAATTTCCAATTTACTACTATTATCTAATTTGCTTCATTCTTTAGATATCCTTTGTTGAATAAATAGCAATGCACATGGGTGAGCCAATCATACGAGGTATCTATGTGCAGCAACCAATCAGCAGCTACTGAGCCTATCTAGATATGCTTTTCAACAATGTATATTAAGAGAATGAAGCAAGTTAGATAATGGATGTAAATTAGAAAGTTGTTTTTAAATTGCATGTTTTTTCTAAATCACAAAAGAAAAAATGTGGGTTTCATGTCCCTTTAAGGCCAGAAGTAAAAAATATTGGAAAGGCAAAGGATGGTGAGAACGGTCCAAAACAGCCCACAGACTACCACCAAAGACCTACAACATCATCTTGCTGCAGATAGTGTCACTGTGCATCATTCAACAATTCAGCGTATGGGAGAGTGATGCGGAAGAAGCCTTTTCTGCACACACACCACAAACAGAGTCGCTTGAGGTGTGCAAACACACGTTTGGACAAACTAGCTTCATTTTGGAAGAAGGTGCTGTGGACTGATGAAACAAAGATTGAGTTATTTGGTCATAACAAGGGGCGTTATGCATGGCGGCAAAATAGCACAGCGTTCTAAGACAAACACTTGCTAGGCACAGTAAAATTTGGTGGATGTTCCATCATGCTGTGGGGCTGTGTGGCCAGTGCCGGTACTGGGAATCTTGTTATAGTTAAGGGTCGCATGGATTCCACTCAATATCAGCAGATACTTGAAAATAATGTTGAGGAATCAGTCACATAGTTGAAGTAACGCCGGAGCTGGATATTTCAACAAGACAACGACCCAAAACACTGCTCAAAATCTACTCTGGCATTTATGCAGAGGAACAAGTACAATGTTCTGGAATGGCCATCCCAGTTCCCAGACCTGAATATCATTGAAAATCTTTGGGTTGATTTGAAGCGGGCTGTCCATGCTAACCTAACTGAACTGGAAATGTTTTGCAAGGAGAAATGGTCCAAAATACCTTCATCCAGAATCCAGACACTCATTACAGGCTATAGGAAGCGTCTAGAGGCTGTTATTTCTGCTAAAGGAGGCTCTACTAAATATTGATGCAATATTTCTGTTGGGGTTCCCAAATTTATGCACCTGTCTAATTTTGTTTTTATGCATATTGCACATTTTCTGTTAATCCAATAAACCTCATTTCACTACTGAAATATTACTGTGTCCTTCAGTTATTTGATAGATCAAAATGAAATTGCTGATCCAAACACCAAATTATTTATAAATGAAAATCATGGGAATTGTCAGGGGTGCCTAAACTTTTGCATATGACTGTACCTATGTATCTATATATATATATATCTAAAGCGGTCGGTTAGCGGAATAAAGAATTGCTATCTTCAATGCGCGTTATAGAAATATTAAATATAAACTATTAAAAAATATTAAAAATTATCTAAAATTATTATACATACTGTAAAATGTATTTATATATATTCTATTGATTATTTCGAATATTTTACAGTATGTATAATACTTTAAAATAATTAAAATAATACAAAAAGGCAGGAGTGCAAAATAGCACTCCCTTCATGATCTAGCCCTCAAAAGCTGACTAACCTACAAAATGCAACAAGTGCAAGCGTGTTAACATTTAACAACACTAATGCTCAGTTCTTAAAAATTATATGTCCTATGACAAACAATAATTAATTAGCCCTTATAGTGATGTTATCCTAAAGAGCATAGGAGAAACGTTAAGAAATATACCTTTTTTTTACCAATAGTTTAAAAGTCGCTCACCGTTCATCATGTCATCCGACACATTTCACTTTAGCTTTCTCAAAGATGCCATGTTACAGGAATGAAAGCAGCAGCTATTTGAATCCATTCATAACGTTGCCCCTTCATCCACTGGAAATGACGTTTCAAACTAACCACCAATGAAATCACCTATCCAATGTTTTACAGCCAATTGGAAATGATGTATGTTGATACAACTAATGCCAATGTAAACAGTTGCTATGTAAACACTGTACCAACAACTGTTATTTAACTTTAAATATCTGTTACATTGTTACTATTGATAATGGATGTAGTGCAGGGGTGCCAAACTTTTTTTTTTTTTTTTTTTTTTTTAAACTATTTACTTTTTAAATTTTTATTGAAGAGAAGAGGTACAGACATTTTAGATAATGAATACACTACAGCAGATGGTCATGTCTGACTTTGAATGTACAACAATATTAAAAATCCTCCTCATTTTTTGTTTTTTTATGCTTTCAGACCCCCCCTCCATACAGTAATACAGATCTCTCTTGGACCTTTTCTAATGATTATTTGAGATCAAGGGGGTTAATGTTATATAGACATAGAAATTACAAAGAAAAACTAACAGACTGCATCTTTTAAAAATAAACATAAATTGAAGAAACTACATGTTTCCTGGAAATTGTAATAGATGCATGAGTCAGGACTGGTTGCTAAAATAGCTCATATCACACAGAAGTGAGCAGCTATAATTTACAAACTGGGAACTGCAAAACTTGGTAAAACGGATAAATAATTAAATAATCATTTCCCTGAAAATAAAATCTAAATGAAAAGTCCTGAGCAGGTAAAAATATAGACTCTTAACAGATTGTCAGACATCCCTCTCTGAACATACAAGTATGGTACAGACCCTGATTTACAACACACATTACACACAATTTTATACTTTCTTTTAAGGCTTGGTTCTTGTTACTGTCTCTAATGGTTGATACTTGGTTCCCCAACCCCGGTCCCGGCCGCAGACCACATAAGGGGGGGACCCATCTGGTTGACCTTTTCCTTCCAAGAACTGAGGCTACATTCATAGCATAGATCCCTTTTTTCAAGTGAGAAACTATGTCCCTCTAGGGGCCACCCCCTAAACCCCACAAGAAACATATAAGTTATAAAAGGGCATTAATGTTGTTAATGTGCCTCTTACAGATCGTCGTTGTGTACATACATCCAAAACCTGACTGTACGTTATGTAAAACAGCACCAGGGATGCCAGATTATTCAGGACTTAAAAAAGCAGGGAAGTGTTGAGATTTAAACATACTCTAATATCTTTTAAACAAATACACTCTTTTATAAGATAAACATAACTGGGGAACAATTAGCATATTTGAGCCAACAGTGTTAGAACATATATGACAGTGCTAGACTTTCCTCAGTCTGGCTTCGTAAAGTTCCAGCAGTGGTCCCTGCTATACTGATTATTAGAGTTCCCATCATCTGAGTGGTGAGACCCGGTCACCTGCAAATGTAAAGTCTCAAATGTTGTGCATGGGGTATTAACCAAAGGTGAGGCGGATCGGACTTTTCCTTTATTCTTCCCGCTAGACCCTTTCTGCATGCAAAGTGCACCAGACCTCGATACAGCACAGGTTGAGGTATTGAGCTTCCTAGTGTGTTTGAAAGTTATATCATGGCGTGCACTGTCGGCTTGCTTTTGCTGAGGCAGCGGATCTCCATATTTAGTCGTGTCGGCCTCTTGGTGTATGCAGATCATAGGCGGTCTATTCATCGCCAGATGCGGGTGCACTCGTTGTGAGACCCGCAAAGGTGTTGCCTTACTGGTGTTGATCTCTTTCCTTCTCAGGGTGGAGGAGGCCACGGGGGCGCCATTTGCCGCGGCCCCATCCCCCCTGTATATCACCTCCGCCGCCTCCAGCTTATTCCTTGTGTTAGGCTCAGACCGCTGCAATGTTATTAGGTAGTCCCATGGAGCCCTCTGTATTAGGTCTTTAAAGCGGTGTTCTATTTTTTCTAAGATGTCATCTATACGAGACATGCAGCTAGGATCCCTCTCGGCAGCCATGTTTGTTGTGTAGTGGCGAATGACCGTTAGTCTTAGGCTCTCTGCAGTAAAAAGATCCTGCTTGTGTCACTAAACTGTGAAATTGTAAATGTTCACTCTGTAACCTGTCCTGACTAGAAACCTCGGAAGACCGAGGGGGTAACGATGCCTGCCGTGAGCCGCCGCTCCAGGCCTTTACTGCCCAATCTTGTGCTCCAGCTTCACAAATACAGCGACTAATATGTGTTGTTATGTTCCATCCACTAGCCCAGTAGTGTAGGTCACTTTGTGTGTCCGTTCACTGTGTTAATTATCCTGCACCAGCGGATTTTTGGATATTCAGCAAGAGCACTAAGAAAATGCGACCGTCCACAGTCGCAGTTCGGACACGCCCCCCAGGGGTGCCAAACTTTTTAATATATGGAGGACTGATCACTAATGGTGAAATTTGGCTTTGAGACATATACAGTTGCAAGAAAAAGTATGTGAACCCTTTGGAATGATATGGATTTCTGCACAAATTGGTAATAAAATGTGATCTGATCATCATCTAAGTCACAACAACAGACAATCACAGACTGCTTAAACTAATAACACACAAAGATTGAAATGTTGCCATGTTTTTATTGAACACACCATGTAAACATTCACAGTGCAGGTGGAAAAAGTATGTGAACCCTTGGATTTAATAACTGGTTGAACCTCCTTTGGCAGCAATAACTTCAACCAAACGTTTCCTGTAGTTGCAGATCAGACGTGCACAACGGTCAGGAGTAATTCTTGACCATTCCTCTTTACAGAACTGTTTCAGTTCAGCAATATTCTTGGGATGTCTGGTGTGAATCGCTTTCTTGAGGTCATACCACAGCATCTCAATCGGGTTGAGGGCAGGACTCTGACTGGGCCACTTCAGAAGGCGTATTTTCTTCTGTTTAAGCCATTCTGTTGTTGATTTACTTATATGCTTCTGTTGAGCTTCAGCTGGTAGACAGATGGCCTTAAGTTCTCCTGCAAAATGTCTTGATAAACTTGGGAATTAATTTTTCCTTCGATGATAGCAATCCGTCCAGGCCCTGACACAGAAAAGCAGCCCCAAACCATGATGCCCCCACCACCATTCTTCACAGTTGGGATGAGGTTTTGATGTTGGTGTGCTGTGCCTCTTTTTCACCACACGTAGTGTTGTGTGTTTCTTCCAAACAACTCAACTTTGGTTTCATCTGTCCACAGAATATTTTGCCAGTACTGCTGTGGAACATCCAGGTGCTCTTGTGCAAACTGTAAATGTGCAGCAATGTTTTGTTTGGACAGCAGTGGCTTCCTCTGTGGTATCCTCCCATGAAATACATTCTTGTTTAGTGTTTTACGTATTGTAGATTCACTAACAGGGATGTTAGCATTTGCCAGTGACTTTTGTAAGTCTTTAGCTGACACTCTAGGATTCTTCTTCACCTCATTGAGCAGTCTGCGCTGTGCTCTTGCAGTCATCTTTACAGGACGGCCACTTCTAGGGAGAGTAGCAGCAGTGCTGAACTTTCTCCATTTATAGACAATTTGTCTTACTATGGGTTGATGAACAGCAAGGCTTTTGGAGATACTTTTATAACCCTTTCCAGCTTTATGCAAGTCAACAATTCTTAATCGTAGGTCTTCTTCATCAGGCAATGCTTCTTGTGAAAAGCAAACCCACAACTGG
Source organism: Bombina bombina (assembly GCF_027579735.1). Classification (NCBI taxonomy): domain Eukaryota; kingdom Metazoa; phylum Chordata; class Amphibia; order Anura; family Bombinatoridae; genus Bombina; species Bombina bombina. The sequence goes on from NC_069502.1 coordinate 262,001,194, forward strand.
TGTGTGTTTTTTATAGGGCAGGACAGCTGTAACCAACACCTCCAATCTCATCTTATTGATTGAACTCCAGTTGGCTGACATCTCACTCCAATTAGCTCTTGGAGATGTCATTAGTCTAGGGGTTCACATACTTTTTCCACCTGCACTGTGAATGTTTACATGGTGTGTTCAATAAAAACATGGCAACATTTCATTCTTTGTGTGTTATTAGTTTAAGCAGACTGTGATTGTCTATTGTTGTGACTTAGATGATGATCAGATCACATTTTATGACCAATTTGTGCAGAAATCCATATCATTCCAAAGGGTTCACATACTTTTTCTTGCAACTGTAACTACAATTATGCTAAAAATAACATTTTTATTTAAAAATACATTGTAAGTTAGTTACTATAAAGGAGCATGCTGCCTACAAATGTTAACACTTTTTACTGTTGCAATATATTTCAAGCAATTTATCCTCAAAATATCCCCCAATAACCCAAATTAAAGGTTTTTAGATATTTTACCTATTTATCTGCATGTGAGCACATCATGCCCTCTTCAGCCAATGTTTGTGCTGGTCCAAGACTTGTTGGGTTGTAAATCTGTTCAGTTTGCATTGATTCTTGCAAGTATTTTAATCCAAAATGTTGTATGATTCTATCATTTTTTTGAGGAGCTTGTGATCGAGCTTAGTGACAGACATGAGGCAGGAACATAGATTGGGCTTTTCTACTTGTCTAAGAGTGGTTTTGTCTTGCAAAAAAGTATATTAAAGAAGGCATAATCCACATTCAGCAAAATAAATACATAAATCTTACAGTTATTGAATTATTTGTACAATAAGATAATTATTACACATATCTATGAGTTATGCATTATCAATGCTATCATAAAGATACTTAGGGGCGGAAAGGCATGGTATAGATGTACAACAGTAAGACGTAAAAACAGAGGGATCTGTACATAGGCCTATAACTTAGGTCGCGTTCTTCAGAGTGTCCATAATTCGTTTAGGGATTAGTTTTTTGTTTTTTTTTGCGCCAGTGAGCATTATCAGCAGCAGGGCTAGTTTAGCAGGGTCATTAATTTTAGGCAGATTGAGGAACAAAAGAACCTCAGGGGTAGTGGGAATTATTATGTTCCATTTATCTGACATTCTGCCTAGTGCCTCTGTCCAGAAACTTGTAGTTTTGGGCATGACCACCAGATGTGTAGTAGGGACCCATTGTTCCCACATCCCCTCCAGCACTTTGCACTGACGGATGGGAAAAATCTATGAAGCCTTTCAGGTGTTAAGTACCAATGGTAGTGTAGCTTGAGTTGGATTTCTTGCACCTTGACCGACACTGAAGATCGTTTTATTAATGCAAAGGATCTAAGCCAAGATTTGTGGTCTAGCTCAGTATTTAGTTCCCTGTGCCAAGCTACGGTATAGTATGAGAGTGTTGTGTCCTGAGGTAGTAGTAAGATCTTGTATAGTAAAGATATCAGTCTTTTTGGAGGTGTTGACATGGCACATAATTGTTTTGAATGGGGTGAGATCTCTAATGAAGCTATGTTTTTGTTTGTGGTATGTGAGATAGTGGAGGAGTTGATTGTATCAAAGCCATGAAGAAAATAGTTCTTCATTCTTGGCCTGGAGTTGTTGTTGAGAGCATATTATGCCGTTATCTATAGCATAGTGTAGTGTACCTGTCCTGAGGTTGTATGGTTTTCCCTAGTCGGCTATACGGCAGTTCAGGGTTCGCGAATATCAGAAGCAGGGGTGAAGGTTTAAAGGACATGTGGGTGTTAGAGGCCAATAATCTATACCAGACTGAGAAGACTTTAGCAGAAAGAGGAAACAGGGATTATTGGAGGGCGAAGGCTCGGGGATATCCATGTAAGTGTTCCTACGTTTTTTAGGCCAAGTATTTGACCGTTGAGTCAGAACCACGCTTTATGTTCGGTATTGTGTGACCATTCTACTAGGCGTTGAAGCAGGATGGCATTATGGTATAAGGTAATATTTGGTAAGCCTACACCTCCTCTATCACGTGGTAGGTACATAGTTCTTTTTTTAATTCTGGGTCTTGCACCCATCCAGACAAATTTTTTATAATTAGCTGTAGTTGGGATATGTAGTTTGAGGGGAGCGGTATGGGGATAGTTTGTAATAAGTAGAGGATACGTGGAAGTGTGTTTATTTTGATCATTACAATCCTACCTAGCCACGAAAGGGGTTTGATTTTCCAGGATGGGAGGTCCCTGGATATGTCTTCTTTTAGTTTCAGGTAGTTGTGTTTAAAAAGGTCCTGCTGGTTTACAATAAGGTATCTACCTAAATATTTAAATTCTTGTTGGGCTATTGTGATATGGTGGTCTTTGTGAAGTTTTTGTATGTGACTTTGCAGGACACTGATGTTTAAGATATCTGATTTTGTCAAGTTAAGGTGGGGAGGTTTTTTATCGCTATGGACATCTCATCTATAGTGATCAGTGTGTCCAAGAACTCTGTTACCTTTTTGTTCAGGGTGTGAAGTCCTATGTTTTTAATGTAGTTGACGATGTGGTTTTTTTTTGTAGCGCCTGGATCCTGTCTCAAGGTTTTAGTAGTGTTTTTTTGAGATTGTATAGAGAGCCATAGTAAGAACTGAACACTTTTGCTATCTGCTTGCTACTTTTTAAAATTGTACCGTCAGGTTCCCTGATAGAGTGTATGTATGATTTCAATTGTTTTCTGCACTTCATTCTAGCTAAGATTTTTTCTCACTTGTTATACCCTTCATAATATTGTTTCTTTAGTGTAATAGCTTTGCGTTGGTGCGCTTCTTGTAGATGCTGTCTGAGGTCCTGTCTAGCTTGTGTTAGTGAGGATAAGACCGAGGCTATGCTGTTTAGTAATTGGGAGTGTTTTTCTCGATATAGTTTTAAAAGTTTTGAGCAGTGTTTGATTATTTCTCCACGCATTTGTGAGCTTCCCATATGGTTACTGTGGAGGAGGTTGATGGGATGTTTATTTGAAAATATTCGGTCAGTGTCTTGTGTAGTTCTGTCTTGTCAGGGTGCCAGGAATCAGACTGAAGTCCACAAGTCAAATAACAAGCCAGGAGTCAAAACCAGAGCTGGTAGTTAGACAAGCCGAGTCAGGAGCCAAAGCGAATAGTCAGACAAGCCAGAATCAGGAACAAGAAAAACAGCAGAGTCAGGAACAAGCCAGGGATCAGGAACCAGGAAGGACGTCAGGCAGCCAGGTAATACACAGGAACTCTCACAAACAGGTCTGAGACAATGCAAAGGCAAAGCATACTTAACAGAGGCCCTTTAAATAATAAGTGATGACATCACAATTCTGAGACTGCATCCTGTCTCACATGGATGATGCACACCAGTCTGGCCATAAAAGGAAGTGTAAGAAATGAGCAGCATCCCCCACAATGCACCATAGTCAGGAAGAGAGGTGAGTAAAATGGTTGCCAGCAGCACATGGCAAACAGGGAAAAAACCCTGACATGTCTTAATTAGGAAGTTATCTAAAAGAGTGTAATCTAAACGCCAGATATGTAATGTGACCGGGATGTCTGGTAAAAGGATGGAACATGTTACATTAACGTGGTCTGACCACATACTAGAGCCTATATTGTATGAGGCTCATTTTGAGTCCTGATGAGTCTGTAAATATGTAGTAAATTTTGGAGTATTTTTTGTGTGGTGAGGAATTGAAATTATAATTCTTATCCGACGGGTGGAGAGTTCTCCAGACGTCATGAACGGTGAGGTTGGTAAGAGTGGATTTGATTGTTTTATTTATGTGACTCAGTGTGCTAGTAATGCCAGTAGAGGAGTCTAGTGAGGGGTTTAAAGGGATGTTAAAGTCTCCTGCTAGGTACACTGTGCCTTTAGAGTTTTCCAGTATGAGGTTGGAGATCATTTTGACAAATTATGTTGACTCTGATTTGGTGTGTAAACATTGACCAGTGTTATTGGGTGTCCATACAGTGTACCCACAAGTAACAAATATTGACCGTTAGGGTGTTTTTCAATGTGAGTGGTATGCAATGGGACTGACTCATGTAAGAGTACACCCACTCCATACTTTTTGGAGGGGCCAGAGAAGTATGCTGTGGGATAAAGGGCATTGTGCCACTTTGGTTCCTGCCCCTTTTTGAAGTGAGTCTCTTGTAAGAATATAATTTGACTTTGTAGTTTATTGCGATCACGGAAAGCTATGGACCTTTTCCAAGGCTGTTTAGCCCCTTAGCGTTAATGGTTGTGAGGTTGAGGGCGTGGTCTTGGAACCTACTAGTCTTGGGAGTCGTCATGTGGAGGGAAGAAGAATAAAAAAATGAAAAAGTGAGAGTTAAGGATTAGTGATAATAGTGGGGAAGAAGAGGTTGGTTAGTAAAAGGATGGTAGGGTGGATTTAGTGTTGTGGGAAGAGAGGGAGGGAGAAGAAGAGAGAAGTAAGTAAAAAGCACTCTCAGCGGTGCTGTAGTAAGATCACAAAACAAGTACACAAGTATAACAAGCCTCTGTATTAAACAGTAAGGTAAATTAACAATAAGGTTAGTAACCCCACGGCTAACATAACATTCTTTTACGTATAATATAGTTGTGCCAATGATGCTCGGCACGGTATGATAAGGACGTCATAATAGGGAATGTGGGATTGGAGGGGGCATTTGGGGGATATAAGCAATCTTGGATGGCGTTAAATTGATGGGGAGGGGGTGCGTAGGAGGGCAGAGGAAGGTGCGTGGGAGGGGAGAGAAAGAGGAGGGAAGGGATGAGGAGTGGAGGGGGATGTCAGGCGTGTTTGAGGGGGAAGGTATACATTTAAAGCTATAGAGGGGCAGTTATGTCCCACCAGCCCTTTGGATGGTCCTCAGCTGTTAGTTAAGAGCTGGGTTTGTGGTGTCAGCCTGGACACGCTAACTGCGTCATAACCAATTTTGCAGCCCAAGGATAGTGTATTTCAGTGCTATACAACTTTCTGTAAAAGGATATATTGTTCTAATAAATGAGCGTGCCCTTCTTCACCATTTTCCCCAATTGTTATCTCAAGAAGCTGATCATACTGAAATATTTAAGTAAGAACCAAGCTACTCTAAGGCCACATTTATATAGTTGGCATTAATGAATTATCATTTGCTGCAAATTGCTAATTATTTTTTTTAATGATTAACTTCTTTCTGTAGTTTGCATTGGTGCAATTATTTTTGCTTTGCTCTTTCGAAATGTTGTCAACAGTAAATGAGAATTAGCGCCAAATATACACTGCGCAAAGTATCATTTCCCCCCTGCTGAATTTTGTCAAATACTTACATTTCCCACTAGCAGACATTAAGGGCTCCATGTACAAAGCAGCAGAAGCTGCTCTGGGGCCCTTGCGGGGCAGGTTCGCACATGCGATCCTGCTTCCCGCAATGTAAGAAGCAGCGTTCATTATACCGCTGCATCTTACACTCTAAGGTGGAGAAGAGAAATCACAGAGAGCTTGCTCGCTCTCGGTGATTGACAGTTCCTTGGTTGCGCGAGTGAACAGATTCGCTGTCTGTATGCAGCGAAAGCGTGCTGACAGCTTCTCAAGTTTAGGAGCTGTCTGCATACCTTTTGATACATGTGGGCCCCAGGCACAAATTGCAGACAAAGTAGTGTGTAAGTATACCCAAAACCAAATTACTTTGTACAGTGTGTAAGGTAAATATAATTTCATGTGTAAAATTAAACTCTTACAATCTGAATATATCCTGAGAAGTGTTAAAGAATCTTAATGCCATTTGTATATAGGCATAATGAGCATACTGGGCATGTTTGCTTGTTGATTATGATTGGGATAACTTTATATTTTGTAAGTATTTTTAAATGTTTTCCATCATTGGATGTAAAAAGAAAAGTGGAACTGTTTTTAACAGGATTTTAACATTTCTCATACTGTAACTTGTGAAACTGTTAATTGACAATGTTTTACATATTTTCAAAACCCATCTGTACTGATCACAATTTCAAAACAGAACAGGGTTTCTATATCTGTAAGAAGATTGTAGTTTTAAACTAACAAGACTGAACATAACATAACATAATTGCCAAGTGAAACACAGTTCCTAAAGATGAGACTATTTTACTTTATTCCTGAACATGCAGGTAATAATAAAACAATTGTTAAAAGGGGGTTGCTAAATTTAATTTCTTAATGTTCTGGATGGGTTTCTGGTTTCATGTCCTGCATAGCTGTAACGAAGGGTAAAACGGTTGATTTGTCCTTCTGAGTTTATTTGCGAGCCTGTAAAACGTAATGCAAAAGTATGTAAACTGGGTGAAAAACAGACAATGCAGTATTCGGAGAGTCTAAATTATAAGTGATTTACAACTGTTGATTATTGCCAACAATGTAAATGCAACTTAAAGATAACCCTCAGATGGAGGCTACTCCTCTAATGTATAACTTCTCTAAATATGTAAGCCGAATCCAGTCCAGGCGTCAGATAGTGTTTTAGTCAAGCCTTGTAGGAGACCTGCCAAATGATGGATCAGAGAAGGGAGGTGAATGATGCATCAGAGAAGGGTGGTGGCCCACCCTAAACAATATTTGAGCATATACCAAGCCATTTTCACCTCCAACAACAGCAAGTAAGAGATTTAAATAGACTTTCCTATGGTCCAGTTTCCAACCAACATCCACCAATGAATCTCTTTATGTTGCATCCATGCCATAACATGCATCAGATGGGCTGCATCATAATAAGAAGACATGTTTGGGAAGGCTAATCTCCCTATGCTCAATAACCTCTGCACAGTTCTCTTTCCCTGACACTTTGCTAAAATCCAATTTACCAAGCTGTACATGCATCTTCCTCAATAGCCCAACGTAATTGAAAGAAATTATTTCTGCAAAGTACACACCCAAATGTTTAATCGTCTTTGTAGACCATTGAAAAGCATATGTATCTATTTAGCTCATCCAGTCCTAGGTTTATCATGTGAGCTTCTTTTTTGGAATTGTTGATCTTATAATAGCTCACAGCCCTGAATTAAACCTGTATTAAACTAAAAACTCTTCCAAAACAGACTTCAGGGAAGGACAACAATAGTGTAACATTGTCTGCAGAGTGATTTTATAAATTGCTTTTGTTAGCACTCCTTTTATTAAGATATGTATGTACTGCCTAGGCTAGGGGCTCCAGGGCCGCCACTAGAAATTTACTTAACCATTGATCAGGCCCCCACCCCCCATTGACGTGCAATTTTTGACCAAGTGGCTAAAACGTATATGCACTTTATTCTTAAGTGTAGTCAAACTTGGAAATGTTGTAAAGGTAGTAACACACAGACACACTCATACACTGAAAGACACACTCACACATAAGGATTCACATATAGACATTCTAGCAGACACTCAAAGAAACCCACAAACAGACACTCAGCACTTGTTTACATTGACCTGACAAGTAATGGGGTAGACTACAGTTTTGTCAAAAGAGGAGATTTACAAGGCAAAATATGGAGTTCGGATTAACATTTTGTTAAGGAAAATGCCAACTATATGATGACAACAGCATGCAGTGGCTGAAAGGAAGGACCCTGAACTGCCTAAACAATAATTTAAAGGTTAAATGGTGGATTGGTGATTTCCGGAAAGGTCTCATTTTCTTAAAGTCTGTATAAAGATGTGAATAATCAGTAAGCAAATCAAAATATCCTAAAATGGAACAGACAATGGACACACACACACAAACACAAACTTGTACATACACCCAAGGAAACCCACAGAGACAGCCTCAGAAAGCACACAAAGACATATACACTCACAGACACCCACAGAAAACACAGACATTCACAGAAAGCACACAGACACATACACACAGACACCCACAGAAAACACACAAAAGAAATATATACACACTCACCCTCACTGAGACATCCACAGAAAACACACAGTCATGCACACACCCTCACAGAGACACCCACAGACATACATACACACACACACAAGCTCACAGAGACATCCACAGAAAACACGCAAAGACATACACACCCTCCCTCACAGAGGCATCCACAGAAAATACATAGACATACACACACACCCTCACAGAGGCTCCCACAGAAAATGCAGAGACATCCACAGAAAATACACAAAGACATACATACACACACCCTGATAGGGACACCTTCAGAAAATGCACAAATACATACGCACACACCCTCACAGAGACAGCCACAGAAAAAAAATACATACACACTCATAGAGACACCAACAAAAGCACAAAGACATAAACACAGACACCCACAGAAACACTCACAGGAGGTACAATTTCTGCACATTGCCATCCCCTAAATAAACAGTGTGTGACATGCATGATAAAAATTTGCAGAAATTTAGAGATCACTTTTTAAAGAATCAAATTTGTAAATGTGCAAACAAAAATATTTCTGTGAATTCAAAATTGTACATTAATGATCTGTCAGAATGGGTAGATGAAGTGTTAAGTTAACCTGTCTTATTTCAAACACTGAGCAATCTTAGTCTGAGAGTATAACATTTTATGCAGATGTAAAAGTGAGTGAGCAATAACAGATATGTATATATACAAATAGTAGGGTGGCAATGTGCACAAAAACTATAAGGTACCAGATAAAGTAGCTTGAACTAAGAATACCGGGTTGTTGAATAAAGGATATAATTTGTTCATGGTGATTGCGAGTACAGGAGGTAAGAGTGCTGGCAGTACAGCAGACTGCGTTCAGAGCTGCAGCGTGGATCGTCTGTGGGAGAACAGGCGAAGTCTGATCCAGCAGGGAAGACTGGCAGCGTAGAGACCGTCAGAGGCCTGCGTTGCGGCTGTAGATGACATCACCTACCGATCAGCTGCGAACTGAGAGACGTTACGGAGGCAAATGAACAGGATTTCTATCTAGCTGGAAAGCAAACTGCACAGGCAGAGAAAAGGTAAACTTCCTGAAAAGTTATAGAATAGAATGAACTTGAATTAGTAAATATCCACAACAAAGGCTTAGTGGAATATGGCTATGGAAAGCCACTCAATACCAAGCAATGCTCGTTAGTTAAGGCATCTTCTTATAGGATGTTGGAAAACAAAGATAACACCCACTTAAAGACACAGGTATGCAGGATGATGTGACATAGCTCCCCCCTAAAGGAACCACTCTGGGGTTCATGAATGTGGACAGTCTGGATTCCGTCGATGGAAAAGAGATACAAGTTGGGGTGCTGAAAGGTTAAAGGAGGGCTCCCAGGAATCATCTTCAGAGGGTTAACCTTTCCAATGATCCAAGTACTGAAGATGTCCAACAATTTTTTGTGAGTCCAAAATACTGTGGACTTGAATTTCACGATCAGGTTTAATGGGTATATGATGGTCTAATTGTTGCTGTCCAGATCTGAGAGATTTATAAGGTTTTAATAGCGTCACATGAAAAGTGGGATGTATTTTGTATTCCGGAGGTAAATCCAGGGTAACAGCGTTAGGGTTAATGATGTTCTTTACTAGAAAAAGGTCCTATGAAGAATCTGTTGAGTTTATTAGTTGGTGTGGAGAGTCTTACATTTTTGGTAGACAACCAAACTAGATCTCCTATGACGTATTCAGGTGCAGGTCTTCTTCTTAAATCATAGTATCTTTTTTGTCGATTTTGGGCACTCTTAATGTTGTCAGCCAGTATGGAAAAAGTTTCAGCTATGGTGTTGGTAGTGTCATTAACCACTGGACAGGTGCTTTGTTGTTCTGGGTATAGATGGAAAGTCGGGTGATATCTGAAATTAGCAAAGAAGGGACTAGTTTTAAGGGCTGTATGATGTGAGTTGTTTTAAGCAAACTCTGCTAATAGTAGGAGCATGGACCAATTATCCTGTTGGTGTGTGGTATAGCATTGTATATATTCTTCTAACCATTGGTTAGTTCGCTCAGTTTGACCATTTGTTTGAGGGTGAAAAGCGGTGCTCAACCTCCTTTCAACACAGAACAAAGTTCTCTCCAAAGTTTGGAGGTAAATTGCTAACCTCTATCAGTGGTAATTGAAGTTGGATGACCATTAAGTTTCATAATGTTATTGATTAATAATGTTGCTGTTTCCATTGATGTTGGTAATTTATAGAAAGTGAAGAAGTGTGCCATTTTTGTGAATAGATCTACTACTACCATGATGGTCTTATTTTTATCTGACAGAGGTAACTATACGATAAAATCGATAGTGATATGTGTCCAGGATTTTTCCGGTATTGATAGAGATAATAAATATCCTGCGGGTTTTCTCTTATCGATCTTACAAGTAGTGCATGTTTCACAAGATTGGATATATTCTTTGGTATCATGTACCATATTAGGCCACCAGTAAGATCGTTTGAGAAGTTTTATGGTTCTTTGAATCCCTGGATGTCCAGCGAGAGAGGAGTCATGCACATATTGTAAAAGAGAATTTCTTAAATTTGGCGGAACATAGAGTTTATCTCCATAGAAAGATAATCCTTTTGGATGTTTACTTAACTTTTGTGTAGAGGTAGTTTTATCCTTCCTATGTTCATCTTTTAGAAGCTGATATATTCCAGTATAAAAACTTAGGAAGTGTTATTTGGAATTATTAAGTTTACTAGGCATCCTTGAGGAGATCTGCTTTAGCATTTTTGGATGCTTGTAAGTTATATTATAGGAGAATCTGGAAAAAAACAAACTCCATCTTACTTGCCTAGTAGTTAGTGTGCGATGGGTTTTTTAAATACTGAAGATTCCGATGATCTGTGTAGATTTGTATTGGAAACTCTGTTCCCTCTAGAAGATGTCTCCAATGTTCGAGTGCAGATTTCATAGCAAGAAGTTCTTTTTCTCCCACTTGATAATTCAATTCAGATGGTGTCATTACTCTTGAGTAGAATGCTACTGGATGTAACAGTTCATGTGGGTTTTGTCTTTGAGAGAGTATAGCACCTATAGCGTAATTGGAAGCATCCACTTCCAGTATATATTAAAGTTTTGGGTTAGGGTATTTTAAGATTGGTGCTGTGGTGAAAGAAGTCTTAAGGAATGATAAGACTTTATCTGCTTTTGGAGTCCAATGGTAAGTTGTGTTACTATATAAAAGACAAAACAAAGGGGCGCCTCTCATGTGTAGTATCATCAAATAAGCACAAAGCCACAGAAAAAAGTCAAATGGGTACTCACAAGGCTCTGGAGCACACCTATGTGCTTGTAGGGTCAGGCTGCAGATTTTATCAGGTGTGACAGCTCTCCCACAGATCAGTCATTAACTGTAGTAGAAAGATAAAACACAGGAAAAGCACCAAATTGTGCAGATCACAAAGGATATGGTGTTTGACTTAGCACAAAGGAAGATTGGGTACTCACATGTTAGATGAGCACACTTATGTGCTAGTAGGAGCAAGCTGGCATATTATGGTAAGGTGTGTCAGCTCACCACCAAGGGACTTTTCCTTAGGATGCAATATCCAAAAGTGGCAGACTTCTGTGTGTTAGGTGCAGGCAGGTAAAATCACTCACAAGAGTATTTTTACAAAATAAAAAATACTATTTATTAAAAACAAATTAAAATACATGTACAAAGGAGTGAACTAGGGGCATACAGTCAAGCCCCCTGTAAATACAACGCGTTTCTCGGCTCATACGCCGTTTCCTCAGGCATCAGCATCATTAGCTTTGTTGAGGTCTGTTAGTGGTTTTGCAATTTTAGCAAAGTCTTTGATAAATTTTCTATAAAAGTTTGCGAAACCTAAAAACTTTTGTACTTGTTTTTTTTAGTGGGAGTTGGCCAGTCTTGTATCACCTGAACTTTTATTTGTTTCCATTTAAATATCTTTTGGTGTTATGTGATAACCAAGAAAAGTTATGTCTTTTGTGTGGAAGATGCATTTTTCTAATTTTGAATATAACTGATGAGAATGAAGTCTGGAGAGGACAGTTCTAACGTGTTTTATATGTTCCTGTAGATTGGATGAATATATCAGAATATCATCTAAATATATAACAATACAGGTGTCGAAGAGGTCTCTGAAGATATCAATAAACCTCTGGAAGGTTGCTAGGGCGTTGCAGAGGCCAAAAGGCATCACCATATACTCATACAATCCGTACCGAGTACGGAGCGCCGTGAGCCACTCATCCCCAGGTCAAATGCGGATTAAATTATAAGCACCTCCTAAATCAAGTTTGGTGTAAACTGCCCTTTTGTTGAGTTCTCTATAATCTACTATTGGTCGTAGAGTGCCATCTTTATTCCGTAAAAAAAATATTCCCGCACCTGCTGGGGATGTTGAGGGTCTTATAAATCCCTTTCGCAGGTTTTCATTTATATAGTTTTTTAGTTCTTTAAGTTCAGGTTCGTATAAGGGGAATATGTGTCCATACGGAATATCTGACCCAGATATAAGTTCAATTGGACAGTCGTACAACCTATGTGGTGGTAATATTTCTGCTTCTTTTTTGCTAAATGCTTGACTAAAATCCTGGTATTGGTTAGGAATAGTACAATCAGTAATAGCCAAAATTGGGACTGTGGGGAAACAGGTGGTCTTACAATAGGATGACTGGAACTTTTTTTTTGTCAGACCACTGTATGGAGGGCTGGTGTAACCTTTAGCAGTATAGATCCAGTACTATTGGAGAAATGGGGGAATTGAGTACATCAAAGGATATGTATTCCCGGTGGTTATCATCTGTAATTATTGTGCGGATCTCCAATTCTTTGTGAGCTTCCCCAAATGCAAGATTTAAGGATGCCAAATATAGGGTTACATCCAAGTCTTTCTAATATAGAAGCAAATTTTTGTATTTCATTGGCATAATTATTTTGCACCATGGAGTCCATACCATGTCCTGCAATGGACATTTGAAGTTTTCTCCAATTCTAGTAGTTTTCTTTGTGATTAGACACCAATTTTTTTTTTGATGAGCCAAATTTTTCTTTCTAACAAAGTAAACTGCTAGCCTTGCTACAGTCAGTAGTGAATGCTAGGCAAAACACACAACATGCTTGCTGGTGCTCCATCTGATTCAGTCATTTATTAGTTTTTCACACCCATTTGATGATTTTGTGTACAGAAGGAATTCACTGAATGATCGATCTTTGAAATCCTTGTCTATGAAGGTAATCATTTCCTTTAGTTCTCTTTCTTTACTTTTTTTAAGCCGCAGATCACAATCTTCTCTCTGTCTTTGTCTTAAAGTATATCTGGCTAAATGGGATCATTCCAATTTAATTCTTCTATACTTAAATATTCCATACTTATATATTCCATATTTTCTGAAACGTTAAGAGCAGGCACAGTTACACTTTCTACTTGTGGATGTTCATCATCAGCCCGGGGCTGGTGACAGACGTGCTGCAGCTAGGGACCTCCTCTTCTGCATCCACATATTCTTCACTGAGATTCTCAGTACTTTCTGTTTCTTAAAATACTTTAATAATTTTGTCTTCAGTTTTTCTTCGTCTTGTTCTCGTTTTCTCTTTTTCTTCCTTTTCTGTGAACTAGACTTATGCTGATACATTTTGAATGAATTTTATTACAAAATAAAAGTTATTTGAAGGAGAGACCTGAAAACAAAAGGGCCTTATGGCGCAGAGTTAAGGAATATCTACCCCATCTAAAAGCTAACAAAATTAATCCCACATTATCAAAACAAGTGTCAAGAAAATAAAACACAGGAAAACAAAGGGCTAGAGTACAAGCGGAGTGCTAAATTAACCCACAATTCCAAGTGGCTGGTTATTGCCACTGCGTGTTCGCAGTAGCAATTAGCGCTCAGCAAATGTCTGGTTAATTTTCTAAAAGTGCCCCAAATGCCCTCAAAATATAGGGCATTATAGTTTTTAATTTAAAATAAATGAAGATTTTTTTTTAATGGAAAACAACAGTTTTTGGAGTCTAAAGTTGGTCTGAGTAGGGTGTTAGAAAAAAACAGCACTGAAAGTGCCTTTACATTGCGGTCTATGGGAACTGTGTGTTCCCTGTAAATATATATGTTACCTTATCTTATAGAAACTTTTATTCTTAATAAATTATTTTTCTTTTTAAACAATTTTTCTTTATAGACTGATCTATTCACAATGATGAATTAAATCATACCTAGAATTCAGACCATTTGGTATCCAAGTCTTTAACCTGAATATCCAAAATATCTCCCTTTTACTTAAGGTTTTCTCTACATCACCGAGATAACAAAAGGTGATAAAGCCATTGTAAATGGCGAAACGCGTTGATGGGAACAGAGCATTGTCACACGACTAACATTGTACTACTGATTCGAAGGATTATCACAGATTCATCAAGGAACTACTTTTCAAGCCTAAAACTCTGCACAGAGTAAATGATTCTGATACAAAACTGATCTTCTTTCCGTCAGTACCGACGTAACGTGTGACGTCACCAGCTGCACGGACACCTGTGTCTTGCCACAAGAAGATCACATCAAGCTCAGAAGGGAGCAGGTAGGCACACAGAGGTGTAGCAGCCCTGTAGTGTGGTTGATTGGTACACACTTCACCTGTTGTATATGTCACACTTCTACATACGCATACCTTGAATTGGAATACCGTTACACAAACTTTTGGTTTGTATCTATAAGGAACTCTGTTAAAATACAGTGCATCAGATACAAGGTTGGATCTTTAACATCATTAAGTGAATTCTCACCTCTATTTTAGTTTTTCTTACGTACTGTAGGTGGCATTGTGTGCATGTGATAACATACACTACAAATATACTTCTACAATTTGAACATGATTTATTTTTTAACTCAGGGCTGTTTCTAGAGGTTTTGGCTCCCAGGGCAAAATTCCAAAATGCGTCCCCCCAACCCACACATTTTAAAGTGCAACTTTTCCCTGTCTTCCTTCCATGTCTCACCGCAATTTAATTTTAATTTCAATGTGTAAAGTGTACATAAAATATAATTACAATACAACAGATAACTTGCAGACATACATACATATCCACTCACATACATAGACAGACACATCTGCACAAAGATGAATAGACAAACACATATAGACACAAACACATACAGACACACATATGCATGCATACAGAAAGTAAACACACAAACACAAAGTTTATATTTTTTGTTTACTTGATGTGGATTAAAGCTAAAATAATTCAATTTGATGTAATTTTTTCTCATGCAACTCGTTAAAATTGTCACTTTCCTCATCACGCACACAGCAGAACACAAGCCCATCTATGCAAGGAAAAATGCAATAACAAATTGCTTTGTACATATATATACATCATATATATATATATATACTCCTCCATCAATCAGTAGATTATAATATTAATTTCTGTTAGTTGGAAAAGTTTAATTTCAAAATTTCTATGTTATTTTAACATTTCACTTTTAACTGAAACTATGCATTGCTTTGATTCCCTATTTCCCAACATAAGAACATCAGAAGGGCAGACTGATAATGCATTGACCCTAGAGGAAGATACACAGCAGCAGATAACCAGTCATCTCTCATCTTCCTTGAGACAACAATGCCATAATATTTTCTAGGGGGTCTGGTGTGCAGCATTATGAAGCCCTGACCTTAGCAGGGTAAAGCAGGATAGCCAGCAGAGACTGAGGTGGAGGGGTTATTAATTTATATATGTTTAAACAGAAATCCTGTTTAAACTTAGATAAATTAATAACCCCCCTTGGTGTGGGCCACCTCAGTCTCTTCTGCCTATCCTGCTTTACCCTGCACATAGTGCTGCAGCCTGCAGGTCTCTGATTGACAATGCTGGGGGCAAGAACAGAACAGTTAAAGGATTGAGCAAGCAAAAGACAAGTTTATGGGGGATATGTTACCCGGTTCCTACTCCCATGCCCGGTATGGTATGTTCAAATCTACATTGATCTATAAAACAATATGCTCCTGAGCCTCCTATTATATCTGGATCTCCTGCGGGGATTTATGCCTTCAGTGGTTTCCACCCGGTCCTACCATGACCCAACATGTTGCTCCTCCACTGCTGTCCTGTTTCCCGCACACTACTCCACCTCTTGACTCAAGTTCTCACACTAAATACAAGAGTGGGAATTTAGGAGGTGAAATAGTGTGCAGGAGTCAGGAGACAGCAGTGAAGCTGAAGCAACATGTGGTGCTGCGGTCGGAACGGGTGGAAACCCCTCACTATGCTATAATTTTTTTTCCAAATGACAGGGACTTAAGGATGTGCCTGTGCGTTAGTGTCCCTGGCACCATGGGCAATTTTCCAGTTCTTCAAGTCCTACCCCTGCCACGTAAACACTTATCACACCTCCGGTAAAAAAAATATTAGATTGCCAATGGGGAGGGTGAGCGCTATTTCCCTAGATCACCAGGCAGCTGCAAAACCTGCTGGCTGGCTGCCTGCTATAAAATTGCGCCCCCTACTAGGGGCCTGGGGCGCAATAAGGCGACTGCCTAATAGGCCTTATCTGGCTGTATAACCAATTGTCAGTACAGCAACTCAGGAGTGTAGTGCACGTGAAGACAGGGTCCTGCCAAGTTCCCCCAATTCCAATAATAGATACAGATTTTTCCACAGCACTGTGTCTTTCAAAAATGCTTTATTCTCTGTAAATTACAGGCATACACACAGCGATGTTTCGAGTGTTGCCACTCTTACTCATGCCTTATCTGGCTGGGAGGGAGCCGGAGTGGAAGGGGAACTTACCGGCTATTCCTATTCTAGACTCTGGAGTGGGGCCATTCTCTTCTAGACTGCCTAAGCTCGGCGGCATTGCCTCACCTCGCTCGCTCTCACTGCAGCCGCCAGCAAGTGCAACGCCATGCCCACACTGACAGAGACAGCAGACAGACTAGTGTGTACACATTCATGTACAGGCACGGGAAAAATGAAACAACTTCCTCCCGCGCTTTCTGCCTGTCTCTCAGTGCTCTGACTTCCGCCGCCCAAATTCACTAGCGCACTGCCACATTTAGCTCAAAAAAAAAAACATTTCTTGTTTTTTAAATAAATATTTTTTTTAAAGTGTTCCCTATTGCGCCCCAGGCCACTGCCCGGTCTGCCCGCCCCTATAAACGGCCCTGTTTGAACTCCTTTCCTGTTACAAATGACACAAAGTTTTGTTCCATTTTACATATTTGCAAGCTTTACAATCTCTAAAGGTTCATTTATATGTTCCATTACTGGATAACCATGAACCTGTTGTTCTCATGTTTTTCAGAAATGTAGGAGATACTCTATTTCCTATAGTCAATCCTTTTCTGTAGGAGTACCTACATCCTCTTTTAACAATTTGTCTTAAGTCCTCATCAGCTGTCAGCATTTGTATATGCTTTTTAATTATATCACAAATTTGATAATATTGTGGAGTGTAGGTAGTAACAAAAGTGGTTAAATCTTTATCTTTCTTAGCTAACTTGGCTCTATCAGTATTAATCAGGACTTCTCTATCTTCTACTTTACCTTCAGTTTTTACTGTTTTTCTTACATTCTTTGAAAAAACTCTTTGTTTCAAATGATTCTCCAATCTTACTAATTCTGTATTCATTATTTTTTCAGACAAGCAATTTCTTTTAATTCTGATGAATTGCCCCCCCTATTGTGGATTGTTTCTATTGACATGCAACAAAGCATTTCTAGATATTGTTTCCTATATAATGCAATTTCCACTGTATTCTTCTCTATATTAGATTTTAGTAGAATATCCAAATACATTTTAGGGATAATTCATTATCATTAATATACTCGCTAAAGCTTCCTAATTCATCCTTTGTTCCTCCCCAAATGAAAAACATTGTCTATGTACCGTTTGTATATTATAATTTTGACCTAAATTTGTTCAAATATCCATAGATGTGGGACTGCTCCCACCAACCCATATAAAGATTGGCATAGGAGGGACAAATTTAGCCCCTATAGCAGTCCCACATCTTTGGAGATAGATTCCATCAAAATTAAAATAATTATAACTCAACAGAAAGTCTGCTACCTTTAACACATATGTTTGAAAGGCTTCAGTATTATTACTGTGATAGAAAAAAAAGTTACTCAAGGCTAATAGGCCTTTTTATGTGGTATTGAACTGTACAATGCTGTTAAATCTACAGTTAACCATGTATAGTGTTTTCCCCAATGTACCTGTTTGTTATCTATATTAGTAGTTTTGTTTCATTAAGGTAACTTGATAGTTCACAGACCATTGGTTTCAATATTAAATCTAATCCCTGAGACAATGGTTCTAGCAGAGAACTAACCCCTGAGACAATAGGCCTTCCCTTTATATCATCTAGAGATTTGTGCACTTTTGGGAACAAATGAAAAACTGGTATTATAGGATATTGTACAGATAAAAATTTGAGTGTTTTGATTAATATATTTCTGGAATTAACGTTCTTCCAATAATCTACTAAGTTTATTTTTTATAATTTTCAGTGGGATCACACAATAACTCTTCATAACAAATTGTCTCATTGCTTATTTTCTTGTAAAGCCCATACTACTATACTACCTATCTTGTCTGATTTTTTTAAATTACTATATCCATTCTTTTGCTTAGTTGGTCTAATATTTGGTGTTTATTTCTGGTAAGATTCTGTCCCATTCTCCTATATGTTTGATAGTATAGTTTAGTAAGGTCAAATTCAACCCTTTGTTAAAACTCCTCTAATATGGAACCTGTATGGGATAAAAAATAGATTTTCGGTTTGAAACCTGTTTTTCCCTCTTCCATCAGGGATACCTCTTTTATTTCTTTACCTTGTAATTCTCTTAATGTCTCTACCATACACATCTCAGAGAAATCTAAATTTATATTGCTCTCTAGTTTCAATGTTTCTTTTTGAGATTTAGTTAAAGGTATATTAGTGAGATTTATCACTAGGACATCTTGTATTTGTTCCTCCCCTTTACTGTTCTCAATTGATACCTTTCTCTTGTGTTGGTATTGATGTAATGGGATCTATTCCTTTTATTTTTTCTACCCCTCTCCTTTTCTTTCTTGTGAGCTGCCTGGCACTAAAAAAGCCAGATCCAACTTATTCTTGACAGTCATAGGCATCTGTTTTAGATCTGGTGTCCCTTCTTTGGAACCTGTATGGGATAAAAAATAGATTTTCGGTTTGAAACCTGTTTTTCCCTCTTCCATCAGGGATACCTCTTTTATTTCTTTACCTTGTAATTCTCTTAATGTCTCTACCATACACATCTCAGAGAAATCTAAATTTATATTGCTCTCTAGTTTCAATGTTTCTTTTTGAGATTGGGAATGAATAAATTCATCTTCTTTTTTCAAGAAATGTTTTTAATTTTTAGTTAAATATTGAATAGTTGTGTTCACATCTAGAAGATTTTAAAAAAGTTAAGAGAGACTTGTGGTACAAAGTTTAAGCTATAATTTAAAACATATTCTTCTTCTTTAGTTAAAGGTATATTAGTGAGATTTATCACTAGGACATCTTGTATTTGTTCCTCCCCTTTACTGTTCTCAATTGATATCTTTCTCTTGTGTTGGTGTTGATGTAATGGGATCTATTCCTTTTATTTTTTCTACCCCTCTCCTTTTCTTTCTTGTGAGCTGCCTGGCACTAAAAAAGCCAGATCCAACTTATTCTTGACAGTCATAGGCATCTGTTTTAGATCTGGTGTCCCTTCTTTTATTTGATTTAGATACAGTTCCGCTTTCTATATTACCTTTATTACTATCATTCCTGAATTGATTTGTATTTATATTCTTACTTGTATCTTTTTAACTCTGTTTTTTTAACTGGACTGGAATCTTCCTTCCCACTCCCTATATCTGTGTCTCCCTCTTCTACAGTCTCAACGTCTGTATCAGAGAATGTTACTTTCTTTCCTCTGGATCTAGATCTGCTTCTACCTCTATTGTTTCTCCTAGATGTTGGACCTATCCCTTCGTTGCCATATATGTATGGATTAAGTCTAATCAGCCCAATCTCTGAGTTACTTAGTGTGCTTATTTTTCATTATATCGTCTTCAGTTTCATCTATAGTGTTATGTAATATCTTATCAACAGGGCCAGCCCTAGCCATTGCGGATTCCAAAGTAGGGCCCCCTTTCACTCCGCCCCCAAATCCGCAAAAAAAAAGTTTGAAACTAAATAAGTTCATGTACAAATTTTTATTCAAAATACAAAATCCACAAATGTGGAGCACTATAACATTGTATATATTGCAAATGCATACCATTTGTACTAGTAATAGTAATAATAATAATAATAATAGAAAGAGCTCCTGACACCCTACATCCCATCCCGTTCACTTAGGTCAGCCAACGCATCTCTCCTCTCAGTGCCAAGAATAAGGACAAACTCAGGCTCCAGAGCATTCTGCCACGCTGCCCCTACTATCTGGAACTCTTTACCGTGCGCAATCAGAGAGGCACCGTCCTTACAGACTTTAAAAAAAAAAAAGCTAAAGACCCACCTCTTCCATCAGGCATTCAGTCCGCTTATCTGACCTTCAGAAGCTCCTAACTTTTATGTCTTATGTTGGTATATTTGTAAAGTGCTTTGAGTCTCACAGGGAGAAAAGCGCTATATAAATCGCAAATTATTATTATTATTATTATTATACTCGTAATAGTAAACAATAATATTTCTGTATACAATTGATTATGGCAGTTATGCACAAGGACAGTTGACTATAACTGTGCTAGGCTAGGCCTTAAGTAAATTTCTTTTTATTTATGACAACAATGTTATTACAGGCAGAGATAGTGATTCAAAACCTCAAGTTTCAACCCAAATATATAATTATACATACCTACCATGATAGATACATACAGGTAACGATAATTCTTTGATCAAAAAGATGTATAAACATACATACAAATAAAGCTTTTAGAAATACAATAATATAAAATACATTTTTAAGTCTTAATACTAAGGTTACATGACAGAACTTCAGTTTGATATTACATTTGAATGTAACCTTTATTATAATAAAAGTTATGGTCTACTCTTTGAGGCCCATTTATCAAGCTTCGAATGGAGCTTGAGGGCCTGTGTTTCTGGCGAGTCTAAAGACCGCTACTCCATAACCCTGTCCACCTGTTCTGAGCAGGCGGACAGGAATCGCAACAATTCAACCCGATCAAGTACGATCGGGTTGATTGACACCCCATGCTGGCGGCCCATAGGCCGCGAGTCTGCAGGGGGCGGCGTTGCAAAAGCAGCTCTTGTGAGCTGCTGGTGCAATGTTGAATACGTAGAGCGTATTGCTCTCCGCATTCAGCGATGTCTGTCGGACCAGGTCCGACAGACATTTGATAATTCAGCCTCTTTGACAGTAAAATAAGATAGATAAATAAAATAGTTTCAAGGACTACCTGACCAGTTTTTCAAACAATTCCCTTAAAAAGGGACCTCAAAATATATATTGAACCACTAACAAGAACATTTGAGAGGGCAATTATCCTAATATAAAGAGAACAAGAAGTATGCCAGCATCATTTAAATCACTGAGAGTTGAGCTGTTGATTGTTGGAATGATGACAAAATTGATAAGATAAAGAAAGGCAAAGAAATGTACTTTATAGGTTAAGAATGGATAATGGTTTGAAGACTACCTGACCAGTTTCTCAAACAATTTTCTTAAAAAGGGACCTCAAAATATGTATTGAACCACTAAGAATAACCTTTGAAAGGGCAATTACTCTATAAAAGATAACAAGAAGTATGACATTAGTCATCATCAGTTTAATATCATTACAATTATGACAGAAAATCTTACAACCTTAGAACAAGTTTCGACATGTTACACAACAGTAAAATATAACTATGATGATGACAGGTACAAAGTGTGAACAATAGAGATGTAGTTGGTGTGGATTTAACAGGTATAGATTTTTGGAAATGCTCCTAAACAACTGCTGATACATTATCTAGCTTGCAACAGTTTTACATAAGGGATCATGCATTTTTCATTTTTGGCCTCTTTAATGTATTATTGTATCACAAGATCAAAACTTACTAAGCAGTTCTACTAAACCCAGAAAAAAACATATGTTGTGTGGGCAACCAAGATGCTCAACAGAAACTCCAAAAATTAATATTGTTTCAGATAAATACTGTACAATTGAAAAGAACATTTTTTGAAGACTACCTGACCTGTTTTACATTAAAACATCCTTTAAAAATGAATGATATATATATTAATCCACAAACAATATAAATACAAGAAGTATACTACTTTCAGTTATCCATGAGAGTTCACTTTAAATAGGCATTTTATTTGTATATAAAAAAAAGGCAATCAATGTCAGTGACATTTTAGTAATGAACTGTGTATTTTGCCTAATTTGTTTAATAAAAAAAATAAAACAAAATACCATATACAGCCAAGCACATTTGATTTAAAGTTATTTATAATTGTTTAAAGACTAATTTTTCTGACTTACTTTTCTGCAAATTCCTTTAAAAGTGGTTCAAAAATTAGCCCTCTGGCTTCTTCAACTTCAATTGACAATACTGCCAGTGGCGGCTCGTGGGTTATTCAAATGGGGGTTCACGGATCAGTTATGTAAAATATATATATATATTACACACACACACTGTATATTAAAAAATAATATATATATATATATATATATATATATTACATATAATATATATATATATTTTTATATATATATATATATATATATATATATTACACACACACACACTGATGCATAACAATTTTTTTTACATCTGTAGTCCTAGACTACAGATGTAAAATAAAAAAGAAATGTTATTCATCAGTAAAGAATATACATAACAAATGTAGTAAAAACGTTTTACATTTTAGAAATCTTCACTGCTGTAATTCTCCCTGATCGGCTACACTGAACTGCTCTACTTGCTAAGTTGCTACTGTTGCAGTCTACACTCTATCTTTATGCTGTAATAAGATCTGGAGTGAGTTTTTACCTAAGTAGATATAATGATAAAGTAGGATAGTACTACTTTATCATCATATCTACTTAGGCAAAAACTCACTCCAAATCTTATTACAGCATAAAGATAGAGAGTGTAGACTGCAACAGCAGCAAGTAGAGCAGTTCAGTGTAGCCATTTAGAGAGAATAACGAAGACTGAAATAGGTTGTAAGTCAAGCAGGTATTGGCTTTAAATGGAGACATACCTTGATTAGCAGTGCCAGTGTTTGTTCCACACGTGCGCAAGTCTGCAGCCCCTACTTCCCTGACCACCAGACCGCTCTCTCAGTCTCTCATTGGCTATGTAATTAGTTCCTAGTCTTAGAAGCTCCCCCTGCTGCCTGCACATAGAAATGGCCCAACTCGCACACTGAAAATTGTGCGATTAGCAAAGGTATAGGCTCTGTTATGGGCGGAGCAGCAGGCTTATAGAAAAAATGTGCAAAGGGCTATAGCAGGCTATACCTCTCTACCGCACGTGCGGTAGAGAGGTATATAAAAGGATTTTTTTTAAAATTAAACTGGACAGTAGACATGGAACCTTCTTTGGCAGAATAAATATAATTTTTCCAATAGGGGGCTATGGGAGAAATTATATTTATTCAGCCAAAAAAATGATTTTCTTTCTTTTTTTCCCCAGAGGGCTCACGTGCGGTTGGGATCATATGGGGGAGCCTCCACTGAATACTGCTAGATTATTTAGCCTATCTTGTCCCATATTAGACCTCAAATAATTTTTAATTACTTTAATTTTAAAAAGCTTCTTTCTCCTGACGCAACTGTTACAGGGATTGTTAACAATATTCTTAGAGCATTAAACAAATTTGGGCAGCAGGAGGATATGTCATTATTTAAAATAAAATCTAGAATTTTTAACGGCTTACCCATGAAATCTGATGGAATCATAGGCCTCATAGCCTCTATCTCTTCAACAAGCATAAGACCATCAATATCTTTGATTTTAGATGTTTCCACTGGGGCCTTTCAGGTTTTTGTTTTGTAAGTGCAGCTTGTAGATGTAGATCTTTGGAATATTCATGGAATTTAAATAAAAATCCAAAAAACTCAAAATGTTTTTTAATTTGAGCAAAACGTGGCTGCAAAGATTGAATTGCCTTATCGCATATTTGATTAAAACATTGAACTTCATCCTTAGCATCAAAATATGGCTCATCTGAAGACTCATAACTGAAATGGCATTTTCTTTTCTTTACTTTAATCTTTTTATTGTAATTTGTTTATCTCTAGAGCATCAGCAAGCTCATTAGCATCTATGAGTGTCTGGTCAAAACCCTTTTCTCTATATTCTTTTAACCAACTGAGGAGTTTTTCAAATGTTGGCAGGCCAGTAGATATATCTATTGTTTCGCGTTGCAATCCCTTACTTATAAGGTTGACTTTGTACAACAGATTATACTAAAGAACTAATGAAACAACAAATTTGTAATCTTTAAGGTGATTAGCCAATGACTCTGCTTCACTTCTACATACAGAATCATCTGATGTCTCTGCTATTTCCACAAGAGCATCATATATTTCCCCAGCTTGAAATTGCATAGCTTTAACGCTATCAATGTGACACTCCCACCTCGTTTCACTAAGGGGTTTGACAGTAAGCCTAAATACACATTTCTGTGAAACTGCCCATCTTTTTGTTGATGCTGAAAACAAAGTAAATATCCTTTGAAGTATGTCAAAAAAAGGTCTCAGCCTCAGAACATGTTTTAGCCATGTCACACAAAACTAAATTATAATTATGACAGGCACAAAGTGTGAAAAATGCCTGTGGATTATCTTTTAGCAAACGATCTTGAACACCCTGTTCTTTTACCTTCATATTGGAGCCATTGTCGTAGCCTTGACCCCTTATATCTTGAATGTCAAGACCTAAATTTTCAATTTCCTTTTTGACTGCATTAAAGCGATCTTCACCAGTACTGGATTCAATTGTTAGAAATTTAATGAAATGCTCATAAACGCCAGTTGATACATTGTCTATTCTGCCATCAGAAACATATCTAATTGTTATGGACATTTGCTGTTGATGACTTTGATTTGGTGTGCAGTCTAAAATTATTGCATAATATTTTGTAGCTTTTACACGGTTTATTATGTTTCTTCTAACTGCATTTCCCATAACCCCAAGTAACTCATTTTGAATAGTTTTACCGAGATAGTGGTCATGAATTTTGTCATTTGAAACCTATCTAATGTGTTCTTGTATCACAATATCAAATTTACCAATTAGTTCTACTAAACCAAGAAAATTGCCATTGTGTGGGTGTCAAGTATTATGGAACTGTAATTTCAAGTTCCTAAAAGAGAGAAGGTAAAATAAGGTTTTGAATCCAACTGTAGAAATTAAACAAACATTGTGAACAATGTTTCTATATATCATTCAGTATTGAGATGTGGCAGAGTTGTTGCTTTAAGGAATCTGGCAACATATGATATGGAGGATCATAAAGAAAGCAACAACCCTAACCTTATTGTTTGGTGTTATTAATATGTGTAAGCATCTCTATTGTCATTAGGTGGCAGCAATGTATGACAAATACATAAACATAGCACCAATTTAAAGGAAAGTTTGTATACAAAATAAGTTAGATTAGACTTTAAGTATTAAAAACTTGCATGCATCATTAAGTAACATATAGTATCGAGTTGGAGATAAACTATGAGGTTTAGCAGAGCTAGTTTGGGGTGAAAAGGTCTTACTTTATCTCCAGGGGGAGGAGAAGCCGTGACACAATGCTACTGCAGTGAGAGCCGCTGTCGGTCTGAAGAGTCGGCGTGTGACGTCACCGCTTGTGTGTAGGAGGGCTGACAGGGAGGATGCAAGCTGGAATGGCTGAGAGGAAAACACTCGATCAGCGTTTGCAGGATAGGTGTTGATATCCAGAGCAGGTTAGGTTGTGAGACGGCCAGCAGTCTTCCAAGGTAAACGAAGTAGGTGATAATTCAAGAGGAAGCTCAATATCAAATACGAGTAAATTCCTTCAAAGAGTCAAAGGATTCAAGAGCAAGCAGGCTAAGCAATTGAGATGAGAGCACAAAATTACCAAGCACTGAATGATTAGTGGGAGGCATTTTTATACAGGTGCACTAAAAGTAACACACCTCCCAGTTAAAGGGATAGAACATGTCGTAAAGGGGATAATATATATGACAGAACTCCCCCCCCAAGGATCCACTCAGGGGATCAGGGCTTGGGTCGGTCAGGATGGAACCGATGAAACAGGGAAACCAAACGCTGTGCAGAAACATTGGCAGCAGGTTCCCAGAAATCATCATCAACAGGAAAACCCTTCCAATGAATGAGATATTGCAGGGTACCTTTGTATATCCTGGAATCCTTGATAGAACCAACCTCATAATCACGTTCAGAGTCTTGTGGAGCGAGGGAGTCCGGAGATGGGGCTACGGGCTATCGGATTGGATGGTATGGCTTGAGAAGGGATACATGAAACGTCGGGTGTATCCTAAAATTTTCAGGGAGAGACAGTGTGACTGCATTACAGTTAACAATAGCTTTTATAGTGTAAGGACCTATGTACAGTGAAGAAAATTTACGAAATGGGTAAGGCAGTCGAACATTCCTGCTGGATAGCCATACTTTATCCCCAATTGAATAGATTGGAGATGGAGTTCGCTTCAAATCGTAATAAGATGTGTGATAGTCCTTTGTCTGATATTTTCCTCAACAGAAGTGATGGAGTCAGCAATGGTGTTAACAAAGTCATTGACTAAGGGACAGGAACTGTCCTGGAATATATATTGATGGAAGTTCGGGTGGAATCCATAGTTAATATAGAAAGGTGAATACTTAGTTGAAGTGTGTATTGAGTTATTGTAGGCGAATTCTGCATATGATAGTAGACTTGACCAATTATCCTGTTTATCATTGGTGAAACAACGTAGATATTGTTCCAACCATTGGTTGGTCCTTCCGTCTGTCCATTGGATTGGGGGTGAAAAGACGTACTCAATCTCTTTCTCCAACATTGGTGTGTCCGGTCCACGGCATCATCCATAACTTGTGGGAATATTCTCCTCCCCAACAGGAAATGGCAAAGAGCACAGCAAAAGCTGTCCGTATAGTCCCTCCCAGGCTCCACCCCCCCAGTCATTCTCTTTGCCGCTCTGAACAAGTAGCATCTCCACGGAGATGGTGAAGAGTATGTGGTGTTTAGTTGTAGTTTTTATTCTACTATCAAGAGTTTGTTATTTTAAAATAGTGCTGGTATGTACTATTTACTCTGAAACAGAAAGAGATGAAGAGTTCTGTTTATGAGAGGAGTATGATTTTAGCAGCAGTAACTAAAATCGATTGCTGTTCCCACACAGGACTGTTGAGCTGAGAGAACTTCAGTTGGGGGGAACAGTTTGCAGACTTTTCTGCTTAAGGTATGACTAGCCATTTTTCTAACAAGACTGTGTAATGCTGGAAGGCTGTCATTTCTCTTGTTAAGTGTAGTCAGTCCACGGGTCATCCATTACTTATGGAATATATCTCTTCCTAACAGGAAGCTGCAAGAGGATCACCCAAGCAGAGCTGCTATATAGCTCCTCCCCTCACATGTCATATTCAGTCATTCTCTTGCAGCCTAACTAAAGATAGGTCGCTGTGAGAGGTCTGTGGTGTTTTTTAACTTAGTTTATTTCTTCAATCAAAAGTTTGTTATTTTAAATGGCACCGGAGTGTGCTGTTTGTTCTCAGGCAGCATTAGAAGAAGAATCTGCCTGCGTTTTCTATGATCTTAGCAGACGTAACTAAGATCCACTGGCTGTTCTCATCTGAGGAGTGAGGTAAGTTCAGAAAAGGGGAATAGCATGCAGGGCCCCCCTGCAAATGAGGTATGTGCAGTAAATTATTTTTCTGAGGAATGGAATTGACTGAGAAAATACTGCTGATACCAATGTAACGTAAGTTCAGCCTTAAATGCAGTGATAGCGACTGGTATTAGGCTGATGAGTGTGTGTACACTGAATGTATTTTTCTAAGGAATGGAATTGACTCTGAAAATACTGTTAATACTGAAATAATGTATGAGCCTTAACTGCAGTAAAAGCGACTGGTAGCAGGCTTATTAATAACAATTCATAAATTTTCAAATGTATGTTCAAAACGTTTACTGGCATGTTAATCGTTTTTTTTGTGAGGTACTTGGTGATAAAACTTATTGGGGCATGATTTTTACCACATGGCCATCTTTGTTTTCTGCATAGAAACAGTTATCTGAGCTTCCCCACTGTTGTAATATGAGTGGGAGGGGCCTATTTTAGCGCTTTTTTGCGCAGTAAAAATTCAGTCACAATCTGTCTACTTCATCCTCCATGATCCAGATCGTCTCTAGAGAGCTCAGGGGTCTTCAAAATTCATTTTGAGGGAGGTAATCAGTCACAGCAGACCTGTGACAGTGTGTTTTGACTGTGATAAAAACGTTAATTATTAAATTGTTATCCGTTTTTGGGTATTAAGGGGTTAATCATCCATTTGCTGGTGGGTGCAATCCTTTGCTAACTTAATACATTTACTGTGAAAAATTAGTTGCTATAACTATTTTGGTTCATTGTTATTTCAACTGTGACAGCTTTTTGTGCTTCTTAAAGGCACAGTAGCGTTTTTTATATTGCTTGTAAATTTATTTAGAAAAGTATTTCCAAGCTTGCTAGTCTCATTGCTAGTCTGTTTAAACATGTCTGACACAGATGAATCTCTTTGTTCACTATGTTTAAAGGCCAATGTGGAGCCCAATAGAAATTTGTGTACTAATTGCATTGATGTTACTTTAAATAAAAGTCAATCTTTACATGTAAAGAAATTATCACCAGACAACGAGGTGGAAGTTATGCCGACTAACTCTCCTCACGTGTCAGTACCTTCGCCTCCCGCTCAGGAGGTGAGTGATTTTGTGGCGCCAAGTACATCAGGGAGGCCCTTACAAATCACTTTGCAAGACATGGCTACTGTTATGACAGAAGTATTATCTAAATTGCCAGAATTAAGAGGCAAGCGCGATAGCTCTGGGTTAAGGACAGAGCGCGCGGATGAGGTGAGAGCCATGTCAGATACTGCGTCACAGTTTGCAGAACATGAAGACGGAGAGCTTCATTCTGTGGGTGACGGATCTGATCCAGGGAGACTGGATTCAGAGATTTCTAATTTTAAATTTAAGCTTGAGAACCTCCGCATATTGCTAGGGGAGGTATTAGCGGCTCTGAATGATTGTAACACGGTTGCAATTCCAGAAAAATTATGTAGGTTGGATAGATACTATGCGGTACCGGTGTGTACTGACGTGTTTCCTATACCTAAAAGGCTTACAGAGATTATTAGCAAGGAGTGGGATAGACCTGGTGTGCCTTTTTCCCCTCCTCCCATATTTAGGAAAATGTTTCCTATAGACGCCACCACACGAGACTTATGGCAGACGGTCCCTAAGGTGGAGGGAGCAGTTTCTACTTTAGCTAAGCGTACCACTATCCCGGTGGAGGATAGTTGTGCCTTTTCAGATCCAATGGATAAGAAATTAGAGGGTTACCTTAAGAAAATGTTTGTTCAACAAGGTTTTATCTTACAGCCCCTTGCATGCATTGCGCCTGTCACTGCTGCGGCGGCATTCTGGTTTGAGTCTCTGGAAGAGGCCATTCGCACAGCTCCATTGGATGAAATTATGAACAAGCTTAAAGCACTTAAGCTAGCTAACGCATTTGTTTCTGATGCCGTCGTACATTTAACCAAACTTACGGCTAAGAACTCCGGATTCGCCATCCAAGCGCGCAGAGCGCTATGGCTTAAATCCTGGTCAGCTGACGTGACTTCTAAATCTAAATTGCTTAATATTCCTTTCAAAGGGCAGACCTTATTCGGGCCCGGCTTGAAAGAAATTATAGCTGACATTACGGGAGGTAAGGGCCATGCTCTACCTCAGGACAGGGCCAAATCAAAGGCCAAACAGTCTAATTTTCGTGCCTTTCGTAACTTCAAGGCAGGAGCAGCATCAACTTCCTCCGCTCCAAAACAGGAAGGAGCTGTTGCTCGTTACAGGCAGGGCTGGAAAGTTAACCAGTCCTGGAACAAGGGCAAGCAGGCCAAGAAACCTGCTGCTGCCCCTAAGACAGCATGAAGAGAGGGCCCCCTATCCGGAAACGGATCTAGTGGGGGGCAGACTTTCTCTCTTCGCCCAGGCTTGGGCAAGAGATGTCCAGGATCCCTGGGCGTTGGAGATCATATCTCAGGGATATCTCCTGGACTTCAAAACTTCTCCTCCACGAGGGAGATTTCATCTTTCAAGGTTATCAGCAAACCAAATAAAGAAAGAGGCGTTTCTACGCTGTGTACAAGACCTCTTACTAATGGGGGTGATCCACCCAGTTCCGCGGACGGAACACAGGCAAGGATTCTATTCAAATCTATTTGTGGTTCCCAAGAAAGAGGGAACCTTCAGACCAATCTTGGACTTAAAAATCCTAAACAAATTCCTAAGAGTTCCATCATTCAAAATGGAAACTATTCGAACCATCCTTCCCATGATCCAAGAGGGTCAGTACATGACCACAGTGAACTTAAAGGATGCCTACCTTCACATACCGATTCACAAGGATCATTATCGGTACCTAAGATTTGCTTTCCTAGACAGGCATTACCAGTTTGTAGCTCTTCCCTTCGGATTAGCTACGGCTCCAAGAATCTTTACAAAAGTTCTGGGCTCACTTCTGGCGGTACTAAGACCGCGAGGCATAGCGGTGACTCCGTACCTAGACGACATTCTGATACAAGCGTCAAGTTTTCAAACTGCCAAGTCTCATACAGAGATAGTTCTGTCATTTCTGAGGTCGCATGGGTGGAAGGTGAACGTAGAAAAGAGTTCTCTATTACCACTTACAAGGGTTCCCTTTCTAGGGACTCATAGATTCTGTAGAGATGAAAATTTACCTGACAGAGGCCAGGTTATCAAAACTTCTAAATGCTTGCCGTGTCCTTCATTCCATTCCACACCCGTCAGTAGCTCAGTGCATGGAAGTAATCGGCTTAATGGTAGCGACAATGGACATAGTACCATTTGCGTGCCTGCATCTCAGACCGCTGCAATTGTGCATGCTAAGTCAGTGGAACGGGGATTACTCAGATTTGTCCCCCCTACTAAATCTGGATCAAGAGACCAGAGATTCTCTTCTATGGTGGCTTTCTCGGCCACATCTGTCCAAGGGGATGACCTTTCGCAGGCCAGATTGGACGATTGTAACAACAGACGCCAGCCTTCTAGGCTGGGGCGCAGTCTGGAACTCCCTGAAGGCTCAGGGATTATGGACTCAGGAGGAGAAACTCCTCCCAATATATATTCTGGAATTAAGAGCAATATTCAATGCTCTCCTAGCTTGGCCTCAGTTAGCAACTCTGAGGTTCATCAGATTTCAGTAGGACAACATCACGACTGTGGCTTACATCAACCATCAAGGGGGAACAAGAAGTTCCCTAGCGATGTTGGAAGTCTCAAAGATAATTCGCTGGGCAGAGTCTCACTCTTGCCACCTGTCAGCGATTTACATCCCAGGCGTGGAGAACTGGGAGGCGGATTTTCTAAGTCGCCAGACTTTTCATCCGGGGGAGTGGGAACTTCATCCGGAGGTCTTTGCTCAACTGATTCATCGTTGGGGCAAACCAGATCTGGATCTCATGGCGTCTCGCCAGAACGCCAAGCTTCCTTGTTACGGATCCAGGTCCAGGGACCCGGGAGCGGTGCTGATAGATGCTCTGACAGCCCCTTGGGTCTTCAACATGGCTTATGTGTTTCCACCATTTCCGATGCTTCCTCGTTTGATTGCCAAGATCAAACAGGAGAGAGCTTTGGTGATTCTGATAGCGCCTGCGTGGCCACGCAGGACCTGGTATGCAGACCTAGTGGACATGTCGTCCTGTCCACCGTGGTCTCTGCCTCTGAGACAGGACCTTCTAATTCAGGGTCCTTTCAACCATCCAAATCTAATTTCTCTGAGGCTGACTGCATGGAGATTGAACGCTTGATTCTATCAAAGCGTGGCTTCTCTGAGTCGGTTATTGATACCTTAATACAGGCTAGGAAGCCTGTTACCAGAAAAATTTACCATAAGATATGGCGTAAATATTTATATTGGTGCGAATCCAAGTGTTACTCATGGAGTAAGGTTAGGATTCCTAGGATATTGTCCTTTCTACAAGAGGGTTTAGAAAAGGGCTTATCTGCTAGTTCGTTAAAGGGACAGATTTCTGCTCTGTCTATTCTTCTACACAAACGTCTGGCTGAAGTTCCAGACGTTCAGGCTTTTTGTCAGGCTTTAGCTAGGATTAAGCCTGTGTTTAAGACTGTTGCTCCGCCGTGGAGCTTAAACTTAGTTCTTAACGTTCTTCAAGGCGTTCCATTTGAACCCCTTCATTCCATTGATATCAAGCTGTTATCCTGGAAGGTTCTGTTTTTGATGGCTATTTCCTCGGCTCGAAGAGTCTCTGAGTTATCTGCCTTACATTGTGATTCTCCTTATCTGATTTTTCATTCAGACAAGGTAGTTCTGCGTACTAAACCTGGGTTCTTACCTAAGGTAGTTACTAACAGGAATATCAATCAAGAGATTTTTGTTCCATCACTGTGTCCTAACCCTTCTTCAAAGAAGGAACGACTTTTGCATAATCTGGACATAGTCCGTGCCCTGAAGTTCTATTTGCAGGCAACTAAAGATTTTCGTCAAACTTCTTCCCTGTTTGTCGTTTACTCTGGACAGAGAAGAGGTCAAAAGGCTTCGGCTACCTCTCTCTCTTTTTGGCTTCGTAGCATAATACGTTTAGCCTATGAGACTGCTGGACAGCAGCCTCCTGAAAGGATTACAGCTCATTCTACTAGAGCTGTGGCTTCCACCTGGGCCTTTAAAAATGAGGCCTCTGTTGAACAGCTTTGCAAGGCTGCAACTTGGTCTTCACTTCACACTTTTTCAAAATTTTACAAATTTGACACTTTTGCTTCTTCGGAGGCTATTTTTGGGAGAAAGGTACTTCAGGCAGTGGTTCCTTCTGTTTAATGTTCCTGCCTTGTCCCTCCCTTCATCCGTGTACTTTAGTTTTGGTATTGGTATTCCATAAGTAATGGATGACCCGTGGACTGACTACACTTAACAAGAGAAAACATAATTTATGCTTACCTGATAAATTTATTTCTCTTGTAGTGTAGTCAGTCCACGGCCCACCCTGTCTTTAAGGCAGATCTAAATTTTAATTAAACTCCAGTCACCACTGCACCCTATGGTTTCTCCTTTCTCGTCTGGTTTTGGTCGAATGACTGAATATGACATGTGAGGGGAGGAGCTATATAGCAGCTCTGCTTGGGTGATCCTCTTGCAGCTTCCTGTTAGGAAGAGATATATTCCATAAGTAATGGATGACCCGTGGACTGACTACACTACAAGAGAAATAAATTTATCAGGTAAGCATAAATTATGTTTTTTCCCCTCATGGGGATCGGTAAGCCATTTTCTTAGTCTCAAACAGAATAAAGGGCTTATTAGGGGCTATAAACTGGTAGACACTTTTATGGGCTAAATCGATTGCTTTATTTAGGTATTATATACAGTTTGAAGTTGAATTTCACACTTTTATAACTCTGGGGAACGTTTTTTACGTCAGGCACTTGTTTAGACACCTTCCCAGTCAGGAAGGGCCTTTCTCTGTAGTAGGCAGAGCCTCATTTTCGCGCCATTACTGAGCAGTTAATTTTGAGATCAGTACATGCAGCTGCATGTGTGTGGGTCTGGAATTCATTGAAAAGGTTCCTAGAAGGCTTCATTTGGTATCGTATACTCCCCTGGGATTGGTGAAGTCGCAGCAAAGGCTGGGGCTGGGACTGTAAGGGGGTTAAAATTGTAAACGGCTCCGGTTTCCACATTTTAAGGGTTAACAGCCTGAAATTTGGGGTGCAATGCTTTGAATGCTTTAAGACACTGTGGTGAAAATTTGGTTAAGATTGGATAATTCCTTCATAGTTTTTCACATATTCAGTAATAAAGTGTGCCCTGTTTAACATTTAAAGAGACAGTAACGGTTTTGTTTTAAAACGGTTTTTGTACTTTATTAACAAGTTTAAGCCTGTTTAACATGTCTGTGCCTTCAGATAGATCATGTTCTGTATGTATGGAAGCCAATGTGTCTCCCCCTTCTAATATGTGTGATAATTGTGCCATAGCGTCCAAACAAAGTAAGGACAGTACTGTCACAGATAGTAAAGTTGCCCAAGATGATTCCTCAGATGAAGGGAGTAGACATAGTTCTACATCATCTCCTTCTGTGTCTACACCAGTTTTGCCCACGCAGGAGACCCCTAGTACTTCTAGCGCGCCAACGCTTGTTACTATGCAACAATTGACGGCAGTAATGGATAACTCCATAGCAAATATTTTATCCAAAATGCCAGCATTTCAGAGAAAGCGGGATTGCTCTGTTTTAAACACTGTAGAGCAGGAGGGCGCTGATGATAATTTTTCTGTCATACCCTCACACCAATCTGAAGTGGCAATGAGGGAGGTTTTGTCAGATGGGGAAATTTCTGATTCAGGAAGAATTTCTCAGCAGGCAGAACCTGATGTTGTGACATTTAAATTTAAATTAGAGCATCTCCGCGCACTGCTTAAAGAGGTGCTATCTACTTTGGATGATTGTGACAATCTGGTCATCCCAGAAAAATTGTGCAAGATGGACAAGTTCCTAGAGGTCCCGGTGCACCCTGACGCTTTTCCAATACCCAAGCGGGTGGCGGACATAGTGAATAAGGAGTGGGAGAAGCCAGGCATACCTTTTGTCCCTCCTCCTATATTTAAGAAATTATTCCCTATGGTCGACCCCAGAAAGGACTTATGGCAAACAGTCCCTAAGGTCGAGGGGGCGGTTTCTACACTAGCCAAACGCACGACCATTCCTATTGAGGACAATTGTGCTTTCAAAGATCCTATGGATAAAAAAATTGGAGGCTTTGCTTAAAAAGATTTTTGTTCAGCAAGGTTACCTCCTTCAACCTATTTCGTGTATTATTCCTGTCACTACAGCAGCGTGGTTCTGGTTCGAAGAACTAGAAAAATCGCTCAGTAGAGAGACTCCGTACGAGGAAGTTATGGACAGAATTCACGCACTTAAGTTAGCTAATTCCTTTCTTTTAGATGCCGCTTTGCAGATAGCGAGATTTGCGGCGAAAAATTCAGGGTTTGCAATTGTGGCGAGCAGAGTGCTCTGGCTAAAGTCTTGGTCGGCGGATGTATCTTCCAAGACAAAATTGCTTAATATCCCTTTCAAAGGTAAGACCCTCTTTGGGCCAGAATTGAAAGAGATTATTTCAGACATCACTGGGGGTAAGGGCCATGCCCTCCCACAAGATAGGCCTTTCAAGGCTAAGAATAAGTCCAATTTTCATTCCTTTCCCAATTTCAGGAACGGACCGGCCTCCAACTCTGCAGCCTCTAGACAAGAGGGCAACGCTTCCCAGACTAAACCAGCTTGGAAGCCGATGCAAGGCTGGAACAAGGGTAAGCAGGCCAAGAAACCTGCTGCTGCTACCAAAACAGCATGAAGGGGTAGCCCCCGATCCGGGACCGGATCTAGTAGGGGGCAGACTCTCTCTCTTTGCTCAGGCTTGGGCAAGAGATGTTCAGGATCCCTGGGCACTAGAAATAGTCTCTCAGGGTTATCTTCTAGAATTCAAGGAACTACCCCCAAGGGGAAGGTTCCACATGTCTCGCTTGTCTTCAAACCAAATAAAGAGACAGGCATTCTTACATTGTGTAGAAAACCTGTTAAAAATGGGAGTGATACACCCAGTTCCAACTGTGGAACAAGGTCTGGGGTTTTACTCAAATCTGTTTGTAGTTCCCAAAAAAGAGGGAACTTTCAGACCAATTCTGGATTTAAAAATTCTAAACAAATTTCTCAGAGTTCCATCGTTCAAAATGGAAAATATTCGAACGATTTTACCTACAATCCAGGAGGGTCAATTTATGACTACCGTGGATTTAAAGGATGTGTATCTACATATTCCTATCCACAAAGATCATCATCAGTTCCTAAGGTTCGCCTTTCTGGACAAACATTACCAGTTCGTGGCTCTCCCATTCGGGCTAGCCACTGCTCCAAGGATTTTCACAAAGGTGCTCGGGTCCCTTCTAGCGGTTCTAAGACCAAGGGGCATTGCAGTGGCACCTTACTTGGACGACATCCTAATTCAAGCGTCGTCTCTTTCCAAAGCAAAGGCTCACACAGACATTGTTCTAGCCTTTCTCAGATCTCACGGGTGGAAGGTGAACATAGAAAAAAGTTCCCTGTCTCCGTCGACAAGAGTTCCTTTCTTGGGGACAATAATAGATTCTTTAGAAATGAAGATTTTCCTGACAGAGGTCAGAAAGTCAAAGCTTCTAAACGCTTGTCAAGTTCTTCACTCTATTCTACGGCCTTCCATAGCTCAGTGCATGGAAGTAGTAGGGTTGATGGTTGCAGCAATGGACATAGTTCCTTTTGCTCGAATCAATCTAAGACCATTACAACTGTGCATGCTCAAACAGTGGAATGGGGACTATACAGACTTGTCTCCAATGATTCAAGTAGATCAGAAGACCAGAGATTCACTCCGTTGGTGGCTGACCCAGGATCACCTGTCCCAGGGAATGAGCTTCCGCAGACCAGGGTGGGTCATCGTCACGACCGCGGTCTGGGATTCCCTGAAAGCTCAGGGTCTATGGTCTCGGGAAGAGTCTCTTCTTCCGATAAACATTCTGGAACTGAGAGCGATATTCAATGCTCTCCGGGCTTGGCCTCAACTAGCAAAGGCCAGATTCATAAGATTCCAATCAGACAACATGACGACTGTTGCTTACATCAACCATTAGGGGGGAACAAGGAGTTCTCTGGCGATGAGAGAGGTGTCCAAAATCATCAAATGGGCGGAGGATCACTCCTGCCACCTATCTGCGATCCACATCCCAGGAGTAGACAACTGGGAGGCGGATTATCTGAGTCGTCAGACTTTCCATCCGGGGGAGTGGGAACTTCACCCGGAGGTGTTTGCCCAGTTGACCCAATTATGGGGCATTCCAGACATGGATCTGATGGCGTTTCGTCAGAACTTCAAGGTTCCTTGATACGGGTCCAGATCCAGGGATCCCAAGGCAACTCTAGTGGATGCATTAGTGGCGCCTTGGGCCTTCAACCTAGCTTATGCGTTTCCACCGTTCCCTCTCATTCCCAGGCTGGTAGCCAGGATCAAACAGGAGAAGGCCTCTGTGATTTTGATAGCTCCTGCGTGGCCACGCAGGACTTGGTATGCAGATCTGGTGAATATGTCATCGGCTCCACCATGGAAGCTACCTTTGAGACAGGATCTTCTAGTACAAGGTCCATTGGAACATCCAAATCTAGTTTCTCTCCAGCTGACTGCTTGGAAATTGAACGCTTGATTTTATCTAAGCGTGGGTTTTCGGATTCTGTAATAGATACTCTGGTACAAGCCAGAACACCTGTGACTAGAAAGATTTACCATAAAATATGGAAAAGATATATCTGTTGGTGTGAATCAAAGGGATTCTCATGGAGTAAGATTAAAATTCCCAGGATCCTTTCCTTTCTCCAAGAAGGTTTGGATAAGGGATTGTCAGCGAGTTCTCTAAAAGGACAGATCTTGGCTCTATCTGTCTTGTTACACAAACGACTGGCAGCTGTGCCAGATGTTCAAGCTTTTGTACAGGCTTTGGTCAGGATCAAGCCTGTTTACAGACCTTTGACTCCCCCCTGGAGTCTAAATTTAGTTCTTTCAGTTCTTCAAGGGGTTCCGTTTGAACCCTTACATTCCATAGATATCAAGTTGTTATCTTGGAAAGTTCTGTTTTTGGTTGCTATTTCTTCTGCTAGAAGAGTTTCTGAATTATCTGCTCTGCAGTGTAATCTGCCCTATCTGGTGTTCCATTCAGATAAGGTTGTTTTGCGTACTAAACCTGGTTTCCTTCCAAAAGTTGTTTCCAACAAGAATATTAACCAGGAAATAGTTGTGCCTTCTTTGTGTCCGAATCCAGTTTCAAAGAAGGAACGTTTGTTACACAATTTAGATGTAGTCCGTGCTTTAAAGTTCTATTTAGAAGCAACAAAGGATTTCAGACAAACGTCTTCTCTGTCGTTTATTCTGGTAAGAGGAGAGGTCAAAAAGCTACTGCTACCTCTCTTTCCTTTTGGCTGAAAAGCATCATCCGATTGGCTTACGAGACTGCCGGATGGCAGCCTCCTGAACGAATCACAGCTCACTCTACTAGGGCTGTGGCTTCCACATGGGCCTTCAAGAACGAGGCTTCTGTTGATCAGATATGTAAGGCAGCGACTTGGTCTTCTCTGCACACTTTTGCCAAATTCTACAAATTTGATACTTTGCTTCTTCGGAGGCTATTTTTGGGAGAAAGGTTTTGCAAGCCGTGGTGCCTTCTGTTTAGGTAACCTGATTTGCTCCCTCCCTTCATCCGTGTCCTAAAGCTTTGGTATTGGTTCCCACAAGTTATGGATGACGCCGTGGACCGGACACACCAATGTTGGAGAAAACAGAATTTATGCTTACCTGATAAATTACTTTCTCCAACGGTGTGTCCGGTTTTTTAATCAGGTTTGATAAATTTCTTTCTTTATACACTACAGTCACCACGGCACCCTATAGTTTCTCCTTTTTTTCTCCTGTCCGTCGGTCGAATGACTGGGGGGGCGGAGCCTGGGAGGGACTATATGGACAGCTTTTGCTGTGCTCTTTGCCATTTCCTGTTGGGGAGGAGAATATTCCCCAAGTTATGGATGACGCCGTGGACCGGACACACCGTTGGAGAAAGTAATTTATCAGGTAAGCATAAATTCTGTTTTTGTATCTTTAAGGTTTTGCAGAGCTGATTCCAGAATTTACTGGTGAATTGGGACCCTCGGTCAGACGTTATGCTGAGAGGTAGACCATGATGTTTGAAAATATGTTGTATGAGGTGATGAACGGTTTCAGAAGCGGAGGGTAGTTTAGTAGTGGGGATAAAGTGTGCCGTTTTACTAAATAAATCAACTGCAACTATTATGTTATTGTAATTAGATGACTTTGGAAGTTCAACAATATAGTCAATTGTTATATCAGTCCAAGGTCTTTTTGGAGTGGGAAGAGGAAGCAATGCACCATAAGGCTTTTGATTCCTAGTTTTGGATATTGTACATATATTACAGGATTTGATATACTCCTTAATATCCGATATCATGGACGGCCACCAAAAGGTTCTTGAAAGCAACTCAGTAATTTTTTTTAATTCCTGGATGTCCGGCTAATGGGGTATCATAATTAGTTGATAGTATATCAGATCTTAGAATTTTTGGTACGTACACCAGCTTCTCATAATATAGGAGGCCATCCTCACCTAATTGTAATAGGGATGTGTGTTTCTCATCATCAGAATCTTGGTGTCTTTTGAATAATGATATGGTAGTGTCAGTTAGACCTATTATATGGTCTAGTGGTATTATGGTTTAAAAGAATTTTTGTCGATATAGGGGCGTGGTACACTTAAGGGATGTGATTTAATTTTACCGAATTTTCTTAAATTGGTACAAATTATTTTCCAATTGTGGCTTTATAATATGAGTATAGATGGATCCATTGACCAATGTTTGCATGTGTAGAGAAATAATTGTGTATAGAGATGATATTGTATAAAAAAGGTGTCTTTTGTGATACTAATTTTCTTCGATGTGTAAGTGGAAGAAAAAAAAAAAAAAAGTGATATTATTGGTACGTATATAATTTTATTCTATTGTTTGTATCAGCATTTAGCCTTATAGAAAAATACTTAGTGATTTAAAGTGGTAGTGTTTCTAGTTTAAAGGTGCATTAATTTTGTGAATCTTCAATATCTTAAGGATTTTTTCTAAAAGCAAGTGCGTGATGATGTGCTAATTTCCTATAAAGAACTTCTGTGTAAATGTAGGTATAGTGTTAGGTGACTGATTAATTGATAGGATTGTGTCAAAAAACAGTGACAAAACTATAATAATAATAATAATAATAAATGACTCTAACTGATGAAATCAAATTAATATGAAATTTATTTAAAAGAATTATTATTAGAATCTCTTATATTTGGTAATTACCACTAAATGTCAGAATTTCTCTGGGACATCTCCCAGATATAATATGAATATTCAGATGACCATATAAAAGAACTCAATATGTGTCAAAATTATTATATAAAAAATATATTGAACACAAAATCAAAAATAAACAATAAAAAAGTCCGTTTTTATAAAACTTGAGATAGGGTTCCAAATATCTCTTTGTATTATTTGATGAATTCAAAACAGGTTGTTATATTATTTGCTTCTTATATTACTCAATACCGCTCTTAGTGCTATGCACGCGGCAAGAAAAACAGAGAAGTAACTATGTATGTCCAAAAGCAAGGCTAAACTTTTAGCTGTTACAAACACTCTTGCTTGGAGCTCAATCCATGTATAATCCCAAACAGTTTAGCTTTCATGTACCGCTCCTAGTGCTATGCATGCAGTAATTTCAGCGCCTTATTGTATCCTTCAAAGAGGTTAGGATTATTTTATATTCACCTTTCCAATGTGGTTATCAACTTTGTTGTACTCACAGTTCTTTAGTGTTATGGCAGACCGCTTACTGCTTCTCCATGTTGTTCTTTCACTCCGTTGTCCGTTCTCGGCGTCTGACGTCACACTCCTTCGTGGGAGGTCGTCTTACAGTGGCAGTGAGATCGCTATTATGTATACGGTCACTTTTTGTTGAGAATAAAAACTGCACTTAGTGCTATGCACGCAGTTAGTGAAAGAGATCCTTTATAATTCCCCAATTGGTGGTGTAATAGAATTGTAAAAATAAAAATAATAACCCGGGTTATTTTTGATGATCAATATGTCAGATAAAATATGAATATAAGTTCATAGATAAAATAAGAGTCACACAGCTCGACGCGTTTCGCTCTTACCAGAGCTTTATCAAGATGCTGGTGACTATTAGATTCTCTCCTTTTAAATGTCCTGTTTGATCCTTATTGGTTGTCTCTTAATTCTCTGTAAAGGTGGATCATTCAGCCTTTTCATTGTTACTTCATTGTTGTACCTGTTATTTCCATATGAATAAGTGATTTAACTTCGTTGTTTTGCAACTTTTTATGTGTTTATCTGGTAAGTTTGGAACCCTGTTAGTTATAGATAGGCAGAAATTCAATATTTCCCATTTTTTTCACATTTGGAATTTTCTTTTTTGTATTCAAAAATTATTTCTTTAAGGTGGTATTACAAAGTATCACTTTATAGTATCGATATTCCTTATTATATGTAACAAAAAATTCTTTATCTAGCTATCTTAAAGGGCTTTACAGAATGCCAATTTGTTCTCATTGTTTATATAAGCATAACTACTTTCTCAGACTTTTATGTAGTTAATATCTAAATGGAATTTGAATTACCTTCTTTTCTTAATATGATACATATTGATATTCCTAAATCTAATGTTGATTTATTGTGGTCCTTATTGTAGATATTTAACCATGTATTTATGCCCTAATTTCTAAGTGACTTAAAATTATATGTATCCATTTATTTAGCAAGTATATTAGGATGTATATGTGCCACTATCTGGAATTATGCATGAGTCAATAAGGATTATTTCTTATTTTATATGTGTGTTTGAATGGAAGAGGATTGTGTCATGTTTTTTATGGGTTATGTATTCTGTTTCAAAATTTATAACTCAAAAAGGAATGGAGACAGATCTAGTTCAGAATTTAAACCTAGTGGAGACAGGGTGTTATATAGATATATCAGCTCAGCTTCTTTTATCAACAACTTTTTTTCCATATTCCCTCCTCTCCAGTGTCTTTGTACTTTTTTTATGCCCCAATATGTTAGGTCTTTGTTGTTTCCTTTGTGTACATTCTTAAAATGTTTGTATAGGTATGTGTTATCCATTCCATTTTTTATATTGTTTAGATGATCCCTAATTCGATCTTTTAACATTCTTTTGGTTTCCCCAAAGTAAAATAGATTGCACGAACATTTTAGGATATATATTACATTTTTTGTTGTACATCTAATAATCTCTTTAATTTGAAAAATTTCTTCTGAATCATTTATTTTTAAATTGGTAATTTTTTTGCTGTGATTACAGGCCTTACAGGTGTAACAAGGGAAGAAACCTCTTACATTTTTACCCATTAGATCTTTCTGTATTTTTTGGCCTATCCTTGGTTGTTTAAGATCACTTGGGGCCAGAATAGATTTTAAATTATTTGCTTTTTTGAATATAAACTCTGGGTTTTCTGAAATTTTATCTCCCAAGATTTCATCCTCCCTTATTATGTGCCAGTACTTTTTAATGATTTTTTTAATGATATTATGATCTGCGTTATACTCTGTTATAAACGGTATTTCAATTTTTTCTTCTGTATTTTTTGGTGGTTTCTCTTTATATGTGAGTAATTCATCCCTTTTTGTATTCTTGGCTTTATTTAATGCCTTTTTAGTGGTTTCTGATTTATACCCTCTGGCCAGGAATTTATTTTCTAGCTTTTCCGCCTGTTCTTCAAAGTCAAAAGGTCTTGAGCAGTTCTTTTTTATACGGAGAAATTGACCTAATGGGATATTTTGTTTCCATAGGTCTAAGTGGCAGCTTTTTGAATGTACATAATTGTTTGCGTCAGTTTTTTTTTAAATGAGTTTTTGTCTCTATTTTGTTTTCTATGACCATTATTTCTAAGTCTAGAAAGATTATTGTTTCCTTACTACAGTTTGAGGTAAATTTTAGGCCCCAGGTGTTAGTGTTCATATTATCTAGCATGTTTGTTAATCCTTCTTGTGTCCCTTCCCATATAATTAACAGGTCGTCTATATACCTTCTGTAGAGCACAAGGTTTGCGCCATAGTTATTCTTACTGAAGAAATCATCTTCCCAAGACGCCATAAATAGGTTTGCATAACTTGGCGCAAACCTTGTGCCCATAGCTGTACCCTCTATCTGGAGGTAAAATTGTTTTTCAAAGGCAAAATAATTATTTTCCAGTATATATCTCATACTTTTTATGATGAAATTTCTATGTTGATCTGTCATGAGTTTGTCTGTTTTAAGGAAGGATTCTGCTGCTAGCAGTCCTTTAGAACAGACAAACTCATGACAGATCAACATACTGGCACATAATAAGGGAGGATGAAATCTTGGGAGATAAAATTTCAGAAAACCCAGAGTTTATATTCAAAAAAGCAAATAATTTAAAATCTATTCTGGCCCCAAGTGATCTTAAACAACCAAGGATAGGCCAAAAAATACAGAAAGATCTAATGGGTAAAAATGTAAGAGGTTTCTTCCCTTGTTACACCTGTAAGGCCTGTAATCACAGCAAAAAAATTACCAATTTAAAAATAAATGATTCAGAAGAAATTTTTCAAATTAAAGAGATTATTAGATGTACAACAAAAAATGTAATATATATCCTAAAATGTTCGTGCAATCTATTTTACTTTGGGGAAACCAAAAGAATGTTAAAAGATCGAATTAGGGATCATCTAAACAATATAAAAAATGGAATGGATAACACATACCTATACAAACATTTTAAGAATGTACACAAAGGAAACAACAAAGACCTAACATATTGGGGCATAAAAAAAGTACAAAGACACTGGAGAGGAGGGAATATGGAAAAAAAGTTGTTGATAAAAGAAGCTGAGCTGATATATCTATATAACACCCTGTCTCCACTAGGTTTAAATTCTGAACTAGATCTGTCTCCATTCCTTTTTGAGTTATAAATTTTGAAACAGAATACATAACCCATAAAAAACATGACACAATCCTCTTCCATTCAAACACACATATAAAATAAGAAATAATCCTTATTGACTCATGCATAATTCCAGATAGTGGCACATATACATCCTAATATACTTGCTAAATAAATGGATACATATAATTTTAAGTCACTTAGAAATTAGGGCATAAATACATGGTTAAATATCTACAATAAGGACCACAATAAATCAACATTAGATTTAGGAATATCAATATGTATCATATTAAGAAAAGAAGGTAATTCAAATTCCATTTAGATATTAACTACATAAAAGTCTGAGAAAGTAGTTATGCTTATATAAACAATGAGAACAAATTGGCATTCTGTAAAGCCCTTTAAGATAGCTAGATAAAGAATTTTTTGTTACATATAATAAGGAATATCGATACTATAAAGTGATACTTTGTAATACCACCTTAAAGAAATAATTTTTGAATACAAAAAAGAAAATTCCAAATGTGAAAAAAATGGGAAATATTGAATTTCTGCCTATCCATAACTAACAGGGTTCCAAACTTACCAGATAAACACATAAAAAGTTCCAAAACAACGAAGTTAAATCACTTATTCATATGGAAATAACAGGTACAACAATGAAGTAACAATGAAAAGGCTGAATGATCCACCTTTACAGAGAATTAAGAGACAACCAATAAGGATCAAACAGGACATTTAAAAGGAGAGAATCTAATAGTCACCAGCATCTTGATAAAGCTCTGGTAAGAGCGAAACGCGTCGAGCTGTGTGACTCTTATTTTATCTATGAACTTATATTCATATTTTATCTGACATATTGATCATCAAAAATAACCCGGGTTATTATTTTTATTTTTACAATTCTATTACACCACCAATTGGGGAATTATAAAGGATCTCTTTCACTAACTGCGTGCATAGCACTAAGTGCAGTTTTTA
Source organism: Bombina bombina (assembly GCF_027579735.1). Taxonomy (NCBI): domain Eukaryota; kingdom Metazoa; phylum Chordata; class Amphibia; order Anura; family Bombinatoridae; genus Bombina; species Bombina bombina. Next base: position 262,045,845 of record NC_069502.1, read on the forward strand.
TTCTCAACAAAAAGTGACCGTATACATAATAGCGATCTCACTGCCACTGTAAGACGACCTCCCACGAAGGAGTGTGACGTCAGACGCCGAGAACGGACAACGGAGTGAAAGAACAACATGGAGAAGCAGTAAGCGGTCTGCCATAACACTAAAGAACTGTGAGTACAACAAAGTTGATAACCACATTGGAAAGGTGAATATAAAATAATCCTAACCTCTTTGAAGGATACAATAAGGCGCTGAAATTACTGCATGCATAGCACTAGGAGCGGTACATGAAAGCTAAACTGTTTGGGATTATACATGGATTGAGCTCCAAGCAAGAGTGTTTGTAACAGCTAAAAGTTTAGCCTTGCTTTTGGACATACATAGTTACTTCTCTGTTTTTCTTGCCGCGTGCATAGCACTAAGAGCGGTATTGAGTAATATAAGAAGCAAATAATATAACAACCTGTTTTGAATTCATCAAATAATACAAAGAGATATTTGGAACCCTATCTCAAGTTTTATAAAAACTGACTTTTTTATTGTTTATTTTTTATTTTGATTTTGTGTTCAATATATTTTTTATATAATAATTTTGACACATATTGAGTTCTTTTATATGGTCATCTGAATATTCATATTATATCTGGGAGACGTCCCAGAGAAATTCTGACATTTAGTGGTAATTACCAAATATAAGAGATTCTAATAATAATTCTTTTAAATAAATTTCATATTAATTTGATTTCATCAGTTAGAGTCATTTATTATTATTATTATTATTATAGTTTTGTCACTGTTTTTTGACACAATCCTATCAATTAATCAGTCACCTAACACTATACCTACATTTACACAGAAGTTCTTTATAGGAAATTAGCACATCATCACGCACTTGCTTTTAGAAAAAATCCTTAAGATATTGAAGATTCACAAAATTAATGCACCTTTAAACTAGAAACACTACCACTTTAAATCACTGTTTTTTTCTATAAGGCTAAATGCTGATACAAACAATAGAATAAAATTATATACGTACCAATAATATCACTTTTTTTTTTTTTTTTTTTCTTCCACTTACACATCGAAGAAAATTAGTATCACAAAAGACACCTTTTTTATACAATATCATCTCTATACACAATTATTTCTCTACACATGCAAACATTGGTCAATGGATCCATCTATACTCATATTATAAAGCCACAATTGGAAAATAATTTGTACCAATTTAAGAAAATTCGGTAAAATTCAATCACATCCCTTAAGTGTACCACGCTCCTATATCGACAAAAATTCTTTTAAATATCTTACATATATATAAGTTGGAAGGAGCTTATATAGATAGGGAGTTTGGGATTCTATAGTTCCAGCGCTCTATCCACTCTAAACTAAAAAATGGTATTATGGTTTGTTGGTTTTGTGGTTGAGTTGGTTTTTCATGGATTCTTGACAGGGCATCGGCCTTTTGGTTTTTATTACAGGGTCTGTAAGTGATTAAATAATTGAATCTACTAAAATATAGGTTCCAGCGTACCTGTCTTGACGTGAGAGTCTGGTTAGTTTTCAGAAATTGTAAATTCCTGTGATCTGTGTATATCATTATTGGAATGCTGGTACCCTCCAAGAGGTGTCTCCAGTGTTGTAAGGAAGATTTTATAGCCAGGAGTTCTTTTTCGCCTATTGCATAGTTAAGTTCTGATTCATTCATAACACGGGAATAATATGCAACTGGATGAAGAGGATGTTTTAAAGACTTTCTTTGTGATAATACAGCTCCTATGGCATGATCAGAAGCGTCTACTTCCATGACAAACTGAAGTGAAGGGTCAGGATATGATAAAATGGGAGCAGTTGTGAATTTATGTTTAAGTGTCTCAAATACCTTTTGAGCGTCTTCAGACCAGACGAATTTGACAGTACTTTTGGTAAGGTTAGTTAAGGGTTTAGCTAAATGGGCGAATTTTTTTATGAATTTTCGATAAAAGTTTGCGAAACCCATGAACCTTTGTATGTGTTTCTTCGTTGCAGGGATAAGCCAATCTAAGATTGTGCAAATTTTTGTGTCTTCCATATTAATACCTTGTGGGGTAATAACATAACCCAAAAAGGTGATAGTGTTTGAATTGAAAATACACTTCTCAGGTTTGGCATATAGATGATGTTGTCTTAACCTGGATAGTACGGTTCTGACATGCTTAATGTGATCTGAACTATTCTGGGAATAGATTAAGATGTCATGTAAATAGATGACGACGAATATGTCTAGTATGTCTTTAAAGATATCGTTAATCAGGTATTGAAATGTTGCTGGCGCATTACAAAGGCCGAATGGCATCACGACATACTCGTAGAGGCCATAATGAGTTCGAAATGCCGTGAGCCATTCATCCCCCTGTCTAACTCGGATGAGGTTATAAGCGCCTCTCAAATCTAACTTAGTAAAACAGGTAGCACCCGCAAGACATTCAATTAGCTCAGGTATGTGCGGAAGGGGGTAGCGATTCTTAATCGTGCGCTTATTAAGTTCTCTGTAATCTACTATGGGTCGTATTGTATTATCTTTGTTCTTTACAAAGAACATTCCAGCTCCTGCTGGTGAACTGGAGGGTCTAATAAATCCTTTCCTCAAATTTTCTTCGAGGTAGTTTTTAAGGTAATCTAGTTCAATTTTAGAAAGAGGGAAAATATGACCGCAGGGGATTTCTGCTCCCGGTATTAAGTCAATGGGGCAGTCATATTTTCTATGTGGGAGAAGGTTCTCTGATTCCTTTTTACAGAAGACATCACTAAAGTCAGAGTATTCAGGTGGTATGTCAGTTGTTGGAGTAAGGAGAATATGATGGCTGGTGTGACAAGTGGAGTTACAATAGTCAGAGATGAACTTAACAGTAGATGTAGTCCAGGAAATAACTGGGTCGTGTAATTTTATCCAAGAATATCCTAATACTAGCGGGTATAGAGGGGAAGATATCACGTCAAAAGTAATGTATTCAGTATGTGATGGAAGTACAGATACCAACAGTGGGACTGTCTGAAAAAGTATAGGACCTGAGGATATCTGGTTACCATCAATCACTTCCACCAACACAGGGTTTTGTTTCTTTATAAGTGGAATTTTATTTACAGTGGTAAAGTTAACGTCAACATAATTGGCACTCGCTCCAGAGTCAATAATCGCCTGGCAGGGTAGTCGATGATTCTCCCACTCTAGAGTAAGAGATAACAAACAGGGAGGTGATTGAAGACTTTGTAAACTGTAGCAGAAGTTAGTAATTTTTTTCTTACCCTTTTTCTGGCGGGCAAGTATTGGGCAGTCCTTAACTGTATGTTGTACCGCTCCACAGTACATACATAAGGTTGTTGTTTTTTTGCCAAAGCTTCTCTTGTGGGTTGAGTGGACCCCGTATGAATCCGATGTCCATTGCTTCAGCTGTGGTGAGTGAAACTGGTCTATTATGTGTTGGCGGTGTACCTGATGTACTAGCTCGTTTGGATGTATAGTCAGTTACACCACGTTCATATATGTGTTCACGTAAATGCCGGTCTAAGTTAATACTTAAGTTAAATATTCCATCTAAAGTTTGGGGTAGTTCTACTCTGGCTAACTCATCCTTAAGTGCGTCAGATAAACCTATTCTGAACTGGTTTCTCAAGGATAGTTCATTACAGCCGCTATCCTTGGACCAACTCTTGAACTCAGTTATATAATCCTCCACTGGTTTTTTGAGCTGCCTTAATGCCCTCATAGAATTCTCTGCAGTTAACTGTAGGTGTGGGTCATCATATAACTGAGACATAGTTTGAAAAAAGGCGTCCAAGGATTGCAGAATAGGGTCATTATTTTCGAAAAAACTATTAGCCCATATACGGGGTTCACCCCTAAGATAAGATATTGTGGTGAGCACCTTAACCTGTTCAGTGGGGTAAATATGAGGTTTAAGCCTAAATAGTAGGTAACAGGCGTTTCTAAATTCCCTGAATACCTTCCTGTCACCAGAGAATAGGTCAGGTGGAGATATATTAGGTTCAATAAGATGTATTGTTTTTTTGTTTTTCAGCAACCTCTTTGATATAAGTTTTAAGGGTAGTGTTTTCATGCTGAAGAGAGTGGAGAGCTTGTGTGATAGATTCTACCTTATCTGTTAGAGTCTGGACATGTGTAACAATGTCTACTGGATTCATATTAAGGCTTGGTAATATTGTCAAGTATTAGGGAACTGTAATTTCAAGTTCCTAAAAGAGAGAAGGTAAAATAAGGTTTTGAATCCAACTGTAGAAATTAAACAAACATTGTGAACAATGTTTCTATATATCATTCAGTATTGAGATGTGGCAGAGTTGTTGCTTTAAGGAATCTGGCAACATATGATATGGAGGATCATAAAGAAAGCAACAACCCAAACCTTATTGTTTGGTTTTATTAATATGTGTAAGCATCTCTATTGTCATTAGGTGGCAGCAATGTATGACAGAAATACATAAACATAGCACCAATTTAAAGGAAAGTTTGTATACAAAATAAGTTAGATTAGGCTTTAAGTATTAGAAACTTGCATGCATCATTAAGTAACATATAGTATTGAGTTGGAGATAAACTATGAGGTTTAGCAGAGCTAGTTTGGGGTGAAAAGGTCTTACTTTAACTCCGGAGGGAGGAGAAGCCGTGACACAATGCTACTGCAGTGAGAGCCGCTGTCAGTCTGAAGAGTTGGCGTGTGATGTCACTGCTTGTGTGTAGGAGGGCTGACAGGGAGAATGCAAGCTGGAACGGCTGAGAGGAAAACACTCGATCAGCGTTTGCAGGATAGGTGTTGATATCCAGAGCAGGTTAGGTTGTGAGACGGCCAGCAGTCTTCCAAGGTAAACGAAGTAGGTGATAATTCAAGAGGAAGCTCAATATCAAATACGAGTAAATCCCTTCAAAGAGTCAAAGGATTCAAGAGCAAGCAGGCTGAGCAATTGAGATGAGAGCACAAAATTACCAAGCACTGAATGATTAGTGGGAGGCATTTTTATACAGGTGCACTAAAAGTAACACACCTCCCAGTTAAAGGGATAGAACATGTCGTAAAGGGGATAATATATATGACAGTGGGCTACCAAGTTGGTCAACAGAACCTCTGAAAGCTAAATTTCTTTCTGATAAATACTGTACAATTGAAAACAATCAGTCAAATACTTGATGCCATCGTTGCTTTTCCTTATTAATAATCTGAACTTGCATTTTATCAATTGTTTCCTCTGCTAAGAGCCTTTTTTGAAGTATAGAACAATGAAGCATTGTATTTAAGTGTGTTTTAGAATTTTCATGATCAGATAATCTAACATGAGCATTTTTCCAGTTGTTAAACCCTCTAGAAGACAAAGCACTTTGGCACTTACTACCAAATAACCGACAGTAAAAACAAAATATTTGGTCAGAACTCACTGAATACACAAGCCAATTCTGATAAATAACGTCACCATTTGAGAGTTTTCTTTTACAAAGAATTTTAGAAAAATTTCGTCCATTTTTATTTGTTGGAAAGTCCTCCTGTGTAATTTTTTGTGGACCTTTTTGTACTAGATAATCTCTTGATTTATGTATTCTGGCCAGCATGCAGGATCATCTGAAATGTTGAGTTGCTTTTTATCTGGAGGATGTGTTTTGGGATCTGTAATCTGTTCTTCTTCTGGAAGATGGATAACTGGCCGATCTGTACTCTGTTCTTCATCTGGAAGATGGATAACTGGCCCATCTGTACTCTGTTCTTCATCTGAAAGATGGATAACTGAACTATCTGAACTCTGTTCTTCATCTGGAAGATGGATAATTGGCCCAACTGTACTCTGTTCTTCATCTGGAAGATGGAAACTGGACCATTTGTACTGCTCTCACTTGACTCTAAATTTAATTTATTTCTTCATTAGAACCTTCTTCTAATAATCCATTATGAATTTCAATGGCTTCCACAAACTCGTCATTGCTCATGTCACAAATCTGTACCTGGGCTTCTTGTTTGTACAGATACTTGTTCATCGAGGCAAACAATTTTTTCTCATCTTGTTCTTGTGCTTTGCTGATTTTTCTTTATTTTACTTCCGCTCAAGTATTTTCTTGCAAGGTCTCGAGCTCGTTTGGACATCTGGACTACATTGATAATGCAAAGTTTATTGAAGAAAAATCTTTTTTTTTTAGATGTACATAAAAAATGTATATAGTTTATATAAATATATGTGTTTGTGCACAAACATAAGAGAAATTGTGTGAGATAGTGTGGGATTCTTGAAAGATAAACTGTGTCCGAATATGAGAAAAAATATGTGTATGGCTGCACTGCAACAAATACTATTACACCATAAAGGAAACTGTTCGCATGAATCGTATTTAAAGGGCATAAAAACTTGTCACTACAAGCCATTTTTTAGTGTTCCATTGCTGTAGATCAGTACAGTCCTAACATTTAGAAAAAAAAACATTGCCATCCTTTTTTAACAAAAAATAAAATATTCAAAATGCCATTACATGTGTATCTAATTAGATTTTTTGTGGTGTTCTGAAAAAAAGATTCAGAATAGTCACTCAGATATGTAGAAGATTTTCCAGATCGATTAATGAGAAAATATATATATATATATATATAATAAGCTTTTATTTATATATGAGATTTCTGAATCACCAATTGCACTGCCAACGGATGCGACTCTTTTGCCAATGATCTGTGACTGGACCACGACTAAACTTGTCTCTGCCAATTCAAGTTTTTAAAATCTGGCGTTACAGTTGACAACTCCTATTTTGAAATAAAAATTTAAAAATAAAGGGGATTTGTTAATTCCAGCATTTCCATGTCAACAAATGTACAGATTGTAGCACCCCTGACCAGTAAGCAGTGGCGGCTGGTGAATTTTTAGGATGGTGGTGCACAAGACCCCGCCCCTATGAGAAAGCCACGCCCCTTTGAAAAAGCCACGCCCTTTGAAAAGCCACACCCCTTTGAGAAAGTCAAGCCCCTCAAAGTCAAAGCCCCATTTGAACCAGCAGTGTTTTTGGTCATTGTCTTGTTGAAATATCCAGCCCCTGGGGTAACTTCAACTTTGTGACTGATACCTCAACATTATTCTCAAGTATCTGCTGATATTGAGTGGAATCCATGAGACCCTCAACAAGATTCCCAGTACCAGCACTGGCCACACAGCCCCACACTGCATGATGGAACATCCACCAAATTTTACTGTGTGCAGTGTGGGTAGCAAGTGTTTGTCTTTGAATGCTGTGTTATTTTGCCGCCATGCATAACACCCCTTGTTATGACCAAATAACTCAATCTTTGTTTCATGAGTCCACAGCACCTTCTTCAAAAAGGAAGCTGGCTTGTCCAAATGTCTGTTTGCATACCTCAAGCGACTCTGTTTGTGATATGTGTGCATAAAAGGCTTGTTCTACATCATTCTCCCATACAGCTTCTCCTTGTGCAAAGTGCGCTGAATTATTTAATGCTGCACAGTGACACCATCTGCAGCAAGATATTGTTGTTGTGGGTCTTTGGAGGTGGTCTGTGGGCTGTTTTTGACCGTTCTCACCATCCTTTGCCTCTCCGATATTTTACTTGGCCTGCCACTTCTGGCCTTAACAAGAACTGTGCCCATGGTCTTCCATATCCTCACTATGTTCCTCACAGTGGACACTGACATCTTAAATCTATGCAATAGCTTTTTTTTAGCCTTCCTCTAAACCATGATGTTAAACAATCTTTGTTTTTAGGTCATTTGAGAGTTGTTTTGAGGCCCCCATGTTGCCACTCTTCAGAGGAGAGTCATAGAGAACAACTTGCAATTGGTCACCTTAAAACCTTTTCTCATGATTGGATACACCTGTCTATGAAGTTGAAGGCTTAATGGGCTCACCAAACTAATTTTGTGTTCCAATTAATCAGTGCTAGGTAGTTTCAGGTATTCAAATCAACAAAATAACAAGGGTGCCCAAATGTATGCACCTGTCTAATTTTGTTTTGATGCATATTGCACATTTTCTGTTAATCCAATAAACCTAATTTCACTACTGAATTTTTACTGCGTCCTTCATTTATTTGATAGATCAAAATGAAATTACTGATTCAAACAGCCAATTATTTATAACTGAAAATCATGTAAATTGTCAGGGGTGCCTAAACTTTTGCATACAACTGTATATGGTTTCATGTACTCAAATTGAATTAAAGTAATGTACTCAGATATTAAATATATTTTTATGAAATGTAATATCAATTATATATAAATACTATGCTCCAATAGTCCAATACAGCTCACAGCCAGGATATCTAAAAATATATTAAGGGAACATTTGTTAAAGTTTAAGCTTCCAAAGATTCTTTACTTCATTGCTTAATGAGATTAGATCTCTACAAACAAGATAACCATGTTACCTCTGGGGTGACAGAGAAACAATTCTGTATTTTAGTTCAGATATGCTCAGAATCTTCAGGAGAGTAAGTAATTATCACTTGTATGATATACAAATGATGGGACTAACAATCCTTTTGAAGGTCTGAATCCGCATATATGTCTGGAAAGGTTTTCACGCTCAGATGCAAGCATATAGAAGACAAAATTTCATATGAAATGACTTGTACCTAATTTTCATATAGTTTTATATACTCCTATACTTTATTAAGGAATGACTTCAAATATGGAATATATTTATATTAAAGTGTGATAATAAGTAAATATAAATATCGTTACAATAAATTAATCACTACAGAATTCTAATTAAATGCAATGTAATATCAGAATATTAAATGATTAATCAATTGAATTCAAATAGTTAATAGTATAGCTGATTATTAGTATCATACTAACTAAGTATTAAATTACAATCCTTTTAAGTCTCCCAATATTTAATGAATCATCGCATTCATCATGTCCTTGAAGTGCAAGCTCAAATGCGCCGGAAAATAGAATACAATTAATAATTTTGGAAAGAACATAACGATTTGTGGTTACTTGATCATTGTGTTTTTTAACATTCAAACAATATGCTCTGACAAGTTGTTGGTGAATATCATACCTTCATAGCAAATTAAACTCTAATGTGAAGTATAAATGTGATTGGTAGCAATTATTTTTATTTTTTGAGTTAAATGTGATAAATCGGCGACACCATAACTCACCCAACTTAAATCACCACTTTGCTTTTCAAACAGGAGACAATAAAAACAAGATCCTGTTTGCAAAATGACTATTAAGTTCATCTCTTAAGATATTATCAGTAGGAAGTATATATATATATATATATATATATAAAAAATTATGTATATTCTCATATTTAATATTATGACCAGGTCTAATATTTAAATAAACAAGAATCCATACTCTTCAGTATACCCATGTCTAGTCTTAACATATACATCCTCAGTTAAATTATATAATAACATATATATTAACTAAATGATTAATTAAAGCTGAGAAATAATAAGTATATTGAATGTACATTTATGAAAATATATATATTCCTGGATTTAAAGAACCTACCACATTTCAATTATTGTTCCCCCCCAGTGTTCAATATTAGGCAATGCAGCCAAAGGGTATTTGGTTGTCAGGAGAGCTACATTTTCAGTAGCCAATGAGAGCTAACGGTGTACACAGACTACCTGGAATGATTTAGAAATGAAGGTGGAATTTGTCACAGACAAAAACACTGTGCAAAGAAGGGAAGGCACACCAAAAAAAACACACTTTGGTTTTGGGGCCTGACTTTGAACAACTCTCTGTTGGAAAGAGAGATATACCTCTGTGTTTGTGATACCCTGTTTGCAAAATAGTGATACCTGGCTTCAACACTATGCAAAGAAGGGAAGGCACACCAAAAAAAACACACTTTGGTTTTGGGGCCTGACTTTGAACAACTCTCTGTTGGAAAGAGAGATATACCTCTGTGTTTGTGATACCCTGTTTGCAAAATAGTGATACCTGGCTTCAACACTATGCAAAGAAGGGAAGGCACACCAAAAAAAAACACACTTTGGTTTTGGGGCCTGACTTTGAACCACTCTCTGTTGGAAAGAGAGATATACCTCTGTGTTTGTGATACCCTGTTTGCAAAATAGTGATACCTGGCTTCACGTATGAGTGACTTTTGAACAACTCTGATTGGAAAAGCTGAAACTCAGAAATATTGGTATTAATCTAAGGATTTATTTGCTAATTTTGCTATTAACTTAGTAATCCATATTTTGGAATCTACTGTATTAATTGGAGATTTTTATGATTATTATTAATTATTAATAAATAAATATAATAATATAATTGGTGGCAACATTAAGATAAATACACCAACATTTTACTTTCTACAAAAGAAGATTATTTCTGTTACACTAGTGCTTAATAATTTACTTCAAAGGTAAACATTAAAACAGAATGTTGATAACTCAAGTACAAGTTTTGTAAATTAAGTCAATCCGCCTGTTTTTTTTTTTTTTTGAGGCAAATAAATCAATAACATTTTCGTTGAATTTAGGAATGTCATTTATCAATTGTTTTTCAATTGTGAGCATGGCTAGAGCGGTCAGTCTTTCCTCAGTCATGGTGCTCCTTAGAAATGTCTTAACTCGTTTTAAAGTTGAGAAACATCTCTCAGCCTCAGCAGTTGTCACAGGAATAGTTGAAATAATTTGCAACAGTTTGTAGGTCTCCGAGAAAGTACTGTCCAAGTTATTTTCTATTACAAACTGTAGAAGACTAATGGCACCATTCATATTTCTGAAATCTGGTCTTCTGAAAATTACTCCTAGTTCAGTTTTCAGGCGATCTTTCTGTAATATGTGATAAACAGCTGATGTTTGGTCAAGAAGCTGATTTGGAAAAAATTTCTCGTAATCTGCAAATTTTTTAGCTTGGAGGAGAGAAACAGCCGAGTAGTGAGTTATAAAAGAAAATCTATCTTTTACTTGATTCGTGATAACATTGCATATCTCTTTAGCTGCCAAAGTCTGAGTAATGTGAATATTTTCTCTCTTCCTTTTCCTAGATGTTTCCTCTGTTTCTGATATCGTCATGGTCACTGTGTCCATTCTATTCCTTTCGTTTTCCATTGTCTGCTCGAAAGTGTTAACATGTTTTCGAATAAGTGTTGCATCTGTTAGTGTTTTCTGAAGTTGGTTGTATAACACATCTACATGTGGCATAATATTGTGAAAAACTGTATGCCAAAACACAAATACAGAGTCTTGTAACATACGCTGAATAGCCCCTGCTTGATTTATAGCTATTTCTTTTTTCGATGTTGACTCTATTTTTTCCATGCATTCAATTAACTGTTCCCTGTTTTCAAAAACTGTGTTGACGGTTTGACTCTTGAAATTCCACCTGGTGGCTGAACCATGAGGTATCCTTCTTCTAACAGTTTCATCTAGAATAGCTATCCTTTCTGGCGAGTTACTAAAAAAGTTAGTAATGTCACTTAGGTTTGAAAAAAATACTCAAACTTGTTGATTCTGACTGCTTGCTTGGCTGACAATTAAATGGAGCTGATGTACGTAGCAATGCACAAAATGTGCATTCTTGTAGGTACGTTTAATTATAGCCTGAACACCTGCATGCTGACCACTCATCACGCTTTCACCGTCGTAACTCTGGGATATCAGTTTCTCTGGGTTGTCTAGAACTTTTTCCAAAGTAGCTTGAATACACGTAGCTATAGATTCTGCATCATGTCCAGCTGGATTAGTGAATTCCCAGAATCTCTCAACCGGTTGTCCGTTACCTATAATGTATCTTAAAACAACAACCAATTGGAAGGCAGATGAAACATCATTAGTTTTATCTGCTATCATTGCTACAAAACTTGCATTTGAGATTTCCTTCTTTATTTGTTCTGGCAAACAGTAAGCATACAGTCTAATAAATAATTTTGAATTTTTTTGACGTTCCTTTAAAAACAGTGGCACTAGAGAGCTGTTCTTTTAGAGATGCATCAAGTTCTGCTGAGAAGTTTATAAGACCTCTGAAAATGCCTGGATTTAATGAATCATCGCGTTCTTCATGTCCTCGAAGTGCAAGCTCAAATGCGCTGCAAAATAATATACAATTAATTATTTTTGAAAGAACGTAACGATTTTTCGTTACTTGCTCATTATGTTTTTTAATATTCAAACGATATGCACTGTCAAGTTGTTGCCGAATATCAACCCTTCCTAGCAAATTAAACTCTAATGTGGAGTTTAAATGTGATTGGGAGCAATTATGTTTATTTGTTTTTTGACTTAAATGTGATAAATCGGCGACACCATAACTCACCCAGCTTGAATCCCCATTTTGTTTTGCAAACAGGAGACAATAAAAACAAAAAATTCACAGCCACAAATCCATGGATATTTATCATATACCTCGGGTTTGAATTCTCTTTTGTAATCTCTAGTTTTACATTTTGTCACCTGGGTAAGGATAAGCATAGGTGTTGGCCTGAGCATTTTAATTTCAATTTTTCTTTCAATGGGCAACGTTGAAAAATGTAATTGCTTTAGCTCAGACACACTAATTTTACTAAGTGCCATCTTAACTGTTAGTTTACACACAAAGAACAGTCCTTTGCTTTTATAAAATATATAACTTGTAGGTAAGTAGCTCTGCAGCTGTTATAAAATATACAACTAGAACTAATAGGTAAGTAGTTGTGCGGTTGTTATATAATATATAACTTGTATGTAAGTAGCTCTGCAGCTGTTAGAAAATATACAACTAGAACTAATAGGTAAGTAGTTGTGCAGTTGTTATATAGTATATAACTTGCATGTAAGTAGCTCTGCAGCTGTTAGAAAATATACAACTAGAACTAATAGGTAAGTAGTTTTGCGGTTGTTATCTAATATAGAACTTGTAGGTAAGTAGCTCTGCAGCTGTTATAAAATATACAACTAGAAGTAATAGTTAAGTAGTTTTGCGGTTGTTATCTATATAACTTGTATGTAAGTAGCTCTGCAGCTGTTAGAAAATATACAACTAGAACTAATAGGTAAGTAGTTTTGCGGTTGTTATCTAATATATAACTTGTAGGTAAGTAGCTCTGCAGCTGTTATAAAATATACAACTAGAACTAATAGGTAAGTAGTTTTGCGGTTGTTATCTAATATATAACTTGTAGGTAAGTAGCTCTGCAGCTGTTATAAAATATACAACTAGAAGTAATAGTTAAGTAGTTTTGCAGTTGTTATCTAATATATAACTTGTAGGTAAGTAGCTCTGCAGCTGTTACGGTTGTTATGTAATATATAATAACTTGTAGGTAAGTAGCTCTGCAGCTGTTAGAAATTATACAACTCAACTAGTAGGCAAGTAGTTTTGCGGCGCCGGTTGTTATAAAATATATTGCAGCTATTAGAAAATATCAACTAGAACTAATAGGTAATATCTTATAATAATTATAAAAATATAGCTCACTAGAGATAAAATATAAAATGGTAAATATGCAGGTTTACTGCCTAATTTTAGTATCAGCTCAGCAGCAGCACAGCAGTTAACTGCTTTTTTAAATAAATAAAAAAAAATACCTTTTTTGCAAAACTTCTAATTGCAATCTCCTAATAAATTAATCTGCTAAAATACTTAATTTTTTTTTAATATTAAGCAGCTGTGACAGCCGTCAACGGTCAAGGTCAACTAGTATCAGCAGCAGCACAGTAGTTATCTGCTTTTAAAAAGAAAAAAGAAAAACTTTTAACTTTTTTTGCAAAACTTCTAATTGCAATCTGCAAATTAATTAATCTATCTGCTAAAATACTTAAATTTTTAAATAGTAAGCAAACAGCCATGACAGCCGTCAAGGGTCAACTAGTATTCACTGCTTTTTAAAAAACAAAAACAAAAAAAAAACTTTTTTTGCAAAACTTCTAATTGCAATCTGCAAATTTATTAATCTGCTAAAATACTTAAATTTTTAAATAGTAAGCAGCCGTGACAGCCGTCAATGGACTGCTGGCCCAGGCCTGCTGTTCAGGCAGCCTCTCTCAGTCAGAAAAAATCAGAAATTAATAAAGCAAATTGTTTTAAAAAAAAATATATTTTTTTATTATTCCCAAATTACTCCACTTAAAGCAAATTGTTTTAAAAGAACTCCCTATAAGTCCAGTAGTCCTACCTAAGTACTCCTAATCTATCTCAGACTGTATCTGTTGTTAATTTAAAGTAGAAAAATAAAAATGAAAAAATTGTTTTTTACACACTGTCTAGTCTACTGACTGTTCTAGACTCTGTCTGTCTGACTACTAAGTTCTTGCTCAACACTACTGTCAAGTGACTGTCAAGTTCAACTAATATAAAGCTGCAGGCCTGCAGCAAAAAAAAATGATCTGCCCACAACAAGACAAGTCAGATCTTCCTCCCCGCCCTATCTATCACTGATCTGCAGTATATACTAACTAAACTATAGATTACTAAAGTTGCACTGACTGCAGTCTGCAGCAGCAATATATTGAGAAAGTTTGAGGTTCGATAATATATATTATTTTTTTGTAAACAAGTAGTCCAACAGTTGAACACACAGAGCTCTCTGTAAAGGCTCCTCTCAGCTCAACGGCTATCTCCACAATGAGATTTTCGCGCTGTTGAGGGGGAGGAGCCTCATGGGGGCCATCACGTGCAGCATATCACAGAGGATCACAGAGGCTGGGGGAGGAGACAGAGCACAGGCTGAAACCAACTCGCACAGTTCAGCCTGTGCGATTAAGCTTCTATAGGCATGGAGACTGGGGAGGAGCTACGCCTGCACAGTGAATTTATAGAGATTACTGTTCAGGCATAGGGCTCTCTTACCGCACGTGCGATCGGATCACTGCGAGTGGGGGTGGAGACAGTGCACAGCAGCCCTGGCCTGATGTCGGAGAGCCTGAGGAGAGGAGTGGCTATGAAGCGTGGTGTGACTGTGTGACGTCAGCTGTCAGTGTCTCAGGCAGCAGAGCAAAATACTGTGTGCTCTAGCCTCTCACTCTGTCGTCGTCCACCAGATCCTAGCTCCTGCATCCTACTCCTAGCTGTTGCCTTGCTTTTATGTACAGTTAAGTACACAGGCAGCAGTCACACAGTATAATTAATAAGTGTCTCAATTAATTTTCTTGGGGATAATATAATAAAATATAAATTTGTCTTAAAAATATATTTTATTCAACAAATTTTTTAACATTTTTTTTTTGTGCTCCATTTTTTTCCCTCCTTGCCCCTTGGGGTTCACGTGCGACAGTACACAAATGGAGGAGCCTCCACTGCCAGTAAGACCACTGCACTGGCAACGTATGTGCCTTTTTTCAAACTGATCTGTCACTAGACCACGACTAAACTTGTTTCTGCCAATCCAATCCAAGTTTTTAAAATTCAGTGTTACAGTTGACAATTCCTATTTTGAAATAAAAATATAAAAATAAAGGGAATTTGTATCTGTTCACTATCTTCCTACCACTTCTAGCACCCCTGACCAGCAAGACCACTGCACTTGCAACAGATGCATTTTTTTCACACTGATCTGTCACTGGACCACAAGTAAACTTGTCTCTGCCAATCCAATCTAAGTTTTGAAAATCCGGGGTTACGGTTGACAACTGTCAGGGTTTTTTCCCTGCTTTGTTTGCCATGTGCTGCTGGCAGCCATTTTACTTACCTCTCTTGCTGACTCTAGTGCATAGTGTGTGATGCTGCTCATTTCCTGCATGCCTTTTATGGCCAGACTGGTGTACATCATCCAGAAACAACAAAAAAGAAAACAGAGTAGACTTTAAATTTGTATAAGTTCTCCCCTTAACATAGCATTTTGCACATATATAGGGGCCTATTTATCAAGCCGTCAACCGCAAATATGCTGGAATTCCGCAGCGTAATTATGTCGAGCCTGATTCCCCTTATTTATCAAAGCCTTACAGACCAGAAAAAGTAGAATTTTGTGACGTAACATACGATCCGCCGGTCTCAGTTCGACACAGATCGATGCTTACGTCACTACAGATCTACTCTGACTACTTTTGCTACTTATCAAATAACTACCAGGTACGCTCACCACTATTCTGGCCCAGCGTATCTGGTTTTCAATCACTGGAGGCGGCGGATGCCATAGGAATCAATGGGAGTCTGAAAGCAGCGAAAGCTTATGTTCGCTGCTGCCCTATATCCCATTGATACCTATGGTATAATAAAAGTTACGTTTACACCTAACACCCTAACATGTACCCATGAGTCTAAACACCCCTAATCTGCCACCCCTACACCGTCGCCACCTACATAAAAGTATTAACCCCTATCCCGCTGCTCCCGGAGCCCACCGCAACTAAATAAAGTTATTAACCCCTAAACCCCTGACCTCCCACATCAGTACCACTTACTAAACATATTAACCCCTAAACCGCCAGCCCCCCACATCACCATAAACTGAATTATCCTATTAACCCCTAAACCTAACAACTCGCTAACTTTATATTAAATATTAACTCATCCCTATCTTATAATAAATTTAAACTTATCTTTAGATTTAAATTAAACTATATTAAACTATTAATTAATCTACCCTATTATAATAAAATTACATTAAACTATTAACCTACCCTATTATAATAAAAATACATTAAACTATATTAAATGAATGATTAATCCAACCTATCTTTTAAACTAAAATTACATTAAACTATATTAAAATAAAAATTAATTTAACCTAACTTTTATACTAAAATTACATAAAACTACAAATTAAATTGAATATATTATATATTTAAACACCTAACCCTACTCAAATAATTTAAATCTACACTACAAAATTACAAAGTTACAAAAAACTAAGTTACACAAAAAAATAAACACGGTTACAAAAAATAAAAAAGAAATTATCCAAACTTTAAACTAATTACACCTAATCTAAGGGCCCTATGAGAAAAAAAAGCCCCCCCCCCCAAATAAAAAAACCCTAGCCTACAATAAACTATAAATAGCCCTTAAAAAGGGCCTTTTGCGGGGCATTGCCGCAAAGTAATCAGCTCTTTACCTGTAAAAAAAAAATACAAATACCCCCCCAACAGTAAAACCCACCTCCTACATAACCAACCCCCCAAATAAAACCCTAACTAAAAAAACCTAAGCTCCCCATTACCCTGAAAAGGGCATTTGGATGGGCATTGCCCTTAAAAGGTCATTTAGCTCTTTTGCAGCCCAAAACCCTAATTAGTGATGTCGCGAACTTAAAATTTTCGGTTCGCGAACGGCGGACTCGAACTTCCGGTATTGTTCGCGAACGCGCGAACCGCCATTGAATTCAATAGGCAGGCGAACTTTAAAACCTACAAGGACTCTTTCTGGCCACAATAGTGATGGAAAAGTTGTTTCAAGGGTACTAACACCTGGACTGTTGCATGCTGGAGGGGGATCCCTGGCAAAACTCCCATGGAAAATTACATAGTTGATGCAGAGTCTGCTTTTAAGCCATAATGGGTCTAAATCAACTAACATTCCCAAAGTGGCTGTCTCAAAACATCCCGGACAGAAGATAGATTTATAGATAGGATAGATAGATATACATAGATTGATAGATAGAATCGATAGAAGAGAAATAGATTTGTTAGATATATAATTACCCTAATAAATTCTAATAATCAAACATGCGTTCTTGGACCCAACTAGCTTGTGTTAATTAGTACTTTTCTTAGCACTTTAATCCCTGTCCCCCCCCCCCTCTATCGGGGGAGTTCTATATGGCCTGCCAGATTACCCTGAAAAATTATAATAATAAGACATGTGGTCTGCTACCTATTTTAACTAGGTTGTGTTTTAAGTACTACCATTCTTAGCACTTTAATCTCTGTAACTCCCCCTATTTGGTGAGGTCTATACGGCCTGGATGATTACCCATACAAAATATAATAAGACATCTGCTCTTGGTCTGCGACCCATGGTAACTATGTTGTGTTAATTAGTAATGTCCTTCGCATTTTAATAGCTGTTACTCATACTCACCCTATCGGTGGAGGTCTATATGGCCTGCATGATTACCCTTTCAAAATATAACAACCAAACATATGCTCTGGGACCCATGGTAAGTAGGTTTTGTTAAGTAGTACTGTTCTTTGCATTTTCATACCTGTTACAACACCAAATGGTGGCAGGTCTATCTGGCCTTCATGATTAGCTGCACCCAAACCCAAAAAAAAGCTGAGTGGTCTTAGACTAACACCCATGGCTAACTCGGCTGTTTCAATTAGTACTATTCTTTGCACATTCATCCCTGTTACGGGCGGTCTACATGGCCATCATGATTAGCCGAACAAAATACTACAATCCAACATTTGCTCAGTCTTCATAGGCCCTTCATTGTCTGTATTTTGATAGTACAGTTCTTATTATTTTTATAGCTGATACAGCACCGAATGGTGGCAGCTCTATATGGCCTGCAGGATTAGCCGCACCCAATACAAAAATAAATCCAAGCGGTCTTGGATTAACACCCATGGCTAACTCTGTTGTTTCAAGTAGTACTATTCTTAGCACTTTCATCTCATCATCCCTGTTACTTCCAGGACTCTCGGTGGTGGTGGTCTACATGGCCATCATGATTAGCCTAACCAAATACTACAATCCAACCTTGGCTCAGTCTTCCTAAGGCCCTTCATTGGCTGTATTTTGGTAGTACTGTTCTTATTAGTTTAATAGCTGATACGACACCGAATGTTGTCAGCTCTATATGGCCTGCATGAATAGCCGCACCCAAAGCCAAAAAAAAGCCAAGCGGTTTTGCACTAACACCCATGGCTAACTCTGTTGTTTCAAGTTCTACTATTCTTAGCTCTTTCATCTCATCCCTGTTACTTCCAGGACTCTCGGTGGTGGTGGTCTACATGGCCATCATGATTAGCCTAACCAAATACTACAATCCAACCTTGGCTCAGTCTTCCTAAGGCCCTTCATTGGCTGTATTTTGGTAGTACTGTTCTTATTAGTTTAATAGCTGATACGACACCGAATGGTGTCAGCTCTATATGGCCTGCATGAATAGCCGCACCCAAAGCCAAAAAAAAAGCCAAGCGGTTTTGCACTAACACCCATGGCTAACTCTGTTGTTTCAAGTTCTACTATTCTTAGCTCTTTCATCTCATCCCTGTTACTTCCAGGACTCTCGGTGGTGGTGGTCTACATGGCCATCATGATTAGCCTAACCAAATACTACAATCCAACCTTGGCTCAGTCTTCCTAAGGCCCTTCATTGGCTGTATTTTGGTAGTACTGTTCTTATTAGTTAAATAGCTGATACGACACCGAATGGTGGCAGCTCTATATGGCCTGCATGAATAGCCGCACCCAAAGCCAAAAAAAAGCCAAGCGGTTTTGCACTAACACCCATGGCTAACTCTGTTGTTTCAAGTAGTACTATTCTTAGCTCTTTCATCTCATCATCCCTGTTACTTCCAGGACTCTCGGTGGTGGTGGTCTACATGGCCATCATGATTAGCCTAACCAAATGCTACAATCCAAACTTGGCTCAGTCTTCCTAAGGCCCTTCATTGGCTGTATTTTGGTAGTACTGTCATCCTTTTGAATAATAGATTACACGAAAGGCATTGATTTTAGAATCCCAGAGATCATTTATATGTCCCGTGAAATAAAAAAAACCATTCATTAGATACCCGTTACACAATTATTTATCCTCAGGCCTTTTTAATACGAGGGTCCCGGAGCCTCAAACGAAACAACAGCATGAAAGAGGAGATATGTCATCCTTTTGAATAATAGATTACAGGAAAGGCATTGATTTTAGAAACCCACAGATCATTATTTGCAACCGTGAAATTAGAAAAAAACATTGATTAGACACCCGTGACACTTATTTATGCTCAGGCCTTTTTAATACGAGGGTCCCGGAGCCTCAACCGAAACAACAGCATGAAAGAGGAGATATGTCATCCTTTTGAATAAAAGATTACAGTAAAGGCATTGATTTTAGAAACCCACAGATCATTATTTGCAACCGTGAAATTAGAAAAAAACATTGATTAGACACCCGTGACACTTATTTATGCTCAGGCCTTTTTAATACGAGGGTCCCGGAGCCTCAACCGAAACAACAGCATGAAAGAGGAGATATGTCATCTTTTTGAATAAAAGATTACAGTAAAGGCATTGATTTTAGAAACCCACAGATCATTATTTGCAACCGTGAAATTAGAAAAAAACATTGATTAGACACCCGTGACACTTATTTATGCTCAGGCCTTTTTAATACGAGGGTCCCGGAGCCTCAACCGAAACAACAGCATGAAAGAGGAGATATGTCATCCTTTTGAATAAAAGATTACAGTAAAGGCATTGATTTTAGAAACCCACAGATCATTATTTGCAACCGTGAAATTAGAAAAAAACATTGATTAGACACCCGTGACACTTATTTATGCTCAGGCCTTTTTAATACGAGGGTCCCGGAGCCTCAACCGAAACAACAGCATGAAAGAGGAGATATGTCATCCTTTTGAATAAAAGATTACAGTAAAGGCATTGATTTTAGAAACCCACAGATCATTATTTGCAATCGTGAAATTAGAAAAAAACATTGATTAGACACCCGTGACACTTATTTATGCTCAGGCCTTTTTAATACGAGGGTCCCGGAGCCTCAACCGAAACAACAGCATGAAAGAGGAGATATGTCATCCTTTTGAATAAAAGATTACAGTAAAGGCATTGATTTTAGAAACCCACAGATCATTATTTGCAACCGTGAAATAGAAAAAAACATTGATTACACACCCGTTACACTTATTTATCCTCAGGCCTTTTTAATACGAGGGTCCCGGTGCCTCAACCGAAACAACAGCATGAAAGAGGAGATATGTAAACCTTTTGAATAAAAGATTACAGTAAAGGCATTGATTTTAGAAACCCACAGATCATTATTTGCAACCGTGAAATTAGAAAAAAACATTGATTAGACACCCGTGACACTTATTTATTCTCGGGCCTTTTTAATACGAGGGTCCCGGAGCCTCAACCGAAACAACAGCATGAAAGAGGAGATATGTCATCCTTTTGAATAAAAGATTACAGTAAAGGCATTGATTTTAGAAACCCACAGATCATTATTTGCAACCATGAAATTAGAAAAAAACATTGATTAGACACCCGTGACACTTATTTATGCTCAGGCCTTTTTAATACGAGGGTCCCGGAGCCTCAACCGAAACAACAGCATGAAAGAGGAGATATGTCATCCTTTTGAATAAAAGATTACAGTAAAGGCATTGATTTTAGAAACCCACAGATCATTATTTGCAACCGTGAAATAGAAAAAAACATTGATTACACACCCGTTACACTTATTTATCCTCAGGCCTTTTTAATACGAGTGTCCCGGAGCCTAAACCGAAACAACAGCATGAAAGAGGAGATATGTCATCCTTTTGAATAAAAGATTACAGGAAAGGCATTGATTTTAGAAACCCACAGATCATTATTTGCAACCGTGAAATTAGAAAAAAACATTGGTTAGACACCCGTGACACTTATTTATGCTCAGGCCTTTTTAATACGAGGGTCCCGGAGCCTCAACCGAAACAACAGCATGAAAGAGGACATATGTCATCCTTTTGAATTATAGATTACAGGAAAGGCATTGATTTTAGAAACACTGAGATAATTACTTGCAACCGGGAAATAAAAAAAAACATTGAACAGACACCCAGTACACTTTATTATCCATAGGCCTTTTCAGCAGAGGCTCCAGGACCCTCAACAAAAACAAGAGCAGGGAGCTGGGCATAGGAGTACAATGGAGTGTGACAATAATAATCTGAAGGTGAAGATTGCATAGTTGTGGCATTTTAATTTTGTTATTGTGGAAACTTAGTACTTGCAATGACCTTGCTCTGGTGAATCCATATCGCAAATGTGTTATTTAAGGCACTGTTTGTCTATTTTTTTGAATATCAGCATTTGGTAAATGAAGCTTAACTTAAGGCTGGTGAGAACCGACCTTTCTTCTGGCTGTTTGCAAATGTTGTGGCTCTGGACAAACATGTGAATAAGGGGCCATGAGCCATATTCTGCACGCAACCCCTTTGATGATTGACGATAAACATGTGTCACCTGCAAGCAGAGCTCGTTACTTCTGTCTAAATCATCTTCCTGGTATGGACAGGCCACTGTTTCCCACAGCAAGTACGAATTTTGAAATACAAGATTGTCTTGAGTATGGTAGGAAACCAAAGTTTATTTAATTCTGTACTATCTATCACCACAAAAAATGAACTTTTTGAAGCAACGAAAATGCCAGCAATTTCATGTGCTTATGGATGACAAGGACGTCCTGTCCTGTGGTGCACAGAGATGGAGACGATTTTTGCCCCTCCCTGTACACTACCCAGATGTCTCAAACATCACCAGAAACACAATACAGCCACTCTTGTGAAGTTCCTGGAGTGTTCCGGTAGCCATCTCTTTGCGCTCCTAAAGGAATACTTTGTATACATCCGACAACAGCTTCGGAGACTGTGGTGACGCACATGTTATTTACTGTTGTTCCAGCTGTGGCAATATCAATTGGCATGAAAAAGTTAAGATTTGTGGGTGGCGGAGCCTATAGCTGTTGCGGTAGGACGTGTGTTTGAGGAGCTCCAGGTCTTACAAGTTACTTTGGAGTTAGTTTTCAACCTTAATTTAATTTTCTTTTTGGGATTCATACTCACACTTTCTGGGGCTATCCAAGAGAAGCACTAGTAGTCACCCCTTATATCAACGGAGACCTGTTTTTTGCGTTTCCAATATTGCGCCGTACCCCAAACTAATCCTGAATGAAAAAAAATAAATAAAAATTTGGACTTGTGACGCACATTTTATGCACGCTGTGGCAATTGCAATTTGCAATAAAAGTAATCTGCTAACAACAACCACTACCTACGACCACACCTGACTCCTGAAGTCATGCTTCAGTTATTAAGTCAAGTTAAATTAATTTTTTTTTCTTTATTATGCTCAGCAGAGGCTCCAGGACCCTCGACAAAACCAGCAGCAGGAAAGAGGACATATGGCATCCTTTTGAAAAAATGATTATAGGAAAGGCATTGATTTCAGAAACACAGAGATCATTAGTTGCAACCGGTAAATAGGAAAAAACATTGATTAGACACCCAGTACACTTATTTTTCATTTGGCCTTTTTAATAAGAGGCTCCCGGAGCCTCAACCGAAACAACAGCATCAAAAAGTACATATGGCATCCTTGTGAATAATAGATTACTGGAAAGGCATTGATTTTAGAAACCCGTGGATAATTTTTTGCAAACGTGAAATCTAAAAAAACATAGATTATACACCCAGTACACTTCTTTATCCTTAGGCCTTTTTAGAAGAGTCTCCCAGAGCCTCAACAGAAACAACAGCATGAAAGAGGACATATGGCATCCTTTTGACTAATAGATTACAGGAAAGGCATTGATTTTAGAAACCCAGAGATAATTTGTTGCAACCGGGAAATAAAAAAAAAAAATGGATTAGACAACCAGGACACTTATTTATCCTTAGGCCTTAGTAGCAGAGGCTCCAGGACCCTCAACAAAACCAGCAGCAGTAAAGAGGACATATGGCATCCTTTAGAAAAATAGATTTCTGGAAAGGCATTGATTTTAGAAACACAGAGATCATTAGTTGCAACCGTGCAATCTAAAAAAACTTGGATTATACACCAAGTACACTTATTTATCCTTAGGCCTTTTTTGCAGAGGCTCAAGGACCCTCCACAAAACCAGCAGCATGAAAGAGGACATATGGCATCCTTTAGAAATTTATATTACAGGAAAGGCATTGATTTTAGAAACACAGAGATCATTAGTTGCAACCGTGAAATCTAAAAAAACATAGATTATGCACCCAGTACACTTCTTTATCCTTAGGCCTTTTTAGAAGAGTCTCCCGTAGCCTCAACAGAAACAACAGCATGAAAGAGGACATATGGCATCCTTTTGACTAATAGATTACAGGAAAGGCATTGATTTTAGAAACCCAGAGATAATTTGTTGCAACCGGGAAATCTAAAAAAAAATGGATTAGACAACCAGGACACTTATTTATCCTTAGGCCTTAGTAGCAGAGGCTCCAGGACCCTCAACAAAACCAGCAGCAGTAAAGAGGACATATGGCATCCTTTAGAAAAATAGATTTCTGGAAAGGCATTGATTTTAGAAACACAGAGATCATTAGTTGCAACCGTGCAATCTCTAAAAAATTGGATTATACACCAAGTACACTTATTTATCCTTAGGCCTTTTTCGCAGAGGCTCCAGGACCCTCCACAAAACCAGCAGCATGAAAGAGGACATATGGCATCCTTTAGAAAATTAGATTACAGGAAAGGCATTGATTTTAGAAACACAGAGATCATTAGTTGCAACCGTGAAATCGCAAAAAACTTCGATTATACACCAAGTACACTTATTTATCCTTAGGCCTTTTTAGCAGAGGCTCCAGGACCCTCCACAAAACCAGCAGCATGAAAGAGGACATATGGCATCCTTTAGAAAATTAGATTACAGGAAAGGCATTGATTTTAGAAACACAGAGATCATTAGTTGCAACCGCGAAATCTAAAAAAACATAGATTATACACCCAGTACACTTCTTTATCCTTAGGCCTTTTTATAAGAGTGTCCCGGAGCCTCAACAGAAAGAACAGCATGAAAGAGGACATATGGCATCCTTTTGAAAAATAGATTACAGGAAAGGCATTGATTTTAGAAAGACAGAAAAAATTTGTTACAAATGGGAAATCTAAAAAAACATTGAATAGACACCCAGTACACTTCTTTATCCTTCGGCCTTTTTAGCAGAGGCTCCAGGACACTCAACAAAACCAGCAGTAGGAAAGAGGACATATGGCATCCTTTGTGAAAAAAAGATTATAGGAAAGGCATTGATTTTAGAAACCCGGGGATAATTTGTTGCAACCGTGAATTTGAATAAAAAAAATGATTGGATGGACACCCAGTATAATTCTTTCTCCCTAGGCCTTTTTATAAGAGGGTCCAGGACCCTCAAACAGAACACCAGCAGGAAAGGGGACATATGGCATATTTTTGAACAATAGAGTAAGAGTACAGGAAAGGCATTGATTTTAGAAACCCATAGATAATTTTTTGCAAATGTAAATTTGAATAAAAAAAATGATTTGATGGACACCCAGTACACCTCTTTCTCCTTAGGCCTTTTTATAAGAGGGTCCTGGACCCTCAAAAAAAACACCAGCAGGAAAGAGGACATATGGCATACTTTTGAAAATTAGTTTACAGGAAAGGCATTGATTTTAGAAACACAGAGATCAGTTATATGACCCGGGAAATAGAAAAAAAACATTGATTGGACACCCAGTACACTTCTTTATCCTTAGTCCTTTTTAAAAGAGTGTCCCGGAGCCTCAACAGAAACAACAGCATGAAAGAGGACACATGGCATCCTTTTGAAAAATAGATAACAGGAAAGGCATTGATTTTTGAAAGACAGAAAAAATTTGTTACAACCGGGAAATCTAAAAAAACATTGAATAGACACCCATTACACTTCTTTATCCTTAGGCCTTTTTAGCAGAGGCTCCAGGACACTCAACAAAACCAGCAGTAGGAAAGAGGACATATGGCATCCTTTGTGAAAAAAAGATTATAGGAAAGGCATTGATTTTAGAAACCCAGGGATAATTTGTTGCAACCGTGAATTTTAATAAAAAAAAATGTTTTGATGGACACCAAGTACAATTCTTTCTTCTAAGGCCTTTTTATAAGAGGGTCCAGGACCCTCAAACAAAACACCAGCAGGAAAGAAGACATATGGCATAGTTTTGAACAATAGAGTACAGGAAAGGCATTGATTTTAGAAACCCATAGAAAAATTTTTTAAAATGGAAATTTGAATCAAAAAAATTATTCGATGGACACCCAGTACACCTCTTTCTCCTTAGGCATTTTTATAAGAAGGTCCTGGACCCTCAAAAAAAATACCAGCAGGAAAGAGGACATATGGCATACTTTTGAACAATAGAGTACAGGAAAGGCATTTATTTTAGAAACCCATAGATAATTTTTTGCAAATGGAAATTTGAATCAAAAAAATGATTCGATGGACACCCAGTACACCTCTTTCTCCTTAGGCCTTTTTATAAGAGGGTCCTGGACCCTCAAAAAAATCACCAGCAGGAAAGAGGACGTATGGCATCCTTTTGAACAATAGAGTACAGGTACAGCATTGATTTTACAAACCCAGAGATCATTTTGGTCAATTGTTAAATAGAAAAATAGAAATGAGTGGCCAACCAGTACACCTCTTTCTCCTTAGGCCTTTATATAAGAGGGTCCTGGACCCTCAAAAAAAAACACCAGCAGGAAAGAGGACGTATGGCATCCTTTTGAACAATAGAGTACAGGTACGGCATTGATTTTACAAACCCAGCGATCATTTTGGTCAATTGTTAAATAGAAAAATAAAAATGAGTGGCCAACCAGTACACCTCTTTCTCCTTAGGCCTTTTTATAAGAGGGTCCTGGACCCTCAAAAAAAACACCAGCAGGAAAGAGGACGTATGGCATCCTTTTGAACAATAGAGTACAGGTACGGCATTGATTTTACAAACCCAGAGATAATTTTGGTCAAATGTGAAATAGAAAAGAAAAAATGAGTGGACACCCAGTACACCTCTTTCACCTTAGGCCTTTTTATAAGAGTGTCCAGGACCCAAGAACATATGGCATACTTTGGAACAATAGAGTACTGGTACGGCATTGATTTGTGAAACCCACAGATAATTGTTTGTAAAAGTGAAATAGCCCCAAAAACCATGCTTGGACTCCCACTCCAGGTCATTCTCCTTCAGCTTTTTTAAAAGAGGGTCCAGCACCCTCAACAGAAACAACTGCAGGAAACACCACCACATATGCCATCCTTTTGAACAAGCGAGTACAGGTATGGCATCCATTTTAGAAACCCAAAGATAATAGAGAGGAACCAGGAACATTTTTCTAAAAACTGGATGGGGCACCCATTACTACAGGTCGTTCTCCTTCAGCCTTTTTATATCATGGGCCACGACCCGCAACAGGCACAACAGCATGAAACGCAACATATGCCACCCTTTTGCACAATAGAGTACAGGTATGGCATAGATGGAACACGGAGATAATTTAGAGCAACCAAGAGACGGATAAAGATGCTTGGTCGGTCCTACTCTTTCAAATTTGTTGCATTTTGCGTTCAATTGAATGGTCCACCGGATATGAGTGGTGTGTTAAGTTGTACAATTCGTAACAGTTTAATCACTAGTGTTATGTGCCTTATTTTTTTTATTTGAGTTTTGTACCCACAGAGATGCAGCAGAGGCCAGAAAAATTAGGAATGTACAAATGACTGAAAAATTGGGGTATTGTTGTAGCAACTGCTGTAGCAGCGGCCAGAAAAATCGATGTTTGTAAAACATTTATAAAGTGCCCTAAAAGCTTGTGGCTTGAACACTAGTTGTTGGCGGATAAGTCAAGCAAGTCCTCCATCTTTATAACCAAAAAAAAAGGCCAGCCTGTGTACCAGTTGTAGCCCAAGCAAGCTCATATCATCATCAATAGTTTTTTATTCAAATGTATCGCCCAATGTCAGTCCCTTCGGGATCCAGCCCTCATTCATTTTTATAAAAGTGAGATAGTCAAGGCTTTTTTGACCTAGGCGACTTCTCTTCTCAGTGACAAAACCTCCTGCTGCACTAAAAGTCCTTTCGGACAGGACACTTGAAGCGGGGCAGGCCAGAAGTTCCATTGCAAATTGGGATAGCTCAGGCCACAAGTCCAGCCTGCACACCTAGTAGTCAAGGGGTCCATCGCTCCTGAGAGTGTCGAGATCCGCAGTTAAAGCTAGGTAGTCTGCTACCTGTCGGTTGAGTCTTTCTCTAAGGCTGGATCCCGAAAGGCTCTGACGGTGCATGGGAGTTAAAAAGGTACGCATGTCCTCCATCAACAAGACGTCAGGAAAGCGCCCGGTCCTTGCCGCCATGGTTGTGAGAGGAGGAGGATTAATTTCATCTCTTCCCCTGTTACATTCCCGTGGTGCTGTGACATCACCCTTATACGCTGTGTAAAGCATAGTTTTTAATTTATTATGAAAATGCTCCATCCTTTCCGACTTGCGGGAATTTGGTAACATTTCAGGCACTTTATGCTTATACCAGGGGTCGAGGAGCGTGGACACCCAGTACAGGTCGTTCTCCTTCAGCTTTTTTATACGAGGGTCCCTCAACAGGCACGACAGCATGAAAGAACCCATTTGAACAAGGTTGGATGCTGAGCTAATCATGTCGCGTTCCTCCTCCTCACTGATCTCACTGATGGTATCTTCCCCCCAGCCACGTACAACACCACGGGTACCAGAGAGGTGACAACGAGCACCCTGGGATGACTGTTGTGCTCGCTCTTCCTCCTCCTCATCCTCCCCAAAGCCACATTCCTCCTCTGACTCCTCTTTCTCACAATCCTCTTCCTGCGTTGACGCAGGTCCAGCAAGCAATGCTGATTCGGCTGTTTGCGGGGGTGATGGACACCACAACTCTCCCGCTTCCTCTTCACGCTCATCTACTGCCTGATCCAGCACTCTTCGCAGGGCACGCTCCAGGAAGAAAACAAATGGTATGATGTCGCTGATGGTGCCTTCGGTGCGACTGACAAGGTTTGTTACCTCCTCAAAAGGACGCATGAGTCTACAGGCATTGCGCATGAGCGTCCAGTAATTTGGCAAAAATATCCCCAGCTCCCCAGAGGCTGTCCTAGCACCCCGGTCATACAAATACTCATTAACAGCTTTTTCTTGTTGGAGCAGGCGGTCAAACATTAGGAGTGTTGAATTCCACCGTGTCGGGCTGTCGCAAATCAAGCGCCTCACTGGCAGGTTGTTTCGACGCTGGATATCAGACAAGTGCGCCATGGCCGTGTAGGAACGCCTGAAATGGCCACACACCTTCCTGGCCTGCTTCAGGACGTCCTGTAAGCCTGGGTACTTATGGACAAATCGTTGTACAATTAGATTACACACATGTGCCATGCACGGCACATGTGTCAACTTGCCCAATTTCAATGCCGCCACCAAATTACTTCCATTGTCAGAAACAACCTTGCCAATCTCCAGTTGGTGAGGAGTCAGCCACTGATCCACCTGTGCGTTCAGGGCGGTCAGGAGTGCTGGTGCGGTGTGACTCTTCGCTTTCAGGCAAGTCAACCCCAAGACGGCGTGACACTACCGTACCCGGGATGTAGCATAGTACCTGGGGAGCTGGGGGGTGCCATAGATGTGGAGCAAGACGCAGAAGTTGAAGAGGACTCAGACGAGGAAGAGGTTATGGAAGAGGATGGAGTAGGAGGAGTAGCGTAGGTAGCAGCAGGCCTGCCTGCAAGTCGTGGCGGTGTCACCAACTCTTCTGCAGAGCCACGCATTCCATGCTTGTCAGAAGTCAGCAGGTTTACCCAATGCGCAGCGTAGGTGATATACCTGCCCTGACCATGCTTTGCAGACCAGCTATCCGTGGTCATATGGACCCTTGCCCCAACGCTGTGTGCCCGACATGCCATAACTTCCTTTCTCACAACAGAGTGCAGGTTTGGGATTGCCTTTTGTGAAAATAAATTTCTGCCAGGTACCTTCCACTGCGGTGTCCCAATAGATACAAATTTTTTGAAAGCATCAGACTCCACCAGCTTGTATGGTAAAAGCTGGCGGGCTAAGAGTTCAGACAAGCCGGGCAAGGGGGTGACTTTGAGAAATTGGCTTCTTACGCTCAAACATGTCCTTGACAGACACCTGACTGTGGGCAGATGACCAGGAACTGCTACGTAAGAGAGACTGAGTGGAGGATGGTTGAGAGGGGGCAAGGAGGACAGCACTGGTTGACATGGCTGAAGATGCTGGAGCAGGAGGAGTAGGGCGGATTTCACTTTGTGTGCTGCTTCTACTCATGTGTTCTTTCCATCGGCCTTTGTGATGGGAGACCATGTGCCTTCGCAAAGCAGTTGTACCTAGGTGGCTGTTGGACTTCCCACGACTCAGTTTCTTTTGGCACAGGTTGCAAATGGCATCGCTGTTGTCAGAGGCAGACACACAAAAAAAATGCTACACTGCTGAGCTCTGCGATGACGGCATTCTGGTGGTGGCAACAGCATGCGTTGATGGGCGTCGGCGGGCTGTCTGGCTGACCCCTGGTGACGATGCATGCTGTCTGACTGTGCCACTAGCTCCTTGAGACGACCTCCCCGTGCTTCCAAATTGTCTCCTCCTCCTCTCTGTCTCCCCATCTGAACTTTCCCCCTCTTCTTCTTCTCTTCTAGCAGGCACCCACGTAACATCCACCGACACATCATCATCAACCGCTTCACTTGTATCTGAAACATCAAGAAAGGAAGCAGCAGCGGGTACAACATCATCATCATCACACCGTACCTCCATGTCGGTAATGCTGCCTGACTGAGACTGATCACTATTATCTACATCCTCTGTCAATGATGGTTGCGCATCACTCATTTCTTCCAAATTATGTGTCAATAACTCCTGTGACAGATCAAGTGAAGCGGCTGTGGTGCTAGTGTTGGTGGTGGCGACAGGCGGCGGAGTGGCACTGGTCACTTGAGACCTGCCCAAAGCACAGCTGGACTTAGATGGTGCGTCAAGGTTAGGAGGACTAGCAGCGGAAGCTGAAGAAGATTGGGTTTCCTGTGTTAGCCATTCAACTAGGTCCTCCTCAGAAGTTTTTGCATCCCCCCTGGCACCCGGCATCTGAACAATGTGCATATTTGTAGGGTCTAAAGGAATCACAGCACCACGACCACGGAACCTGCGGGGTGGCCTGCCTCTGCCTGTCATTTTTTTTTTAAATGGACACTAACAATACTATTACACCAATTGAGTGGTGGCACTGTGAAAGTGGGCACAGTATACGCTGTGAGACTGACAACAACAAAAAAGACAGATGTTTTAAAAATCACAAATTGTTAATTTTTTGAAATATTACTAGTACTGTGGCAACAAATATGATTGTTTGGCACTATTTGGCAAATGTGCCTGTCTGGCACACACCCTGGGAGAAAGGAAACTGCAATTCAATGGCACTAGGAGACTGAAGAATCACAGTCAAAACAGTTATGATTAACAAAAATTCCAATCCTGTTACAATAAATATGAGTGGTGGCACTAATTGGCTAGTTGGGACTGGCACACAGGCAGGCAGGAGGAAAATGCAATTCAAGGGCACAAGTAGACTGCAGATTGACAGTCAAAACAGTGTTGATTGACAAATTTTGCAATACTGTTAAAAGAAATATTATTGCTGGCACTAATTGGATAGTTGGGCCTGGCACACAGGCTGGCAGGCAGTAGAAAAGTGCAATTCAATGGCACAAGCAAAATGAGGATTAAGATCAACAATCAAGATTTTTTTATTTTAATTAGTAACTATACTGTGACAACAATTAGGATTGGTGTAAATAGTTGGCAAGACGGCCTAGCACAAAAGGATAGCAGGCAGGAGGTAGATGCAATTCAAGGACACTAGGAGACTGATTAATGACAGTCAAAACAGTGATGATTGACAATTTTTGCAATACTGTTAAAAGAAATTTGATTGCTGACAACAATTGGCTAGGTGGGCCTGGCTCACAGCAGGCTGCAAGGCAGGAGGAAAGTGCTATTCAATGGCACCAGCAAACTGAGGATTCAAATCACAGCAACTATTACCAAAAATTTTAATTTTTAATTATTAGAATACTGTCACAACAAATATGATTGGTGTAAATATTTTTTAAGTAGGACTGGCACACAGGCTTGGAAGGCTGTAGAAAAGTGCTATTCTAGGGCACGAGCAAACTGAGGATTAAGATTATCAACAATAAAGATTTTTTTAATTGTAATTAGTAACTATACTGTGGCAAAAAAATAGGATTGGTGTAAATAGTTGGCAAGACGGCCTGGCACAAAAGGATGGCAGGCAGGAGGTAGATGCAATTCAAGGACACTAGGAGACTGATTACTGACAGTCTAAACAGTGATGATTGACAATTTTTGCAATACTGTTAACAGAAATATGATTGCTGACAACAATTGGCTAGGTGGGCCTGGCTCACAGCAGGCTGCAAGGCAGGAGGAAAGTACTATTCAATGGCACCAGCAAAATGATGATTCAAATCACAGCAACTATTACTAAAAATTTTAATTTTTAATTATTAGAATACTGTCACAACAAATATGATTGGTGTAAATATTTTTTAAGTAGGCCTGTCACAAAGGTTTGGAAGGCTGTAGAAAAGTGCTATTCTAGGGCACGAGCAAACTGAGGATTAAGATCATCAACAATAAAGATTTTTTTAATTGTAATTAGTAACTATACTGTGACAAAAAATTTGGATTGGTGAAAATAGTTGGAAAAACGGCCTGGCACAAAAGGATGGCAGGCAGGAGGTAGATGCAATTCAAGGACACTAGGAGACTGATTACTGACAGTCTAAACAGTGATGATTGACAATTTTTGAAATACTGTTAACAGAAATATGATTGCTGACAACAATTGGC
The DNA here is from genome assembly GCF_027579735.1 of Bombina bombina. Taxonomy (NCBI): domain Eukaryota; kingdom Metazoa; phylum Chordata; class Amphibia; order Anura; family Bombinatoridae; genus Bombina; species Bombina bombina. Next base: position 262,078,385 of record NC_069502.1, read on the forward strand.
TAGGTGGGCCTGGCTCAAAGCAGGCTGCAAGGCAGGATGAAAGTGCTATTCAATGGCACCAGCAAACTGAGGATTCAAATCACAGCAACTATTACCAAAAAATTTAATTTTTAATTATTAGAATACTGTCACAACAAATATGATTGGTGTAAATATTTTTCAAGTAGGCCTGGCACACAGGCTTGGAAGGCTGTAGAAAAGTGCAATTCTAGGGCACGAGCAAACTGAGGATTGAGATCATCAACAATCAAGATTTTTTTAATTTTAATTAGTAACTATACTGTGACAAAAAATTAGGATTGGTGTATATAGTTGGCAAGACGGCCTGGCACAAAAGGATGGCAGGCAGGAGGTAGATGCAATTCAAGGAGACTGATTACTGACAGTCTAAACAGTGATGATTGACAATTTTTGCAATACTGTTAACAGAAATATGATTGCTGACAACAATTGGCTAGGTGGGCCTGGCTCACAGCAGGCTGCAAGGCAGGAGGAAAGTGCTATTCAATGGCACCAGCAAACTGAGGATTCAAATCACAGCAACTATTACCAAAAAATTTAATTTTTAATTATTAGAATACTGTCACAACAAATATGATTGGTGTAAATATTTTTTAAGTAGGCCTGGCACACAGGCTTGGAAGGCTGTAGAAAAGTGCAATTCAAAGGCACGAGCAAACTGAGGATTAAGATCATCAACAATCAAGATTTTTTTAAATTTTAATTAGTAACTATACTGTGACAAAAAATTAGGATTGGTGTAAATAGTTGGAAAAATGGCCTGGCACAAAAGGATGGCAGGCAGGAGGTAGATGCAATTCAAGGACACTAGGAGACTGATTACTGACAGTCTAAACAGTGATGATTGACAATTTTTGCAATATTGTTAACAGAAATATGATTGCTGACAACAATTGGCTAGGTGGGCCTGGCTCACAGCAGGCTGCAAGGCAGGAGGAAAGTGCTATTCAATGGCACCAGCAAACTGAGGATTCAAATCACAGCAACTATTACCAAAAATTTTAATTTTTAATTATTAGAATACTGTCACAACAAATATGATTGGTGTAAATATTTTTTAAGTAGGCCTGGCACACAGGCTTGGAAGGCTGTAAAAAAGTGCAATTCAAAGGCACGAGCAAACTGAGGATTAAGATCAACACTAAAAAATTTTTTTATTCAAATTAATAACTATACTGTCTGACTTTGACAACAATTATGATTTTGTAAATAGTTGGCTAGATGGCCTGGCACAAAAGGCTGGCAGTGGCAGGCAGGAGGTAAATGAAATTCAATGGCACTAGGAGACTGAATATTTGCAGTCCAAAAAATTATGATTTTTTTATTACTGTTACAAGAATTGTGATTGGTGCCACTAATTGGCTACTTGGGCCTGGCAGACAGGCTGGCAGATATGAGTCGTGGATGGTAGGTAGGGCAGCAATTTAACACAGTATGCTGTGTAAGTGACAAAAACACAGGACTGATAGAAAATTAAGTTACATTACACTAGCAAAATATTTTAAAATTTTAGATTTTAATATTAAAATTAAGTTAAGAAGTGCAATGCACATATGACTCTATGAGTGGTCGCACTGGCTGGCTGCTACGTAGGGCAGCAATTATAACAACAGTATGCTGTGTAAGTCAGATAGACAGTTAGACACAGGCCTGATAGAAAATACAATTATATTACACTAGCATAATGATTTAAAGACTTTTTTTTGGAAATTTTAAGAAAAAGGTTAAGCACATACAAATGAGTCGTGGCTGATAGCCTTGGAAGGGCAGCTATTAAAAACAGTAGGCTCTGTATGTCGGATACACACACGCCTGATAGAAAACACTAGAAAAATGATTGAAATTATTTTTTGGGGGGGAAATTAAAAAAAGGTTAAACACATATGAGTCGTGGCTCATAGACTAGGGAGGGCAGCAAGTAAACACAGTAGGCTCTCTATGTCAGCAAAACACACAGGCCGGATAGAAAATTATATTAGATTACACTAGCAAACAAATTTAAACTTTTTTTTTTATATATATTAAAATGAAGGTGAAGGAGAATAGATATGAGTGCTGGGTGGCTGCCTGGCACAGACCAATTAACCAAAAGACTTAAAAAAAAGAGGTATATTAATGCTGAGTGAGCCTGACAGACACAGGCATGATAGTAAATGTAATTAGATTACACTAGCAAAATATATATATATATATATTTTTTTTTAATTTAAAATAATGTTATAAACGGATATTAACACTGGTGGCTGCTGGCTGGCACAGAGCAATGAACCAGAGTATATGCTGTATGACACTGGCCTGATAGAAAATGAAAAAAAATTACACTAGAAAAATAATTATATTTTTGGGTTAGTTAAATTTAAACTAATGTTGTTAGGGAGATATCAGTGGTGGCAGTAGTCACAGCATATGCTGTGAGCCTTAAACACACAGCTGAAAGCCAGGCAAATGCTAAAAAAAAAAACGAAAAAAAAAAAAAACGGCACGAAATATAGCCCTAAAAAGGGCTTTTTAGGGTGCTGTGCTTGCAGCAGATATGAGTGGAGTCCTTCTGGACTGTAAATACACTAGCCTAGCTATGTTTTTCCTATTAATGTCAGGAGCAAAAACACAACACGTCCTCTCATTAAAAAAGCAAGGTCGTTATGAGTCTAAAATGGCGGATTCCAAGTAGCTGGGAGTGTCTGTGAGGGAGTGTCTGATGTTGATTGGCTCTAATGTGTCAGGCGGCTGTGACATAAAGGGTCAAAGTTTCCACAATGATGACACATGGGGCGGATCGAACATCGCCATGTGTTCGCCCGCGAACGCGAACAAGCTATGTTCGCTGTGAACCGTTCGCGGGCGAACAGTTCGGGACATCACTAACCCTAATCTAAAAATAAAACCCACCCAATAAACCCTTAAAAAATCCTAACACTAACTCCTGAAGATCGACTTACAGTTTTGAAGATCCGACATCCATCCTCCAAGAAGCCGGGAGAAGTCTTCATCGAAGCGGCAAGAAGTCCTCCAAGAAGCCTGCCGAAGTCTTCACCCAGACGGCATCTTCTATCTTCATCCATCCGGCGCGGAGCGGGTCCATCTTTAAGACATCCGACGCGGAGCATCCTCTTCTTCCGACGGACTAACGACGAATGAAGGTTCCTTTAGATGACGTCATCCAAGATGGCATCCCTTAGATTCCGATTGGCTGATAGAATTATATCAGCCAATTGGAATTAAGGTTGAAAAAATCCTATTGGTCGTTACAATCAGCCAATAGGATTGAACTTCAATCATATTGGCTGATCCAATCAGCCAATAGGATTGAGCTTGCATTCAATTGGCTGATTGGATCAGCCAGTAGAATGCAAGCTCAATCCTATTGGCTGATTGCAACAGCCAATAGGATTTTTTTCAACCTTAATTCCGATTGGCTGATAGAATTCTATCAGCCAATTTTAATCTAACGGACGCCATCTTGGATGACGTCATTTAAAGGAACCTTCATTCGTTGTTAGTCCGTCGGAAGAAGAGGATGCTCCGAGCCGGATGGATAAAGATAGAAGATGCCGTCTGGGTGAAGACTTCTGCGGGTTTGGATGAAGACTTCGGCCAGCTTCTTGGAGGACTTCTTGCTGCTTTGATGAAGACTTCTCCCGGCTTCTTGGAGGATGGATGTCAGATCTTCAAAACTGTAAGTCGATCTTCAGGGGTTAGTGTTAGGATTTTTTAAGGGTTTATTGGGTGGGTTTTATTTTTAGATTAGGGTTTTGGGCTGCAAAAGAACTAAATGCCCTTTCAAGGACAATGCCCATCCAAATGCCCTTTTCAGGGCAATGGGGAGCTTAGGTTTTTTTAGTTAGGGTTTTATTTGGGGGGTTGTTTGTGTGGGTGGTGGGTTTTACTGTTGGGGGGGTATTTGTATTTTTTTTTTACAGGTAAAAGAGCTGATTACTTTGGGGCAATGCCCTTTTAAGGGCTATTTGTAGTTTATTGTAGGCTAGGGGTTTTTTTTTGTGGGGGGGGGGGTTATTTTCATAGGGCCCTTAGATTAGGTGTAATTAGTTTAAAGCTTTGATAATTTATTGTTTATTTTTTGTAACTTAGTGTTTATTTTTTTATGTAACTTTGTGTTTGTTATTTTTTGTAACTTAGTTTTTTGTAACTTTGTAATTTTGTAGTGTAGATTTAAATTATTTGAGTTAGGTTAGGTGTTTAAATATATAATATATTTAATTTAATTTAATTTGTAGTTTTATGTAATTTTAGTATAAAAGTTAGGTTAGATTCATTTTTATTTTAATATAGTTTAATGTAATTTTAGTTTAAAAGATAGGTTGGATTAATCATTAATTTAATATAGTTTAATGTATTTTTATTATAATAGGGTAGGTTAATTAATAGTTTAATGTAATTTTATTATAATAGTTTTGGTAGATTAATTAATAGTTTAATTAAAGGTTTAAAGGTAAGTTTAAATTTATTATAAGATAGGGATGAGTTAATATTTAATTTAAAGTTAGCAAGTTGTTAGGTTTAGGGGTTATTAGGTTAATTTAGTTTATGGCGATGTAGGGGGCTGGCGGTTTAGTGGTTAATACATGTATTTAGTTGTGGTGGGCTCCGGGAGTGGCAGGTTAGGGGTTAATAACTTTATGTAGGTGGGGGTGGTGTAGAGGGCGGCAGATTAGGGGTTAATAAGTATAATGTAGGTGGCGGTGGGCTCCGGGAGCCGAGGAATAGGGATTAATAAGTTTATTAGAGTTTCGGTGGGCTCCGGGAGAGGCGGTTTAGGGGTTAATAATTTTATTTAGTTGTGGCAATGTCCGGGAGCGGCGGTATAGGGGTTAAACATTTTAGTATAGTGTGGGTGTTTAGTGACAGTATACAAATAAAGCTGGGAAAAAGCCGAAGAGCAGCGAGATCGATGACTGTTAGTTAAAAACAGTCCGCTGCTCATCGCCCCGTACTTGGTGCGAGGCTTTTTGACAGCTTTTTTGTTAAATATGGAGAGCGTATTCAGGTCCATGGCGGCGATGTCAGGCGAGTGTATTGGTGCCGGCGAATGCAGCACAGTTGACGGCTTGATAAATAGGCCCCATAGTTTTAGCAAATGGATATATATACTGCTTTTGTAAATTCTCAGTCATAGTCTTTATGTAACACCCCCATTTCCAAAAGAAGTTTTTAATATCCAGTTCTGCATTTAATATGTAACCCAAATGCTCTAGTATAAATTTTGCTTTTACAGTATTTAATATTTGTGTAGAGCTAATATAACCCGGTGTTCTGACACCGGCTGGAAGAGAGGCCTTTTCCTGTCTGGCTCTTTGCAAAACCCCCTCCCCAGCCAGGGGTCTCATAACCTTTTACTTGCTAAGGAGAGAGCGGGGGTGGGGGGCAAGCAACACACGAACACTAGTGTTTCCCACACAGCCTCCTGTTTTGAACTCGTTTTATAAACCCACCCAGACCCAGTGCACACACCTCAGTCAGATGCATGGTCCTCCTGGTGTGTCCAGCTCTCTGTCCTCCCAGCGCACAGCCCATACAGGATATTGTCACTTTACATGTGACACGGTGGCACAGAAGCAGCTCACAACAGCAGCACCTCATGTATAACTGTGCTGGGAGCTTCCCCACTCCTGCTGCTGCTGCTAATAAATTTGCAGTGCACAAAGAAGCTGGAAGTCACATGAGCTCTTCCTGACATCTCTTACTTCCTGCCCTAAATATATAGCGCTTCTCACTCCTTGAGGGATAAAATATGAACTTGATCCCTGCTGGGGGGGCAAATATATGTAGAGACGCCTATAAATAATAAAAATAAAACATCGCTAACTAATATAAGCTTACTTACCTTCAGCACCTACAGTGCTCGTCTGTGTTCACACAGCATGTTGAGGGCGGGTCACAACAGGGATGAAAGTTAGGACTAAACGTACGTATTAATTTGGCAAGCAAGGGTATAGACAAGCCTGTTAAATTCATCGTAGTAAAAAACAAATATAAGTTTTAAGGCAAACATTCGTATTTATTGTTTCAGTCTGTCATATGTCAATTATAAATTACTTTTAATTAAAAATAAAACATTATTTGGGTGAACTGTTCCTTTAATTAAAAAATAATCTATCCTGGACAGTATACAATGAGTCTTGGATTCACATGTGAATCCTTGCTTGTCTAGATTCTGTACCCTCCATACATCCTTAATATTTAAGGCATTTCTAAATTTCTTAAAGCCCAAAACTTCTTTTCTCGGTACAGCACTACACTTTTTACCTTGTTTTAACCGATCTATTGGTAATTTTGAGATCATATTTAAATCCCCAGCCACAATTAATCTTGAATCAGCATACTCGATTATTCCAAAACTCCTTTTCTAACTTATTAGGACCATATACATTACACAGCACATATTTTAGATCCATTCATTTTCTTCTGGGTCAATAATTTGTGACAAAATCTGATATTTTAATTTCTTATGAAACAAAATAGCTACACCTTGTTTCCTTTTAGTACATGGCGTTGCACTTACCTCACCCACCAAATCTGTTTTAAGTTTAATAATTTCCTTTTGGTTTAGGTAAGTTTCCTGTAAAAATGCAATATGTGTTGTTAAATATGTGTTGTTAAATTTCTCAAATGTTTTAAAAAAAAATAGAAATTAAAAAAAAGGTACAAAAGTAAAAGTTTACCACACAAAGCACTTCCCATCCCTCTACTGCTAGGAGGAGCATATATTGTTCAATACCCATTTTCAATATAAAAACAACCAGATTAGTTGACCCCCATATTAGGGACTACGTTATTCTAAATAAGGAACACACAACCACAGTTTGGGTAAAAAGGCTGCAGCTTGTTTTATTAACAAAATCACTTAACAGATAAACAACCCCCATAATAAAATTAACATTAACAATCCCCTCCCCGGGGCTTGCCACTTGACCCCATTGCACTTCCATGCCGAAGGTCCCTTCAGGAACCGTAATAGACCTCTCCTGCATGGCAGGAGGTACCCCAGCAGATCCACAGACCACCAAAGGCAAGCCCCGCCCGCCAAGCTGCGACAAAATTAGCACCTCTCCCAGCCGTAAACCTAGGGAGGGAGGGCGCTTCTTGCCACCATCAGGTCCGGATAGAAGATGACCTACTTCCTGCTCACTGTCCCTTTTATGCCTCTCTACATGTGCCAACCTCCACTATCCCACTCACTAGCTTTGCTCTGAGGTCAAGTGCCCTTCCTAAATAGGCATTTCTCCAGGGAAGGGAATCTGACACTTTTTCTGACATTGAAATAAAATCTAAAAAAAACAGTCAGCAAAATCCACAGAACATTTATATAAAAAAACTTTGACCCCCCATTTCTGAGTCCGTTCCCTCATACCCCAATAAAGACAAGACCACAGGTTATGGGGAAGAAAAGGCCGCAGCTTGTTTATTAACCAATAAACAACAAGTGAAACTTTTATTATCAACATTATAACCTTTTTGTTTTCTTAACATTCACCCAGTGCTTGCTTTTGTTCTCTCTATAAGCCCCCACCCCTTTCCAGGGCGGGGCGTCCACCATCACTTTCCCCTTTCTGTTACCGAAAGAAGTACCAGCCATTATCCATCAGGCGTAAGCCTCAATAGACCCCAGCAAACACCCCTCCAGCTGCGACAATCACCATCTTAAACCATCCATTTGGGGAGGGAGGGCGGGAAAACCCCTCCTTCCGTGCTGCTCCTGGGTTAGAATATGGCGTCTGACACCAGGGGAGGAGTATTTAACTCCTCCTATAATCCTCCACCCCTACAGCGGAACCTACCAACTCCCATAAAGTGGGGGTCAATTATGCCCTAATTCCATCCTGTCAAACGGGCTGGTCTTGACCCCCCATTTCTGAGTCCATTCCCTCATACCCCAATAAAGACAAGACCACAGGTTATGGGGAAGAAACGGCCGCAGCTTGTTTATTTACCAATAAACAACAAGTTAAACTTTTATTATCAACATTATAACCTTTTTGTTTTCTTAACATTCACCCAGTGCTTGCTTTTGTTCTCTCTATAAGCCCCCACCCCTTTCCAGGGTGGGGCGTCCACCATCACTTTCCCCTTTCTGTTACCGACAGAAGTACCAGCCATTATCCATTAGGCGTAAGCCTCAATAGACCACAGCAAACACCCCGCCACACAGCGAGTACCGCCACACAAAGCTAAGGCCTTTTCAATCCCCTCCTTAAGTGTAAAATTAAAGAGGTGCAATCCAACTCCATTCAGGTGCACACCATCACTCAGGTAAAAACACCTGCCTGACTCACCCTTAAACTCCACATGCCTGAGCCCAATGCCACCCAATCTTCTCACATACCCACTCAGCGTCCTATTCACTTCTTCTAGCTGCTTCTAATTTCTTTAAGTCCCAGGCGGATTGCCACACCACCCGGCTCTCAATTTCCGACCACACCAGGATTAAGCCCGGGAACAACTCAAGCAATCTATCAAAACCATTTTTCATTTCCCACAACAACTCCTTTTGGGACATGTACCCTAGGTCATTTCCCCACGCATGAATAACCAACATGCCAAGTGGGTTAAACATCCTGGCATACTCAACCACCGTGCTTTCCACCTGTGCCCACTTCATCCCCCGTATCCCGAACCACCTTAATTACACCCGCTCCCTGGAAAACCCCAACTGTACCCCGTCCTCTTTTACTGCAGCTGCCTTTCTTGCCCAAAAAACATAGGAGTGTCCTAAGATCCAGCACCTCACAGGCCCTGCCAAATGAAAGAAAATCATAACTCATCAATACCCCCCGGCTGCAACACCAAGCCCTGTCTCACGTACCCCCGAAATCTTTCAGACCTCCACCTGCCAATCTTTCTGATCACCTCTGCATCCAACCCCAGACTTGCTGCTTCCGTTGCCGCCCCAATCCGAAACGAATGGGTACCGAAATCCTCCCCTCTCATCCCCATTGCTCCCAATGCCTTACGCAGCACTGCCACAAACTGACATCTGGATAATGGAGACCCATCCACATGCACCAACAGCGGTCCCGTGGTATGTTGGGACACCCACAGAAAATCCTGAACCGTTTCCACCGGACAGCAATGGCCTCCAATCTCCCGAAGAACTACCAACACACCTTTACCCTCCTGATCCGTCTTGGATCTCCTCACCCATAGTTCCACCAACCCCTCTTTCAACACAACATACTGCCTACCCAGGCCCCTTTTATCCCGCCTGTTCATGCCCATCAACTCCAACACCCTGAAAGCTCCGAAGAAGGCCAGTACACATGCCGCCCTAAACAACGTTTCCTCGTACCGCGAGGAACAAATACCCCTTAACCTCTCAATTACTCCATCTAGGATAGCAAACGTCACTGGCCGTTGTTCATCGGCCCGCACCCTCCTTCTACATAAACCCCTGACCGCCATCCGCACCACAAAACCCTTAGTCAAGTCTTCACACCCCAATATTTGAAACAGAAATATTGGGTGTCACATACCTCTGACCTCGCCGGGCCCACAAACAGGAAGTTGTCCATGTAACGCCCCCGCTCCTGGGGCCACCCATGCCGACGCTACCACGCCCCCGGACCCACCGGGCTTTTCTAACACCAACAACAGCCCCTTCAATCCCTCCACAATCGCTTCTCTCTCGCCACTCCCTGAACCATTCACCCCTGGCGCTCCCCCAGCCATAACCTCACCTGCTGGCTGCTGCACCGTCACTGGTCCATGTGCTTGCTCCGCCATGTGCTCTCTACCCTTACTCTCCCGTCCTCTGCTGTTATCCAACCTCCTCCTCACGTTCTCTCGCCTAGCAGGGGATAGACCCCCGCCGTACCTGCTCCTTCCCCGGTCTCCCTCCACTCGCGCCCAGGTCGGGGAAGTAGGCATGCCTCCACCCCAAGGCCGCCGTATCGGTGATCTCGACATCCGGCGTCCGCCGGACCCCGCTGCCCTTACCGCTGGTGAGGAGCCCTTCACTCTTCTGTGTCCCGACCCTGCAGGCTGTGAGGAAGACATAGCAGTAAGCTCTCCCCTGTCCCCCACCCTATCCCTTCCTGCCCCCGGTCTCCTTCACTCTGCCCCACCCCTTCCATGCTCCATTGAGGAGATAACAACTGTAGAAGCTGCACCAGCGTAGACATACCCCCTACCTGGCCAGCCGTCCCTGGTCCCGCCAAAGTTCCCTCCAATGGATCCTCCTCGAAATTGCCACTAGCCTCCAGCTCCAGTGGCGGATCCATAACCAGCTCCTGCTGCACTGTACTTTCCCCTCTCATGACTTCAGGAGCCTCCACACCCCTCCTTTCCGCCACAGCAGGCCATAGGAAAATTACACAGTTAATAACCACACGTTACCACCTCCTATCCGCACTCCCAGGGCCTAGCCCCCCCTCCCTGCTTTAATGTCCTTTTGCAGACCCGCCATTCCTCCCTCCCCCCCAACACCCCTATGGGACCTCCCCAAAGATAAATCCGGGGATACCCAGCATATGGAAATACTTAAATAAATAAAAGAAACAGGACCCTAGATTGCCAAGTCCTGTAATGCCCCAACTATTGGTAGTGTAATAATAACCATACTATCAACAACTTACTAAGAAAAGCCTCATACTACACATACCATACATAGCTGCTTGGCCCAGCTGCACCCTAAATACATAACCTATGTCCCTCTACTCCCCTTACTGGGTTTTTTTTTTATTATTATTTTTTTATACAAACATTTGATCCCTTTTGGGGGGGAGGGTTTATCCCCATATTTAGTCAGCCCTATTATTCGCTTACCAATGACAGCTGAAGCAGCCCATCTTTTTCTTTTTTTTTTTTTTTTTTTTTTTTTTTTTTTTGGCTGCGCTCCCGGCCCCGCCCCACCCCACCCCACCCTACATTCCTCCGGTCTGTCCCCATAACTTCACTCCGGCCTTATCCCCGGCCATATCACTCATTTAATTATCCCTCTGTTTTAACCTAGGGCTTCATCCTGGCAATACAGGCACTACCCATATGAAAACCGCTAAGCCTCTCTCACTATCAGCCCCTTCCCTAACAGCCGCGTCTCCGGCCCCCATCCCTGGCCTATTCACACTGTTAAAGGCCTTATCCCGGCCTTGCCTCCCGCTTCACTGACCTGTGAGCCTTATCCCGGCTCCCCACAAGTGCCTGCCCTCCACCTGCAGCCTTTCGCCCTTCTGCCCCATTTAACCCGGACCTCTTCAGTTTTATTACCCCCAAGCTGCCGCTGCTCCCCACCGGGCCCAACTCATCGATAGCACAGCTGGCACTTACCCTCCTCCACGCCGCCAGTCCTGCCTCTCACGGATCTTCTCCTGCCGCGTCCTGCGCCCGGCTCCTCCCGACGCCGCCCGACCATGACGTCAGCCGCCGGCGCCATCCTAGGCCATGACTCGGCCCCAGCTCCGGATCGCCGTCCTTGCCCGCCATCCAACCGTCCGGCCACCTCCGTTGGACACCCAGGCACACCACTCCCCCTTCTGGGTCTGGTGCCGTGAAGATCCGGACTCAGACGTTCCGGTGGCCGCGACCTCCTGGTTGGCCGTCCACTGCTCCTGCACGCCGCCGCCTCACCGCTAATTCAGGGATGCCAATTATCCTCAAATTATTTCTCATTGTGCGTCTTTTAATTCTTCTATTCTATCCTGCAATTTCTTTAGTAGCTGCGAATGTTGTTTTACCTCCATGTGGTGTATATTTACTTTATCCTTTACCGCTGAAATCCTGGACTCAGCTTTTTCAATTCTCACTGCTAATTGTCTAACTTCATTAGATAGACTAGCAAAATCAGATCTTAACTGCTCAAATTGTGGCATCATTAAATCTGAAACATGTTAAAAGACCATTGCTTTTCATGCAAATTAAATACTTGTTAGGAAATAGGACTATCCTGCTGATTTATTTGTTCTCTATATATATTGAGCTTTATTTTTTCCAGACAAATATAAGATAAGGAAGCAAGTGTGTGTACACACAAAGTGATAACATAATGAGCTAGATCTGAGATTACCTCTAAGATCAAACCTCAACCCATTGTAATAGGCTGTGGCTTAAAAGCACTAAACAAGCTACTTCATATATACACAAATAAAACTGAAGGCTGAAAATGCAATTTATTGTAAAATTATTTTTTTACTCTGTCTGCAGCTGGTGTAACAACAAGCCATTGAAAATACATAAACAGTGCACTGTCCCTTTAATCTCAGACTCTCTGTTAATCAAGTCACTAAGCAGCTCCCTCAGGCTCTCAATAAGAGTTTTATTCAAATTCTGACTACAAGAGATTACATACAATTCCTACATTGGCTGAAACCTTTCTCCCCTGTCTGGCAAAACTGATTAGAATAAAAAAAAATGAATTAACTAGCAATCAATTAAGAAAAAAATAATTATTAACCCCTTCATAGCCACTAGCCAAATAGATAACACACCAAACATATACAACTTTAGATCACTCACTCTGACTTTATATCAAATTCAATCATGGGCCCGGAAAAATAAAAACCATCCAAACAAATATTTTATAAATAATATGATATATGTTAAATATTTAATTAATTATCTTGGTTAACACAGGGCAGGAGTAGGACAGGTAGCTTAAATTTTATTTTTCTCAATTTTATTTGATTTGAAACTTGAAAGTACCCCCAAGGGCCAGGCCACCCAAAAAAAAAAAAAATGTATCTATTACTTACAAATCATTAACAAATGGATGGCATGGGCCTGGCAATATGCACAATATATATATTATATTTATTAGTATTATTACAAATCGACAATAGTTATTAAAAATAATGCTAGATAAGTACTCATTTAATCCAACTATTTGTTATAATACTTAAGTTACTAACATATTCCATATTATATATTATGCTGCTTAGTTTAGGCATATTATTTGCAAGGCCCATTGGATATTTTGCAATTGAAAGGGAGGCTGTGTCGTGTGACTGTGACGTACATAAAATATTATGATCTTGAATTGACTAAATTACTAGTAGACTGTCTAGAATAGAACTTGAAGAATAAGTCAGACACAGTTCTATTTTTTGTTAGGACAGGTAACGGTTACAAGTGAAGAATAGCAGCGCCTTGCTCCTGTCTACTTAACTTATCATGGATTATATATGATTTAAATTAGTGCCATGTGCCAATGATCCACCTTTGCTTTGCTTGCAAAAAAAATGCCCAGGCCAGCCCCTGACTACTTTACTCGTCGTCTCCTCTGCTGCTCTGTGTCCTCCTCCTGGTTCCACTCCCACACACTGACTCCCACTGTCTGACAGAAGTGACTCACCACTCTCGTCGGCTGACACTGACTCTTGCACTGCCTGCGACTCCCCCACTCTGCTCTGCTGACTGACTTTTCTTTGCGACTGACTGTCTGCTGCCTCAGCCTGCGCACTGACTGGTCTGACTCTGACTGACAACCTCTGGTGTTCCGCCTCCTCCCCTCTTAGCCTTCCAGCTGCTGAATGATTGGAGAATAAAAGTTTATATCTTCCAATCATTCAGATCGATGCCAATTGCACTAATGCCTGTCACCTGTCTGGGCCTCCTTCACTCGTGTCTTTCACTCCCGGGCTAAAAATGGCGCCAAAAAAAAAATGATAAAAAAAAAATGTCCGAAAAAATAAAATAAAAAAATAATTTTTGTTTTGTTTTAACCAGTGCGAAGGGGCCCCCTGATCGCAGGGCCTGAGGTGGCCGACTCACTCGCTATGCCCAAAGGCCGGCCCTGCTTATCAAATATAAGGTATTCTGATTTTTAACTTTTATTTATCTAGTTGTTTCTGTAGCTGATCTATTTTTGCTTTCATTTCCACCAATTCCTTCTCTTTATATACTACCAGCATCTACATTAATTTGAAGGAACATTCATCTAGAACCCTTAGGCATTACTAACAGGGTAGAGTGTAAGTATTTTCCTGCCTAGGTTGGAACACTGCTCAATCCCTGATTCACCTCAAACTGGTAAAACCTTAGATTCTGGCTTGTTAGTGACACATGAGGGCTGGAGTTGAGCTTCACTGATATGAACATAGAAAGTGTATTACTGTGACCAAGTGTTACAGAGCCAAGTGCCAGATAAATGTGTCACTGTGAAATAGGTAAAGTACATCATACTGAAGTGTGCCGCAGTGAAACAAGACTTTACTTTAGCTGACTCTATTCAAAATGTTTGAAAATTGAGAAATCCCAAAGGGATCACTAGGTAAGAAAGATAAATATTATTTTGCTTCATAATGGTAAATGTGGAATTTTGTTAACATGATGAATAGAAATTATATTTATATTAATAATGGATGCAATTTTTGGGTCACCTTTATTTTTCCAATAAAGTATTCTCATTATTGAATGATTGGCTTCTAGATTTACTTTATAATGTACACGCTGACGTTAAATATGGTTGTTCTTCAAAATTAACTTCCAACTTATCACCAGTTGCTTTACATGTGCTCAATCTGATGTGAACAAAATAGATGTTTTCTATGATAAATACAAGCTTTGATTTCAATATAGTTAATAGCTATATGGAGTAAATATGTTTGCATCCACAAGTGATAACAGATTGATAAATGAGGCCTATAGTGGAAAACAATGCTTCCTCAAAGTTGCTAATGCAATACATTTAACACTTGGCAACTTTCTCAATAATTTTTGTAGTAGATAAAGTAGTAAACTGCTGCTTGAAGCCAGGTTCACTATTCGGCAAGGACGGCTCTAAAGGCATAAGCAGTGAAGGGTGATTTCCTTGATTTTCTGCACTTGTACTGGGGCTTTGATGAAAATTGTCTTTATATTAAAAATCAGTTTGTCAATGTCAGGACAATTTCGACAAAATTCTTCAGCTATCGTTTGCACTGTATGTGTTATGCATATTAGGAGCTTTATTGGTAGCTTCCACCATACACACAACTGCTACTGTTACTATCAGAATAATGTTTTCTCTCCTCACCCTATCTGGCCATAGAGGTTCACTGTACAATCATAAAGCCTAAAAGTGGTTGAGTGGTTAACTCCCTCTATAGCATTTCACAAGAAAGGATAATGTTTCTCCAGGTTGTTCATCCTTTAAAACACTAAGAACATTAGTTGTTGCCTTCAACAATTGTGCTTTCATAAATGAAGACGTCTTACATTTGACAAGGCCAAGATCTTATCTAATCTTACTACATCTTAGTAGCAAGTAACCACATAGATTTTTCTGCAGTGTTGTGTCACCATAAATCCCACACTTATACTCTGAGCCTTCTCACCAAACAGGAATTCATGCATCATTAACATGCATTTACCAGGGCCGTTGCCAACCTTGTCATGCGAAATCTAAAGCATTTGGACTTGGTGTCCTTACATACATGGTATAAATGTACTTATTTTTTTGGTTATTCAGAACTAATGAGACAGAGTTGTTTGGTTAACCTATACACATGAAATAAGCAGTAGTGTCCCACAGAGAAACAAAATGCAATGCCCTATTGATACCTTCACATGGATATATGCATTCCCGTATGCTACCTGTATCATTATGCCAAACATCACCCATAAGTGGAATACATTTTATATATAGCACTTTGTTACTTCACACCAATGTAAACAAATGACTCTACAGCAAGGCTTTAAAACATAACATGATTTAATATAGTAGCTCATCTTTTCATCATCTTGACTTATTTCAGATGAAAATCTTGATTATCTTGTGCATTGTGCTGACTCTTGGTACAATTGTGACATAATTTACTTAAAGGGACAGTCTACTCTAGAATTTGTATTGTTTTAAAAGATAGATAATCCCTTTATTACCCATTCCCCAGCTTTGCATAACCAGCATGTTTATATTAATACACTTTTTGCCTCTGTGATTACCTTGTTTTGAAGCCTCTGCAGACAGCCCCCTTATTTCAGTTCTTTTCTTTTGACAGACATGCATTTTAGCCAACCATTGCTGACTCATAAATAACTCCACGGGAGTGAGCACAATATTATCTATATGACACACATGAACTAGTGTTGTCTAGCTGTGAAAATCTTTCAAAAGTCACTGAGATAAGAGGCGGTTGGTTTAAACATTAGCATATAAGCCTACCTAGCTTTAGCTATCAACAAAGAATACCAAGATAACAAACCAAATTTGATGCTAAAAGTAAATTGGAAAGTTGTTTAACCCCTTAATGACCGATGACGTACGCTATACGTCCTAAGAAAAAATACAGTTAACGCCTGAGGACGTATGGCATACGTCGTCAGTCTGGAAAGCAGCTGGAATCGATCCTGATCGCTTCCAGCTGCTTTCCGGTTATTGCAGTGATGCCTCGATATCGAGGCATCCTGCAATAACAATTTTTACCCCTCCGGTGCAGACAGAGCCACTCTGTGGCCCCCTCTGCACCGGACATCGATGGCCGCATTCGTTTCGTTGGTGGGTGGGAGCTGAAGTAAGAGGCGGGTGGGCGGCCATCGATGGGTTCTGAGCCTGAGAGGGGGGCGCGCATGGAGCGACGGGTGGGCGCATGCACAGGGAGGGAGCGGGTGGGAACCGCTACACTGCAGAAAAAAAAGTAGTATAAGTGGGAGAAAGGGGGGAGGGAATGCCCCAAAAAGTAATCTAAGGGATCTAGGAGGGGGTTGGGGTTGGTTTTGGGGGGGGGGGGAGAAGCTACACTACAGAAGAAAAAAAAAATTATATTGTAAACAGGGTACTGGCAGACAGCTGCCAGTACCCAAGATGGCTGCCAAGAAGGTAGAGGGGGGAGGTTAGAGAGCTGTTTGGGGGGGGGGGGGTCAGGGATGTTGGGGGCTAAGGGGGGATCCTACACAGCAGCATATGTAAATATGCAAAGAAAGAAAAAAAGGATGCATTTATTTTAGTACTGGCAGACTTTCTGCCAGTACTTAAGATGGCGGGGATAATTGTGGGGTGAGGGAGGTAAGAGAGCTGTTTGGGAGGGATCAGGGGGTGTGATGTGTCAGGTGGGAGGCTGATCTCTACACTAAAGCTAAAATTAACCCTACAAGCTACCTAATTAACCCCTTCACTGCTAGCCATAATACACGTGTGATGCGCAGCGGCATTTAGCGGCCTTCTAAATGCCAAAAAGCAACGCCAAAGCCATATATGTCTGCTATTTCTGAACAAAGGGGATCCCAGAGAAGCATTTACAACCATTTGTGCCATAATTACACAAGCTGTTTGTAAATAATTTCATTGAGAAACCTAAAATTTGGAAACATTTTACTTTTATTTGATCGCATTTGGCGGTGAAATGGTGGCATGAAATATACCAAAAGTGGTCTAGATCAATAATTTGGGATGTCTTCTAAAAAAAAATATATACATGTCAAGGGATATTCAGGGATTCCTGAAAGATATCAGGGTTCCAATGTAACTAGCGCTAATATTGAAAAAAAAGTGGTTTGGAAATAGCAAAGTGCTACTTGTATTTATTGCTCTATAACTTGCAAAAAAAGCAAAGAACATGTAAACGTGTATTTCTAAACTCTGGACAAAATTTAGAAACTATTTAGCATTGGTGTTTTTTGGTGGTTGTAGATGTGTAAGAGATTTTGGGGGTCAAAGTTAAAAAAAAGTGTGTTTTTTTCCATTTTTCCTCATATTTTATATATTTTTTTATAGTAAATGATAAGATATGATGAAAATAATGGTATCTTTAGAAAGTCCATTTAATGGCGAGAAAAACGGTATATAATATGTGTGGGTACAGTAAATGAGTAAGAGGAAAATTACAGCTGAACACAAACACAGCAAAAATATAAAAATAGCCTTGGTCCCAAACGGACAGAAAATGGAAAAGTGCTGTGGCCATTAAGGGGTTAAAATTGCATTCCCTATCTGAATCAGAAAAGTTTAATTTTGAATAAACTGTCCCTTTAAGTTACTCTGCATCCTTTCGTGAAACTTTTTTTAAAAAGAAAAGCAATCCTTCCAATTAAATAAGGCTAAAACTGCTTCCAAATTTTAAACCACTTTCTACAAAAATAGTTTTCAAAATTATACTGGTGGTGATTTG
The DNA here is from genome assembly GCF_027579735.1 of Bombina bombina. Taxonomy (NCBI): domain Eukaryota; kingdom Metazoa; phylum Chordata; class Amphibia; order Anura; family Bombinatoridae; genus Bombina; species Bombina bombina. The sequence continues at coordinate 262,096,438 of NC_069502.1, forward strand.
AAAGACTAGATTTTTAATTTAGCAAATTAAACTAAAAAAATGTGTATATTTATTCTTGCCCTATGTATATATCTTAAAAAATTAGTTACACAATATGTTTGTGTGTAGTTATTTCCTTAAAGGGACAGTATACACCAATGTTCATATAACAGCATATAATAGACACTGCTATAAATAATAATATGCACAGATACTGATCTAAAATCCAGAATAAAACCTTTTAAAAACGTACTTCGAAGCTCCCAGTTTAGCTCTGTTTAAAAGGTTAGTCTGGGACACCCAGTTAAAGGGGTTGGACTGCAGAGCAGATACTCCCCCCTCCTCTGCATATGAAAAGACCCTTTACACAAACAAGAGCAAGCTGGAGTAGGTAGACAGCAGTCTAATTCTAAAACTTTGGAGCTTAGCTAGGAGTCTGAAAATCTGCAAAATGTTATTTAAAAATAAGCAAAACTATACATTTTTACAAAAAAAAAACACTGTATGGGCTATATATATATGGATCATCTACAAAACATGTGTATAAAGAAAATTGAGAACCAATGTAACAAATAAATTTGTCTAATCACGTTTATGAAACCATTTATTTTCTGTCATATTCATGTAATTATAAATAAAACAAGCATTGTTAATTATAGCAATTAATAAATATATTAAAACCATGTCATTCTGAAAATGTCCGCATTTGGGTTGTTAGATTCACGTTTGATAATTATTTAACAATACTGTAAAATATGTTCTACTTGTTTCTTTTTTTTTTTTTAACGTTTATTATTATCATTTATTTGTATAGCGCCGCCAAATTCTGTAGCGCTGTTAATATTTTCTGTTAGTGTACTTGTTATAATAAAGTTGAATTTACTGAGGATGACTGAATTAAATGTATTTTTTGGAACTTAATGACATTATTGTTTTTTTACAGTGTTTTGATGCATATTCTGCAGAGCTGGATTTAATAATGCTTTGTATTCAGCAAATTTCATTATCTCTGCCCTGTCTGCAATGAAGCAAACAAATGGCAAGTATTATTTAATGTAAAATGTATATTTTCTTAATTTGTATTTATCTGCAAATTAAACTCACTTGGTTGTTTAACAACTCATGCACATACCCATTTCTTAATCCAACCACATTATATCGTATACAAATCACAATTAGCTCTGGAACTGTTTATATAATTAAAATCATCTTTAAAGATATCACAGCTAAATTGGAAATGCACACTAGTGACTCTTTTTCAGTATGCATATGAACAGCTGCAGATACAGTAGTAGGCTGTTTGCATGTATTTTTGCTGACTGTTGATGCATTGAGTGCCCCAGTAATGTCACAACTGCGCTTTTCAAATTTGACTATTTTTGTCCTAATTGTATTCACTTTATTGAGTCAAGAAGGATGAAAGGTTGAATTGTCTCTGTTTAAATTAAATGGATGTTAAAAAAAATAATTAAACCTCTAGGGGGCACACTACTCACTCTGAATATAAAATAATTATTAGAATAATTGTTAACATAAAGAAAACTTATATAAGATAAAAACAAAAGTCTCAATTGTAGAAATATCATCAAACTTGTGAAAGAAGTCTGTCTGTCTATGTGTAGGAATAGGCTCAGACAGCTCTACTTCAGTCCCCATGGGTGGGGTACAAATTACCTGAAGTATTTAAAAGCGAAAAAAGGGTATAAAATATTCTGCTTGATAGCATCACTCAATGTTAACATCAAAATTGTGTCTTATTGATAAATATGCTACAAACTTCCATTAAGTAAGGTCTTAAAATGTACCATATCCGTAAAAAAACTAGTAAACAATGGAATTAGACCGAAATGTGATGTAAATCAAATGAAGCTTTTAAATACATTGGTCTCCATTTATCAAGCTAAACACTGCTTAAGTAGCAACTGTCATATTACCGCTGCTACTTAACCTCTCTGCCACCTAAAGTGTGGCTGATTGCAATCATCCTGATCGAATCAGGGGTGATTGACAGCCCCCTCTTATGCACGATTGGCCGAATGCAAGCATTGAACAAGCAGCGGCTTCTGCACTGCTGCCCTCTCACCGCGAGGCTGGGCAGATAAGATTCATGACCCTTTGATAAATAGAGCCCTATATCTTTATTTCTAAACTTTTAATGCCTGTTTAGAAATAACACTGCAGCAGCCCAGTAGGACTTCCATTTAAAAGATTTTCAAGCCACGTGATTGACAATGGCCTAATTGCAACAAAACCCGATTGTGAAGCTAATATTTAGCGGATAATCTTCATTGACACTTTAAAATTGCGGATTTCATAAAGATTTCTACTCACCCATCATCACAGATGCAAGTTGATAGTCACTCTGCATCTGTCTCATAATTGTTCACTTGTATAGAAAAACGTCCACTGTTAAACATAGTGCTTTACAAAACTCCTTGAAAACATTACAGAACAAAGAAATTAAAACGAAAATAAAAACTCCCTCTATAAAACACTCCACTCTGACATAAGCACAAGAGAAAACTTGTAAGCAAATATATAAAAAAAAACAAGATAACTTTTGAAAGCTTTGACATAGAGTCCAAAAGAAAAGATACTTTGCAGGTGTGATAGAGTCAGAATTCTGTATGCTAGGCCATGGTGTAGGTATAAAATATACCAACCATGACTCCAGCATGACCTTGAACAACTATAGCCTGGAGTAGGGCTGGGCGATATGGTCAAAAATGAAAATCGTGATTTTGGACCTCGAGATTTTCTTATAAATGACTAAAACATTAATTTTTCAATAAAATATTTATTTAACACTACAGAATCTTAATGTACATGTTTCTCAATGTCCAGTACACTTTGGGAGCATAAAAATACAAACCACAAAATAGTTAAAATAAAATTAGCTGCCTGTGCTGTGGTTACATAGTAGCCACTAGCCAGTTCTTAGGTCTTCTGACACAACATTGTCATGTTTTCTTGGGCAGTCAGTCTAGCTGTGGTATGAGTAACATATGAAGCAGTGTAAGCATGGAGAAACCTGAAAAGTGCTGACTTTACAGCAGTATGATTTGTGTATAAGTGCAGTAAAGGTAGTACAATACACATTGCTGCATGTTATTCATTTAGCTGAGTGACTGTCCAGGCAAACATGGGGGATGTGGCATTGACAAAGTTAAACCTGACATCCTGCAGCCTGTCATATTACATTAATTTACAGCTGTAGCTGTAGTACAGAACACTAAGAACAGTTATAGTTAGAGTACATAATACAACAAGTGAACTCAACACACACACAGCTAATTGAAATCAAATTAGCTGGCCATTTCTTACCACATTGTCCATGTTTTCTTGGGAAGTCAGTCTAGCTGTGGTATGAGTAACATATGAAGCAGTGTATGCATGGAGAAACCTGAAAAGTGCTGACTGTCCTGCAGCATGATTTGTTTTTCTAAGTGCAGTAAGGGTAGTACAATGCACACTGCTGCATGTGTTATTCATTTAGCTGAGTGACTGTCCAGGAAAACATGGGGGATGTGGCATTGACAAGGTCAATCCTGACATCATGCAGCCTGTCATATTACATTAATTTACAGCTGTAGCTGTAGTACAGAACACTAAGAACAGTTATAGTTAGAGTACATAATACAACAAGTGAACTCAACACACACGCAGCTAATAGAAATGAAATTAGCATGCCATTTCTTACCACATTCTCCATATTTTCTTAGGAAGTCACTCTAGCTGTAGTATGAGTAACATATGAAGCAGTGTAGAAGAAACAGGCTGCAATCTGGAACCACAGCTGTTGGCTTACTTTGTTGATCTTGGTCTTGATAGAAGACGACACACAGGCAGTCTTTGCTGTTGGTTGAACATAAAAGAGTTATAGAATAAGGTGGTGGGAGGGAGGAAAAAATAGACATAGATCGGTAGGGGGGGGTTCAGGGGAGACAAGATCTACTTTTTGGAAAGACAACAAACACACACAGAAACAGTAAGGGACTGGGAGGGACATCCTAAAAAGTAAAAAACACTTTTTTCTTCATAAAATTCATTTATTTAATTTCTGTTCTGAAACTAGAGCATGCAATTTTAAACAACATTCACAATTGAATTGACTTATATTAGCTTTAATAGCTTAGCTATATTCTTATTTCTTAAACACAATTGGTTAGGCGTACTCAGGGCTGCTATTTTGTGGCTGCACATGCACAGGGTAATAGGGCATTACACACCTGACACAATTAATGCATTGTACATTTAAAGGGACAGTCAAGTATAAATTAAACTTTCATTATTCAGATAGGACTTTTAATTTTAATTGACTTTCCAATTTACTTTTATCATCAAATTTGCTTTTTTCTCTTGGTATTCTTAGTTTAAACTAAACATAGGTAGGCTCATATGCTAATTTCTAAGCCTTTGAGGGCTGCCTCTTATCACATGCTTTTTAAATCTCTTTTCAACACAAAGAGACAGAAAGTACACATGGGCTATATAGATAACACTGTGATCAGGCACAGAAAGTTATTTAAGATCTAGCACAATACAATGCTAAATTTAAGACAATAGATAATAAACAGTCACAGTCATGTGATCAGGGGGCTGGAAGAAGGTTCCTAGATACAAGTTAATCACAAAGGTAAAAAGTACATTAATATAACTGTGTTGGTTATGCAAAACTGGGGAATGAGTAATAAAGGGATTATCTATCTTTTAAAACAATAACAATTCTATGGTTGACTGTCCCTTTAAGTCTCATGCTATTTTGGATATTTTGGCTCACCAAAATGCATTCATGATTTTTTATTGTTGCAGCACTAGCCTATTGGCAATGATAAAGAAATCAAACTGACTTGCTTTGCAGCTTACAATAAAAAAAATATAAAATATTTATTTTATTGCAAAAAAAAAAAGATTTTAAAAACTGACTTGCATTGCAGCATCCACCATAAATAATGACAAAATAAAAAACATAAATTATGCTTACCTGATAATTTAATTTTCTTCCGTGGGAAAGAGTCCACAGCCGCATTCATTACTTGTGGGAAATAAGAACCTGGCCACCAGGAGGAGGCAAATACACATCAGCCAAAGGCTCAAATACTCCTCCCACTTCCCCTATCCCCCAGTCAGTCTGTCGAGGAACAAGGACCAGTGGAAGAAATATCAAGGTGAAAGGGTGCCAGAAGACTATACATGAAAAACGCCTCAAAAAATGTGCGGGGGGCTGTGGACTCTTTCCCATGGAAGAAAATGAAATTGTCATGTAAGCATAATTTATGTTTTTCTTACTAATGGTAAAGAGTCCACAACTGCATTCATTACTTGTGGGAAAATTATACCCAAGCCAAAGAGGACACTGAATGCCAAGAACGGAAGGGTAAGAGGCAGCCCAATCTGAGGGCACCAGGACTGAACCACATCCCATAAATAAAGTCCTGCTTCATCGAAAAGCAGGGAGCAAAAACATGAAGAAAAAATGGCCCCGAGGACACAAACGACAGTCCAAAGCCGGGGTAAAAACCACATGCAACACCACAGAGCCAACAGGACTCGAAGCACACTATCGCCCAAGGCAGATCCCATACACACGCCCCCATAAGGGAACCGTGACCAACAACTCCCCAAAGGAAGAAGCAAGGTAGAGGGATAACTAACCAGAACCCTGTCTTCCAAAAGAAAGATCAAACTAGCTCGGGAGACTCTAGAAAGCCTTACTAGATGCCAGAAAAAAGGGCATCATCAGCCAAACGGAGACCGAAAGAGAACAAAAAGTATCTTGAGAAACAGAAAACCGCACAGACGACTGATTAGCATGCCATAGATCAGCCACAGATAAAGGGAAAAAAATCCCTTGTTCAACTCTCCAGCTGGAGGGAACCAAGGAGTTTGCCTCAATCCGAAAAAGAGACCTAGACGCCTCCCTACGAAAACCCTGTAGCTCGGGAGAAAAAGAACCAGCAAAAACCAAGTTCCTAGTCAAAACACTCCTCCATGGAGGAAAAATTCAGAGAATCCAACCCCCCCCCCCCCCAAGAGCTCAGAGAGCACCTCAACAGGGACCAACTGCATCCAAAAGAAACAGAGGCAGCTGAAAAGTCAAAAGATGACCAGAACCACAGCTTAGGATCAAGAGATAACCAGGGAATTCCTCAACTACCGTAGAACCGCCGCAACGAGGACCGCCCACACACGTAAAGACCAATCTGTTAACGACATTGAAAAGTCCAGGGACAGAGTCCCACCCCCCCTTGAACGAGAGGGAGGAAACACCACCAGCGACCTCGAAAGAGTATGACTAGAAACAATGGCAGAGTCCCTCCAGAACCAGAGGAGCACCAAACACAGAAGCCCATTCCCAAGGGCATCTCTATGCCTGAACCAGGGACAAATAGGAACACACCCCCAGAGAGACAAAAGTCCCCCAAGGGAAGACGGACACAAAACTCGACACAGGAGTCAAAACGAGCCAACCCTCAAAGGAGCAGAGACTACACGAGTTGGCAATCTCGGGGCCCCACAACAGATACTGTTGTGGAAGATATGAGGACAAAGTGACCCTTACCAAGGCACTACACAGGAATGCTGATGCAAGGTCAGAGCACCAGAACAACGGACCCCAAAGGAAGTCCAGAACACATTCTCTCACAGAAAACAAAGGCCCGAGCAGCCATAAGAAGGGGACCAGGCTCTCTAAACAGAGAAAAAGAAGAACCCCTTCCAGAAGCAACCCAAATACCGGAGAGACAAGCATAGACAGAGCTATACCAACACCACCCGGAACCCCAGCCCTATCCCAGATCCACAAATATACCTGAAGAAGAGGACCCCGACCAAAATTCCGGTCAGGCATTCCTCACCCGAGGAAGGAACCCGAAAAAATGTGAACTTAGCAAAACCTTAAGAAAAGGACCGCGAAAAAACGCAGAACCGATCTCAATGCGATAGAACCTACAACACAGAGCTAAACTCCGCAACATTCAGAAACAAGGGTCCCACATTGGCGCCCAACCCTAAGAGGGTGGATACAATTCTGGAAAAAACAGAACCGAAACGAAACAAGGTGACCCCAATAAAACCGGGTTCCAGCTAGAAGAGACCTCCAGCAGTGAAGAAGGCGGACCACGCCCCCGCTTGGCAAGTCACAGGCTAGCTACCCCACAGCACCTCTGCCGGATCACAGAGAATACAGGCATGATCCCGTTATGTCTCGTATACCAATCAAGCACTCCACCGCTAATCCATGAAGAGGATCCATTAAAAGCGGAACGAAACAAGGTCCAGAGACCCTAGGAGTCTAAACCACCCAAAGGGTAGCAAGAAGACCAAGGCCCAAAAACCGCCCTAGCGGAGAAGGCCCGTCCCCTTGAAGGAGAGCCAGAAGCGACGCGGCAGAAACCACTGACCAAGCCCTGGGAATAGAGTGGCACACCCAATCTCTCCCGGTATGCTGACCCGAAGGTCTGGATGTAGATGTATAGTGTAGTTTGTGAAAACAAACAATATAACAATAAAACAAAACACTCAAGGTCCCGTCAGACCCGCCAGGCGCAACATGCATCACTGACAACTCAACAGAGTGCACACAAACTCCAGATCCTTTAGTCTGCGAACAACTTCCAAGGAAGTAATAAAAAGCAAGTACATCCCAGAAATGTCCGAAGGAATAATCAAATAAAAAAAAATATCCTAACCGGATAAAAGAAAATAAGGCAGCCCGAAGGCATCTGCCAAAAAAACTCTGGGAAAGGACATGAGCGACCGACAGGAAACAATCAACATCCCAATAGTCTAGCTCGAAGCACCATTCAAGGACACATTCCCCAACTGATAGAGGGTCCCCCAATAAGTCGAAAAGACGACAGAGTAGAACGCGCAGCCACGCGATCCGATAACGAAAGGTGCAACATGGAGGAATATTCACCCCCCGAGGAAACTGAATAAACCCCCGAAGTCTGGACACCCGGGATAGTCGGGCAAGAAAACAACCGCGCAGAAACCTCCGGGTCCTGCAGGCGAACCAGTGCCATCAATATATTGAAGCGGAAATTACCCCATCTCCAGGGGAAACAAACCACCTTGTGCGGAGGGAGAATTAACATTAGGGTTACCCGCAAATGTAGAGGAAGGGTGCTGTTGGGAATCCGCCGTTTGAGGGACAGAGCCCCCAGAGGCTGATGGCTCAATAGGCCCCTGGTTCCCCGAGCCCGAGGAACCAGGCGCTCTAAGAAGGCACAAGAGACAGGACTGATAAACTTGCATCAGTGGGGCCGAAGCACCTTCTTCGCAAGAGGAAGAATCGGAAACAACGACAGTCTCAGCTTCAGAATCCTCCATGGTTAAAACCAAAGAGGAAAATAGGACTATATAAAAAAACGAACGGCACCTGACACCCACAATGGCTGGGGCACTCACCACCTCCTATGACCAGATCCAAACAAAGCAGAAAGTCCTCGTCGCCACACGGTCAGGAAGAGGAAGCATAAAAACCCTGCATTACAATGCCCGGTCATAAGGTGAACCGCAAAGTCCAAAAAAGTACGCCAGAATAAGGTGGCAACTAGGCCCCACTAAATCCTTCAAGCAATTCTCCTGTCTCAGCCTCAGAGCAAATACCCACTACACAAAGCAGGGAGGTCACATAAGAAACATGATTAAGGAACCCCACCCTGTTCACAAATCCCCCCTAAGGAAGGAATTATCCCATGATTCCCAGGTCCGTACAGAGGAGTCTCACTGAGACCCATACCTATCTGTCACATAACAACATAACATTCATATTGATAAAATGAAACGATCTTACAGGAACACAGCCCTTCAAGTGTGACGGATAGTAGTGTCGCCTTCGTCATGGACTTGAGAGAAGACAGCAGGTAGCGAAGCGAAGGATCGGCAACGCCAAGTGCTAGAGGAGCTGTTAATACGAGTCGGGATGTTGTCGCAGGGAGAACTGCATCTCCAGACTCTAACATTCGCCCAGGCCCTCACTGAGAAACTAGCAGGACTACTTAAAACTCCTGTCCCATTGCGAAGAGTACTACCCTCCATGAGAGACATACTTTATGTAAAAATTAATAAAAGTACTTTCTTTAAAAAATAAAACTTCTGACACTTCTCTGCCAACCTCCTTGGGACAAAAGGCAAAGAATGACTGGGGGATAGGGGAAGTCGGAGGAGTATTTGAGCCTTTGGCTGGTGTGTCCTTGCCTCCTCCTGATGGCCAGGTTCTTATTTCCCACAAGTAATGAATGCGGCTGTGGACTCTTTCCCATTAGGAATAAAAAATTATTTAACCAAAATTACTTTTTTGGGAACAGATAATTTTTTATATTAATTACAAAAAAATATTTGTGATATGGTACACCTACTGGACTGCAAACTTGTATAATAAGTGTAATGGTAAGTGTAATTTAACAAAAAATACTAAACTTAAGATATTGTTGTGCACTGCACCACTGTGTATGATGATGATCTAGCTACACTCAACTCAATTATCTATTAAATATATCATATCACTATTAAGTATCTATCTATATCTATCATCTATCTTGTATTTATTTATAATATCAATAATATCTTCTAATACTTAGTTACGAACGTCATACAACATATATAATTTAAATAGCTTTTAAAATTGACCCAGACAGGTAATGGAATCGATGTTATGCGTCACAGAAGTTACTCAGCGCATGTCCCACCGCCACACCACTCCCAGATAAAGGCCTGTTGTGTCCCCTGCTGCTCCGTTACCCGCCACACACTGCAATAATGGCCGTTTTGCTGTCATTCTCAGGGCCGCCTACTGGTCCGCCTCTCATCCTCCCTCATAAAATGCAAGCCTGGAGTACTCCGCTTCCGTTTTCATGAAGAATAGAAAAGTTTTTTTTTCATCAAACAATCGCCTACCCTCGTGGTTTCATATCGCGGCGATTAATTGTGCAGCCCGGGCCTGGAGACACCCTTTATTCTAATCCACGAGATTACGTTACCATAACAAAAACAAATGTTAATATTATTCCAATACATACATTTACATGAACTGATTTGAAGTAATTTTTGTTTTCACTGGTTCTTGTAGTTCTCATTGGATTGGCAAGATATTGTGTGTATTGCACCTGATACAACTATATATTGATAGCAGGAACATCCACTAAAGAAACACTGGAAAAGATAGGTGAAGCGGTGCAAAATTAATTTAAAATATGATCTCTCCAGTGGGGCCCTTTGGAAACCTCACTAGTGTCTGTGAATCTATCCTAGTGTCAGTTGTCTATTTATGTTCAATGTAATATATTTGCAGAATAACATGCAACTATAGTTTACATTCACAGGACTGTTCAGTATTAAACTCTGTTTTTAAGGTACTTGTAACTTTCGATATTTTGAACCAGTTTGGCAGATATTTTGGCATCTTTCGTGACAGGAAATGCTAAAAAGTAAACTGAGCATTTCTGTAAGGGAAAAAAAAGTATTTTTGCTCAGAAGCATTTGACAGTACAGGATTGTTGGTGCCATGGGCATCCGCATAAATTATTATTATTATTTTTTTGGGGGGGGAGGCATGACAAAATTAAATGTATGATTATTGATGGGTGTATCCTCCTGATTCACAAAATGATTACTAAACCTGATGCAAATATCAGCCAGTGCTTAGGATGAATATAAACATCACAGGAGCAGTTGAAGCAGTGATAGATTGTAGTAAGAATAAATAGCATACATGTAAACAAAACACTGAAGTTAAATAAACAGCTAGGAGCTGTAATTTATCAAATAAATAAAATATAAACATCATGAACAATTAAAAGCTATCCTTATAAAAAATAAATAGCACCGCAAATGTAACCGTTAGCATCACATGAACCGTTTGTTACCAATCCTCACCAATCAAAAATTAAACAGACCAATATTTACATAAATGTACACATTAACATTATATGAGCACCTTAAAAACAGTGGCTCTTAATTACAGTTGCCACCTATTGCCATGACGATTCCTGGACACTTTTTAAATGGGGGTGGGGAGAGTGTGGCTAGGGGCGTGGCTTCTCACAACCTCATTAAGATATATTTTTAAAATGTTTGGTCTGCAATTAAATAATTGTTATAGTAATTAGTGATTCAATTTAATACATACACAACACAATCTTAAACATAAAATAGTCTTTATTGGTTATATGTTATTTTAGCCAATACAAGAGGTAGTTTTCCTAAAGGGACAGTCTACTCCAGAATTGTTATTGTTTAAAATGATAGCTAATCCCTTTATTACCCATTCCCCTGTTTTTCATAATCAACAGGTTAATATTAATATACTTTAAACCTCTGTGATTACCTTGTATATAAGCCTCTGTAGACTGCCCCCTTATTTTAGTTCTTTTGACAAACATGCATTTTAGCCAATCGGTGCCAATTTTATCTATATGGCACACATAAACTAACGCCCTCTAGCTGTGAAAAACTGTCAAAATGAGATTAGATGCCCCCTTCAAGGGCATATAAATTATCATATGAGCCTACCTAGGTTTAGCTTTTAACAAAGAATACCAAGAAAACAAAGCAGATTTGTTGATAAAAGTAAAATTGCATGTCCTATCGGAATCATAAAGGTTTAATTTTGACTAGACTGTCCCTTTAAGGTTAAATAAAACTACAAAGAAAAATGCAGGCATTGCCACAGCTCTGTAAAGTTAAGCTTGCTAGATTTGTTTTGTAAACAAAGATTCCATGTCTACATAAAACACAGTCTAGAACATAAAATAGTGCTTATTTATTATGTTATTTTAACCCCTTAGTGACCAGACCATATTTTTTTAATTTTCTTACCGTTAAGGACCAGGGGTATTTTTACATTTTTGCGGTGTTTGTGTTTAGCTGTAATTTTCCTCTTACTCATTTACTCTACCCACACATATTATATACCGTGTTTCTCGCCATTAAATTGACTTTTTAAAGATACCATTATTTTCATCATATCGTATATTTTACTATAAAAAATGATAAAATATGATTTTTTTAAAAACAACACACTTGTTCTAACTTTGACCCTCAAAATCTGTTATATATCTACAGCCACCAAAAAACATCCATGCTAAATAGTTTCTAAAATTTGTCCTGAGTTTAGAAATAGCCAATGTTTACATATTCTTTGCAAGTTATAGGGCAATAAGTACAAGTAGCACTTTGCTATTTCCAAACTTTTTTTTTTTTTTCAAAATTAGCGATAGTTACATTTGTAACACTGATATTTGTCAGGAATCCCTGAATAAACCTTCACATGTATATATTTTTTTTAGTAGACAACATATTGATCTAGGCCCATTTTGGTATATTTTATGCCACCATTTCACCGCCAAATGCGATCAAATAAAAAAATTGTAAACTTTTTCACAAACTTTAGGTTTCTCAATGAAATTATTAACAAACAGCTTGTGCAATTATGGCACAAATGGTTGTAAATGCTTCTCTGGGATCCCCTTGTTCAGAAAAAGCAGACATATGGCTTTGGCATTGCGTTTTGGTAATTAGAAGGCCGCTAAATGCTGCTGCGCACCACACTTGTATTATGCCCAGCAGTTAAGGGGTTAATTAGGTAGCTTGTAGGGTTAATTTTAGCTTTAGTGTAGAGATCAGCCTCCCATCTGACACATCCCACCACCTGATCCCTCCCTGACCCCCTCAAACAGCTATCTTCCCTCCCCCACCTCACAATTGTCATCGCCATCTTAAGTACTGGCAGAAAGTTAATTTGTTTTATATTTATTCTGCAGTGATGGATTCCCCCTTAGCCCACAACCTCCCTGATCCCCCCAAACAGCTCTCTAATTCTCTCCCTCTACCTGTCTGCTGCCATCTTGGGTACTGGCATCTGTCTGCCAGTACCCAGTTTGCAAAAAAATGTGTTTTTATTATTATTTTTTTGGCAAAAAAAAGCTAATTTTCTGTAGTGTAGCTGCCCCCGTCAATAACCTAGCCCCCTTACAGATCCCTTTCCCACAGTATTCAAACCCTCTCCCTCCATCACACTTTAGTGTAGTAGTCCCAGTCACACCCGTTACCGCTTGCTTGTGCACGCTCCCGATAACTAGTGAGCTTGGAAATTTTACTTCTGTAAAGTTTAGCTTGCTAGATTATTTTTTTTTGTGAACAAAGATTCAATATCTTCTGAATAATTAGTTTGAGGCAAATCATATAGGCTAATAGGCCACTTTTGTAAAGGAACATAAAAATGCAACAAGAAAATAGTTTAATTTCAATATTGTGTTAGAAAACAGTCTAGAACATAAAATGGTCTAGGCCAAAATAAGCTTTCATGATTCAGATAGGGCATGTAATTTTAAACAATTTCCCAATTTACTTTTATCACCAATTTTGCTTTGTTCTCTTGGTATTCTTAGTTGAAAGCTTAACCATATGCTAATTTCTTAGACCTTGAAGGCCACCTCTTTTCAGAATGCATTTTAACAGTTTTTCACCACTAGAGGGTGTTAGTTCATGTGTTTCATATAGATAACACTGTGCTCGTGCACGTGAAGTTATCTGGGAGCAGGCACTGATTGGCTAAACTGCAAGTCTGTCAAAAGAACTGAAATAAAGGGGCAGTTTGCAGAGGCTTAGATACAAGATAATCACAGAGGTTAAAAGTATATTAATATAACTTTGTTGGTTATGCAAAACTGGGGAATGGGTAATAAAGGGATTTTCTATCTTATAAAAATTCTGGTGTAGACTGTCCCTTTAAGGTTAATCAGTTTCATCAACAAAACATTCTTGTTTTAATAAATAGCCCTCCTTATAGGAACTGGTCTGCTTCTTTGAAAAGCTTCTGATCTCCTGGTGATCAATGGAACACACTCAGGAAAAAGGAATTTGTTGGAAAAGCATTACAAGAATTACTTTATAGTTGAAGCAGAGCAGTAGAAAAATTGTATCACATGGTGTATAAAATCAAAATATTCGGGCAGACCTGCTTCTTCACTACTATCTCAGACTCTAGAGATGTCTTGTGCTGATTTAATTTGGAATTTTATTTCACCAAGATAAAAAGTAACGCTGTCTAAATACCAGGTGTTCAATTAAAGGAAAAAGAGAGAGCCACCACCCTGTGGGGACATGTCAGGGAAATCCCCTGTATTGGGGACAGGTTGTTGCAAAAAATCTGATAGAATTGGATAATAGGCCACTTTGTAAAAGGAATATAAAACTGCAACAAGAAAATATTCTAGTTTGTGTAAGAACACAATTCGGGGAGAAAATTTTCCTTTTGGTTATAGGTTACTTAAATATTTAACCTACCTATTGTATTTCATTTTTTTTATCTATTGATTAAAATTTGACATAAAACTACACTGAAAAATACAGGCACAGTTGCACCTAGATTATTTTGGCTGTGCACCAACATATTATTTCCACATTTTGATTAATCAAGCATGCCTAGCTGTTTTTTTGCACATCAACAGCTCAGCTGTAATAAAACTAGTAAGCTTAGAGATTTTACTTCTGTAAAGTTTAGCTTGCTAGATTTGTTTTTGTGAACAAAGATTCCAGGTCTTCTGATTATTTTTTTTGTTGCAAATCATAGGATAATAGGCCACTTTGGTAAAGAAACTGCAACAATAAAATTGTCTAATATTGTGTTCTAAGTAGAACAAAGACCGGAACATAAAATGGTGCTCATTTGTTATGTTACTTTAAACAATACAACAGGAAAAAAAACTACAGGCGCAGTTGCACCTAGACTTAGGCTGTGCACTTACATATTGCTACATTTTGATTAATCAAGCATTCCTAGGTGTTTTTGCACACCAACAGGTGTTATCAAACTAGTAAATTTGAAAAGTTTACTTCTGTAAAGTTAAGGTTGCTAGATTTGTTTTTGGGAACTGAGATTCAATGTCTTGGTGATTAATTTATCTGTGCCAAATCATAGGATTCCGAAAATGTAGAAGAGAATGCTAGAAAATTATTTTCATTGAACAAAAATAGTGCTGGCTCCTAAGCTTTATATTCCTGCTTTTTCAATAAAGATAGCAAGAGAGAGAATAAAAATTGATATTATGAGCAAATTAGAAAGTTGCTTAAAATTGCATGTTCTGTCTGCATCATGAAAGACAAAATTTGGGTTTAGTATCCCTTTAAGTTGTGGTGCATCTTGCTTTTGGAGGAACTCTTTCCAAATATTGGCATTCTGGGTATTTTTGGGGAGTGCAGGAAAAGCAACACAAAGAATGCAAAAATCTTTATATAGTGCATCAAGGTCAACAGATATTAAGCAGTGTAGGTATTGCACACAATACTTCCCATGTCAATAGAAGTTCATGAGAGTTGTTACTTGAGTTAAGAGTAAGACAGCTAAACTTTTTATAAATATACTCTTCACTAAAGTCATACCGTTGTTTGAGATAAGAAATAGCTCTCCTTAGGAACTGGTCTGCTTCTTTGAAAAGCTTCTGCTCTCTTGGTGACAAATTCAAAAGTATGGAATGCAATTTACTACCATAGAAACTATCCTTAAATCGGCTCTATAAGTGAGAAAGCAGCTTGTACAATACTTCATTTATCTCCAAAACAGTGCAAGAATCACTTTCTAGTTGAAGCACAGCAGTTGAACCTCTGCAATCACACTGTGTATAAAATAGAGGTAACATTCAAGCAGACCTTCTGATTCATCACTTCCATCCTAGCGTCATGGTGAAATAAAATTTCAAATTAAATCAGCACATCTGTCTTCACCTTTAGATAAAAAGTAACGCTTGAGAGCAGGTCAGCTATATACCAGTCGTTCTATTGCAGGTAAAAGAGAGAGCAAACTTGTGGGGGCATTTCGGAGAAGTTCCCTGTATTCAATTTGTGAGAACTCAAAAAGTTCTCGGAGCTCATCTGTGTGTTTAGCTGAAGAGCTAAACTCATATATTTTGATAACCACACACTCAACATCGTAAGAAAGGACTTTGTTAGCATATTTCACACAATTATTTATTATATGACAGTTACAATTAGCCTTGATAACATGCATATTGGCATCCCTTAACTTCTGGTACACAGAGTTCTGTTCCCCGTAGTTAACAGATGCATTATCAGCACTGTAGGCACAAATCTGATGTAGGTTAAGGCCATTTGCCTCAGTGATTGTCTTCCAACATTAAAAAATATCCTCTGAACTCTTTTTGGGATCATAATAAAAGTCAAGCAATTTCTGACAAATTCAGTTTTTCCTGAGTAAAATATTGAACAGCATAAACAAAGATTTTAACGTTTCCAGCATTTAACGTGTCAGAGGACACTGAAAAGTATGAGACACTGTTCAGTTTCTTCACTACACATTCTTGAGAGAAACTTGAGCTTGCCTTTGTGTGTCCACATGACTCTTTCTTTGCAGTTTTGCTGTCAGGGAACAGTGTAGGAAACAACTTGATTCCACAATCTAAACTGGCATAGCTGAGACCATTTTTTACATTGTGGAAGACAGAGAGTACTTCAGACTTCACAATAGACTCTTCTTCATTTTAATTATTTTTTTTTAAAAAATGTATGCATTGCATTTCTCATGACTTTGACATAATCTTTATGGCGTAATACAGCTAACCTGCCCTCATATTTTATTGAGAAAGTAACTTTACATAAGATACAGTAAGCATCATGCTTGTCATGACCACAATTACAATCCCTGAAGTCTGGCAATAAGTTTTCCTTCTCTTTTTCTTCTTTGGTGGCTTCAATGATCTCTTTGGGACTTTACAATTCAATATATCATCCGTCTCTTCTGTAGAATCCTCTGACGAAGAAATTCTCAAATTGCCCTTGTATCTTCTAAATGTAAGACAGAAGACTGTCCCATGCTGTATCACTTAATGTGAAGAACTAGAATATTATAAATATATATCCCTTGATTGTCTAGTAAGGGCAGCAAATATAAGCTTGAATTATTTGTCACGCAGCAACTGCTGCTAGACTGAGGAACACAACCTGACTGTTAAAGCATCAACAGGGCTATTTGGGCAGGGGCCAAATAGTTGCTTTAGAAAGAATGTAGACAGTGTTTGTGAGGATAGATAGTGCTACAAGCCTGCGTCCTAAACTAGTGTTATTCCTATGAACTTTTTAATTGTTGCACCAGTGAACCCAGCTGATATTACTGACCACCCCACTACAATTTTAACGAAAATAAAGCAAATGAGCTAAATATTGGATTTTCTCAATGTTAATTGCATAAATCATAAGATACATTTAGGAAAGAATGGGTAGAGGGCGCCACATAGTGCAGGTCATATAATATAAATAAAGGCAGCAATAGGAACCCAAGAATCCTACTCACACAGTATAAAGCACAGAAGTGCAATATTCGCAATCCGGAAACCACACGTCGTCCGGTAGACCTCAATAGGAAGATGTCGCCAAAAGGGTTTGACACCCTATTTGGAGCTCCTGGACTTATAGTGTGATCAATGTGACACCGTTCTGCTCCCACTACATCATTTTTGGGCATCCCTGGACTCTCCCTGGCGAGACGAGGACCCCTTTTGGCGACATCTTCCTATTGAGGTCTACCGGACGACGTGTGGTTCCGGATTGCGAATATTGCACTTCTGTGCTTTATACTGTGTGAGTAGGATTCTTGTGTTCCTATTGCTGCCTTTATTTATATTATATGACCTACACTATGTGGCACCCTCTACCCATTCTTTCCTAGATTTGTCATCCGTGTTGCGGCATAACACCCTGGAGGAGCGGCCTATTCTTCCTTGGAACACTGTTGTTCACCCGTCAGCTTTTGGAACCACCAATTGCGCATTATAGGACTTTGTACTAGACCATATACACTGGACTATACAGTTTGTAATTATATATATATTATTTATCTATTTTTCGAGCACCATTATATTGTTGCTATAATAATATTTTCACATTATACTGTTGTTGCTTTATGCCATATTGAATAATTCGATTCTAACAGTACACATTGTAGTAATTATCTCCATTTTGTTTACATTTATCCTAGGTGCCTCTTATAAGTACTATAGTGACGCTGGTTGTCACTATAGGTACTAGCTGTTATAAGATACATTTGCAGTAAAAAATACATACACTATATAGTTACAGCTGTAATATTGCCACTTTAAGGATGGACACTTATGAAAAATACTTGTCAGGAGAACCCTCCTTGACATGTATTTTTCATGTGTCCATTAAAGCAATATGGCAAGCCTATGTATAGTAATCTATATATGACTATACTATTAACAACGATCACAACTACTACTACCTCCAAGTTCCCTTTTTTGTAAATTGGAGTGTTATTATTTTATTATTTTACTTCACTTACCTTGAACAAAAATAAAGTGTGCTGTGATTCACAAATTCTAAAGGCTGATAGCAAGTAACTTTGTCACTGGGCTGGAGGCTTTAGCTGAACATTTGGCAAATAAACAAACAACAAAAAAGTGTTACTCAACAGTAAACTGTCAATAAAATACAATTGCAGCAAAAACTATACTATATAGATAGGACGGCCATATTACTGCTTTGGGAGGACAATTATAAAAAAATACATGTCAGTCAGTAGAACCCTGAGAGCACGTTTTTTAAAGCTTATAATAATGTGCATCATTCCGGAATCCTAATTCTCTTGAAGGGATCAAATTAAGAAATGCTTCACATCATTATAATAATGATCCATATAGTAATTCATAGACATAGGGTCATAGGCACATAAACTAACCTTCCATTTCCTCCTTCCATTCTTATATGTAGCTTCTTGAAAATCCTTCTTTGACCATATCTTAAACCATGTGATTTCTTTAGCTCCAAGTTTTCAAGCTCATAGACCTCACTGATTTTTGCAAACAGTTTATATTTATCGCATGCCATTTTTTCTGGATAAAGTGAGAAGAAGTTGAAATTTTGCATACTTTCTTTGCCAAATCTGTTCTCCAAGTAAAAAAGTATAGTGTCCAAGTATGGCATATAAATTGATCTGCGGAAATATTCTTCCACAGTTGAGCCATCAACACTGGCTTTATGTTGGCCAAACTGTCTTGAAGTGCATAATTCAGTATTTACCTTTTAAGCCAATTCTTTTAAATAGCTTTTATGCCTTTTCTCTGTGGTCACAGAAAATACTTATAAGCTCTTGGACATGTTTGCATACTTTCAAAATGTCAAGTGCCTGGAGAGTTACAGATTCTAGTCTGTAAGCTTACAGTGCTTGAAGCACACTGCAACTGGTAAGCACCCTGTCATGTTTTTCCAGCAGCTTTAGTAGCTACATTACTTAATTGATTAAAAATCTTTTAAAAAATGCAATGCAACTGCTGTCCAACATAATGGCACATTCAGAATTGGCATATCTGAGACATTGACTACTAAATTTAGCTTATGTGAGGCACAGTGAACTAATGCAGCTTTTAGATATTTGTTGCTTGAACACCACCATCTTTTCCTGCCATTATAGGGTAACCATCATATCCCTGGCCATAACGTTTTTCTAAGTGTAGGCCAAACTTGGTGTACTGCTCAATAATTGTATTGGCTATAGAGTCAGCATTCAGTTCCATACAGTGGAGCAAATCCAATCCTCTCTGATCATTTCAAAATTTTAAACAGTTAACAAAGTCCTCATCAAAGTATAGGTCTTATTTTTTCAAGAACATCTGGAAAGTAAACAAGTTCCAAAATATCTCTTTCAACTGAAATTATAATAAGTGCATCAAGAAGTTCTTGCCTCATTGTCGCTCTCAGACGAGTCTTTATACGTTTTAACTTACTAAATGCCCTTTCACATGCAACATGAGCAAACAATAGTGTTAACAGGTATTCATACACAACTGAGAGATTTTCATAAGCAGTTGAGAAAAGATTATACTTTTAAAGAAATCTGTGACAGCAAAGAAAACATGACTTGCATTTTGTTTTTTGTTTTACACTATCATCTTTATAGGAGCCCAATTCATTAGCAGCAGCATCAGTATTTACAGGATTATCATCCTGGTCATCATCATCTTCCTCAGAACTAATAAGAACTATGTCTTCCATGCTTCTTTCATCTTCTGTAAGATGTGGGAACAGCTTGGCAAAACTCAGTAACTCAACTTTCTGAAAAATCACCCACTTTTGCCAATTAAGAGATTTTCTGTAGTGCTCCTGCCTCTAACACATTTGAATCTTTTCAGGTTGTGTCCAAGGAACAAGGATTCAAGAACTGGGAGTTCAAAACTAGTTGTTTGTTTTCAGAAAATCGCTCAGTCAGACTTCCTATGATCTGGTCCAGAGTTGGTCTGAAAACATCAATTCAAAATCATTGGGTTTCACTTCTAGGTCGCTCATCAAATGAGGATTCTCCAGGCATATGCTTTTTTCTCCCAAGTCTTCTCTCTTGGAGCTCTTGACTCAACTACCAGGGAATCAATGCCGTCTCTTTCTACCATCAAGTCATTTACTTTCTTTGCAAATTGCTTTGCTTTCTCGTCTATATAAGAAAACTCTTTTTTCTTTTTTTTTTAGTTGGTCAACTGTACTTTCCACCATTTTTCATGCCACCATATAGTCAATACCACTTGTTTGAAGATATCTTGAAGCTGGGCCAATAACATAAAAAATAGACATAATTAGATGTGCGGTTAAAATGGTCTTAAACAAACAAAGGTTTTCTGACAGAGAAGTAGCCTCCGATGTAGTCTTTGAATCAGACTCTGTAAACTGTAAAATAAACAACAAAACTTCTAAAGTGTCCAAAAACAGAGAGTGTTTTTCTACCAGTAGCCAGTTGAGGGCTTTATCTTAAGCCCACCATCTTGTCTTTCCAATTTTTTGCAACCTCAGCAGTTTTTCATGCCCATGTCTCTTTTCAAGCTGATCCCTCCAGATTTTCATTCTCTTGTGAGAGTCCCCAATAAATGTTGCTAAGCGATATAGGAGACCAAAACATTTTTTCCCCTTTAAATGATCACAGCAATCAGGAATACACAGGTTTAAGATGTAACTATAGCCCCAAATGTAGATAGCTATATGCACTTCCTTTGCAATCTGAGCAGGCAACCCCACATAAGCACTTCTCATGTTTGCTGTCCTTTTTTATTTGTAATCCAGTCCAAGAACTTGAAAACTTGATATTAACAATTAATTGAGTCCTCTTCCTGATGCATCTTTTACTAGTAAAAACAGAGATGAGACATTCATTAACAGATTCCTCTTTTACATATCTAACTACCACAGAAGTTCAATGTCTTCTAATTCATTTGTTTGTTGCAAATCATATTGGATAATAGGTCACTTTGGTAAAGGTCAGAACATAAAACTGCAACAAGACAAGAGCCATGAGTAACTGTAAAACAGATTTTTTTTGTTCAGGAAAGACTACAAATGAAAGGAGAACAGGCTGAAGAAGTCATCTACCTAGAGTTTCCTAGGTGTGGAACAAAAAAAGGGTTTCTACCATCAGTTAAGGTTAATCATTTTCATCAACACAACTTTCTTGTTTTAATAAATAGCCCTCCTTATAGGAACTGGTCTCCTTCTTTGAAAAACATCTGATCTCCTGGTGATCAATTCTTGAAGGGACACTAAACCCAAAAATTTTTCTTTCATGATTCAGATAGAGCATGCAATTTTAAGCAACTTTTTAATTTACTCCTATTATCAATTTTACTTTGTTCTCTTGCTATATTTATTTAAAAAGTAGGAATATGATGCATAGGAGCCGGCCCATTTTTGGTTGAGAAACTGGGTTGATGCTTGCTTATTGGTGGGTAAATGTTAGCAAACGCTATCCATGGTGCTGAACTTAAAATGGGTTGGCTGCTAATATTTACATTCCTGCTTTTAAAATAAAGATAGCAAGAGAATGAAGAAAAATTGATAATAGGAGTAAATTAAAAAGTTGCTTAAAATCTCATGCTCTATCTGAATCATGAAAGAAAAAAAATTGGTTAAGTGTCCCTTTAAGTATGATACACACTCAGGAAAAAGGAATTTGTAGAAAACTGGTATCACATGGTGTTTAAAAAAATAAACAGGCATTCAGACAGACCTTCTGCTTAATCACTTCTATCTCAGACACTATAAACATATTGTGCTGATTTAATTTGGAATTTTATTTCACCTTCTGTCTTCACTTTAGGAAAAAAAAGCAACGCTGCCTTGAGAGCACGCCAGCTAAATACAAGTCGTTTAATTAAAGGAAAGAGAGAGAGCCACCACCCTGTGGCGACCTGTCAGAGAAGTTCCCTGTATTGGGGACGGGTTGGGGCAAAAAATCTGATAGGATTGGGTAATAGGCCACTTTGGTAAAGGAACATAAAACTGCAACAAGAAAATAGTCTAGTTTGTGTAAGAACAGAATCCGGGGAAAAAAATTTACCTTTTTGTTATAGGATACTTAAAAATCTAATTTCACAAAGCAAAAGCCAAAAAAGATACTTCAACATAAATAATTGTAATCTCCGCTATGCATCCAGCGGTAAATGGCTGGCATCTTTACCAAAGGTGAATTCCCGTATTAAAGTAAAGAGAGCACATAAACTTAAGGACAGTTCTAGATTAGGAATTCTCACCTTCTTTGCAGCATCGATGCAGCGTGTCATGGGCTCGTGGCTGTGAAAGCTCAAATACACTGAGATGGCTCACAGATCCTCATGCAGTTTCTCCTGTGTCCGTCTGGAGCTCCAAACTCACCGCCGCCAAACTTCTGGCACTTCACGCTCTGTACTCAATTTGTCTCGGCTTCCGATGACAAGGAGGTCACATGTGAGCAAACACCAATGAGAGGCCAGCTGGCTATCCAGTCAAGAAACGGACTGATCACTGGCAAATGTACAGTAATGGAACAAAAGGAATCGATCAGTCCATATATTTAAAATGTTAACTTTATTTTTGTATCCTTAAAAACAGATATCCACATGGAGGAATAAAAGAGGTGCTGTGTGTCAGAAAGGATTACACGTTTTGGCGAAAGCCGTAGTCATAGCCTAACATACCTGACACACAGTATCAATTTAAAGACATGTGCTACCATTCATTGGCTAAAAGCAATTGAAAAAATGCTCCCTCTTTTAAAAGGTGCAGAGCCCAAATACAATATATTTTGACTGTGCAATATTTCTACCCTGTTGTTCACAATATATTTTGCAGATTAACCTTTCTATAAAGAGTAGTTAAACTTTCCACAAACTAGATGTTAGATACTTTGACACATTAACAGATATTACACCTATTATACAAAGAGTAAAGATTGACTGAAGAGTATGGAATATTAAATTATAGCGGACCTAGCTTCCAAAAATTTCACTATGGTCAAATTCTATATCACAATTTTTAGTGATTCATATATATTTATATTAAAAGCAAATCTGTATATAAACGTTGTACTTTAATATGAACCCTAATGGATAAAATATAAAATAAATATATAATAAATATACTAATACATAGTGAAATGCCAATTTTATGAAACAAAAAGGAATAGAAATTTTGGAATTTGCTGGAAAATGAAACAATAACAGTATAATCTTGGACAATGTTAGCTAACACCTGGCTTATATTGACTTCTATGTGACTATTGCCAAGAGTTTATCAGGTCGTATTCTGAGTTTAATCCAGATAGTACTCTAGTTCTTAATTTAAATACCTAGTACATTTCCTGTCTTCCCAATAATCTCATCCTGTCTTCTCCCATATTTGAGGCAGTTATTCTTTCGATTGCATTGCACACCGTGTAAATGTTTCTGTTCTCTTTTTGTTTCTTTGTACAAAATACTGGACATGGGGAGTTTTAACCTTTCCTGTATTAATGGTAGAGAGATGCACTCTAATTCTAGAGTTAAAGGGCCATAATACCCAAATGTTTAAACACTTGAAAGTGATGCAGTATAGCTGTAAAAAGCTGACTAGAAAATATCTCCTGAACATCTCTATGTAAAAAAGAAAGATATTTTACCTCAAAAGTTCCTCAGTAGCCACCTCCCATTGTAAAGGATTTCTAAGCAGCATTTTAGTGTGTCTGTACTGGGACATCTGAAGGGATGAGCATCGTGAACTCTCATCTTATTTCACCAATCAGGTAAAGGAAGTTTACAATGAAATCTCATGAGAGTCAAGTCAAATCTCATGAGATCACAGTAAAAGTTCATGACCTCAGCACTGCTGATGCTGATTGGCTGCTGTTCATTTTTTCATTTTTTTTACCTGCAGCTGGGAGCAGTTGAGTATAACTTTTTACACAGAACTCACTCTGCTGAGCTGAGGAGATTGTGAGGTAAAATATCTTCCTTTTTTACATAGAGATGCTCAGGTGATATTTTCCTGTCAGCTTTTTACAGTTATACTGCATCAGTTTCAAGTGATTTAGCATATGAGTATTATGTCCCTTTAACACCTCTAGAGGTTAGCCCTATGTATTGTAAAGAACATAATGTTGATAGATATATCACATAGTTACAAATACAATTTAAACAGCTTTTAATGGGGAATGCTTCCTGTGTCACTGACGATTTGAAAGAATAGTCCACAAATACAGTTCAACATGTATATGACAAACTTTGTGGTGCAGTTAAGATGGTGTTTGATTGCATACCTTTGGTTGTTATGGGGATGACTAAAGTGGCTGCCCTGCAGCATAGTGTTGCAGGTAGTGTAGCTAGGGCACTTGAAAGAACCAAGTCGTGTAGAGACAGTTACACTGTTAGTGCTGTAGCTCCTAATGGGGTCTGTTACCATTCGGATATCCCTCAAGTTCCTGCCCCGTCTTTATCCAATTCTCGGTGGATCATGCTTAATATAGGGCAGTGTCATATCAGTACTCACTATTTCCCAGTGTTCCTTGAGAGTGGTACCCAATCCCCTGGTTTTATGGGTAAAGGTAGTAATGAAGTTGGTCCTTGGAGGTTTTAAAGTAGGCACTTCCCTGTCTAGTGGTGTCTCGCCAGTACCACCGGTTGCTGCCAGTCTGGAAGACATAATCGTGGCCTTATCATAACCTCTAGCAGAAAATTTGTGTTCCATTTCATCAAGTTGTAGTTGACAACGTGCGTCCAAAGTGTTGTTGCGTACCACCCGAAGCATTTGGGCCTTTGGTATCGCTTTGATGAGTGACCGTGGGTGACAGCTGGAGGCATGGAGAATAGAGTTTCTGTCAGTTTCTTTTTTGTAGAGCGTAGTGCCCAGAGCCGCTCCCTCCTTGAAGATCCTGAGGTCCAAGAAGTCAGTCAACCTGTTGACAGCTGGCACACACCTTTAATTTTACCGGTTCATACAGTGCATTCAGGTGATTGGTCCAGTTCATCAGGGATTCTTCAGTGCCCCTCCAGATAAGGAGGATATAATCAATGTATCTCTTGTAGTGCAGGACTCGTGTCTGTTCATATACCTTAAAGATATTTTCTTCAAAAGTGCTCCATAAATAAGCCATATTGGAGCCCATGGCTGTACCGGTCAGTTGTAGATAGAAACGTTTCTCAAATTTGAAGTAGTTTAACTTTAATCATAGGGTCAGGAGTTCCACAATAAATTCCGGAGGTGGACCCACGTAGGGGTATCCGTTCAAGCATTGGGATATGATCTGGATACCAGATTATTGTGTTATTATTGTATAAAGGCTGGTAATGTCCATGCTAGCCAAAATGTCATCAGGCCCGATGTCATTCACCCGAGAGAGTATGTCAATAAGAGACAGGAAATCCTGTAGGTATGATTGTATGTTGAGTACAAAAGGCTGTATTAAAGAGTCCACGTAAGTAGCCAGAGGTTGGAGTAAAGATCCCCTGGCGGAGACAATGGGACGACCCGGTGAGGAATCCAGTCTTTTGTGTATTTTAGGCAGGGTGTAGCTAATAGGTCTGACTGGATATTTTACAGTCAACCTGTCCCTCAGGTGCCTGTCAATCCATTGCTTCTGATAGGCATGCTCAATGACACTGTCAATGCGGGTCTTGTAGGTGATAGTCAGATCACAATGTAAAGACTTGTATGTGAGGGCATCCGTTAGCTGTGACACAATATCCTTTTTATAATCAAGATAGTCCTGTATCACTATTGCACCTCCCTTGTCAGCCGGGCGAATTACAATAGAAGCATCATTGATCAGTGTATGTGTGGCTGCCCAGTCTGCGGATGTCATATTGTTCCTGTGTTTAGGTGCAGTAGAACCTGCTGCTTTCTGCTGGACAATCCTGGTAAAGGTGCGAATGCTTGGGTTAGTGGTGGGTGGTCCCAAAGGCACTAGGCTTCTTAAAGCGATGTCCCTTGTCCTCCATTGTAATTCCTTGAAAGAAGTCCCCCAGTTTAAGCTGTCTCTGGAACTTCATAGTATCTAGGGTCAGGGTATCTGGGGGTCTTCTTCCAATGGCCCCCCTCCTAATGTGTGGTCTCCGTCTCTCCCTCTTGTGGCTGATCTGGTGGTGATGCCTAAAAAAGAGTGTGATGTACTAGGAGCATTGGTCATATGTCCTTTGGCATCTGTGCCGTCGGTGTCTGATCCAGAGCTGGTATCCACCGTGTTCAGGTGTCTGTTGGTATAGACCCTCTGTCTTCTCTGCCGTCTCGGCTAGTAATATGTTCTTTCTTCCGGTCCCAATAGCCATCTGTATAGTTTCTTGTCCCTGTAATACTCAGTTACATAAATCAGCTTTTTGTTTTTGAATGCTACTAGTGCATTGTACTCTCTCAATTAGGTAGAGATCTTTTCCATCTAATTCTCAGTCCTATCCTGGGATAGGATAGCACTTTTTGCTTCTTCAATGAGTGTGATTTCAGTCTTGATTTTCTGTAGTTGATTCCTCACCTCCTCCACTACCAGTAATATGAGGTCCAGGGAGCACTTATTCAGTACAGCGTACCAGCGTTTACAAAATTCAGGGTTCAGTATCCCTATGGTCGGTACTTTGTTGATATGGAATCCCCTTGGGATCAATTTCTTCCGGTGATATTCGGATAGATAAATACCATGTAACTTGAGATCAACTTCCTTCTTTCTAATTTTCAAAAGCTGTTGGTAGATGGTTTGTGCGCTGTCCGATGGGGTCTCAGGGATGACTGTATCAAATAAAATTCTAGTAGCATCAGTGTCGCTGAGAGTTAGTGTCTCTGCTCCCTCAATATCCGCAGGGATGTTAGGGGTGGGTTGTGATGCTGGTACCTCCTCCATAGGTGCAGCAGTCAAGTTAATAGTGCACGTGTAGCCCAGTGGTGAACAGACAAAATACAGTGTGGGGTGAAGGATCCAATGAGGTCAACGTGGGTGGGTGCAGCCGGCTGGGTATAATATTCACAGAGGCTGGTGCACTCGCACAAACAGGTGTCCAGTTGCCAGGGTGCTGAATGCAGATAGAGATAAAGGTAATAGAAGACAGCACTCGCTGGACTTGAGGATAAGCAATAGAAGCTTTTATTAACGTGACGTTTCAGGGACAGCTCTCCTTCATCAGACTAGCAATAAAATGTGACAAGCAAACATTTATACCCTCTAAGACCCTCCCCCAGTGAACAGAAATTGCACCAAAAATGGTTGTCAAGGAAACAATACACTGTTTACACCAAAATACATACACAAACAGATACAAGTTAATTAGTATCAGATACAATGTACCCAATCTATCCAAGAACATCCACCTCAATCTAAGTGAACATATAACATTAAAAAGTACAAATTACAAGACAAAGTCAGACACATAACTTGCTGCAAGCACAGAGAAAAAAGAGAGAAAAAGGGAGAAATGGCATAGCAATGATAAAAGCATAAGAGTAATCTAAATATATATCATGATATAAATATATATACATGCCAATTTGTAATGTGACCAGAGGAATAGCAGTGCAGCAAATAGGAAATACAACATAATGTGCAGCAAATAGGAAATACAATATAATTTGCACTAAATCAATTGGCTCTTAATCAATTGGAGAGTGAGACATACTGCATAAAGTAGGATTAAATATACATGCAGGATGCGATAAACATGCTAATAGTATTTGTGGCCCGAGGACAATGAAACAAGGTTACATCTGTATCCAGCATTAAGCCCAATAAAGCGACATCAGTGTAGATTGCAGATATGTCTATCTCCCCCTAACACATCTATAACCCTGATCACACAGCAGAGCGCTATTCCCAAGAAAGTACTGTGCATAGTAACAGTCCAAAACAGCAGCACCGTGTGTCTAGAGGTGTGGATACAATGCACCAACCAGAGCAACAGTGTGGGAGAGCTGTAAGTAGTCCTGTCACACCAGCTGCTGTCAGTCACTGAGCCAGAGGAATCTGATAGGTCGGGGGGGGGCACCTCTATTTGGTTAGCAATAGGAGTAAATATATATACTGTTCAACCATTAAACTTCCTAGTGGAACAGTGTCAGTACAACAGGCTGCAATCAATGGGAAAGATACACAGTTGCAGTGAATAGTCATTGGGAAAATGTAATGCATAGTCAGGGAAGGGACAAGTCCGTCTGTACAAAGTGTCAATGTAAGAACCATCATATAAGGTGTAGCCATTTAGGCGGTAATGTATGCACATAATGAACACAATGAATAAGCTGCACACACAACGTTCTAGGCTCTCTTCTTCTTACAAGGGGGTTTAGTGATCTGATAGGAAATCTTATTACACATTTCCAGTTAGTGATCAAAAGTTCTTTTGAAGTGATCTTTCTAAGAGAACTGTGAAAGCAATTCCTTTGTTCTCTCCTGTGTGATCAAGAAAAAGGGGGGTTGGTCTGTTGTGGCCATAGCCCACTCAACTCATGTCAGGTGAGATATTATCTGACATTAAATATTAAATTGTGTTACATTTGTAGTTTAATGCTACTTCACAGGTACCCTGACATAATTCCCCCTTCCACACATGTATTTGAATTGGCTTAAAGTCAATGGTACTTGGTGAGTGTACTGGCAGTATGTGTCATAGACAATCTTATTATGAAGAGAGTCCGTTATTTTTGAGCCTTCATGCTTACTAGCTGGGTATGTTTAAACTACAATACCTCTTTAGTGCATTTGAGGATATGACACTTCATTCTTTCTCTATGACTTGTAGTTGGGATTTAGGATGGCACGCTCGCAACTGGTTAATATGGACCCATTTATCCATAAAAGCATAATTTTTTGGTATCCTTATTTCATAGGCAACTGGAGATATTTTGTCAGTAACTACAAAAGGACCCTTCCATGACAGAGGAAACTTCTTCTCCTTAACCTGATCTCTTCCAAAATTATAAAGATAAACTTTATCATTAATTTCATATTCCTTTTTGGAAGTTTTGAGATCATAATAGGTTTTAGCGGCAGTTGCGGTCTTCTCTTTGTTCCTTTGAGCAAAGGCATAATGCAGGTACTTCCCTAATTTCTCAACATATTGATGTGTATTGGCAGCATTTATCAAGTTCTGTTCTGATGTACGGTACAGTAGATGCTGAGGTAGAAGCATTCTTCTACCAGTCATCAATTCGAAAGGTGACATCTTAGTAGCACCACTTGGAGTTGCTGTTAATGCCATTAGGACTAGAGGTAATTTTACATCCCAGTCTTTACCTGTTTCACTCACAAACTTTTTGAGGATTTTCACAATGGATTGGTTGTAACGCTCTACACCACCACTTGAGGCAGCTCTATATGCAATATGGAGCTTTCTTTTGACCCCTAGTATTTTCCAAATTTTGGTCATCACTTCGCTAGTGAAGTGGGTCCCCCGATTGGATTCAATTCGCTGGGGTAAACCAAATCTGAAAAACACGTGGTTGATGAGCAACGCTGCACATGTTTCAGCACTATTGTTAGGTGCACTGATGCACTCTACCCATTTGGTGAATAGGCATGTCACTGTTAACATGTATTTGTTATTTCTTGATCCCTTTGGATATCTGACCATGGCATTACTATCCCCCTTTTCTGCAATGGCACTCTATGCATTGTCGCAGTGGGTTGAAACTGTGGACAGATTTAACAACCTTGACAGTAAGTTTGAACATCCTTCAACATATGTGGCCAAAAGACGTAATCACACAATATTGCATACGTTTATTTGGCACCTCAATGACCAGATGTGAGAGCATCATGTCATGGGCATGTTGAAGCATGAGACCTCTGAACTTTGTAGGTACCACCCATTAGTGGATGCCAGTTTTGGAGGTTCTAATTAACAAACCATCCTGTAATTTGAATTGTGATCTGGATTTCATTAAGATTCTAAGATCTTCCTTGCCAATACCATCCTCTTTTGAGATGAGGTTGCTTTCAGGATCTTCTATGTGTTTATAGAAGATATCTATAATGGGGTCTTCCTTTTGACCAGTGATCAGGTTCTCACTAGGAGAATCCTGACTCAATCATTGTACCAGGTTAGGCTCACTCTGTTTAAATAAAAAGAGATAAGCGCTCAACCTGGGAACGAACAATAGCATAATAGCTTGTTCTATGGCTAGTTACCACCCTAGAAGCAGCCTCTTTTTGATCAATATGTGCCTTTCACAGAGATGAACTTTCCTGTAGCATATCAGTCTGATCCTGACTTAACAGTGCAGTCCAGCCCCGAAATACCAGGCAATCCCTCTCTGAACGAGAGAAACAGCAAAACCCCTGACGTACGTTTTGGCCTATTGTGGGCCTCGTCAGTGAGGTGCAGCCATATCCCTCTAGGCACACTGAGCAACGGGTCCACGTCTGGATTACCGCATCACACTTAGGGAGACTTCCCTAAGTGTCATAATTTGCATAAAAAAAGAGAGAGATGCGCTCAACCTGGGAACGAACAATAGCATAATAGCTTGTTCTATGGCTAGTTACCACCCTAGAAGCAGCCTTTTTTTGCTCAATATGTGCCTTTCACAGAAAAGAACTTTCCTGTAGCATATCAGTCTGATCGTGACTTAACAGTGCAGTCCAGCCCCGAAATACCAGGCAATCCCTCTCTGAACGAGAGAAACAGCAAAACCCCAGACGAGGTGATGAGGCCCTCAATAGACCAAAACGTACGTCTGGGGTTTTGCCGTTTCTCTGGTTCAGAGAGGGATTGCCTGGTATTTCGGGGCTGGACTGCACTGTTAAGTCAGGATCAGACTGATATGCTACAGGACAGTTCTTCTCTGTGAAAGGCACATATTGAGCAAAAAGAGGCTGCTTCTAGGGTGGTAACTAGCCATAGAATAAGCTATTATGCTATTGTTCGTTCCCAGGTTGAGCGCTTCTCTCTTTTTATTTATGCAAATTATGACATTTGGGGAAGTCTCCCTAAGTGCGATGCGGGAATCCAGACGTGGACCCGTTGCTCAGTGTGTCTAGAGGGATATGGCTGCACCTCACTGACGAGGCCCACAATAGGCCGAAACGTACGTCTGGGGTTTTTCCGTTTCTCTCGTTCAGAGAGGGATTGCCTGGTATTTTGGGGCTGGACTGCACTGTTAAGTCAGGATCAGACTGATATGCTATAGGAAAGTTCTTCTCTGTGAAAGGCACATATTGAGCAAAAAGAGGCTGCTTCTAGGGTGGTAACTAGCCATAGAACAAGCTATTATGCTATTGTTCGTTCCCAGGTTGAGCGCTTCTCTCTTTTTATTTAGGCTCACTCTGTTGTTTAGCCTGGTTTCTGGTAATGGCTTCTACCTGAATTGCACCCATTAAGTGGTCGATATTAAGGAGTTCTCCAGTTATGGCTCCTTTTTTGGCTAATGAATCTGCAAGATCATTGCCTTCCTTATCAGGACCTAGAACCCTTGAATGACCCTTGGTCTTTTTCCAGTGTATGGTTAAACCATTGGAAACTACTAAATCATCAATCTTGCAGAACAACTTGCCATGTTTGACTAGTTTGTTGTTAGTTTTCTGCATGCCCTTTCTTTTCCAAGTTGGCAGGTATTCAACAAAACTGTCACGCACATAATTTTAGTTAATAATGATCACAAATTCATTAATACCTTGTTCAATAGCCATTTCAATTGTTTTTAGAACAGCAGTGAGTTCTGCAACATGACTGGATCTTTGTCCAATGTTAAAACCTACAGAGATATTTGGGAATCCATTTGCCCAAGTTATACCAATGCCAGCGACTAATCTGCGCTCATCAATAGTGGCATGGTAAGAACAACCATTAACATATACCCAAATTAATGTTTTACAATGGTCCTCTAATGGTCTTCTAATAACTCTTCCCCATGATCCTTAGCAGTACAGTCGTGTGACTGGATTCTTTTTGTTTTGCTTATAGCGAATTTCTAAAGGCTAGCCTTGTAAGGAAAGAGTCCAAACTGTTATGCGGCTATTAGACAGGTTCCCATCTCTTATTCTCTCACTTTGCAGATATAGCAAAGGCTGGTGGGCCGTTTCTACAATAATTTTCTCGCCCTGTATGCAGCTGCAGAAGTTTTGTAGAGCCCATACAGTGGATAAGAGGGCTTTTTTCGCATTCACTAAATTTTATTTCTACTGGGGATAAAGTTATGCTTGCATAAGCAATGACTTTGCTTAAATGATCATGCTTTTGGTATAAAACAGCACACTGCTTATATCTGTGTAACCTGTCTCTAAGTAGAAAGGTTACCCCTTCAGGGTACACTAAGCAAGGTGCTTGAGTGAGTTTTCTCTTCAGCTCCTTGATGGCTGTCTCTTGAGCCTCACTCCAGTGCCATTTCACATCCTTCTTTAGAAGAAGTAGCAGTGGTTTAGCTAATTCTGCATAATTATCAATACATTTACGAGAATAATTTGTCATACTCAGGAATGATCTTAATTCCTTTAAGTTAGTTGGTTTCTTAGAATTTATTACAGCTTCCACCTTTTTCTTCTGAGGATTTAACCCTTCAGAAGTAACTTCATGTCCCAAGAAGTTTACATGAGTGCAGCACCATTGGGCTTTTTGTAGGGATAATTTGACACCTGGCCTTTTTTTTTTTTTTGTTTAAATAGTTTTTATTGAGGTTTATGATAAAATGACATACAAATACAAATACAGGTGAAACTGCTATGTAACAACGAGAAACATCATCATGCAGTAAGAGCTCAGTAGCTATCAATATCAAGTCAATAATAGTATAATATGCAGTAGTTTCTAATGACAGGATAAGAGTAGACAATAGTATGTCATGCGTAGAGTCCCAAGACTAAGCAAACCTCATACATTTTTTACTTTGAGGTATTATAACGTTTCATTAATAAGTAATAGACAGTAAAACATGGTGCATACGCACTTATCAAAATGTATATTAACATCAAGCTTATGATGAGAAACAGAGATACTCAGCATATACATTACATACATAAGAGAACTTACATTATATATAGAGAACATAGTTATTATATAATATTGGTAATTGCGGTTATTCACAAGGGAACCGCGAATTAAGTATCTGGTCTAATCACAAAGAACCAGAATACTATACAATAAGGGGGGGAGGGAGGTGGTAAAGTGAACGATTATACGAAGATATGTAACCTGGGAGCCAAAAGGTTCATTATGTGTCAGGGAGGAGTTACTTAAAGAAATAAATGTAGGAGGGATAGGAGGAGATAAGCCGTAGTAGCACTGGGCACTATCATCATCTATGTGTGACTAGGTATATTTGGGTTGCTAATAAGTGCATAACAAGAAACTAATGCATGCTAGGGCAGTGCCAAATCCAATATGCTAGAGTCCCAAAATCTAAATGTACAAGTGTGACATAAGCTAAGTATCTCAGCTCTGATAACTCAAGGAGGAGTGGAATATGAGTGTATTGCATAAATGATCAAATGAATGATGGGGAAATGAGTGAATAAATGAATGAGGGAAGGGGTAAATGAATGAGTAGATAAATGAGTGGGGGGGGAAGCACGTTAAGTGGGTAAATGAGTGAATAAGTGGAAGATTCTTCAGAGAACTGGTATAATGAATGTTGAATGAATGGGTGAAGGGGGGAGGAGATCTGCGGAGCTCCTATACTTAGAGGTAGTGATTAAACTCAGCAGTATAAACCGTACAGTATGTCTAATCTAATTTTGGACACCTGATCTCATTCTTATTCTATAAACCAGGTAATGACTGAGTCTTTTTTCTTTTAAAGAAGCAAAAGTGATATCTGCACAGAAAACTTCGCTAAGCTCTTGATAAGGTTGGGCTTTTGCAGTAATAATTAATAAGGATATATAGGGACACATGAAGCTTCCAACATAGAAAATAACTGGACCTTCAGAGTTAGCTTGTGCGGTCCCGCCTCCAGGCACGGGCCCTATGCCCATCGGCAGGAAAATCTGTTAAAACCAGCTCTAGATAGATCCTACAACTAGCTTGCTCCATGTCCACAACAAGTTTTATTTTTTTATTTTTTTTTAAAAAAGATCTGATGTTGGAATTATCTATGATTGCAAAGTAGTACATGTAGCTGCTAGCCTGCAAAAGCCATATAATATAACATAAGACAACAAATCAAAAACATATTGTGAACCCTTCATAATCTACATAAAGGAAGTTATTTTCTATTGTGGGGATTACACATAAAATCCAACTAGTAGAACCATTATATACAGAATTGACCAACACATGAACATAGCAAGGGATATAGGAATGTTTCTGTTCGCAGCATATTATAGAGAGTAGGTAACAGATTAAAACTGATGCTCCTAGTGACAGCGGTACACCCCTATAGAGCTTAGAAAGATATGGAGCACTTATGTAATCATATGGGGTGACTGCGAAATTATTCTGAGCAAAACATATAGCAACAGCTACTGCAAATTCAAACAACACTGGAACACTTTTAAACAAGAAGTCATGACATAAAATAAGCACAGGGAACATATTACATCTTTGCACCACTTTAACCCCTTAATGAACGAGGACGTGCAGGGCACGTCCTCAAAAAAAAGGCAGTTAACGCCTGAGGACGTACCCTGCACGTCCTCGGTGTGGAAAGCAGCTGGAAGCGATCCTGCTCGCTTCCAGCTGCTTTCCGGTTATTGCAGTGATGCCTCGATATGGAGGCATCCTGCAATAACGCTAGATGGCCATCCGATGCAGAGAGAGCCACTCTGTGGCCCTCTCTGCACCGGACATCGATGGCCGGTATCGTTGGTGGGTGGGAGCCGACTTGGGAGGCGGGTGGGCGGCCATCGATGGGCCGGGTAATGTAGAGGGGGGCGGGATCGGGGGCAGAGCCGATGGGGGCGCGCACGGGCGCGGCGGGCGGGCGCGTGCACGGGGCGGGAGCGGGTGGGAACGCTACACTACAGAAAATATAACTGTATAAAATTTTTAGAAAGCGGTATTTTAATGGTAAAAAAAATATAAATCGAAGGTATCTAGGAGGGGGTGGGGGGTTGGTCTTTGGTGGGGCAGGGTGCTACACTACAGAAAAGGGGAAAAATTTAAAAATCACCAATTTTATTCTAAACTGGGTACTGGCAGACAGCTGCCAGTACCCAAGATGGCGGCCATTAAGACAGGGGGAGAGTTAGAGAGCTGTTTGGTGGGGGATTAGTCAGTTTGGGGGCTAAAGGGGGGTCCTACAGAGCAGCATATGTAAATATGCCTTTTCTTTTTTTAAAAAAAAAGCCCAAATATAGCTTTTATTTTAGTACTGGCAGTTTCTGCCAGTACTTAAGATGGCGGGGACAATTGTGGGGTGGGGGAGGGAAGAGAGCTGTTTGGGAGGGATCAGGGGGTCTGATGTTTCAGGTGGGAGGCTAAGCTCTACACTAAAGCTAAAATTAACCCTGCAAGCTCCCTACAAGCTACCTAATTAACCCCTTCACTGCTAGCCATAATACGTGTGATGCGCATTTAGCGGCCTAAGTACCAAAAAGCAACGCCAAAGCCATATGTGTCTGCTATTTCTGAACAAAGGGGATCACAGAGAAAAATTTACAACCATTTATGTCATAATTGCACAAGCTGTTTGTAAATAATTTCAGTGAGAAACAAAAAGTTTGTGAAAAAGGGAACTTTTTTTTTTATTTGATCGCATTTGGCGGTGAAATGGTGGCATGAAATATACCAAAATGGGCCTAGATCAATACTTTGGGTTGTCTGCTACACTAGAATAAAGCTAAAATTAACCCTACAAGCTCCCTAATTAACCCCTGCACTGCTGGGCATAATACACGTGTGGTGCGCAGCGGCATTTAGCGGCCTTCTAATTACCAAAAAGCAATGCCAAAGCCATATATGTCTGCTATTTCTGAACAAAGGGGATCCCAGAGAAAAATTTACAACCATTTATGCCATAATTGCACAAGCTGTTTGTAAATAATTTCAGTGAGAAACCGAAAGTTTGTGAAAAAGTGAACGATTTTTTTGTATTTGATCGCATTTGGCGGTGAAATGGTGGCGTGAAATATACCAAAATTGGCCTAGATCAATACTTTGGGATGTCTTCTAAAAAAAAATATATACATGTCAAGGCATATTCAGGGATTCCTGAAAGATATCAGTGTCCCAATGTAACTAGCGCTAATCTTGAATAAAATGGTTTGGAAATAGCAAAGTGCTACTTGTATTTATGGCCCTATAGCTTGCAAAAAAAGCAAAGAACATGTAAACATTGGTTATTTCTAAACTCAGGACAAAATTTA
This sequence comes from Bombina bombina, assembly GCF_027579735.1. Taxonomy (NCBI): domain Eukaryota; kingdom Metazoa; phylum Chordata; class Amphibia; order Anura; family Bombinatoridae; genus Bombina; species Bombina bombina. Next base: position 262,132,934 of record NC_069502.1, read on the forward strand.
GAAAATATTTAGCATGGGTGTTTTTTGGTGGTTGTAGATGTGTAACAGATTTTGGGGGTCAAAGTTAGAAAAAGTGTGTTTTTTCCATTTTTTTCTCATATTTTATAATTTTTTTTACAATAAATTATAAGATATGATGAAAATAATGGTATCTTTGGAAAGTCCATTTAATGGCGAGAAAAACGGTATATAATATGTGTGGGTACAGTAAATGAGCAAGAGGAAAATTACAGCTAAACACAAACACCGCAAAAATGTAAAAATAGCCTTGGTCCCAAACGGACAGAAAATGGAAAAGTGCTGTGGTCACTAAGGGGTTAAACTATATTGCAGAACAATAAGTCTTTGCGATAGTAAAAGAGAATGTCAGCAATGTCCCAGCATAGTGAAGGGGGTTATTTATGTTAGAGAGCACTGAATGATAAGACTAGCAACATTAGGTAGTCTTAATACATAGGACAAAGGTCCTGCGTTATATGGCGCTTTTGAGTATCCCTCACATTGTCCTATCATTCTCTGTGACCAGAGGTGTTTCTTTTGCTGGGGACACTGCATCGATGGTCAAATTAGCCAATGCCTCTCCTCCGGTTCAGTGAGATACTGGCCAGCCTAACAGGTAGCTCCATATCGTATTTCTTGGGGAAAATGGCCACCCATCTCTTGCACTGCATCATACCTGGCAGTGGGATCGAATCAAAGCAGTGTTTTGATGAATCAAATTGCCCCCTGCTAGATCCGGCACTTGGTAGATAGAAAAATTGCACAATAGGGCACTCAACTACCATATCGCCTGTCGGTCCCCACAGATCATCACGTATGGGCTCAGTGGAATCTGCCTCCATAGAACGCTGCGTGGCATCTAGCTCGGCGGTCTGCAGCACGCCTGCTAGCCAAGTTATAAGGCTCTGCTCTAGGGCTTGAAAGCGAAGGTCCAGCAGTCGTTTAACTTCCTCCTCCCATATAGCGAACAAATCCACAGCTCTGGCAAAATAGCTTGCTCTCTCTGTATCCTCCCTACTTCCAGTAGGAAAAACAAGCTGGGCCCGATAGGCAGAGTAGGCCTCCATGGCGCAGACAGCTGTGTTGATTGCTAAGGCTAAGAAACCTCTTCAGATTTAGATAAAAATTCTTCCCAAGAGGCAGGAGCATCCTCCCATGTAAAACATATCCATTATTGGTATGGTATAGCTCACATAACCAGACTTTCTATACAGACCTAAACGGAGCTCACAAGAATGCGTCTGCCATGATAGGTTGCTGGCTCCGCCCCCCGACACCTGGCCTTTTAAGTTGGCTGAGGACGTGTTTAAGTTATGTGATGTGTTTTTCAAAGTCTGTGCTTTTGATTAAAACATCATCAACATAGGATAACGCCCCCCTTTCCAGTGCATAGGCTTGTAAGTGGTCAATTATAGAATTGGTTCCCTTGTTGGAAAACTTAGGTAGTGCACCATTTAAGAAATTAATTATTTTAGGGGTGTCATATACCTTATAAGATGTATCTTGGTCTTTCCTAGGGACCTTATTTTTGGGGCTGGAGCACCCCCTATCTGCCCTATATTTACTATGGGGAGGCCCCGTATGTACATTAGTACTACGTGGGCTATCTGGATAGCTGGCTCCGCCCCTGACTCACTATTATTACTCCCCTTCCCCTCTGCGGTGTAGCAGTTACCTGAATTTACAACATGAGGTGACTGTCTATGTGGGAAGTTTACCTCTGATCCAATAGGGGTTCTTTGTTTAAAATCTTCCCTAATGTTCTGCAGTTCATTTCTCATAAATTCTTTTAAGGTTTTTAAAATACCTGCATTATCCTCATAACTAATAGAAGGGGTTTCATTATGGTGAGATTGCCTTTTTATTTCACTTAAAGGGACAGTCTAGGCCAAAATAAATTTTCATGATTCAGATAGAGCATGTAATTTTAAACAATTTTCCAATTTACTTTTATCACCAATTTTGCTTTGTTCTTTTGGTATTCTTAGTTGAAAGCTTAACCTAGGAGGTTCATATGCTAATTTCTTAGACCTTGAAGCCCACCTCTTTCAGATTGCATTTTAACAGTTTTTCACCACTAGAGGGTGTTAGTTCACATATTTCATATAGATAACACTGTGCTCGTGCACGGGAAGTAATCAGTGAGCAGGCACTGATTGGCTAGACTGCAAGTCTGTCAAAAAAACTAAAAAAGGGGCAGTTTGCAGAGGCTTAGATACAAGATAATCACAGAGGTTAAAAGTATATTATTATAACTGTGTTGGTTATGCAAAACTGGGAAATAGGTAATAAAGGGATTATCTATCTTTTAAAACAATAACAATTCTGGTGTAGACTGTCCCTTTAACTCTATTTGGCTCTCTGCAAGTTGTTTATTTAAACCTTGTATTTGGGCTACTAATTTTTGGTTATGCTTATCTAAGGCGACCATGTCTTGTTTAAATGTAACAATTTCATTTTCAGCTATTTCTAAATTCTCTTTGCATTTGCGTGATGATCGAATATCATCTTCTAGCCTCTGTAATTGCAATTCCTTTTCTGTAAGGTGAGTGGACATTTTCATCAATAATGCATATTGCAAGGGGCCAAGATTTTAGTATTAGCTCATCCCGTTTTCTCAAATTTTTAAATTGATTAATTTTTAATAATTCTTGGAACATTTCACTTTTTTCATTCCACCTTCCATTATGAATAGCAATTTTTTTAGCCTTAATTGCAAGAATATCCATATAATAATTTAAATCACCCGCAATATTACACCTATTTTTAATGTGGCCTATAACGTCCATTTTAAGAACGTCGCCCTCACTGAGTACAGATTAAATTGATTCACTTCTAGTAACAGACATTATTATCTTGGCTTAGTATTTGGTTAAATTAAAATGCTTATACAATTTTGACCAACGAGATTTTTTTTTTTTTTAAATTAATATTTATTTTTTTTTATTTTTTTTTTAGATTTTTTTAATTTACTACAAATTATATTTTATCAATGTAATAAAGATAATAATCTTCTGCAGTGCCTCCAGATTATATGTCGGTATATATCTGGGTTACAATATTATTTATTTAATATTATCTTTAAAATAATAACAAAAGATATAAGGAGGGTGGTGCATATAGAACATACACCACACTCCTAGGGGGCGCTAACAATAAGCAGCAAACAGGTAAGCAAATATATACAGATAATTAAGAGAATATACAATAAACCTAGCACACTTATATCAGATTATTAGAGATGATATGCTCACAGATGATATTGGTGTAATCAAATAACAAAATGTCCGCACCAAGAATAATCCAAAAGAAAGAAGGCAGCTCTCTGTCATAGGACGGTCATCCTGGTGTGGTGTGATCTATAAGAAAAAGAAGCACAGAGGCGCCAACATGGCCTAGTAACTTCACGGCAGTCGGATACAAAACATCAGCAGGATAGGAAATATACTCACAAGCGTAGCGCACCCAAATGGTGCTATTGTGGCAGCCTGGAACATCAAACAGTGGTCCAGCTCACTGGTGTCTCCAGCCAGATAGAGATGATCCTTGGCGAGGGCCTATCCTATGATGCCTATAAGGGCAAAAAAGGCACACACATAGCCCAGTAACGTTTGTACACCAGATAAAAAAGGATTCAAGGTTGTACTTACAGGAAACAAAGCACCACCAGGTGCAATATCAGCAGTACTGGGACCTCTCAGCCGCCCAGTGGACTGTGGAATCCAATTTGCAGGATGCAGAAAATCACCACTTTGGAAGATAGGACTAGCACACACACTCTGCCCGCCAAACAGAAGCAGAATAATTGTGATAAAGCAAGTGTATATTTAAAAACTTTTATTTTAATTTTGTAGCTGTTTTTAAAATAAAAGTTTTTAAATATACACTCTGTGCTTCTTTTTAATTATCTTTAAAGTAACCTCCAATTAAAATGTATATATATATATATATACTTAACAATAATTTTATTATAATCTATATTTATTCCTTAGTTCTAGACTAGTTATCCTTATAGACACCTTGAATTATATGTATGTAGAGACTAGATTATGAACCAATTATATGTCTATGCTGTTACATTATTCTTTACAAAGCAAACCAAAATATATCCCTAAAATAAGGCTTACTTACAATAAATACCACAAATGAGAATCCTACCAAAATCTATAATTAGCCAGTTAAACCACCAGAAATTGTGTATTGTTAATGAAATAGCCAATTTATATGCCAATTAATCTTATCTGAAATAACCTCTTATTTAGCCACAATAAAACAAGTTTTAAATATATCACAATAGCAACAAATAACTTAATAAACACCAGTGAAATTTAGCTACAATAACCAATTTTTATAAAATTAGTAAAATTAACTTATAAATATAAAGTACAAATTCTTTTCTAGCAAATAAAATTATTTAGCATCAATATGACTAGTTCTAAACTATGCAGGACTATGAATATAAATTTAAAATACCAAATATGCTCTTTTAAATCACCAGCTGCAATCTAACTATAGCTTTAGAATACCTTTGTTAAAATCTAATAAATATAAAATGTAGATCAACCATATACATCACCAGATAACCAGTATGAGAATTCAGCTTCCAGAGTTTCTTGTGGGTCATATAAGAAGGATTTAGTCCACTATTGCAAAGATACAGGCCTCAAATTGTTATCTTACATCTGCTAAGAAAGTGTCCCAAAATTTGCAGTGAAGATACTTGGCACAAACCTATGTGTTTCTCTCTCAGTCAAAAAGTTTTGAGTTTCTCCCTTTGTCTCTAGTGTGTGGGTGTTTTATCAAAGGTATAACCCCTCCTTTTGCTCTTTAATCATTCCCAAAAGAATTCTGTAGGCCCTTACCAAAGCTTGTCTCCCATTGGCCCTCGGAGCTGAACGTATCATTGGCCCTGGAAACATATGGTTATTTGATTCTATAATTCCCTTTGGCTGTAATTCTTGCATATACCATCAGAGGGCAGAAGACAACCAGAAATTCATTTTCATTATCAATACTGCCAATAATCTAATATCTAACCTTTAAAATGATTTATTACACTTTACTTTCCAGCAATAATAAAGTATATGTTTAATATATATGGGATTGTTTTATACTATTTACTCTGAGAATTTTCATACTAAACATGAGTATATTACTTATAGTATTTTAAAATGCGTTTAAAGTCATATTTTCTATGAAAAGATTTATAGTATAAACCAACAATAAATATATTTATATCTGACTTATTTAGAAACCTCATCCTCACACCAGGTTCCTCCCTGTAAGGCCCACCAGACTTCTGCAAAACAAAGAAAAATGTAATTATTTTGAAATAAATTTTCTAAACAGTTTTAATTGACTATATAGCTACTTATTCAATAGAGCAGACATTTATCCAATATAGTATAAGTTTCATATCAATATATATATATATGTATATAAGATCCAAGCAAGGACTGCACTCACTGGATGTAGAAAATAAATTAATATTTATTAAATGGTGACGTTTTAGGGTTCGTAGACCCCTTCCTCAGACCATCGAAGTGTGAATGGTCACTTTTTCTGAATTTTTTCCCTTGATTCAGACTTCTAGGCTCTCTTCTTCTTACAAGGGGGTTTAGTGATCTGATAGGAAATCTTATTACACATTTCCAGGCAGTGATCAAAAGGTCCTTTGAAGTGATATTTCTAAGTAACTTTGAAGTGATCTTTCTAAGATAACTTTGAAAGCAATTCCTTTGTTTTCTCCTGTGTAACCAAGAAAAAGAGGGGTTGGTCTGTTGTGGCCATAGCCCACTCATATCATGTCAGGGGAGATATTAGCTGACATGAAATATTAAATTGTGAAACATTTGTAGTTTATTTAATGCTACTTCACAGATACCCTGACATGGATGTTGGGTAAATTATGAAAAATTGGCATATACAATCAGTTTCCATACTGTTTATCCTTCCCTCACATTCTAACTGTTCTAGTGCTAATAAATCACAGGATTCCTGTAATGTCAATTTCGTATTGCAGATGGTCTGATCACTACCAATTCCTTCTATTTGTGTACAGTTCTTGAAATGTTTGCTTATGTGATGTTCCTAATTAAACGATTGACATCAATGATGGTACTAAACAGGTCAAAATAATTTGTAGGGGCAAAATTAAGACCATATGATAATACTTTTTCATGCTGTTCAGACAGCCGGTATTTTGCCAAACATTCTGGTTACTTGTGTTGTTTCCTATTCCAGATATACACTGTGTTGTTGTTGTAACCGGATTTATCTCTCAAATACTTAGTGTTTTATCTCTATTACTGTATCATGTACTAATGTGTAAAAATTGGGGAAATCTTGTTCCACACTACGTTTGTTCATCTCTACCTGTAGCTCATCTAAGAAATCTTATACTGTAATAACAAATGCATAAGTCAAATGGAACATTCAGTTAAAACAAAGTTCCAAAAATCAATAAAGTCTTTATCTGTAACATCAAAGGTGGGGAACTTATTTATCCTTAAGCCCCTGGGTACCATTGACAGACTAATGTATTTATCAAATTGAACTTCCCATTGAAGTTTCAATTCCTTACTCAAAAGGGATTCCATATTATCAAATAAGGCAGTTAAGGAAATATTGGACTTGTTTTCTGAAAAGATTATGTCCATGTCATGTGTGACACTGTCTCTAGCTACTGTGGGTAACAGTGAAACATATTGCACAGATCCCTCCATGTTAGATGTGAACCAGAGTGGATAATCTGATAGTCAGTATCTTAATAGACCAGGGCTGCCAGATACCCTCAATACAATTTCACAAAGCAAAAGCCAAAAAAGAATCTTCTACATAAATATTTGTAATCTCTGCTATGCATCCATCGGTAAACGGCTGTCCTCTATACCAAGTCCCGCTCTAAAGTAAAGAGAGCACATAAACTTAAGGATAGTTCCAGATTAGGAATGCTCACCCTCTTTGCAGCATTGATGCACCGTGACCAGGGCTCATGGCTGTGAAAACTCGGATACACTGAGATGGCTCACGGATCCTCATGCAGTTTCTCCTGCGTCCGTCTGGAGCTCCAAACTCACTGCTGCCAAACTTCTGGCACTACACGCTCTGTACTCAATCCGTCTCGGCTTCCGATGACGAGGTCACATGTGAGCAAACACCAATGGGAGGGCAGCCGGCTATCCATGTTAAAAATCTAACCTACCTATTGTATTTTTAAAAAAAAATTATATGATGGGTAGAAATTTTACATAAAACAACACTGAAAAATAGTCACAATTGCACCTAGATTATTTCGGCAGTGCACCAACATATTATTGCCACATTTTGATTAATCAAGCATGCCCAGGTGTTTGTTCACAAAAGCAAAACTAGCTAAACTTTACAAAAGTAAAATCTCTAAGCTTACTAGTTTTATTACAGGTCGTCTGATTTTTTTTTTTTGTTGCAAATCAAGATAATAGGCCCCTTTGGTAAAGGAACATAAAACTGCAACAAGAAAATAATCTAATATTGTGTTATAAGTAGAACACAGTGTGGAAAATAAAATGGTGCTCATTTGTTGTTACTTTAAACAACAGGAAAGTTTAAAATAAAAACTGCAAGCACAGTTGCACCTTGATTTAGGCTGTGCACTTACATATTGCTACATTTTGATTAATCAAGCATTCCTAGGTGTTTTTGCACACCAACAGGTGTAATCAAACTAGTAAACTTGGACATTTTACTTCTGTAAAGTTAAGGGTGCTTGATTTGTATTTGTGAACTAAGATTTCATGTGTCTCAATAATTTGTCTGTGGCAAATCATAGGATACCGAAAAGTAGAAGAGAATGCTATAACATTTTTTTTCTTGTTGCAATTTTATGTTCCTTTAAATATTTAAGATAGCTCGCTATTTAACTAAACGTATGTTCCGAGTTTACTGTATAGTTTTATATAAGGTTTTCTACCATCAGTCTTGGTTAATTTTAGCTACTTAAATAGGGTTATAAAAATGGGTATCTACTTCTTCCATATATATTTTAAATTGCTCTTTACAGCTTTAATAATTTTGTTTCCAGATTGATAATCAAGAAAGCTAGAAAATTCAGAGCATGTATTCTCAAAAGTTAGCTGGATCTGCAGTTCTGCTTTCACCAAATCGATGTTCATGCGGTTACTATATCTGGACCAGACATTATTTAAGTTACTGAAGACTGAAGACTCAGCATAGACGTTACTGACTGGCACAGATAATACAAAGGAAATAAGTTGTGGTGCATCTTGCTTTTGCAGGAACTCTTTCCAAATATTGGCATTCTGGGTATTTTTGGGGAGAGCAGGAAAAGCACGCAGAATGCAAAAATCTTTATATAGGGCTCGATTTATCAAAGCTGAGGTGGACAGGGGCGCATATATGCGGGGCAAATTTCCCTGAAGGAAATTACCATTGCACATGAACGAGCAGGAGCTGTCAATCTCCTCGGTTGGACAGTTATTTGAGGGAAGAAATAGCTCTCCTTAGGAACTGGTCTGCTTCTTCTTTGAAAAGCTTCTGCTCTCTTGGTGACAAATTTGTAAGTATGGAACGTACTTTACTACCATAAAAACTATCCTTAAATCGGCTCTATAAGTGAGAAAGCAGCTTGTGCAATACTTCATTTATCTCCAAAGCAGTGCAAGAATCACTTTCTAGTTGATGCAGTGGTGTCACTAGGGTTGGTGTCACCCGGTGCGGTAAGTTATGGTGTCACCCCCCCCAGAAAGCAGACACACAAAAACACAGGCAAACACACATACAAACACTCAGACACACTTAAAACATACTCAGATGCACACACAAACACTCGGAAACACACTCAGACACACACACACACAAAATCACTCACACACACACATAAAAACACTCAGACACACACACAAAAACTCAGACACACACATACAAAATATATAAACTGCACTGCATTAATTATAAAGCTCATGCCTAGAGCTGCTCCCTGGCTCAGCAGAGCATCAAATGAAAGATAAACAGAGCACTCTAAAAATAAATCACTAAAGAAAAGTTTTAGGTGCAAACTATGAAACTTCTGCTCTCTGACTCTGTTCCAAGCCTGTCAGTGCACAGCCCCGGGCCGGGTGCCTACCGCTTCTTATGGCCAATCACCTCTGCACTCTGCCCACCCCCAGACCCCCACCCGCCCTCCTACCTCCTACCTGTTCAGTGTGCACTTAGTGTACCGTAACCGTAATGGTCTGGTGGGCATCATACGTGGCTCCTTCACTTTAAAGACAGTGTCAAACAGTCATGCGGTCAGGTGCCAGGCATCCCCTCATAATTTGCCAGTTCCCGTTTAGAGAGTCAGCACAGCAGTGAGTGACTTCACTGCTCCACATGTCACTGAGCAGTGAGCACAGATAGGCAGGCAGGTTTAGACTAGCAGCGCAACTTTGCAAGCCCCACGGCATGCCCACAACATTCATAGCGAAATTGGGCAGGCGAGAAGCAAAGTACAAACAAGCAAAAGCAGCCTTGAAAACTATTTGTTGAAATTGCAGCACTGGCTCAAGGGGCAAAAAAATTGTGTGTCTACATCTTCCCCAGTCCCACCAATGTTCACAAATGCCAGCCCCTCTAATAAAAAAAAAATCTATGCATCTCAACATTGTATTTCTTTGAATTTCAATTAAAAAAAAAAAAAAAAAAAAAAGATTTTTTTTTTTTTTTGGTGTCACCCCCTGGAGGGTGTCACCCGGGTGCGGCCCGCCCCCCCCCTAGTGACGCCACTGAGTTGATGCACAGCAGTAGAACCTCTGGCATTACATTGTGTATAAATTAGAGGTAACATTCAAGCAGACCTTTTGATTCACCACTTCGATCCTAGTGTCTTGGTGAAATAAAATTCCAAATTAAGTTTGCACATCTGTCTTCTACTTTAGATAAAAAGTAACGCTTGAGAGCAGGTCAGCTATATACCAGTCATTCTATTGCAGATAAAAGAGATAAGCACCTTGTGGGGACATGTCTGAGAAGTTCCCTATATTCAATTTGTGAGAACTCAAAAAGTTCTCTTAGCTCATCTGTGCGTTTAGCTGAAGAGCTAAACTCCTTATGTATTTTGATAACCACACCCTCAACATCATAAGAAAGGGCTATGTTAGCATATTTCACACAATTATTTATTATATGGCCAGTAGAGTTAGCCTTGATAACATGCCTATTGGTATCCCTTAACTTCTGGTACACAGTTTCATTCCCTGTAGTTGACAGACCCATTTTCAGCATTGTAGGCACTAATCTGATGTATGTTAAGGCCATTTGCCTCAGTGGTTGTCTTCAAACATGTAAAAATATCCTCTGAACTCTCTTTGGGATCATAATAAAAGTCAAGCAATTTCCAACAAATTGCTTTTTTCCTGAGTAAAATATTGAACAGCATAAACAAAGGTTTTAACATTTCCAACATTTAAAGCATCAGATGACACTGACAAGTATGAGAAACTGTTCAGTTCCTCCACTATACATTCTTGAGTGAAAGGCCCTAGAACATTGCAACTTATTGAGCTTGCCTTTTTGTGTCCACATGACACTTTCTTCGCGGTTTTGCTGTCAGGGAACAATGCAGAAAACAACTTGATTCCACAATCTAAACTGGAGTAGCTGAGACTATGTTTTACATTATGGAAGACAGAGAGTACTTCAAACTTCACAATAGACTCTCCTTCATTTAAATTATTTTTTTCAAAAAAATGTATCAATTGTATTTCTTATGGCTTTGGCATATTCAAACCTTTTATGTTTAGATTAACCTGTCCTTATATTTTATTGTGAAAGTAACTTTACATAAGATACAGTTTGCATCATGCTTTTCATGACCACAAATAGAATCCCTGAAGTCTGAATCTTCCTCTCATGTCTTGCAATAAGTCGTCTATCTTCTTCTTTGGTGGCTTCAATTATCTTTTTGTGACTTTACGATCCAATATATTATCATAAGGGTCAAATCGCCATGACTTCATTCCCACCTTACCCAATAAAGACACAGACACATATATTGGAGGTATAAGACCGTGAAGCAAGGTCGCATTTATTAAACAAAACCAGGCAAACTCTAAACTTATTTAATTTATAAAGCTTAAGGCTTATCGAAGAGGTGGCGGCATCTGAGGCTAAGCTATATCCTAAAGCTAACCATAACCTAGTATCTACAGCAGTTGCTCCATACATGTAACGGTCATCATGTAGACGCAAGACGCACAACCAACGTCCATGATGTGAAGCCAAAAATTTACTTAAGATCAGCTAGCCTGATTAGGCATGCCCCTGCCAAAGTCCTACAACCACCCTAATGGTAGCCATCCCTCAGTGCCGCCCCCTTTACCCTGAAACAAAGATTAAACATGTTAACAACAAGGGAGGGATGGGTGGGGAAAAAACCTTTCTCCAGCAGTTGCAGACAAGACAGAGGAAATCTCCCAGCATCCATGCACTTTTAAACAGGTGAGAGTCCCCACACACATTGCAACACATGTTGCAAACTCACACACTGTACAGCTTCACATTCCAGTCAGGCAGCATAACCCTTAAGACGTTACACGCACAATTATGCCTTCCACTATCATAAGGGTCAAATCGCCATGACTTCATTCCCACCTTAACCAATAAAGACACAGGCACATATATTGGAGGTATAAGAACGTGAAGCAAGGTCGCGTTTATTAAACAAAACCAGGCAAACTCTAAACTTATTTAACTTATAAAGCTTAATGCTTATCGAAGAGGTGGCGGCATCTGAGGCTAAGCTATATCCTAAAGCTAACCATAACCTAGTATCTACAGCAAGCGTAGTGAGGTCACCGACCCGGATCGGTTGTCGCAATGCTCCTGCCGAGCATTGCCCTTCAGAGGCTGGCATCATCCACAAGGGGTTTCTAGGTCAGCAGGCCCGCGGGGAGAGGCGTTACAAGCTGCGACTTGCAACATCATGCCCCTCCCATTAGCTCGACCACACCCTCACAGAAACCATAAAAATTATTCGGCCGGGACCCCGCCACAAGAGATACCACTTATACGCCCCCATACTGGAGCTCTTGCCGCCACACCTAGGGAATAGCTAAATGACATGACGCCTTAGCGCACTTTATAAATTAGCCAAAAACAACTCTAAGCCTTCTTCTGTTAGGTGAACCCCGTCAGGCCTGTATAGCTGCTTGCAGTCCCCCAATATGTTGTCATGCCTGATTACAAAGCCACCTTCCTCCACGATCAACCTCCCCACATCTCTGTTCAGCTTTTTTCGGATACGGTAAGCTGAACGATGCACTCTCATATGTTGCCACTGCAAGCGAGCAATCACATTCGACCAAGCCACCCGCACTCCTGGGAAACGCGCTTTCAGCCACCAACTCTAGCACAGGCAAACTTCCCACATCATTTCCTCCCAGATGCAGCACTATCAGGGAAGGCCGCCCCCAACGGCGGGTAGCCTCCTCCAGACAAGCCGGCAAATCTCTCCACAACATTCCCCTCCTTCCCAGCCATCTAATCGAAACCGCATCTGGTCGAAATCCCAGCTGCTGGACGCACGGGCGTTTCATAGCGTGAATGCCCGCCCAATGGACATACGAATGCCCAACTATCCACGCTCTACAGGGAGGGGTTCTTAAACCTAAAATAAATAAAAGGAAAACCTGCATTACTGCCAGCCCTGGCTGAGGTCAGCCCTACACCCTCTAAACTGTATCCTGAAGGGGTCTAATGTATAACTTATACCTCTTTGAGCTCCACCTCCCCAACCTCTTGATCTCCTGCTCCGACGCCCCAGCAGCAGCCGCGCTCGTGGCCGCTCCTATGTGAAATGAGTGTGGAGCGATAACACCAGGGTTGAGCCCGACCCGCTTAGCCGCTTCTTCCAACACCCTTCTAAACTGAAAACGGGACAAGTTAGACCCATCCGTATGAACAAAAAAGTGCTCTGAGTTCCCCGGCCTCCTAACGGAAAATTCAGAGGAAGCCGCACGGGGCAACAATCAAAATTCTCCTGCTGCGGTATAGTCAACCATACACCTTTCCGCTCCTGATCAGTCTTTGATTGCGGGATAAACAGCAATAGCGCCTGCATGTCAAACCTGACGTGCCGCACCTGTATACCGCTGCCCTCTGCCGACCTGGATGAGCTCACTAGCTCTCCTATCCTCAAAGCGCCAAAGAAAGCAACTGCAAACGCTGCTCTAAACAGGCTGACCTCATACTCTTCCGCGCACACCTCCGGAAGCACTGCCAGTAACACCCCTAGTCTCTGCACGGTGATGGGCTCGCGCCTATCCGCCGGCTTGGCCTCAATCCTACCCCAACCTTTCATTACCTGCCTAACCAGGAAGCTACCTGTCCCATCCGGGAGACCCTTCCACTTGTTAAAGAAGGACAAAGCTGCTAACCTCCCCTGCATCGACCCTTTTTTGCAGCCGCCCTCCTTCAAGCGTACCATCCATTCAAGCAACAAAGCCGGTGACCCGGATTCTACCGGAACACCCTTACCCTTGAGGAAGACGTCCCACTTGGCCCAGTACTTGACGTAGGCTTTCCAGGTAGCAGGCGCCAGCGACGCCTGTATCATTGAAGTCAGCACGTCCCCCCTTCCGCCACCTGCCAAAGAAAGGAAGGACAAGGAGTACCGACCGTCGCAGCCCCCGGCGCCAATTTTCTAAATGGCTCCCATTGGCCCCGCGACAGCGCATCCGCCAGTACATTATTGACCCCGGGCACATGCCGTGCCGCAAAATCAATGTTGTGCCGCAAGCACCTCCGCACTAGCCATCTGAGATTACGTACGACAATAGGGGAAGAGGCTGAAAGGTTGTTGATAGCATACACGACAATCATATTATCGCACCAAAATATCACATTCCTATTAGCCAACCGCTGTCCCCACAATTCAATGGCCACTACGATTGGGAACAATTCCAGGAGCGTAAGGTTCCTGGTCCATCCCTTCTCCGTCCAGGCCCTAGGCCACTCCTCCGCGCTCCAAGCGCCGCTGAAGTATGCCCCGTAACCCACTGCACCTGCAGCATCTGTGAACAGGTGCAGAGCTAGACTGGAAGTCCTCTCATGTCTCCATAGCAAGACCCAATTGAAATCTTCCAAGAACAACTCCCAGACTCTGAGGTCCTCCCTCATGTCTGGAGATATCCTACACTGCTTACCGCCCACATTGGCTCCTTTCAATGGGCCCTCCAACCTTCTGTTGAACACCCGACCCATCAGGATAACCTTGCAAGCGAAATTCAACAAACCCAGCATCGACTGTAACTCCGTCACCGAAAGCCTGTCAGCCGCCGCAGCCGAAGAAACCGCAGCAAGCATACGTACTACCTTATCCTCTGCCAACCTACACTGCCTCTCCAGGGTATCAATCTCGATACCCAGAAATGTCAGGCGAGTGCATGGTCCCTGGGTCTTGTCTTCCGCCAATGGGACCCTGAAATGAGCGAACAGCGCCCTCATTACCGACATAAGCCGCGCACAGTCTGCTGACCCAGCTCTGCCGATCAGCAGAAAATCATCCAAGTAGTGGGCTATAAGCCCACCCCGCGCCTCTGAAAAAACAGCCCAATGCAAAAATGTACTGAATGTCTCAAAGAACGCACAGGAGACCGAGCAACCCATCGGGAGACAGCGGTCTACAAAATAGGCACCCTCAAACCAGCACCCCATCAAACGAAAGGATACCGGATGCTTGGACCCAGGATAAGATAATAAAGGTCTTTTAATGAAGTTGGTGGCTGGAGTTTTTTGAAGTTTGTCAATGTCGAGCTTTGCCAAGAGGGCTCCTACTCCAGCCTGCTGCACCAAGCCCATGGCTTGGTCAAACGACTGGTAGAAAACGGAGCTAACTTCCGGGTTGATAGCATCATTAACCGAACTACCCTTCGGATATGATAAGTGCTGAATCAGCCGGAATTTCCCTGCTTCCTTTTTTGGGACAACCCCAAGCGGGGAAATCACCAAGCCCTCAATCGGGGGCTCTGTGAAGGGACCTACCATACGCCCCAACCGCAGTTCTTTCCCCAACCTTTCCCTCACTATGTTGGGGTATTCATACGCCGACTTGAGGTTCCGCTTCTGTCGCGCCCCACTCACCGGATGAGGAAACCCTCGCGAAGCCCGGACAGGAGAAGCTCCCCTGCCTGCCTGTCCGTGTAGGCCCTCAAGGGCGTCCAGCCTCAACGGCGTTGGGGCCCTCTGACCCAGCAACCCCCTTTCCGGCACCCCGGCCTCCACTCTCCTTCCGCCTCCCACACTCTGTCCTCCACTCTCCTTCCGCCTCCCTCACTCTGTCCCCGGGTGGCCCGCCCCGCAGTATAAGCAAGAGTGGCGAAAGGAGCAGTTTTCTCCCCGGTCGTTGTACTTCCAACATTCCCGGCCTTTCCTTTTAACCCTGCCTAGCGGCCTGCTCCCCCCTGCCCTCGCACCCGAGGGGGGGGAAGGGGAGCGTTCCGCACTCAAGCGCTGCCATAAGTGCACGTCTGTAGTGCCAAAGGTCAGCAGCGGGTTCCCCACCATTTTTCTCCTATAATCCGCGTCGTATGATCTCCACACATCTTCCTTATAGGTTTTGTGGACAAACTCAATAGTCTCCATATACTTCCAAACGTCCACGCCCAACTTGGGCCTCGCCTCCACCAAGCAGGACGCCATCACCCTAAAGCACGTGCGCCACTCGTCCATCGTCTCGGGCCCGAGCCGTCCTCACTTCGCTCCTTGGCCTTATGGGCCTTGAGCGACAAATCAAAAATGTGAACGTATTTCCCATCTCTGATTTTTTTAATCACCTTCACCTTAAGGTGCGAATGTAGCGAGGTCACATTGCAGGGGTACGCATCCCCCTGCAGTGCCACTTTCCTGTCTGCCACCCTAACAGATACTCGCCGTGACACTGGCGAAGACTCCCTCATCCGCTTAGGAGGAACCTACTGACGCCTAGGCCGCACCATCCTGCCACAGAAAAAACCTTTCTCCAGAAGTTGCAGACAAGAAAGAGGAAATCTCCCAGCATCCATGCACTTTTAAACAGGTAAGAGTCCCCACCCCACACATTGCAACAAATGTTGCAAACTCACACACTGTACAGCTTCACATTCCAGTCAGGAAGCATAACCCTTAACACGTTACACGCACAATTATGCCTTCCACTACCAGTCTCTGCTGTAGAATACTCTATTGAAGAAATTCTCAAACTGCCCTTGTAACTTCTAAATGTAAGACAGAAGACAGTCCCAAGCTGCATCAATTAATTTGAAGAACTGAAATGTTATATATATATATATATATATATATATATATATATCCCTTGGTTGTCTAATGAGGGCGGCAAATATGAGCTTGAATTATTTGTCAGGCAGGAACTGCTGCTGGACTGAGCAACACAACCTGACTGTAAAAGCATCAGCAGGGCTATTTGGGCAGGGGCCAAAGAGTTGCGTTAGAAAGACTGTAGACAGTGTATGTGTGATAGTGCTACAAGCCTGCACCCTAAACTAGTGTTATTCTCAGGACCTTTTTAATTAGTGCACCAGTGACCTCTACAATTGTAATCAATATAAAGCAGAGTAGCTACATATGGCATTTTCTCAATGTTTATTATAATAAGATACATTTGCACCATAAAATACACTATATAGTTAGAGCTGGTATATTGCTGCTTTAAGGAAGAAGAACAAAGCAATATGGCAAGTCTATGTATAGTAATCTATATATGACTATACCATTAACAAAGATCACAACTACTACTACCTCCAAGTTCCCTTTATTGTAAATTGGAGTATTATTACTTTATTATTTCACTTCACTTACCATGAACAAAGATAAAGTGTGCTGTGATTCACAAATTCTAAAGGCTACAGGGCAGAGCAAGCTTCACTGACAGCAGAACTGCAGGAGCAATAACTGTATTTCTTTAAATAGTTCAGGCTCTAGCTGACAGCAGGTGGCTGTGTCACTGGACTGGAGGCTTTGGCTGAACCTTTGGCAAACAAACAACAAAAAAGTGTTAAAGACACAACAGTAAACTGTCAATAAAATACAATTGCAGCAAAAACTTCTATATAGATAGGACTGCCATATTACTGCTTTGGGAGGACAATTATAAAAAATACATGTCAGTCAGTAGAACCCTGAGAGCACGTTTCTAAAAGCTTATAATAATTTGCATCATTCCAGGAATTCTGATTCTCTTGAAGGGATCAAATTAAGAAATGCTTCAAATCATTAAAATAATGATCCATATAGTAATATACAGACATAAGGTCATAGGCACATAAACTAACCTTCCATTTCCTTCTTCCATTCTCAAATGCTTCTTGAAAATTCTTCTTTGACCATATCTCAAATCATGCAATTTCTTCAGCTTCCAAGTTTTGAAGCTTATAGACCTCACTGATTTTTGCGATCAGTTGTCTATATTTATCACATGACAATGTTTTCCATTTTTACTGGATTGAGTGAGAAGAGGTTGAAATATTACATACTTTCTTTACCAAATCTGTTCTCCAAGGAAGGAAGTATAGTGTCCAAGTGTTGCACATGAATTGATCTGCAGAAATATTCTTCCAAAGTTGAGCCACCAACACTGGCTTTGTGTCGACCAAACTGTCTTGGAGAAGATAATTCAGTATTTACCTTTTACGCCAATTCTTGAACTTTTGAAAAAATGTATTTTAAATAGTTTTTATGCCTTTTCTCTGTGGTCACAGAAAATACTTATAAGCTCTTGGACATGTTTGCATACTTTCAAAATGTCAAGTGCCTGGAGAGTTTGTGTTACAGATTTTAGTCTTGCAGAATAAAGAAAAATAATAAGGCAAAAAGAAAGCTTACAGTGCTTGAAGGACACTGTAACTGGTAAGCACCCCGGCGTGTTTTTCCAGCACCTGTAGTAGCTACATTACTTAATTGATGAAAAATCTTTTTTAAAAATGCAATGCAAAATTGAAATACTGTTTACCATCTTGTTACCACAATCTAATGGCATATTCATAATTAGCTGCGTATATCTGAGACAGCATTCAGGCCATTGGCTACTAAATTTAGCTTATGTGAGGCACAGTGAACAAATGCAGCTTTTGGATATTTGTTGCTTGAACACCACCATCTTTTCCTGCCATTGTAGGGTAGCCATCATATCCCTGACCATAACATTTTTCTAAGTTAAGGCCAAATTTGGTGCACTGCTCAATGATTGTATTGGCTATAGAGTCAGCATTCAATTCCATGCATTGGGGCAAATCCAAGAAACTCCTCTCTGATTATAATTTGTTTGCTATTTGTGTCTACAAAACAGACACCAAGTGACAGTTGTTCTGTCCTGAAGATGTCAGCACATTCATCTGCAATAATAGAAAATTTGTGAAGTTAGGAGAATAAACAATATCTTCCCTCATACAGGTGTATATTAAGCATTAATGGTTGCATTTTCCAAATGCTGCCTTAATATCTCATCTCCTGCTTTAATACGAAACTGCTAGATACTTTTCACATTGCTATTATTGATTTTGTTCCCACACAGAGCAATGTTATGCATTCCACAAAATAAATTAAAGGATAATTTAGGGAACAACTTGCTTTCTTCAATTTGGCGCTTTATTGAACTGTCAATCTGACATACAATTCTAGTTTGTAGGTTTTTTTCTGATACATTTGCATCAATTTGTTTTGGTTTTCTTCAATTTAGCATTTTATCGAACTGTCAATCTGACATACAATTCTAGTTTGTAGGTTTTTTCTGATATGTTTGCATCAATTTGTGCATTCATATGCCAATTATATACCATATGATTTTGTGCACATTCATGAAAATCTTTGTATTTTGTGAACGCATTAACAATAAATTAACCTTGTACCCCACAATAAAAAAAAAAATTGTGAATGTCCATGTCTAAAAAGAAACATGTATTTTAAGTAGCAGTATAGGTGACATCAACATACAAAATATCTAGTTACCTTTAGTTAGTTTTAATAAAGAGCATGCCTAGAGGTCAGGGGCTAACTGGCAACTTTTGGCCCAGAGGGCAAGGACAACCCAGAGGCCCACGTTGCAGCAACTCGACCCCCTGCCTGCCTTCTTCCCGCCCACACCCCATGTAAATTGAAACAAACATGGGAAAGAAAATAAAACAAATCACATTTTAAGACTGTTTAAAATATAGAACTTTTTAATATTATATATAAAAGCAAACATAATTTAAAATTACATGAATCTCTTGAAAAGTTTTTTCAAACGAGCAAGCAAAAACTTACACAAACTAAAATAGAGCAAAAAAGTTTTAACACTATGTAATAAAGGTTTATAAACTTACTATAAACTTTGTCACTTTAGTGTCTCAAAAAAATCCACTAGCTTGATATATTGACTTCTCAGAAGCAAGTAAACAAATCAAAATAAGAAAATTGTTAAATCTAGAAATATCTGTAGTGAAATAAAAAGTTTCCTCAAATGGTCAACTGTATATAATAACCGGTTAGTGAAGAACATATTATGAAGTATTATGTACACAATCCTACTATATGGAGAGCAATTTTTTTCTTTCAAAATTTCAAACAGTTAACGAAGTCCTCATCGAAGGAGAGGTCTTATTTTTTCAAGAACATCTGGAAAGTGAACAAGTTCCAAAAGATCTCTTTCAACCGAAATTATCATAAGTGCATCAAGAAGTTCTTGCCCCATTGTGGCTCTTAGACGAGTCTTTAAACGTTTTAACTTACTGTGGCCTAGATTTAGAGTTTGGCGGTAGCCGTCAAAACCAGCATTAGAGGCTCCTAATGCTGGTTTTGGGCTACCGCTGGTATTTGGAGTCAGTCAGGAAAGGGTCTAACGCTCACTTTGCAGCCACGACTTTTCCATACCGCAGATCCCCCTACGCCATTTGCGTATCCTATCATTTCAATGGGATCTTTCTAACGCCGATATTTAGAGTCTTGGCTGAAGTGAGCGTTAGAAATCTAACGACAAAACTCCAGCCGCAGAAAAGTCAGTAGTTAAGAGCTTTCTGGGCTAACGCCAGTTTATAAAGCTCTTAACTACTGTGCTCTAAAGTACACTAACACCCATAAACTACCTATGTACCCCTAAACCGAGGCCCCCCCCACATCGCCGCCACTCTATAAAAATCTTTTAACCCCTAATCTGCCAACTGCACACCACCGCAACCTACGTTATCCCTATGTACCCCTAATCTGCTGCCCCTAACACCGCCGACCCCTATATTATATTTATTAACCCCTAATCTGCCCCCTCCCCCAACGTCGCCGCTACCTACCTACACTTATTAACCCCTAATCTGCCGACCGGACCGCACCGCTACTATAATAAATGTATTAACCCCTAATCCGCCTCACTCCCGCCTCAATAACCCTATAATAAATAGTATTTAACCCTAATCTGCCCTCCCTAACATCGCCGACACCTAACTTCAAGCATTAACCCCTAATCTGCCGACCGGAGCTCACCGCTACTCTAATACGCTAATTCTAACCCTAACACCCCCCTAAGTTAAATATAATTTTTATCTAACAAAATAAATTAACTCTTATTAAATAAATTATTGCTATTTAAAGCTAAATACTTACCTGTAAAATAAACCCTAATATAGCTACAATATAAATAATAATTATATTGTAGCTATTTTAGGATTAATATTTATTTTACAGGCAACTTTGTATTTATTTTAACCAGGTACAATAGCTATTAAATAGTTAATAACTATTTAATAGCTACCTAGTTAAAATAATTACAAAATTACCTGTAAAATAAATCCTAACCTAAGTTACAATTAAACCTAACACTACACTATCAATAAATTAATTAAATAAAATACCTACAATTATCTACAATTAAACCTAACACTACACTATCAATAAATTAATTAAATACAATACCTACAAATAAATACAATTAAATAAACTAACTAAAGTACAAAAATAAAAAAGAACTAAGTTACAAAAAATAAAAAAATATTTACAAACATTAGAAAGATATTACAACAATTTTAAACTAATTACACCTACTCTAAGCCCCCTAATAAAATAACAAAGACCCCCAAAATAAAAAAATGCCCTACTCTATTCTAAAATTAAAATAGAAAAGCTCTTTTACCTTACCAGCCCTGAAAAGGGCCCTTTGCGGGGCATGCCCCAAAGAATTCATCTCTTTTGCCTGTAAAAAAAAAACATTCAATACCCCCCCCAAACATTACAACCCACCACCCACATACCCCTAATCTAACCCAAACCCCCCTTAAATAAACCTAACACTAAGCTCTTGAAGATCTCCCTACCTTGTCTTCACCATGCTGGGTTCACCGATCGATCCAGAAGAGCTCCTCCGATGTCTTGATCCAAGCCCAAGCGGGGGGCTGAAGATGTCCATGATCCGACTGAAGTCTTTATCCAAGCGGGAGCTGAAGAGGTCCATGATCGGGCTGAAGTCTTCATCCAAGCGGGAGCTGAAGAGGTCCATGATCGGGCTGAAGTCTTCTATCAAGCGGCATCTTCAATCTTCTTTCTTCCGGATCCATGTTCATCCCGCCGACGCAGAACATCCATCTTCACCGACGACTTCCCGACGAATGACGGTTCCTTTAAGGGACGTCATCCAAGATGGCGTCCCTCGAATTCCGATTGGCTGATAGGATTTTATCAGCCAATCGGAATTAAGGTAAGAAAATTCTGATTGGCTGATGGAATCAGCCAATCAGAATCAAGTTCAATCCAATTGGCTGATCAGCCAATCGGAATTCGAGGGACGCCATCTTGGATGACGTCCCTTAAAGGAACCGTCATTCGTCAGGAAGTTGTCGGTGAAGATGGATGTTCCGCGTCGGCGGGATGAACATGGATCTGGAAGAAAGAAGATTGAAGATGCCGCTTGATAGAAGACTTCAGCCGGATCATGGACCTCTTCAGCTCCCGCTTGGATGAAGACTTCAGCCGGATCATGGACATCTTCAGCCCCCCGCTTGGGCTTGGATCAAGACATCGGAGGCTCTTCTGGATCGATCGGTGAACCCGGCGTGATGAAGATAAGGTAGGAAGATCTTCAGGGGCTTAGTGTTAGGTTTATTTAAGGGGGGTTTGGGTTAGATTAGGGGTATGTGGGTGGTGGGTTGTAATGTTGGGGGGGGCTATTGTATGTTTTTTTTTACAGGCAAAAGAGCTGAATTCTTTGGGGCATGCCCCGCAAAGGGCCCTTTTCAGGGCTAGTAAGGTAAAAGAGCTTTTCTATTTTAATTTTAGAATAGGGTAGGGCATTTTTTTATTTTGGGGGTCTTTCTTATTTTATTAGGGGGCTTAGAGTAGGTGTAATTAGTTTAACATTGTTGTAATATTTTTCTAATGTTTGTAAATATTTTTTTATTTTTTGTAACTTGGTTCTTTTTTATTTTTTTGTACTTTAGTTAGTTTATTTCATTGTATTTATTTGTAGGTATTGTATTTAATTAATTTATTGATAGTGTAATGTTAGGTTTAATTGTAGATAATTGTAGGTATTTTATTTAATTAATTTATTGATAGTGTAGTGTTAGGTTTAATTGTAACTTAGGTTAGGATTTATTTTACAGGTAATTTTGTAATTATTTTAACTAGGTAACTATTAAATAGTTATTAACTATTTAATAGCTATTGTACCTGGTTAAAATAATTACAAAGTTGCCTGTAAAATAAATATTAATCCTAAAATAGCTACAATATAATTATAATTTATATTGTAGCTATATTAGGGTTTATTTTACAGGTAAGTATTTAGCTTTAAATATGAATAATTTATTTAATAAGAGTTAATTTATTTCGTTAAATTTAAATTATATTTAACTTAGGGGGGTGTTAGGGTTAAGGTTAGACTTAGCTTTAGGGGTTAATACATTTATTAGAATAGCGGTGAGATCCGGTCGGCAGATTAGGGGTTAATTATTGTAGGTAGGTGGAGGCGACGTTGGGGGCGGCAGATTAGGGGTTAATAAATATAATTTAGGGGTCGGCGGTGTTAGGGGCAGCAGATTAGGGGTACATAGGGATAACGTAGGTTGAGGCGGTGTACGAAGCGGCAGATTAGGGGTTAATAATAATATGCAGGGGTCAGCGATAGCGGGGGCGGCAGATTAGGGGTTAATAAATATAATATAGGGGTCGGCGGTGTAAGGGGCAGCAGATTAGGGGTACATAGGGATAACGTAGGTGGCGGCGGTGTACGGAGCGGCAGATTAGGGGTTAATAAGCATAAGGTTAGGGGTGTTTAGACTCGGGGTACATGTTAGGGTGTTAGGTGCAGACTTAGGAAGTGTTTCCCCATAGGAAACAATGGGGCTGCGTTAGGAGCTTAACGCTGCTTTTTTGCAGGTGTTAGGTTTTTTTTCAGCTCAAACAGCCCCATTGTTTTCTATGGGGGAATCATGCACGAGCATGTTTTTGAAGCTGGCCGCGTCCGTAAGCAACGCTGGTATTTAGAGTTGCAGTTGCGGTAAATATGCTCTACGCTCCCTTTTTTGGAGCCTAACGCAGCCCTTCTGTGAACTCTAAATACCAGCTGTATTTAAAAGGTGTGGGGGGAAAAATGCATGCGTAGCTAATGCACCCCTGTGGCCGCAGAACTCTAAATCTAGCCGTGTATGCCCTTTCACATGCAACTTGAGTAAACAATAGTGTTAACAGGTATTCATACACAACTGAGAGATTTTCATAAGCAGTTGAGAAAAAGGCTATACTTTTAAAGAAATCTGTGACAGCAAAGAAAACATTTCTTACATGACTTGCATTTGTTTTTTGTTTTACACTAATCTTTATAGGAGCCCAAGTCATCAGCAGCACCAGTATTTACAGGATTATCATCCTGGTCATCATCATCTTCCTCAGAACTAATAGGAACTATGTCTTTCTTGCTTCTTTCATCTTGTAAGATGTGGGAACAGCTTGGCAAAACTCAGTAACTCAATTTTCTGAGATGAATCACCCACTTTTGCCAGTTGAGAAATTTTCTGTAGTGCTCCTGTCTCTAGCACATTTGGATCCAATAATTGGGAGTTCAGAACTAGTTGTTTGTTTTCAGAAAATCATACTTCCTATGATCTGGTCCAGAGTTGGTCTAAAAACATCAATTCGAAAACATTAGGTTTCACTTCTAGGTTGCTCATCAAATGAGGATTCTCCAGGCGTATGCTTTTTTCTCCCAAGTCTTCTCTCTTGGAGCTCTGACTCAACTTTCAGGGAATCAAGACCCTCTCTTTCTACCATCAGGTTATTTACTTTCTTTGCAAAGTGCTTTGCTTTCTCGTCAATATAAAAAAAAACTAAAAAATTTTGAGTTGGTCAACTGTACTTCCACCATTTCCATGCCACCACATAGTCAATACCAATTGTTTGAAGATATCTTGAAGCTGGGTCAATAACATCAAAAATAGACAAAATTAGGTGTGCGGTTAAAATGGTCTTAAACAATCAAAGGTTTTCTGACAGGGACGTAGTTTCCGATCTTTGAATCAAACTGCATCAGAGGCTTACATACTTTGGTCTCCCTGCTGTGCACCAACATATTATTGCCACATTTTGATTAATCAAGCATGACTAGGTATTTGTTCACAAAAACAAATCTAGCAAGTTAAACTTTACAAAAGTAAAATCTCTAGGCTTACTAGTTTTATTACATGTCTGCTGATTATTTTTGTTGTTGCAAATCATAAGATAATAGGCCACTTATGCAAAGGAACATAAAACTACAACAAGAAAATAATCTAATATTGTATTATAAGTATTCCTAGGTGTTTTTGCACACCAACAGGTGTAATCAAACTAGTAAACTTGGAAATTTTATTTCTGTAAAGTTAAGGGTGCTAGATTAGTTTTTGTGAATTACGATTCCATGGGTCTGATTAATTTCTCTGTGGAAAATCATAGGATAACGAAAAGTAGAAGAGAATGCTATAACATATTTTTTTCTTGTTGCAGTTTTATGTTCCTTTAAATATTTAACAAAGCTCGCTATTTAACTAAACGTTTGTTCCGAGTTTACTGTATAGTTTTATCTAAGGTTTTCTACCATTAGTTCATTTTTAACTACTGAAATGGGGTTGTGAAAAGGGGTGTCCACTTCTTCCATATATATTTTTAATTGCTCTTTACAGCTTTGATAATTTTGTTTCCAGATTGATAATCAAGAAAGCTAGAGAATTCAGAGCATGTATTCTCAAAATGTAGCCAGATCTGCAGCTCTGCTTTCACCAAATCGATGTTCATGCGGTTTCTATATCTTAACCATACATTATTTAGTTACTGAAGACTCAGCATAGGTGTTACTGACTGGCACAAATAATACAAAGGAAATAACTTTCTTAAGTTGTGGTGCATCTTGCTTTTGCAGGAACTCTTTCCTAATATTGGCATTCTGGGTATTTTTGGGGAGTGCAGGAAAAGCAACACGAAGAATACAAAAATCTTTATTTAGTGCATCAAGGTCAACATAGATATTAAGCAGTGAAGGTATTGCACACAATTCTTCCCATGTCATTAGAAGTTCTTGAGAGTTGTTACTTGAATTAAGAGTAAGACAGCTAAACTTTTTATAAATATACTCTTCACTAAAATCATACCGTTATTGTAGATAAGAAATAGCTCTCCTTAGGAACTGGTCTGCTTCTTCTTTAAAAAGCTTCTGCTCTCTTGGTGACAAATTCGTAATTATGGAAGGCACTTTACTACCATAGAAATTATCCTTAAATCGGCTCTATAAGTGAGAAAGCAGCTTGTGCAATACTTCATTTATCTCCAAAGCAGTGCAAGAATCACTTTCTAGTTGAAGCACAGCAGTAGAACCTCTGGAATCACATTGTGTATAAAAAAGAAGTAACATTCAAGCAGACCACTTCCATCCTAGAGTCTTGGTGAAATAAAATTCCAAATTAAATCAGCACATCTGTCTTCACCTTTAGATAAAAAGTAACGCTTGAGAGCAGGTCAGCTATTGCAGGTAAAAGAGATTAGCCACCTTGTGGGGACATGTCGGAGAAGTTCCCTGTATTCAATTTTTGAGAACTCAAAAAGTTCTCTTTAGCTCTTAGCTCATCTGTGTGTTTAGCTGAAGAGCTAAACTCCTTTTATATTTTGATAACCACTCCCTCAACATCGTAAGAAAGGGCTTTGTTTACCTATTTCACACAATTTGAATTCTTTTTTTGAATAAAAATGTATGAATTGTATTTCCATCTTAATGGGAGGAGAGTCCACGGCTTCATTCTTTACTTGTGGGAATTAAGAACCTGGCCACCAGGAGGAGGCAAAGACACCCCAGCCAAAGACTTAAATACTCCTCCACTTCCCTCATCCCCTAGTCATTCTTTGCCTTTCATCACAGGAGGTTGGCAGAGAAGTGTTGGACGATTTGGAGTAGTCTCTTATGGAGGGTAGTACTCTTCGGAATGGGACTGGAGTTTTAAGTAGTCCTGTCAGCCTCTCACTGAGAGCTTGGATGAAAGTTAGAGTCTGGAGATGCAGGGAGAGTCAGGTCATTGACTAATAAATTTAGCTTATGTGAGGCACAGTGAACAAATGCAGCTTTTGGATATTTGTTGCTTGAACACCACCATCTTTTCCTGCCATTGTAGGGTAGCCATCATATCCCTGGCCATCACGTTTTTCTAAGTTTAGGCCAAACTTGGTGCACTGCTCCATGATTGTATTGGCTATAGAGTCAGCATTCCGTTCCATACAGTGGGGCAAATTCAAGGAACTCCTCTCTGATCATACTTTGTTATTTGTGCCTACAAAACAGACACCAAGTGACAGCTGTACTGTCCTGGAGATGTCAGCACATTCATCTGCAATAATAGAAAATCCATTTGTGAAGTATCTTCCCTCATAAAGATGTATTAATTAATGGTTTTCTTCAATTTAGCGTTTTATTGAACTGTCAATCTGAAATACAATTCTAGTTTGTAGGTATTTTCTGATATGTTTGCATCAATTTGTGCATTCATATGCCAATTAAATACCATATGATTTTGTGCACATTCATGGAAATATTTGTATTTTGTGAACATATTAACAATAAATTAACCTTGTACCCCAAGATAAAAAAAGATTTGTGAATGTCCATGTCTAAAAAGAAACATGTATTTTAAGTAGCAGTATAGGTGACATCAACATACAAAATACCTAGTTAAGCCTTTAGTTAGTTTTAATAAAGAACATGCATAGAGGTCAGGGGCTAACTGGCAACTTTTGGCCCAGGGGGCAAGGACAACCAAGAGGCCCACGTTGCAGCATTTTGACCTTCTGCCTGCCTTCTTCCCACCTCCTTCCCACACCCCATGTAAATTGAAACAAATATGGGAAAGAAAATGAAACACATCACATTTTAAGACTGTTTAAAATAAATATAAAACTTTTTAATCTTATATATAAAAGCAAACATAAATTAAAATTACATGAATCTCTTGAAAAGTTTTTTCAAACCAGCAAGCAAAAACTTACACAAACTAAAATAAAGCAAAAAAGTTTTAACACTATGTAATGAAGGTTTATAAACTTACTATAAACTTTGTCACTTTAGTGTCTCAGAAAAAGCCACTAGGTAGATATATTGGGGCCCATTTATCAAGCTCCGGATGGAGCTTGAGGGCCAGTGTTTCTGGTGAGCCTGCACCAGTTATAAAGACCGCTGCTCCATAACCTGTCCGCCTGAGTATGATCGGGTTGATTGACACTCCCCTGCTAGCGGCCGATTGGCCGTGAATCTGCAGCGGGCAGGGTTGCACCAGCAGCTCACAAGAGCTGCTGGTGCAATGCTGAATATGGAGAGTGTATTGCTCTCTGCATTCAGTGAGGTCTGTCGGACATGATCCGCACTGTCGGATCAGGTCCGACAGACCTTTGTTAAATAGGCCCCTTTGACTTAATCTCAGAATCAAGTAAACAAATTAAAATAAGAAAATGGTTAAATCTAGAAATATCTGTAGTGAAATAAAAAAATTAGTTTCCTCAAATGGTCAACTGTACAGTATATTATAACCGGTTAGTGAAGAACATATTATGAAGTATTATGTACACAATACTACTATATAGAAAGCTATTTTTTTTCTGTCAAAATTTCAAACAGTTAACAAAGTCCTCATTAAAGGAGAGGTCTTATTTTTTTCAAGAACATCTGGAAAGTGAAAAAGTTCCAAAAGATCTTTTTCAACCGAAATTATCATGTGCATCAAGAAGTTCTTGTCCCATTGTGGCTCTTAGACAAGTCTTTAAACGCTTTAACTTACTAAATGCCCTTTCAAATGCAACTTGAGCAAACAATAGTGTTAACAGGTATTCATACACAACTGAGAGATTTTCATAAGCAGTTGAGAAAAAGGCTATACTTTTAAAGAAATCTGTGACAGCAAAGAAAACATTTGTTACATGACTTGCATTCGTTTTTTTGTTTTACACTAATCTTTATAGGAGCCCAAGTCATCATCAGCACCAGTATTTACAGGATTATCATCCTGGTCATCATCATCTTCCTCAGAACTAATAGGAACTATATCTTTCTTGCTTCTTTCATCTTGTAAGATGTGGGAACAGCTTGGCAAAACTCAGTAACTCAATTTTCTGAGATGAATCACCCACTTTTGCCAGTTGAGAAATTTTCTGTAGTGCTCCTGTTTCTAACACATTTGGATCCAATAATTGGGAGTTCAGAACTAGATGTTTATTTTCAGAAAATCATACTTCCTATGATCTGGTCCAGAGTTGGTCTGAAAACATCAATTCGAAATCATTAGGTTTCACTTCTAGGTTGCTCATCAAATGAGAATTCTCCAGGTATATGCTTTTTTTCTCCCACATCTTCTCTCTTGGAGCTCTGACTCAACTTTCGGGGAATCAAGACCCTCTCTTTCTACCATCAGGCCATTTACTTTCTTTGCAAAGTGCTTTGCTTTCTCGTCAATATAAAAAAAACTAAACATTTTTGAGTTAATCAACTGTACTTTCCACCATTTTCCATGCCACCACATAGTCAATACCAATTGTTTGAAGATATCTTGAAGCTGGGCCAATAACATCAAAAATAGACAAAATTAGGTGTGCGGTTAAAATGGTCTTAAACAAACAAAATTTTACTTCTGTAAAGTTAAGGGTGCTAGATTTGTTTTTGTGAATTAAGATTCCATGGGTCTGATTAATTTCTCTGTGGAAAATCATAGGATACCGAAAAGTAGAAGAGAATGCTATAACATTTTTTTTTCTTGTTGCAGTTTTATGTTCCTTTAAATATTTAACTAAACTTGCTATTTAACTAAACGTATGTTCCGAGTTTACTGTATAGTTTTATCTAAGGTTTTCTACCATTAGTTCATTTTTAACTACTGAAATGGGGTTGTGAAAAGCGGTGTCTACTTCTTCCATATATATTTTAAAATGCTCTTTATAGCTTTAATCATTTTGTTTCCAGAGTGATAATCAAGAAAGCTAGAGAATTCAGAGCATGTATTCTCAAAATTTAGCCGGATCTGCAGCTCTGCTTTCACCGAATTGATTTTCATGCGGTTACTATATCTTGACCAGACATTATTTAAGTTACTGAAGACTCAGCATAGGCGTTACTGACTGGCACAAATAATACAAAGGAAATAACTTTCTTAAGTTGTGGTGCATCTTGCTTTTGCAGGAACTCTTTCCTAATATTGGCATTCTAGGTATTTTTGGGGAGTGCAGGAAAAGCAACACGAAGAATGCAAAAATCTTTATTTAGTGCATCAAGGTCAACATAGATATTAAGCAGTAAAGGTATTGCACAAAATTCTTCCCATGTCATTAGAAGTTCATGAGAGTTGTTACTTGAATTAAGAGTAAAACAGCTAAACTTTCTATAAATATACTCTTCACTAAAGTCATAACGTTATTGTAGATAAGAAATAGCTCTCCTTAGGAACTGGTCTGCTTCTTCTTTGAAAAGCTTCTGCTCTCTTGGTGACAAATTCGTAATTATGGAATGCACTTTACTACCATAGAAACTATCCTTAAATTGGCTCTATAAGCGAGAAAGCAACTTGTGCAATACTTCATTTATCTCCAAAGCAGTGCAAGAATCACTTTCTAGTTGAAGCACAGCAGTAGAACCTCTGGCATCACATTGTGTATAACATTCAAGCAGACCTTCTGATTCATCACTTCCATCCTAGAGTCTTGGTGAAATAAAATTCCAAGTGAAATCAGCACATCTGTCTTCACCTTTAGATAAAAAGTAACGCTTGAGGGCAGGTCAGCTATTGCAGGTAAAAGAGAGAGCCACCTTGTGGGGACATGTCGGAGAAGTTCCCTGTATTCAATTTTTGAGAACTCAGAAAGTTCTCTTAGCTCATCTGTGTGTTTAGCTGAAGAGCTCATCTCCTTATATATTTTGATAACCACACACTCAACATCGTAAGAAAGGGTTTTGTTAACCTATTTCACACAATTAGTTATTATATGGCAGGTACATTTAGCCTTGATAACATGCCTATTGGTATCCCTTATCCTCTGGTACACAGTTACATTCCCGTAGTTGACAGACGCATTATCAGCACTGAAGGCACTAATCTGATGTAGGTTAAGGCCATCTGCATCAGTGGTTGTCTTCAAACATGTAAAAATATCCTCTGAACTCTCTTTGGGATTATAATAAAAGTCAAGCAATTTCCAACAAATTCCTTTTTCCTGAGTAAATTATTGAACAGCATAAACAAAGGTTTTAACATTTCCAACATTTAAAGCATCAAATTACACTGAAAAGTATTACTTGAGAGAAAGGCCCTAGAACATTACAACATATTGAGGTTGCCTTTGTGCGTCCACGTGACACTTTCTTTGTGGTTTTGTTGTCAGGGAACACCACAGAAAACAACTTGATTCTACAATCTAAACTGGAGTAGCTGAGACCATGTTTTACATTATGGAAGACAGAGAGTACTTCAGACTTCACAATAGACTCTGCTTCATTTGAATTCTTTTTTTGAATATTAATGTATGAATTGTATTTCCATCTTAATGGGAGGAGAGTCCACGGCTTCATTCATTACTTGTGGGAACTAAGAACCTGGCCACCAGGAGGAGGCAAAGACACACCGTCAAAGGCTTAAATACCTCCCCCACTTCCCTCATCCCCCAGTCATTCTTTGCCTTTCGTTACAGGAGGTTGGCAGAGAAGTGTCGGAAGATTCGGAGTAGTCTCTTAATCAGGGTAATACTCTTCGGAATGGGACTGGAGTTTTAAGTAGTCCTGTCAGCCTCTTAGTGAGAGCTTGGATGAAAGTTAGAGTCCGGAGGTGCAGGGAAAGTCTTTCTGCGAAACCATCCCGACTCAGATTAACAGCTTCATAAGCAATCATCGTTGACCAGTTTCGCTGCCTGCTTTTTGCACTCATGTCCATGTCAGGAGCGATGCTACTACCCTGTCACACTTTAAAGGCCGTGTTCCTGTTCCACAGCATAGATTCTGGTAAGATCGTTTCATACATTATATACACATTTGATAAGGCAAGAAGACAGGGTCACAGTGTGTCTCCTTTTATCTGTATAGAATCAAGGGTTAATATCCTCGGAAAGGGGATTATTGAATGGGGGGGATTTATGCATAATATTCTTTATTGTGTTTAATGATGCAACATGTGTGAGATGAGGCTCTGTCAATGTGTGAACAGTCAGGTTTCCTTAGAAAGATACGACACAGCCTTATTTTTGGCGTGTTTTCTCGTTATTGCAGGGGCGGTCATGCATGGCACTCCATGTGCCCTGATGTGGCCTCTTTAACTTCCTCTTTCATGACCGGTGGTTGCAGGAGACGAAGCGTTTTCTCTGTGGTCTGGGTCATAGGATGTGGTGAGTGCCCGACCATTGGGGTATAAAGGTGCCGTTTAATTTCTATCTAGTCCATAATAAAAACACAAGCTACGGAGGACTCTGATATGTTAGAGGGTACTTCCTCTTTAACCAAATCTAATTCCTGTGTTTATTGTGAGGAGGTTCTGGTGGATCCGCCTGCTCAACTATGTTCCACATGCTTTGATAATAATATTGCAATATCTAAAAAGAATAAGATATTTAGTACAACTGAGCCGTTCTCCTCTGAGGGTTTCGCTGAGCAGTTACAAACGGCGGTCTCTGCGCCCTTCAATGCCTTACCATGCCCTGCTAAGCGCAAGCAAAAGGTGAAACATAGCTATCCGTCCCAGGGGTCATCTACTCCATTGGATGTCTCTGATAGATTATCCACTGATGAAGACGACTCCGACTTTTTGGAGTATGCTCTCTCTGGGTCGGAATCAGCGACATCTAGACCTCCGGCTGCGGAGGAGCCAAACTTTAAGTTTAAGATGGAGCATTTGTGCTTTCTTTTGAAAGAGGTGCTTGCTACGTTAGAGGTTCTGGAACAGAAACTACTAGAGGAATCTTCAATTCCTAGCTAGATAGGGTTTACGAGGACAGTGCCTCAAACCTTCCCGGTCCCCGTTAAGATGGCTAATATTAATAGAAAGAATGGAAGAAACTTGGCTTATCTTTTTCTCCCTCTACTTCTTTTAAAAAACTGTTCACCGTTACGGACTCTCAGCTTGAGCTGGGGGGGGGGGCATTCCTAAGGTGGATGCTGCTAGCTCCACCCTCGCTAAGCGCATGACTATTCCGCTTGAAGATAGCTCTTCATTCAAGGAGTCCATGGATAAAAAATTGGAATCCATGTTGAGAAAGATGTTTCAGCTCACGGGGTTCGTTTTTCAGCTTGAATTATTTGTTAGGCAGGAACTGCTGCTGGACTGAGCAACACAACCTGACTGTAAAAGTATCAACAGGACTATTTGGGCAGGGAACAAAGAGTTGCGTTAGAAAGACTGTAGACAGTGTATGTGTGATAGATAGTGCTACAAGCCTGCGCCCTAAACCAGTGTTATTCTTAGGACCTTTTTAATTAGTGCACCAGTGACCACTCCTCTACAATTTTAACCAATATAAAACAAATTAGCTAAATATGGCAATTTCTCAATGTTTATTATAATAAAATACATTTGCAACAAAAAATGCACTATATAGTTAGAGCTGTTATATTGCAGCTTTAAGGAAGAAGGAAAAAGCAATATGGCAAGTCTATATATTTGTTAATGGTATAGTCATATATAGATTACTAAAGATCACAACAACTACTACCTCCAAGTTATCTTTTTTGTAAATTGGAGTTTTATTTTTTATTATTTTGCTTCACTTACCTTGAACAAAAATAAAGTGTGCTGTGATTCACAAATTCTAAAGACTGCAGGGCAGAGCAAGCTTTGCTGGCAGCAGGACTGCAGGAGCAATAATTGTATTTCTTTAATTAGTTCAGGCTCTAGCTGACAGCAAGTGGCAGTGTCACTGGACTGGAAGCTTTAGCTGATCAACAGTAAAAAAAGTATAAATAAAAAGAGAGAAGGGCTCAAACTGGGTTCCCGCATTACACCTAGGGAGACTTCCCTAAGTGTCATAATTTGCATAAATAAAAAGAGAGAAGCGCTCAAACTGGGAACGAACAATAGCATAATAGCTTGTTCTATGGCTGGTTACCACCCAAGAAGCAGCCTCTTTTTGCTCAACATGTGCCTTTCACAGAGAAGAGCTTTCCTGAAGGATATCAGTCTGATCCTGACTTCACAGTACAGTCTAGCCCCCCGAAATACCAGGCAATCCCTCTCTGAACGAGAAAAACAGCAAAACCCCAGACGTACGCTTCGGCCTATTGTGGGCCTCGTCAGTGAGGTGCAGCCATATCCCTCTAAGCACACTGAGCAACGGGACCATGTCTGGATTCCCGCATCACACTTAGGGAGACTTCCCTAAGTGTCATAATTTGTATAAATAAAAAGAGAGAGGTTTTGCTGTTTCTCTCGTTTAGAGAGGGATTGCCTGGTATTTCGGGGCTAGACTGTACAGTTAAGTCAGGATCAGACTGATATGCTTCAGGAAAGTTCTTCTCTGTGAAAGGCACATTTTGAGCAAAAAAGAGGCTGATTCTTGGGTGGTAACTAGCCATAGAACAAGCTATTATGCTATTGTTCGTTCCCAGGTTGAGTGCTTCTCTCTTTTTATTTAAACAACAAAAAAGTGTTAAAGACACAACAGTAAACTATCAATAAAATACAATTGCAATAAAAACTATACTATATAGATCGGGCTGCCATATTACTGCTTTGCAATTATAAAAAATACATGTCAGTCAGGAGAACCCTGAGAGTACAATTCTAAAAGCCTATAATAATGTGCATCATTCCAGGAATCCTGATTCTCCTGATAAGATCAAATTAAGAAAAGCTTCACATGATTATAAATTATAATGATGTGAAGCATTTCTTAATTTGAACTCTTGAGGAGAATCTGGATTCCTGGAATGATGCACATTATTATAATAATGATCCATGTAGTAATACACAGACATAGGGCCATAGGCACATAAACTAATCTTCCATTTTCTCACTTTGATCCCTTTTCATCTAGTCAGTCAGTATTAGTACCGTCAAGTGTATTAGGTTTGTATATATATTATTAAAGGGACAGTCTACTCCAAAATGGTTATTGTTTAAAAAGATAGATAATCCCTTTATTACTCATTCCCCACCTTTGCTTAACCAACCTTTTTATAATAATAAAATGTTTACCTTGTATCTCAGCCAGTCTGCATACGGCCTTATATCAGTGCTTTTTTTTTATTTATTTTTTACAAATTTTGCATTTCAGACAAAAGAGGTGGTCTACCTGGTTTAGCCTTCAACAAAGAAGAGAAGAAAGCACATTTTCTAAAAGTAAATTGGAAAGTTCTTTAAAACGACATGCCCTTCCTGAATCATGAAAGTTTAATTTTGACAGTCTTTACTGTCCCTTTACATTATATAATTTTATTATAAAATATACAGTTTATTCCGGGCGAGGGTTTTTAAAACTGTTTTCTACTCCCACACACTATTCCTATTACTACTATTAATTTCTCTTTATAAACACAAAACTATATTGTGAATTACAAAATTTTCCCGTATTAAGAACTACTGATTTTTTTTTCTTTTATCTTTTTTTTTAATTGTATTTTTATTGAGGTTATAAAATATACAAATTAATGCAGGGTTAAAATACAAATTTAAACTTGAGCATATAAGAGCATTCTTGCGTGGCATTCAGTAGAGGCCATTCTGTATGCAAGAATCTCTGTAAATTAGTGTAACAAAAAAATGTTTAAGCTTACATAGTATAGAAACAACCAATGCAACAATATTCTTTGTACATAATGTATCATAAAAATAAGATATAACTCTTTAATATATAAACATGTCAATTTGTAGATATGTAACAAATATAATCAACATTGAACCGCTTTTATTTTGGAATCTGTCTATTTCCCAGTATATTTAACGGCCATGATCATTAATGATATAAGTAGGTGGGAGTAGTAATATCAAATTTACAGGGATAAGGGATATACAGTATTTGAACCAATAGAGGCAAATTATCGTATACTTGAACTAGTCGTAGGTATTTTTTGAAATTACCTAATCACCTGTGAGGTAGTTTGTAGTTTGTTGCCTCTGTGGTATAGTATTTGTGACTAATAATTGTTGGGGAGAATAGGTTGTATGTTAATAGAGTAAACCAAGTAGGGGAGGGCGGAGCTAGTAGTTAGGAATTAGGGATCTTGTTTGGGTATGAGTAGAAAGAGAGACTACAACATTAGATAATAATAATAATCGTAAGTTATATGCTAAATGTGAGGTAACACAGTTATTGTTATTGGTACTAGTAGGGTTTGTGAAGAAGATATCCTACTGCTAAATGGTTATCTTGAGAAATATAAGACAGAGAGATTAAGTCACTAAGTATTACTCAACATATTAGTCTGTCACAT
Organism: Bombina bombina; assembly: GCF_027579735.1. Lineage (NCBI taxonomy): Eukaryota > Metazoa > Chordata > Amphibia > Anura > Bombinatoridae > Bombina > Bombina bombina. Next base: position 262,168,827 of record NC_069502.1, read on the forward strand.
GGGCATGGGCCCTATACCCTTCAGCAGAATGCGTCCTTTGTGGGTTTATTACTATGTGTTCTACATCATATAGGAGAGTTTAGCTTAATTGTTTTCAGGTCCTTTGGGGAAGATTGGTCTGGGGGGATATTCTGGGTGACAAAAAAGAAGATTATTCATTTGAAATACATGTATCATGCTACTAGACCGAACAACAAAAAAGAACTACAGGAACACATATACATCATCATATTATATACAACTACTATAGGAGCAGCATAGCCAAAGTATGTAAATTGTAGTATGACTCTATATGGCTCTATGAATTATTGAACTTTCCCTGTCAATAAAAATTGCGTCTTGCCATTTAGGTCTATAGTAGGGAGCTATATGTGGCTATTAAGGAAGTGGGATTCCAAGAATATTTATGGCTATGGTATAGAGATAAAGAGAAACATGCCATTTTGGCCGCAGATGGCACGCCTCCTTGTAAGATATTAAATTAGTCATATAATATAATGGAAATGCGCTCATAGCTAGTTCATGGGAAGTTACAATTTGGGAGTACTATAAATAAAATATATTGCTGCATCATACACAGAGCTATTATAAAATGTACAGGTATACTCCGCTCATACAGCGGGTTAGGGACCGGAGCCTGGCTGTAAAGTGAAAACTGCCTTAAAGTGAAAACTTATATTATATTGCAATAGTGCTTCGTTTAGTTTAACACTAGCACAGCACAGTATTCAATTGGTATCCAATAAAAACTTTACTTGTAAAATAGTGACAATTACTGAAGTAAATTTGCCAGACTATAGCACTAAGACACAGATTGCGCTGTAATGCTGTAAACAGAGTGAATGATGCATAACCAAATGGTGCCAGTCACTTTTTTCGCAATCTCACGATGATTACAGCATGGTTTCAAAATCCTTGGAAGTTAAACTTCAGCTCCACAAAGCACTGTAATAGCGAAGCGCTGTAAAGTGAGGTATACCTGTATATATAAAACTAGACAGGAGCATTAGTAATATTTAAATGGAAAACACATTTCTGCCTAAAAAGCTTTCTGCATAAATAGATACAAACAAGATGTAACTAAACTATAACAATTATAATACAGGGTAATTCTAGTCAATGGGCTCCAAATAAGGCACTGGGCTAATTCTAGACCATGTCTAACCCAATTTCAAGTAGTCTTAGCTGGGATCACCAAATATTGTAGGCAATAAACAAATTGTAAATAAGCATACTACAGTAACAAATAACATTAAACTGGCGGTATTTATGGAGTCAGCAGTATCATGTACATATTGGGGCATTGTTTAGCTCCACTTGTTATGTGGTCAACTTAAAGAGTTGTAGGAATAAAATGTATCTAGTCAAACTGGCAAGTCATCGTGGAGAATATTTCACATGTGCTGTTGTAGGGAGAGGCCCTCAGTACCGATGGCAAACAAACAAAGTTCATTACCCAATGCTGAGTTTACATATTATATCTGCAAAGAGTCTCAGTCTAGGTAAGGTAGATATCCCACAACCGCATCTAGTGGCATGTTGCGCAGACATAGATAAGGTTTGTCTATGTATTGCTCCATTCTATCCATCTCGGACCATTAGATACTCTGCATCAGGGCCTGCCACACAGTTAATCCAGGTTACCGATTGCTGGATTCCATCTGGTAAGCGGGCAGGGAATTTTCTCTTCAATCTCTGTCCTGTGCGCAGCCCACTCAAATCGCCAAACTTATCCTCTGCTGCTTTTATGCCGGTCTCTATGAGGTCATCTTTATGGTCACGCAGCGTATCTGAGGTCCGCTCTTTGGGTTCAGCCTTATTTCGTGTAAGTGGAAAAAGGAGGGGTGCCTCCACGCTGTAGATAGCAGATGTGGTGTTTGCTGGGTCATCCGGGTTGAGTGTATGGCATGGGAGGACTAGCATAGTTTTATGGCACTGCATAGGCTTCTCACCGCTAATCTTTTCTGAGAGAGTGATACTTTCAGGATATGCACACTGTAGCAGGCCATCAAACCCATGTAGTAGCGATACCTCAAAACCTACAAAGAGGTCCAGAAGTTTTATAGATATATCCTCCAGCCAATCGGAATTAAAGGTGAAAAAATGGATGGTTCCTGATTGGAACAGCCAATAGAATGCAAGCTCAATCCTATTGGCTGATTGCAATCCTATTGGCTGATTGATTTTTTTCACGTTTAATTCCGATTGGCTGATAGAATTCTATCTGCCAAGAATTCAAGGGACGCCATCTTAGATGACGTCACTTAAAGGAACATTCATTTTTCAGTCGCCGTGGAAAGAAGAGGATCCTCCGCGCCGGATGTCTTGAAGATGGAGCCGCGCCGGATGGATGAAGACTTCTGCCGGCTTGGATGAAGACTTCTGCCGGCTTGGATGAAGACTTCGGCCCGCTTCGATGAAGACTTCGGCCCGCTTGGTTGAAGGGTTCTGCCGGCTTCAAAGGGGACTTCTGAGGCTTAGGTTTTTTAGTTAGGATTTTATTTGGGGGGTTGGTTGTGTGGTTGGTGGGTTTTACAGTTGGGGGTTGTTTGTATTTTTTTTACAGGTAAAAGAGCTGATTTCTTTGGGGCAATTCCCTGCAAAAGGCCCTTTTAAGGGCTATTGGTAGTTAAGTTTAGGCTAGGTTTTTTTTTTTATTTTGATAGGGCTATTAGATTAGGTGTAATTATTTTAAATATCTGATAATTTATTTTTTATTTTGTGTAATTTAGTGGGGGGGGGTGTAATTTAGTTAATTGTATTTAATTAATGTAATTTATTTAATTGTAGTGTAAGGTTAGGTGTGAACTCAGTTTAGGTTTTATTTTAATTTTGTTTTTATTTTAGCTAGGTAGCTAGTAAATAGTTAATAACTATTTACTAACTAGTCTACCTAGTTAAAATAAATACAAACTTGCCTGTGAAATAAAAATAAAACCTAAGATAGCTGCAATGTAACTATTAGTTATATTGTAGCTATTTTAGGATTTATTTTACAGGTAAGTATTTAGTTTTAAAAAGGAATTATTTAGTTAATGATAGGAATTTTTATTAGATTTATTTTAATTATATTAAAGTAGGGGGTGTTAGGGTTAGACTTAGGGTTAGGTTTAAGGGTTTATAACTTTAGTATAGTGGCGGCGACATTGGGGGCGGCGGATTAGGGGTTAATAACAGTAATGTAGGTTGCGGCGATGTTAGGGACAGCAGATTAGGGGTTAATAATATTTAACTAGTGTTTGCGATGCTGGAGTGCGGCAGTTTAGGGGTTAATATGTTTATACTAGTGTCAGCGATATCCAGAGCGGCAGATTAGGGGTTAATAATTTTATTTTAGTGTTTGGGATGCGGGAGGGCCTCGGTTTAGGGGTTAATAGGTAGTTTATGGGTGTTAGTGTTCTTTTTAGCACTTTAGTTATGAGTTTTATGCTACAGCTTTGTAGCGCAAAACTCATAACTACTGACTTTCAGTTTACGTTATGGATCTTGACGGTATAGGTTGTACCGCTCACTTTTTGGCCTCCCAGGCAAACTTGTAATACTGGCGCAAAGGAAGTCCCATTGAAAAAGTACTTTTTGAAATGTGCGGTAGTTAAGTTGCGTTACGGCCAAAAAAGTGTGCGGTGCAGCTAAACCTGCAAGACTCGTAATACCAGCAGTAGTGAAAAAGAGCCATAACGCTGCTTTTTCACCCATACCGCAAAACTCATAATCTAGCCGAAAGTTAATACACACCAGCACTAACAAAGTTTAACTGTTCAGCTTCCAGGGTGCGCTTAAACAATGCTATATAAATAGAAACTCCAGTAAGGCACTCTCTGGTATAAAGTGGTTAAATTCTGCTTTATTGAGTGACTTTTCAGGGTTGTGCCCCTTCCTCAGACCCTTAAAAACAAAAGAGTAACATTACTTACCCCCTTAAATACCCCAATTTCACGGTGACATCCAGATCCAGCGGTAAACCCGTCTGCGTTTCTAGCAGGGCAACTGCACATGCGGCTCTGGCGCACCACAGGAATACCCACATGACAAAACTAGAAAAAAACAAAGCTAGTACGGTAATATATATTAACACGGACATCCAGATATTTATAATTCATCATGTCAATAAAAGGGCATGTGCTTGTTATCACTCAGTATTCGATGTGAGTGTAGGAGATATAGTAGTGCGCTGGTGTAGGGGTAGTTACCAAACACCTAAAAATAGAAAGATCCTTCCGTCTTTCAAAAAACGATAGAGTGAGTAAATGGGGGTGATAGGTGCGCTACTGAAAGCTGAAGGTATACTGAAATTTTTTTTAATGATATATATCAAAAAAGTTATATGTTTATGTGAAATAGATAATGTGGGTTACAAGGTGAAATGTGTTACAATAAATAGTAACTAATTAGTGTTCAATACTACAATACCACTCTGGAGGAATAAGAAAGAATAAATGTAGTCAATGTAAACGAAAAATATTTTATACAAAATTGCATGTGAAACAATATACTAAAAACTTCAAAAATAAGGGACGTCTCCCTTACTATGTAAAATATACAAAATAAAAACAAAGATTAGTGACACTTTCAATAATGATTACATAAGCTGCCCCATACATTAAAAATATATGTATGCAAATGTCCGTTTCTTTGAATGTTAGGCAGGTTAAATGATATTGATATACCCTGCTGTACTCAAATGGATATTAGCAGTTCAGACGTGCAGTTTCAAATATGCATGAGCGTTTTAGCCAATATTAATGTAGAGAGTTATTTTGAGATTAGTATTATCTCCGGTTGAAGCAGTTTATAAGACAATATTTTCTTAGTAGAATTGAGTACCTGTTGGTCTCCAGACCCGTCTTACCGCATCCGATTCCCCTTCTCACCTGGTGACTGATCAGTGCCGCATGTGTCTTGGCGTCTGACGTCACAACTTGGTATCTCGGGTGGGATTGGCTGGGAGTGTTTAGAAGACAGGCAGATTCTTGTAGATGATGAAATAGAAACTTTTATAAGATAACAATGTTTGTGGAAAAAGCCTGCACTTAGTGCTTGATGCACGCAGGACTTTGAGGTTCCAAAAGAGGTATATTAGACAACCCGGGTTGTTACAGTATTAAAACTGAGATCATTTGGTATACGAAAAAGAGTCTCTTTGTGTATTTGATTCACACAATTGTAGGGTCAGCAGTCACAAGGTCGACGCGTTTCGCTCAGAAGAGCTTTATCAAGATCCTGGTGACTGTTGTAGCATATTTAAAGGAATCAGTGCTTTCTGATTGGTCTTCCATAATTGACCACATTTAAGGTGGAATGTTTTGTTGTCTCTCTTGCTCATATATATCAGCGGAGTTTTAAGGTGGAACTTTTTCATGGGGCAGCTTTCTATATACTAAGCAGTCATAAGCTCTATGATACAGAATTATTATAATAACATTATTTCTAAAAAAAAGGGATATATATTGTGTTGTGTGTATTTACTACATAGCTTCATTCAAAGAGAAAAGGTGATAGATCCATTTCAGAGTTGAGTCCATTCGGATATATTGTGTTGTATTTATAAATTAACTCAGCTTCTTTGATTAATAATTTTTTCTCTATGTCTCCGCCCCTCCAATTATTTTTTACTTTTTGTATTCCCCAATATAAAAGATCTTTGGTGTTCCCTTTATGGACAGATTTAAAGTGTTTGTATAAATGTGTGTCTTCAGAGCCTCGTTCTATCTGGCAGAGATGTTCCCTTATTCTGTCTCTTACCATTCTTTTGGTCTCTCCAAAATAAAAGAGATTACAGGAGCATTTGAGAATATATATTATGTTTTTGTTAGTGCATCTTATTACATCCTTGATATTAATTAATTTGTCAAAATTGTTTATTTGTAAATTTTTTAACTTTTTACTATGTTTGCAGGTATAGCATGGGAAAAAACCACTGATGTTTGTACCTGTCAGATCTTTCTGTCTCTTCAGATTTTGTTTAGGTTTTTTCAGTTCACTGGGAGCTAGTATAGATTTTAAGTTTGTTGCTTTTTTAAAAACAAATTTAGGTTGTTCTATTATAGTTTTCCCCAAAATCGTATCTTCCCTTACAAGGTGCCAGTGTTTTCTTATGATGCCTTTAATTATATTTTGATCGGCATGGTAATTGGTAATGAATGGAATGTCAATTTGATTTTTATTTTCTTTTTCTTTCTCCTTATATGTTAGAAGGGACTCTCTGTCAGTGTTTTTGGCTATATCAATTGCTTTCTCTGTAATTGATTTATCATACCCTCTGGCCTGAAATCTCTCTGCTAGGATTTCTGATTGTTGTTCGAAATCTATGGTCCTTGAGCAGTTTTTTCTGATACGGAGGTACTGCCCTGTGGGAATATTAAGTTTGCAGGTGTTTAAATGGCAGCTTTTTGAATGTATGTAGTTACTACTGTCAACTTTTTTGAAATGGGTCTTGGTTTCAAGTTCTCTGTTCATAATCATTATCTCTAGGTCTAAAAAGACAATTTTTTCTTTACTATAGTTGAAAGTAAATTTCAAACCCCAGATGTTTCGATTCATTTTATCAACCATAGATATGAGGTCTTGTTCAGAGCCTCTCCATATTAATAAGAGATCATCTATGTATCTCTTATAGAGCACAAGGTTTGCACCATAGCTATCGGAGCCAAAAAAATCATCTTCCTATGCTCCCATAAACAAATTGGCATAGCTAGGTGCAAACCTTGTGCCCATTGCTGTGCCTTCAGTCTGTAAATAAAACCTTCCATCAAATGAAAAATAGTTGTTTTCTAATATATATGTTATGCTTTTTAGAATAAATGCTCTGTGTTGATCTGACATATTTGGATCTTTTTTAAGAAAAAGATCTACTGATTTTATACCCTTAGAATGGTTGATCACAGTGTATAATGATGTAACATCACATGTTACTAAAAACATATCATCTTCCCACTGTATTGTTTTTAGAGTGTTAAGGACTTGTGTGGAATCTTTTAGATATGATTTTAAGTTCTTTACATGTTTTTGTAGGTAATTATCTACATATCTAGATAAATTTGCAGATAGAGAGTTAATTCCAGAAATGATTGGTCTTCCTGGGGGGTTGACCAAACATTTATGGACTTTGGGAAGATAATAAAAGATGGGAATCACAGGAAATTTTGATGTTAAAAAGACAAATTCTTTTTCATTTAGTATTCCTGATTTCTTCCCATCTGCCAGAATCTTATCAAGTCTTCTTTTAAATAAATCTGTAGGGTCAGAATCTAATTTTTTTATATGTTTTTGTGTCTCCAAGTAATCTGTATGCCTCTTTGAGGTAATCACTGGTGTTTAGAAGGACAATCCCACCTCCCTTGTCCGCTGGCTTTATTGTGATTTTTGCATTTTTTTGAAGGTTCTCAATTATAGATTTTTATCTGATACTTATATTAAAGTTTTTTATTTTAGGAAGGGAACATTTTTGTATATCATTACAGACCAATTTTTCGAATGTTTCCAGAAAGTTCCCTTTGGCAAAAACAGGATTAAATTTGGATTTCCCCTTGAGATTAGTATGTTGAATGTTATCTAAATTTTGTGATTTTATGTTCATTTGTACTGTCAATTATATCCCTTTCCATTTTTCCCCATTTTGTTCGTAAGAGGTCTTTATTTAAACTTGCCAGTTTTTCCATTATGACTTTCTGTCTTTCTTTGAATTCAAAGAACGTTCAAAGAAACGGACATTTGCATACATATATTTTTAATGTATGGGGCAGCTTATGTAATCATTATTGAAAGTGTCACTAATCTTTGTTTTTATTTTGTATATTTTACATAGTAAGGGAGACGTCCCTTATTTTTGATGTTTTTAGTATATTGTTTCACATGCAATTTTGTATAAAATATTTTTCGTTTACATTGACTACATTTATTCTTTCTTATTCCTCCAGAGTGGTATTGTAGTATTGAACACTAATTAGTTACTATTTATTGTAACACATTTCACCTTGTAACCCACATTATCTATTTCACATTAACATATAACTTTTTTGATATATATCATTAAAAAAAATTTCAGTATACCTTCAGCTTTCAGTAGCGCACCTATCACCCCCATTTAAGCACTCAGTATTCCTCATGTCATTTGCCAGTAATGATACAATAACACAAATACTCTCCTGTTATAATACAAAACACTCATGCTGTAATAAAAAAACAGTATTAAATACAATCAGTTCATAAGTTTATGATGATTATTGCATTAGTGCACAAACAGGTCTCCCAAGACTGAACACTTAATCCCATTCAGACATAATCAGTTCAATTACACCATGATCCATCAGCGCATACTTATATAATACATTAGTACAAAACCATCTCAGACACAATATTAGACATGCCTATTTAGTCATGATCATATACATCTAGCCTAATCTATCTTGGAATCTTATATTTACATCAGCCTGGTTAATCACCCACATTGCAATCACACATTAGTATCTACTTGGGGTATAGGTCACTTGCTCTCTTAATTTAAAGCTATATCACATAAGACAATCCTATTCCAAATCATTAAAAAAAAATACACAACTTAAAGCTCCTTGCAATCTCAGCATTAGTTGACGAAATATAGTGCAGGTATTCTTATGAGAATACGTTTTACACTGTGCACAATTGGCTATATCCCTGTAATCTTCATCACTATAATGGCACATGATCCAACTATAGAAAACACTGTAGATCAATAGAATTATTTAGCCCCCTTGGAACCAAAGTTTGTAATGTGAAGATCCATCTTGTCTCTTTTTGTAGCAGCATCCTAGCTCTAGCTCCTCCCTGGAGGCGGCACATGATCAATGATCATGTACCGAAGTTCAGAGGCAGAATATTTGGCATGTAGAAAACGCTTAGCCACCGATTGGTCGGCCTGGCCTGACTCCAGAGCTGCTGTGATTGTACAGCGATGATGCACCATGCGTGTTCTCAGATCGTCATTGTCCCAATATAATATTTGCTGCAGCTACAATGGAGCATATACACAATGTATTTAGTAGTACATGACACCGGAAATCTGATCTTGAACTTCTTATTAGTCCAAGGGTGAATGAAAAAATAGCCTTGGGTTAGTCCATTGCAGGTCGTACAGCCACTACATCAGTAGCATCCCAGTTTTGGCTGCCCCAACCAGGATACAGGACTATAGCTGTGTTTAAAGTCCAGCCTCATTAATAAATCACGTAGCAATCTACCTCAGTTGTAGCCTATTCTTGGCAGGATGTAATTTCTTAAGAATAAAGCTTTGTCGCTTCTCACAGTTTCCCAGTTGTTTTTCAGTATATTTGACATTTCCCATTTATCAGGGGTAAATGTTGTGACGAATGTGAGTTGTTTACTGTCTTGTTGTCGTTCAATATTCTTAATCAATGTTTGTTCTTGTAACATCCCTTGTAATTCCTCAAGAATTGCTTTAAGCATTTTATTATGGTAATCTCTATTGATAAATTTTTTATTCATCTCCTCTAGCTGTTGTTCTTTGAGAGCACCTGTAGAATTATTCCTAATCACCCTCTTAAGTTGTGATTTAGGCAGAGCTTTTTTTAAAGTATGTGGGTGACAGCTATCTGCTCTGAGGATCAAATTTCTGTCAGTGTTGTATCCAAATGTTGCTGAGCCTTAAAGATTCTAATGTCCAAAAAGTTAATTGCCATAGTGGAATAATTATTTTTAAATTTCAGGTTATCCTTGATACCATTGAGTTCTTTTAGTTCTACTTCTGTTCCTGACCAAATTAGAAAGAGATCATCAATGTAATGTTTAAAACGTTTTTATGGGGTGTCACTGAAACAACTTGTCATATACATCTCAAACTCAATCATATAGATATTAGCATAGGATGGAGCCACATTGGACCCCATCTCTGTTCTAGAGATCTGTAGATGATAACCCCTTTCGAATTTGAAGTAGTTCAGGGTCAGGCAGAATTCAAATAGTTGCAATAGTACCTCCTCGGGGGGGCAATGTAAAAAGGTTTATACCACGTATATTCACACCATCTATTACAAGTATTTCATCTGTCAAATTATGCTCATATCCTTTTGTGAATGGCCCTTTATACTTTGAAATCCTCACATGATCCCCAACTTTTAAAGCAGAATTAATGTTTTTAGATTTTGAAGAAATACCATAAATATTTTTCCAAATAAGCAGTGAATTTTCCTGTGTCACCTTTACAGGTGAACAACATATAGTGTTAAGGTATTTGTTGTTATAACTAAAAATAAGAGCATTTGTAGGTATTGGTGGTATGTAAAATACCTCCACATTTTAGTTTTTAATGTATGGTTAAAGCGTTCACAAATGGCTGCTTTAACACCATTGTTTGCTACAAAATGTTGAATTTTATATTTTTTAAATACTTTTTGGACAATTACATTTAAGAACTCTTTGCCTTTGTCAGTCTGAATATTCAAAGGTACACGTCCACCTTGAAAAATTTCTTCAAATCTTTTTGCAACAGATGATCCTGTTTTATTACACAAACAGACAACCCATGCATATTTATAATTTAAATTTAATAGCATTGAAATCTTAAAAATATCAGTTTAACAATTTAAAATAAAATATATTATTTATTATTTTAACATTAAAATAATTGTTAATAAGCCATAAAAGGGGCGTGAATATGGAAAAGAGTGGGCAGATAGGGTGGAAGTCTGCATAAAAAGGGGTGTTGGTGTGGGGGGCGGAGCTACGCCGTGCTGGTGCATGGACGCTCTGTAAAAGAGCTCCGGAGCTGTTTGGGACCTTTGGGCATTAAGATTGGCATAAATGTCACTAACTAACACTACCACTTCATCCTAATCAATGCCTAACAACCCGGTCACATCGCTCACTGCGCAACTTTGAGGAGGATCTTTTGCGGAGCTTTCCTGAGGCCACTGTAACAAGAGCTGCGGCCGCCATCTTGCTGCTCTACAGATCCCTCATATAGAGCCCTGAACAGGGACTCATACCGCTTACTCTGTTTATCCTGCGAGGCTCCTCTCCTGATTTCGCTCCTGGACAAGCTCACATAGAGGACTCTGTCAGACCGGACTCCTCCAGGCTATCCCATCCGCCAGCGGTCAGGCCTGTAACGGCCTCCCACGTGGTTATCACAGGTACCTACCATCATGTACTCACAATCTGTGCCCTGGTTCCCTCTGTAAACAAGCCTCTCTCTCCTAAAACCTACTAATACAGGGGGCCATCACTCTCACCTCTCCAGGAAACTTATTTCTATGCAGTCCTGCTTACCTGCTCAGTCCCTTTGAGTGGCCAACGTATTCACCCTCTTTATAGAAGCGCAATTCAGCTTGTCACCACCAATACCTTTATTTTAATCGATGCAGTTCTGTTGGCTGAGCCCCCTGCAACATAATACTAATTCCAGTTAACAAGCCTGCACCGCAGCTCACTTGACACTTTAACACATAGATTGCTACCATTTACAGAAATTGGGACCCAGAGCTTAATCCTGAGAGGCTATATTAACCATATTTATCAAACCTCTAGGACACACTTTGCTACCCTGTGCAGGAAGAGTCAAGAGGACACTTTCAATACCACAAGCCTAATCCCTATAGACTTTCACTACGCCATCTACCTCTCTCAATATGGCAAGTAAGAAGGGGAATAAACCTGATAAGCCCGCAAAATCATTAACCCTGGGCCCCTCAGTTTCCTCATTTTTTCACCCTCAAGAGACTGTGACACTGGATAATATACAACCCTCAGAGCCGCCCTCCACTATCCTTAATACCTCTTCATCTCAAGATCCCCTACAATCTATTCAGTCACAGATAGCGGGACTCCCATCCAAATCCGATATAGAGTTCTTAAAGAAATTTATTAAAGATGAAATTAAGGACCTTAAAAAAGACCTTAACGAGTTAGGTTCCAGAATGGAATTTCTGGAAGAAGTGCAGGATCATCTTAACAACATGGTCAGCACCAATACTCAAAACATTACCCTACACGACTCCATGATCCAAAACTTAAACGACAAAATTGAAGACCTCGAAAATCGAGGAAGAAGAAATAATCTTCGTCTGAGGGGGATCCCAGAGGATGTCTCTGCTGAGCAACTCAGGGCCTATGTTACGGAATTTTTTCACTTTCTTTTGCCCCAAGCCCCTCCCATACAGAACGAGGACATTGAGAGAATCCATAGGGCTCTAAGACCTCCTGCTAAACCACTTGCCCCACCTAGGGACGTTATCCTCAGATTTCTTAAGTATACCACAAAAGATGAGATTTGGCAGTCCGCCAGAACTCGACGGTCCATTCAATTCCACAATCACTCCCTGCAAGTATATCAGGATCTCTGCCCTCAGACGATCCAACGCAGGAGAGAGGTCCGCTTTATCACCAAAACATTGCAAGAAAATAATGTCAGATACCGCTGGGGCTTTCCATTTAGCCTTATCATCTCCCACAATGGTGGCCAACTCACCTATAAAAGCTTCTCGGATCTGGACCACATCTCCAAGAGACTTAACCTCACATTTGAGCAACCTCCTGAGAAGATCATCACTACTCAGCACCACCTAATGCAGTCAGATGAAGAGACACCGAAAGAACAGAGACCCAGCTGGTCAAAAGGGGCATCTAAGAGACGCAAAATGGGCCTAGCCGCTACTTCTACAGGATCCTGACCTGTCCACTTAGCAATCTTCTGCTGAAAGCTACCTATTGGCCTCAATCCCTAGGCTAATTGATCCTCAAACACTCCTTTGCCTTACTGCCTTTGAGGGATTTGTTTTAAGTTTTTCTCCTTCGAAGATGATCCGCAAGTGACTTATACACTAGACTGGTACAGTATATTTGCACTACACCTGGGCTTATATTTATCTGCTTATCAGATTTACACTACATGCCAATTTGCCCATAAGTGTGTGTCACCCATATTATAAATATGCCATTAATATTTGTTTACCTATTAAAGTTTCACCCCTTAGGTTCCCTAACATCATTCCACCCCCCTGGATGATGCGTTTGATGTCCTCTCCAGGCCATGGTGCTTGTCGCGGTGGCCTGGACCAGGTTGTTTCTCTTTTTCTTTTGTTGTTTGCCCAGTTTATTCATGCAAGTTCTGCTGTAAATGTTTATGTTTATTTTTGTGTGTTTTACCCCAAATGTACTATGCTCATTTCCATGTGCCTATATCGTATTGCTCTAGGTCATTACAGAAATGTCTCTATCACCTCTGTTTATCTCTCCACTAGGTGCACCTGGTTGCCACGTGTCTGCTCATATTATTATGTTTTGCACTTCATACTTACATTTTCTTCTACCATCACTCCCTCTCAGTGTCAGCGGGCCATCACAGACCTTTCACCTTGCTCCCACAATGGTCCTACCATCTTAGGCGTCACCTCCCTACTCCTGACTTCAGCGCCCATCTCCACACATAGACATGGATAGGAACCCCAGATCCATTACCATCGTTTCCCACAACGTAAAGGGCTTCAACACCCCCCAGAAAAGATCAAGGGCCATGAGGGAATTCCAAAAACTTAAGCATGACATCATCTTACTTCAAGAAACCCACTTCAGGAAAGGTAGGGAACCCTTGTTATCCCTTAGGAAATTTGGCTAGGTGTTTTTATCCTCCCATTCAACAAAATATAACGGGGTGGGCATATTGATCAGAAATCAGATTCCCTTTACCCCCTCCAATATCTATAAAGATAGAGAGGGTAGACTAGTGATTATGTGTGTACCATTAATTGCAAAGACAAAGAGAGATCTTGCAAGAAAAGGGCTAGGCCTGTCTAACTCAAAATAAATATCTTGAAAGAACCCACTGATTTAAATTATCAACAACAAGTAGTAAGATTGTGTGAGAGAGCAATACTCTGTGTCAGTAAGAAATATTAATGTAGTTAAAATTGTCTCAGAAAACCATTCATACTAAAAAATCTTTATTGGGAGACAAAAATAAAGTCCAGCAGGACTCAGACAAACATTCACACATACACTGATTAAAAATAGCTCAAGCTCGTATGTTTAATTAGAAAAGTCCAATATATAGCGAGGGAAACAGAAATAATGGTATTGCAGTAATCTCTGCAAATAATACTCTCAAGGATATCTAATATGGGCAAATGCTGTAAGATTCCTTTGAATATTAATAATGTGCAGGTTAACTTTGCACAGTAAATTATGGACCCTTGGATGGTGTGTTGAGAAGATAATAACCAGAATATATATTTATATAGTAGTCAGGTTAAGTGTTTAGAATCTCATAAAGCTTAGTTGTGTATGCACTAGTAGTAAGCAGAAATAGCAACCGATATCACAGTAATGGGTTAAATATATTGCGTTATAACTGAGAGCTTAGGTTCAGCTGTATTGCTCAAAAAGGATACTGGCCTAACCAATACGGTATTTTGTGACCCAGTGTTCTCAATGGTTTGACCGGTACACACGTAGTTGCTAATAAATATAAATGTTTGTTTAGCACAACCGGAAAAACAAACCGATACCAAATATCCCTCAGTAGCAGGAAAATATTTGCTAGGCTGAACAGTTATTAATATTGCTTTAGTCAATAAGGGAATGTCATTATATTACTATATATAGAGAGGTACTTGAGGTAATACAAAATAAATATTTTATACCAAATATATTAGTAACAATGATTTTTACATTTTATATTGACCACTTGCATCAATTATACTATAATAAACCCAGCACTAGTATCAGGTTACCACCTTAGTTGCCAAACACATGTAGGTGAGAATATTGTAAGCTGTCAGTTATTCAAATTGGCAAAATGAGAGACCCACATAACAACTGGCTAAAGTAAGCCTCTTCTAGCGGAGGCTGTCATTAATATTACTTCTGGCTAATAAAGATCCAACATTCACATCACCATCTACAAAAGTCTCTACTATATCGGAGACTGTATTATTGTTAACCTGCTCAAATTTCACACACGCATATATTCTGTAAATATAGGAGGTATAATTGCGAGCGAGCGGCTAAAAACAGTGAGGTATTGTGACCTCGTGAACAATGCCCCTGACGCGCGTTTCACATAACGCTTCTTCAGAGGGGTACGCGCCGGCCGGACTTGTCATGTCATATTCGCTTCAAAGACCCAGACAGGATCATCGATTGGCTCTTGGAATATCGAATTGTCAGATACTATTGGTCAGTATGGGTGAGACACACCTATGAATGATCCAATCATATTACATTTTCGAGCGTCATCTGTTGTCAGGTAGAACTTGTAAGAAATAAAACTTGTTAGTCTGATTTGTGGTATAGAAGCTATCAAACGAGCAGAAAGAAAGTCTATTTCGGCTGTAGTCTACTTGAGTATATAGATATGCTTCACTGTTGCGCTTTCTATATGTACTTATCAGTGTATTATCCTTGCATGATAAGCAATAGAGTTAATAGTGCCTTATTATTATGAACATATCATGTTTGGAAAATTAAATTGATGCTGATGCGTGATGAGAGAAAAAAATAAAAATGTGTGAAAGAAGTGTGCTGAAATAAGTGTGTGAAAAAACATCATGTCGTTGACATAAAATACAATGTGACTATTAACGGTGATATCGAAAAATTCAAGGAGATCGGTTTTAAGAATAAAGTGTTGGCTGAACACAGCGATTGCCTACCGTGGTATTGACATAGAAAAACAGACATAGTGATAATAAGGAGACATATTAGTAAATAAGAATGATCGAATTGTGAAACTAAATCATACCTTAAGGATACCATGAGCATTCTCAACCATTTAGAAACACTTAAGTTGGACAAAAGTTGGTGGCTTGTAACTAGTGACGTCACCTCGTTATACACCATAATTGATAAAGAACTAGGGATTTCATCAGTTAAGAATATCTTAGAAAAAGATGACTCACTAAATAGCAAACAACTTGAATTTATCTTGGAAGGGATTGCCATAATTTTAGAAACCAGTTATTTCTGGTTTAATCGTAATTATTATTTACAAATAAGCGGTACGGCAATGGGCACCAGATTTGCGCCCAGTTATGCCAATTTATATATGGCTAACTGGGAAAATCAGTATATATATAATTCCCACTGGGCGCAATATCTGGTATACTATCGCCGCTATATAGATGACCTGTTTTTAATCTGGTCAGGGAGTGAGAGTCAGCTCTTAGAATTTATGGAATATCTAAAAAACAATGAATTCAAGGTAGCCCTGACCTGGAATTACAGTAAAACCAAGGTAGAATTTCTTGATCTTGAAATCTATATTGAAAATGATACTCTAAAATCAAAAAATTATTTTAAAAGTATAGATGTAAACAATTATATTAGCCTGGATAGCTGCCATCAAAAACATTGGCTAAAAAATGTACCAAAAGGTCAATTTGTTCGCTTAAGGCGTAATTGTAAAGATAAGGAGGTATTTAGGGCTCAATCAGCAATTCTAAAAGAACGATTTTTAGAAAAAGAATATTCGAATACATTCTTAGAAGTGAAAATAGAAGAAGTAACAAATATGGACAGGACTGAGTTATTGAAATATAAAATGAAAGATAAAAACAACATGGGAGGGTCACATAATAATATTGCCAATAGGTTGATTTTTCAACACAGCACACAAACTGGTGAGTTGAGGAAGATAATTCAGAAGCATTGGGGTATACTCTCAAGGGATTCTAGTTTAGTTGAATTTTTAGGTGATGGTCCAAATGTGATGTTCAAAAAGTTCTGAATCTGAAATTACAACTTTCCCATAGCAACAAAGAACTGGCCAAAAATGGTAATATGAAAAACTGGCTATTACCATCTCAAATGGGTTTTAGAAAATGCCAATACTGTAATGCATGTAAAATGATGAAAAAGACTGCAAAACTGTGTAATAAATTTTATTCAGCTGATCATAAGAAAGAATATGATATTAATCAGTTCATTACCTGTAACAGTAAAAATGTTATCTACCTTTTACGCTGTTCTTGCAATTTAATCTATATAGGACGTACCTCAAGACTTTTAAAAACTAGATTAAATGAACATATCTACAACATTGAGAAGGGATATCAAAACCATACTGTGTCTGCACACTTTGATAGAAAACACAACAGGAAGGTAGGTGATCTGGAATTCCTAGATATCAGAAGACTAGAACACAATTGGAGGGGAGGAGATATTCAGAACAGTTTGGGTCAGTTAGAAATGAAGTGGATAGACACTATGGACAGCTTCATTCCTAATGGACTAAATAAGGATTTCGAAATCCATCACTTTCTGTGAAAGTTTTTTCTGTGAATGGTATATAAAAACCTCAACAAGTTGTAGTAATAAGAAGACACTAGAAATGCAATATATAATATATTAAAGCAGTGAAGTATATACCCTGTATACAAAATAGGTATACGAATATAAATGTAAGAGTGTGTATAGACAAAAGGGAGATTGTTATTACAATATAAAACCACTAGATGGAATACATTGTTTCCAATGGATCGAGTGGGTCTGAGTATGTATGTATACACGAATTGGTTACCAATATAAATATTCATACATTAGTATCTGGAATAATGAAATTAACCATTCAACATAAAAAGAAGGTGTAAAAAATGTATACTTTGTAAGTGAGTAAGGATTGGATGTCTTATTTTACATTTCAAAAATATTTAGATAGATGCTATTTCATAGTAATGAATCATTGTAACATGTTGTTTTATCTTAACCACTATATATATATGCACACAAATCTATTTGGACAAATAAAAAGACCTATGATTGGTAGAATAAGTATGGTAACAACACTCTGAAAGAGATGCCCTTTTTCAAGATGGAGGGACAGACTTCAAGTGTCCATTTTTTGTCATCAATTAGAGGTTTAAAAGGACTCATGGACATGCGCACTTTATTCCTTGAAAAAGCCGATCCAGCGAAACGTACGTCGGAATTGACACTCTCTTGCGTCTCTACATCTGCTTATTCACCTGAGGGAGGAGCGGTCTTTCTGGCACTGGGAAGTGGTGGTTCTAAGCGGTTAAGATTCTGCTTGTCCATCCATTTCCATCCAGGACTGGCATCTACTCTTTTGAGTAATTTTACAGCTATTATTACTCAGTTTCCCTTTGTAAGAGGTTTTGTAAAAGCATTTGTGACGCTTTTTATGTATTTTAATAAATGTTTGCTTTTATAAGATTTGCCTGAGAGTACTGTTTTCTCACCAGTATAAAGTGGGAGTGCGCATTACCCTGAGCTTGGCTATAAGCTCCAACAAATGTGAGTAATCACTCGTTAAACAAGCAGAATTGTTGCACTACAAGTGGTTACAGAGTTACACTATGTTGCATATCTTGTTTCCTTTTCTTTGAGAACACACAGAGGACCGCAGAAGAGTGAAGAGACCTTTCTTAGAAGATTTACATATCCTTATATTTGAACTTTTTTCACGATAGAAAAGGAAAAAAAAACCTCTAGCATAGCCTAACATTTCAAGCAATTTCATAATTCATCCCCCAAAACTTCTAGCTTGATAAGGATTTAGAAAGTTAAGCTGGGAATAAGGGGCGGCAATCTAGATAAAAAAAATTCTACAGCCTGAAAGTTGGTGGATTTTCAGTCTAGACTAGACACCCTTTCCCCAGGACTCAAAGAAGAACTTTTGTATTCCCCATTTTTGTAATGTTTAGCAATGTTGTGTAATTTACTATTATACTCTGTTGCTCTTTAACAAAAATAATATAATATCTGTATTAAGAAAAAATCCTCAAATATCTGTTCACCTCTTTACATGTATTAAGCCTGTATTTAAATACAAGCTATTGTGGTTTACCAATTTGAATTGTAAATATTAGAGAAGTATTGTGCGTTTAAAGTAACGATTTCACATACTCATATGTTAGTTGGATTCAGGAAGATCAAATTAAAAAGTATAATTTTGTATTATGCTAATCAGTAAATCAGTAAATTCTCTATACAAATTGTTTTAAATTTGTATAGAGAAGGAACAAAAATTTATGCAAAGGATTTCCGGGGGAATTTCCAACAAATGTTGCTATTTAAGGAAGCACAGCTCTACACAGGAACATAAGCCCTGATGAAACCTTATGGTGAAACGATCGTTCGTGATCTCTATTGGTTCCCTGTGTGAATCTCCATTTACAGCACGTTCTGCAGAGAGAAACTTACATGAGTTAAGGAGTTTGGATATACAGGTGCTGAACAGGTAGAACTAACGCTTGCTGAAGTGAGATCACAGCCACTGCAGCTCTTCTAACGATGTGGTGTCCTGAATAGATGACATCATCCGTAAAAGGAGCGTAGTATGCTCCAGCCGCCGGAACTCTATCTCGGCAAGGTGCAAAGCCTATGGGTGCGGGAAACATCCGCCCAAAGCAATACAAACGGATAGAGGGCTGCACACAGGTTCAGAATAAAATTCATAAATATATTGTTAAAACATGACCATGACAAAGACAAAGAAGTAGTCTGATGCGTTTCACGCCCCCTAGTGGCGCTTCATCAGAGACTCAATGAAAATGTACAAAGTTCATCCTTAAATAGGGCACTAATTGCCCTCAAATTTGCCCACACATAACAAATTTAGATCTATATTATGCAGAACATACTTGCATGATTGCATATTTACCTATAATACATATGATACATTCACAAAACTTATATATATATATATATATATATATATATATATATATATATATATATATACACACACACACATATATACGTAATACAGGGGTTAGGACATTATTTATACTCCATCTAAACAAAATAACTGATGTCCCACTCTTTGTTCAAACCTAGTGGAATCCTCGTTTTTAGTTTAAAAACCCAATAAAGTTCTTTTTTGTCAAGTATTTTATATCTATTGCCCCCTCTGACCGGTGTTTGTGCTTAGTCTATAGCTTTTATCATGAAGTCACCCACATTTGTTAGGTGTACGCCATTGAAGTGTTGTGCTACACTTGAGTCCTTGTTGAAATTTTTGACATCATTAAAGTGTTCGCGTGCTCCCGTGCCCAATTGTCGCGTCGTTTTACCGACGTACTGACTATGGCAAATCGAACATCCCAAAAGGTACACCACGAATGTGGATTTACAATTTGCATAGAAATCAATACTGAATGTGCAGTTGTCAACTGATGATCTAAACTCTCTACTCACATCAATCATATTGCAGGTCAGACAACCTCTGCTCCCACATTTATGATTGCCTGTGGTATTTAACCAAGTTTTCCTGCTCTTTGATCTCACTACCATACTGGGTGCTAGTGTTTTAGCTAAGGTGATTGGTTTATTGGACACAAACTTACAAGAACCCACTGTATCTCTCAAAATCTCATCAGTGGCTAATAGGTGTAAGTTCTTTTTGTACTATTTGTGGGAATTGTTTCGTGTATTCTGTTGTAAATATTACATCCCCTTTCCGTATACCCCTATTCTTACATTTAACATTCCTGTTAATTTCTTGTGACTATCCTATTTCAATCCTTGCTGTGTTAAGTAACTCAGGATCATAACCCCTCTTTTCCAACCTTTTACACAGTTCCAATGACTGTTCAAAGTAAACACCAAGGTCTTGAGTATTCCTCCTCATCCTTATTAGTTGACCTCTGGGAATGGCACGGATGAGGTGACACGGATGGCACGATTTAGCATGCAAAATAGTATTACCTGCACCTGATTTTCTAAAAGTTTGTGACACAACTAGCTTGTTCTTTGCATCACCCCTCAGTGTCACATCCAGAAAGTCAACACAAAGGTGGTTATGTGTCCCTACAATTTTCAAACTCATATAATTTGTGTTCAGAAAGCTTATTAATTCCTCAAACCGTTCCTCAGTGAGGGGCCCATCTATAATCAAAATGACATTATCAATGAAACTCTTGTACAATATTATATTGTCCATAAAAGGATTATGTGCATCAAAAATGTAATTGAGTTCCCAAAAGCCTACATATGGATTTGCAAATGAAGGGGCATATTTTGCCCCCATTGCCGTTCCGCAACATTGTAGGAAAAATGAACCATCAAATGTAAAAAAATTATGTATAAGTAGAACACAAACTTTTAGAAAATAAGGTGCAGGTAATACTATTTTGCATGCTAAATCGTGCCATCCGTGTCACCTCATCTGTGCCATTCCCAGAGGTCAACTAAGAAGGCTGAGAAGGAATACTCAAGGAAATAATATCCATACTAAAGCTGGTAAATTTGGTAAGAAAATACCTGACCGCTAGAATCCCATTAGCATGGGGAATCAGTGTATAATGATACAATATCCGCAACCACCCAGGTGTGCCCCTCACTCCATTCCACCCCATCCAGGCATTCCAATAGGTGATGCGAGTCTCTCAAATAAGAGTATAATCCCTTAACTATCGACTGTAAGATATCATCCATCCACTCGGACACCGGATCCAAAAGGGAGCCAATGCCCGAGACTATTGGCCTTACCGATGGGTTCACAGGGTCCTTGTGGATTTTAGGTAAATAATGGGCACAACTGGGTGGTCAGGGATAAGGTGCCGTATATCTTCCTCACTGAACACTCCTAATTCAACCCCATCATCCAGTAAACTAGACAGCTCCCTTTTGAATAGGTTAGTAGGATTTCCTCTTAACAAGATATAGGTTTTTTCATCTTGTAACTGGCGTTGTGCTTCTGCAAAATAGTCTTTTTTATTCATCACCATGATGTTACCTCCCTTATCGGAGTTTCTAATTATGATATCATCATTACTTTGCAGAAGACACAAGGCTTTTCTCTCCAACACAGTTAGATTAGAGATATGTCTCCTAGTATTACTCTCATTAACACTCTCTGCTAGTTGTACAATCTGCCTCTCCACACTCTTTTGAAATAAATTCAAAGCTTGTCCTCTATACTGGATCGGGTAAAAATCAGATTTACTTTTCCTATGTTTATGTGATTTAGCAATGGGTCATCACTCTCAACATTCAAGGATACCAATGTGTTTAACACACAAGCATTCTTGAAAGAAATACACTCATTGGCTTCATTAGGAATTTGGTCACTATTCATGCAATCTGAGTGCACATCAGAATTCAGACTAAAGAATCTTTTAAGAGTTAATTTTCTCACAAACTTATTTACATCAAGCAAGGTAGTAAATGGTGAGAAATTACGGGAAGGTGCAAAACCCAATCCCTTACTTAATACACTGATCTGATCTGCACTCAAACTTCACGAAGAAATATTAATTACACTCAAATCTAGAGTCCCATTTGCATTTAAGCCTTCTTTTTTCTTTGTGCTTTTCCTTTTGGATCTCCTGATTCTCCTAGGTTTGCTCTCTCCCCGCTCATGAGCACAATGTTATCTATATCAAACACATGAACTAACACCCTCTAGTGGTGAAAAACTGTCAAAATGCCCTGAGATGAGAGACCGCCTTAAGGGCTTAGGAATTAGCATATGAACCTCCTAAGTTTAGCTTTCAACTAAAAATGCCAAGAGAACAAAGCAGAATTGGTGATAGATGTAAATTTGAAATTTATCTGAATAATAAAAGTTTGTTTTGGACTAGACTGTTGAACTGTCAATCTGACATACAATACTAGTTTGTAGTTTTTTTCTGATACATTTGAATCAATTTGTGCATTCATATGCCAATTATATACTATATGATTTTTAATAAAGAACATGCCTAAAGGTTAGGGGCTAACTGGCAACCCATGGTGCAGCAACTTGAACCCCTGTCTGCCTCCTTCCCACCCCCGTCCGCCTCCTTCCCGCCCACTCGGGAAAGAAAATGAAAAATAAATCATTATAGAACTCTTTAATCTTATATATAGAAGAAAACATAAATTAAAAGGACGCGAATCACTTGAAACATTTTTTTCAACCAGCAAGCAAACACACAAACTAAAAAAAAGCAAAAAAGTTTTAACACTATGTAATAATGGTTTATAAACTTACTATAAACTTTGTCACTTTAGTATCTCAGAAAAATCCACTAGCTAGATGTATTGCTCTGCTTCTCAGAATCAAGTAAGCAAATCAAAATAAGAAAATGGTTTAATCTAGAAATATCTGCAGTTAAATAAAAAAAAAAATGAGGACTCATAGTTTCCTCAAATGGTCAACTGTATATTGTAACCAGCTAGTGAAGAACATACTATGAAATATTGTGTACACAATAGTACTGTATGGAGCTATTTTTTTCTTTCAAAATTTCAAATAGTTAATGGAGTCCTCATCAAAGGAGAGGTCTTATTTTTGTAAAAACATCTGTAAAGTGAACAAGTTCCAAAAGATTATCATAAGTGCATCAAGAAAGTCTTGCCCCATTGTGGTTATTAGACAAGTCTTTATATGTTTTAATTTACTAAATGCCCTTTCACATGCAACTTGAGCAAACAATAGTGTTAACAGGTATTCATACACAACTGAGATATTTTCATAAGCAGTTGAGAAAAAGATTATTCTTTAAAAGAAATCAGCAGCATCAATATTTACAGGATTATCATCCTGGTCATCATCATCATCTTTCTCAAAACTTCTGTAAGATGTGGGAACAAGTTGTCAAAACTCAATCTTCTGAGATAAATCACCCACTTTTGGCAATTGAGACATTTTTTATAATGCTCCTGCCTCCAACACATTTGGAACTTTTCAGATTATGTCAAAGGAACAAGGATCCAAGAATTAGGAGTTAACTAGTTTTTGTTTTCTTAAAATCGCTCAGTCAGACTTCCTATGATCTGGTCCAGAGTTGGTCTGAAAACATAAATTCAAAATCATTGGGTTTCTCTTCTAGGTCGCTCATCAAATGAGGATTCTCCAGGATTATACATTTTTCTCCTAAGTCTTCTCTCTTGGAGCTCTGACTCAACTTCTAGGGAATCAAGGCCCTCTCTTTCTACCATCATGTCATTTACTTTCTTTGCAAAGTGCTTTGCTTTCTCGTCTATATAAGAAAACTAAAAAATTTTGAGTTGGTCAACTGTACTTTCCACCATTTTCCATGCCACCATATAGTCAATACCACTTGTTTGAAAATATCTCGAAACTGGGCCAATAACATCAAAAATAGACAAAATTAGGTGTGCGGTTAAAATGGTCTTAAACAAAGTTTTTCTGACAGAAAAGTAGCCTCTGATCTATTCTTTGAATCAGACTCTGTAAACTGTGAAATCAACAACAAAACTTCTAAAGTGTCCAAAAACAGTGTTTTTCTATCAATAGCCAGTTGAGGGCTTTATCTTTAGCCCACCATCTTGTCTCTCCAATTTTTTGCAACCTCAGCAGTTTTTCATGCCCATGTCTCTTTTTAAGCTGATCCCTCCAGAATTTCATTCTCTTGTGAGAGTCCCCAATAAATGTTGCTAAGCGATATAGGAGACCAAAACATTTTTTCCCCTTTAAATCATCACAACAATCAGGAATACACAGATTTAAGATGTAACTTTAGCACCAAATGTAGATAGCATTATGCGCTTTCTTAGCAATCTTAGCAGGCAACCCCACGTAAGCACTTCTCATGTTTGCTGTCCTTTTTTATTTGTAATCCAGTCCAAGAACTTGAAAACTTGATATTAACAATTAATCGAGTGCTCTTTCTGATGCATCTTTTACTCATAAAACAAAAATGAGACCTTCCTTAAGAGATTCCTCTTTTACATATCTAACGCAGAAGCTTGGTCATCTACTCCAACATCTTGGGCTCCATGTACTAAGCAGTCAGCGAGCTTGCCGCAAATATTTTCGTGTCAAAATTCACACACTGATATGTACAAAGCTGCCAACTATGTTCAAAACCGCATTTTTAAAATTGCGAGCGTACTTAAACCGCCAAACCTTGTTACCTCTCCATTTTTCAATGTAAATAGACAGATTTGACCACCAACTCACAATAAAACTAATGTACTAAAAAATCTATTTATCCGCTCGCTGCATTTCCCGCTCCCACCTCATTATTTTTGCCTCACCGTCTTTTAGGTGCCGGGCAAGGTACAAAACAATAGGAAAGTCAATGTAGACCCCAATCTAGACATATATAAAAGGCAGTAATATCATCTTTGTACTTACATTGTTGATTTCAGTAGCTATGGAGATACTTTTCTATTTGTTTTGCATTTGTGTGATGCAAATCCAGTCTAGAAGACAGAATACTGTAATAAATGTCGCAAATCGATTAGTTAGAAGAAGGAGCGTTCGTGTCCCCGTGTATTCCTTCCACGGGTTGGTTTGCACGGCCTTTCTGACCGAGAGATCATACAAAGATTCCGGCTTGATTGTGAATCCATATTACACCTGTATCGAGAGATAGAAGATTATTTGGAGCTGATGATGGCGCGTTCACGGGCTATTCGGGGACTATTGAAACTATTATAAATAATCATAAGAGTCAATAATCATATCAATCAAACTACGTTTTGCTGATGAGAAAAGTGAGTATTCTTGGATTTTGAAGTGGTATCTGATCCAGATGAAGCCATATCAAATTTGTAAATAAATATTACAAAAATAGCTTAGCACTGCGGAATCTGTTGGCGCTCTACAAATAACCGATAATAATAATAATAAAATAACGCACTCTATGAACTGATCAAAAAAATTTGAACAATAATAAAGTTGTTTAGAAAAGTTGCACTTTTATAGTAGACAAATTCTTTTCCCGCGACGACTATGACGTTTCTGACACCTTGCATGTCAAGTGTTAATAATTGTCCATAGAATTCTACTGACATTTAAGTACATTAGCTTAGTCGCGGCGAGCGAGGCATCAAATAATCCGCCACTGCTCGCGGAGGGCTAGACGTCTCTATTTCTGGGTGGATTTTTAGTACATATTGACAGCGGACACCATTTTGCCAGCGCCGAATAACAGCGAGTTTATCCTCGTTTACAATGTCAGATTAATTGACGGCTTAGTACATGGAGCCCCTTGTGTAGAATCTATATGGATGTTAAATCACTTTTCACCAAATTCAGACACTATTGATGTCTTCATGGTCTGAACTATTTGCCATAATTACTTTTTTTATTGTGTTATATGACAAAAATGTCACAAGGGATCCACAGCTAGTTGTCTGTTTTCCCATGAGTCTTCGCTATTTTTTTTTTCCTTTTTAATTTGAAAGACATAACAATTTCTAGAAAGTTCCTATGGTTAGTTTCACAATTCAAATTATATAATGATTCATTAGTTCCATGAGCATGAAAAGGTAATCCTTGTTTAGCTCGCTTTTACAACATCAAATATGTATTTGATTACTTTGAAACGTGTCTGGTTTATCAATGTATCAATACATCTGTTCTTCTTTATAGTAAAATATGTGCTAACAGCTTCACAGTGAGATTTTGATGTCTCATGTTTGTTAGAAACCTGATAGCAATGCCTAAAATTAGTACAGCCACTAATGAATGATGAACTAGAATTAGAAAATGCAATGCATATAATGCAAAAAAATGCTTCAAGCTTCCTATTGATTACTCTGCAAGTAAGCCAGGAGCGCCTAATAAGGTCTCCATTTGAATGTCTACGTAAAATAAACGTCTTCACAATCTGTACTGCTTGGTTGGATTGAATGCATTTCCACAAATGCATTTTTTTCTGTAATGGAACATGTAGAAGGAATAATGTACTACCAAACATATGCATGAAAATACATGTTATATCAGTGCTTTATATCAGCAAATAGGAGCCACATTGCAAAAAGTCTGTAAACACAATAAAAGTTTTGTTTAATGCCCAGTATAAATCCGCATTTAATTGCCATACACAATAAATGTTTTATATATGCACACAAATATATACACAATTAAGAGCTGCATTTAAAATAAATCTGCGCACACAACGCATACACAACTTTTATATATTGCAATAAATATAAATATATGCACAATATATATCAGCAATTATTCACTACATTGCAAAAGATCTGCATATATACATAAATGTTTTTAAAGGGATACTAAACTCCAAATTTGTCTTTAATGATTCAGATAGAGCATGCAATATTAAGCAACTGTCTAATTTACTCCTATTATCAATTTCTCTTTGTTCTCTTGCTATCTATGTTTAAAAGGCAGGAATGAAAAGCCTTGGAGCCGGCCCATTTTTGGTTCAGAACCTGGGTTATGCTTGCTTATTGGTTTGCTAAATGTAACCACCAATAAGCAAGCACTATCCAGGGTGCTGAACCTAAAATGGGCCTGCTCCTAAGCTTCACATTCCTGCTTTTTAAATAAAAATAGCAAGAAAACGAAGAAACATTGATAATAGGAGAAAATTAGAAAGTTGCTTAAAATTGCATGCTCTATCTGAATCATGAAAGAAAAATGTGGGTTTAGTGTCCATTTAATATGTGCAATAAGCACTACAAAAGTTAAGCATGCATGCCTAGTAAATGTCAGCACATGTCACTACTTAAAGAGATTTTTCTCTCCAATTTTCATATAACTGCATGTACATGACACTACTATAAAGAAGAATATGCACAGGTACTGATATAAAAATCAATTATAAATCTTTTAAAAACTTACTTAGAAGCTCCCAGTTTACAATCTAATGAGTCTCAATTAGGAGACATACGCTTCATATAACCAATGACGAATCTGATTGGATCATTCTGTTTTTAAAAATGGACCATAACAACTGTGTCTGATATGCCTGATGAAACGTCCGTTTGACAAGGGCAGAGAAACGTGTTGCATTAACAAGGGGGCACTGTGTTTGCCCCTTAAACTCTATGCTTTGTTTTTAAACTTGTTTGTATTAAAATATGTTTTTATTACAAGTTTTTCTATTGGAATGTTTCCATACAGCAGGATGTGCTTTGTTTTCACTGAATGATTCTTGAAGCGTTTGCTGGGAGTAGGTGAGCTGATACACCTTAATCTATCAGCCTATGTCCACAAGCACATAAGGGTGCTTCTGCTAAATGTGAGTACTTTTTTTATCGTTTTTACTGACTTCACCTTGATGCTACCAATTGATATGAACATGAGGCACCCCTCTATTTCTCTGTTACTGTAGATTTGTGCCACCTGTAAAGAGGAGTGCTGCGGACTTCTGTTGCAGAAGATTTCTTTGTATCATTGGACTTATATCATTGATGTCCTTGGTATATCCTCTGATATGATGAGCTACAATAATAGCAAACACTGTGTATATTGTTGCAGAATTAATGTTATGATTCTGAATCCTTCCACATTGATGGAAATAAAAAAAAAAAGACATTTTATAATGTGATGTGGCTTTAAGAAACTGTGTGGCTTTTTGATGTGGCCTGTGTGGGCTGGCATAGGCAGTTCTCTCTGATATGGTTATGTGATGCGATGCTAAAGGCCAAAGGTATAATATATGGCATGATGGATACATCAGTAATATGTTTCTTTCAATAGGCCTGAAGGGCCAGGCAGCCAGGCCTAATGATCTGAAGTCTGATATGGACATGTGACTGATAAAATCTGCAGACCAGCCATGTTTGTTAATTAATTATAATGTGTGAATGAAGATAGTTGTGAATAGATTTGGAAGCATATGAAACCTGAGTGGCATGTGCCTGACAGGGGCCCTGGGGCTGCCTGCAGTATCAAGATGTGAGGTCTAATGGGGTAACCATAGGTGTATGTGTAGACTACGTATCGAACAGCAAATTATTCAGGAGTTTCCTTAAATCCCACCTACCTTATGGTTAAAAAAGATGATCCTCAGTCTCCACTGACTCAATAGTGTGCCCCTCTCTCTACCACACTTGATCAGCCAGGATGCTGCTCTCTCAGGCACCTCACGTGCCAGGTGCCACAATCCACTTGGTCAGGTTGTGGAGAGGACAAGGTTCCAGGCAGCAAATCGGAGTGCCCCCCTCCCCACACACAATATTTGTAGCATTAAAGATTCCCCTCCCACCACTTTTATGTAAAACAAACACTGATTAATACATAAATAAATAGACAAAACTAGCTTTTTAAAAACAATTTTTACGGCTTATGGTTAAATTATATTTTTATTTCTGTGATATATATATATATTTTAAATACTGACGTGTGTTAAAAATATAGCAGCAGTAAATTAATCCTTTTCCTCTGGGGGTCAGGACAGGGCAGATGGGAGACGAGACAGGGGGGCATGTAGTTAGTTTAGAGATGCTGTACTCAGTGGTGCTGGCATGCAGGCAGGGGGGCTATGTGCGGTCACTGTCTCTCGGTGTCATTCTCTGCAAGGGAGCAGGTTCAGGAGTAAGGAGCTGTTGTGCAGAGGTGTCAGGTTTTGGGATTAATGTTGTGTTTTGTCTGCGTGAGTCTTTCCTTTTAGGCATAATTAAACAGGTACAACGTTTTAGGAACTAAAGGAGATGGTTTTATTTATAGGATAAAGCAATGTAGAGATATGCAATTAGATAGGACAAAGTCTATAGGTTGTAGTATAAGGCAGGAATACAGTTCTTTTTAATAACAGGCAGGAATGCAGATCTTTGTAATAACAAACAGGATATTTGCATATGCTGTAGACTGGAACTGTGTAATAACACTCAGGAAAGCAGATCTTTGTAATAACAAGCAGAAATGCAGAGCTTTATAATAACAAACAGGATATTTGCATATGCTGTAGACT
This sequence comes from Bombina bombina, assembly GCF_027579735.1. Classification (NCBI taxonomy): domain Eukaryota; kingdom Metazoa; phylum Chordata; class Amphibia; order Anura; family Bombinatoridae; genus Bombina; species Bombina bombina. The sequence goes on from NC_069502.1 coordinate 262,198,397, forward strand.
GGAACTGTGTAATAACACTCAGGAAAGCAGGGCTTTGTAATAACAAGCAGGAATGCAGAGCTTTGTAATACCAAGCAGGATATTTGCATATGCTGCAGACTGGAACTTTGTAGAAACAAACAGGATATTTGCATAAACTGCAATTTGGAACTTTGTAGAAACAAACAGGATATTTGCATAGACTGCAATTGGAACTTTGTAGAAACAAACAGGATATTTACATAAACTGCAATTTGGAACTTTGTAGAAACAAACAGGATATCTGCATAAACTGCAATTGGAACTTTGCAGTATCAGGAGACAAGCAAGCAAAAGTACCTGAGTCAGTCCTTAGGAAAGAAAGTTTTAGGCAAGCTCAATTGCCAGGAAATCAGTCCAAAAATGAAACAAGGTGCCAAGGGATTATCCAGAAGAGTAGTCAGTAATTGTAGCAGAAATCAGGAACCAGGAAATCCAACAAATATGTTTTTCACACAGGATACAGGAGCAGAGAGTGTTTCAGAGTATAACTCTCAATGTGAAGGCACAGAATTGCAAACACCTCCCAGATAAAGCAGGCTGCTGATTATTTCTTTCAGCTGGCAAGCAGGTGGAGCCAGAGAGCCAAAGTTGCAGCAAACAGAAAAACACAATATTCTTTTCCTGTGATCAAACCATCTGGTGGCATAGTGGTAAAACAACAGGCTGGGAAAGAACAACAGCAGAAATAGAGACAGGTCTTAGGTTCAATTCCAGGCTGAACCATGACAGTACCCCCTCCTCAAGGACGACCTCTGGGCGGACCCAGCATTCTCGTATAGCATCAGATCTTTAATACGTACCAGAGTGCCATCAGAGGCATATGTACAATTAGGGGGTATTTTCTTTTTTGAAGGGCTCTTCAGAAGAGGATTCTGGGGACTGGAATTAGTATAGAGGGCCCCATCAGGACTGATCTTTGGTTTCTGTGCAGTTCTAGGCTTGTAGATTCTGGAGATGTGGGTCAGAGGTAGAGGTGGTAAAGGACCTTTTGACCGCACAGCAGTTTGAAGCACTGTCCCTCCAGTGTCAGAATCAGTATCTTCTTCAATGGTTGAATAGTTAGACATTTCCTATGGAAAGCACAAAGATAAGAATGTAGCTGGATCTGGTAGGAAAATCTCTGGATTCGTAGTACTAGGATTCTGTGGATCATATGTTAGTACTTCACAGGAATCAGAGTCTTTGAAAGGTGCAGTCCTAGGCTGATCAAATTGGGGATGTAAAATAGAACCCATGCAAAGCTCACCTCCAGAGGAATCCGAAGTGGGATCACAGTTTGACTTCCTCTCTGTAGCCTGTCCATTTGATGACTCAGGATTTAGAGGTGGAGACCGCGGAACAGACTTCTTAGGGGGTCTCACTGGACAATAGGATATTACATGCCCAGTAGCTCCACAATAGAAACATAAGCCATTATTTCTCCTTCTGACCATTTCATCAGTGGTAAGAGGGGTTGAAATCCTCCTTTTGATTGATAAGGATACAGCCTTTGGGGTAGTGGGCACAGGAGTAGGAGTGCCAAACCCAAAAAATTTTTTTATTGAAAAAGTCTTTCAGGCTATCCTGTAAAGTCTGGAATCCCGCAGTGAAATCTTGGATAAGTGACTTCAATGCATATTTGCATATGCTGCAGACTGGAACTTTGTAGAAACAAACAGGATATTTGCATAAACTGCAATATGGAACTTTGTAGAAACAAAGAGGATATTTGCATAGACTGCAATTGGAACTTTGTAGAAACAAACAGGATATTTGCATAAACTGCAATTTGCAACTTTGTAGAAACAAACAGGATATTTGCATAAACTGCAATTGGAACTTTTCAGTATCGGTAGACAAGCAAGCAAAAGTACCTTAGGAAAGAAAGTTTTAGGCAAGCTCAATTGCCAGGAAATCAGTCCAAAAATGAAACACAGTGCCAAGGGATTATCCAGAAGAGTAGTCAGTAATTGTAGCAAAAATCAGGAACCAGGAAATCCAACAAATCTGTATTTCACACAGGATACAGGAGCAGAGAGTGTTTCAGAGTATAACTCTCAATGTGAAGGCACAGAATTGCAAACACCTCCCAGATAAAGCAGGCTGCTGATTAAATGATTTCTTTCAGCTGGCAAGCAGGTGGAGCCAGAGAGCCAAAGTTGCAGCAAACAGAAAAACACAATATTATTTTCCTGTGATCAAGCCATCTGGTGGCATAGTGGAAAAACAACAGACTGTGAAAGAACAACAGCATTAATAGAGACAGGTCCCAGGTTCAATTCCAGGCTGAACCATGACACTCGGCTCTGACTGGTATGTTTTCCTAGCACTCCTAGTGTGCTAGCACTGCTAGGTGCAGCAGGTGCTATGCCACCTAGCAGATTAGTTAGATTAGTGCTACCAATCAGCAAGAGCTACCCAGAGTGCTAAACCAAAAATGGGCCGGCTCGTAACCTTACATTCCTGCTTTTTCAAATAAACATACCCAGAGAATGGAGAAAATTGATCATAGGAGTAAATTAGAAAGTTGCTTAAAATTGCATACTCTATCTGAATCATGAAAGAAAAAAATTGGGTTTATATCTCTTTTTAAGGACCATGAATTTTAGAGAAAAACTAGCCCAAAGTACCAGAGAATTTTTAGCATTCTTAACATTTAAACAGAAAAAGAACCTGGGTCAATCCACCTCAGGTGGTCCAACAAAGGTTGCTTGATCATTTTTAATCTTCCTAATCTACCTTTGTGTGTTGGTATTTTAAAACCAGCAGTTTTTTTATTTTTATTTTACTTGTTTTAACCACGGCAGACATCTTTGTGTCATGGTGCACAACAAATTGTGGTTATACAGATGTTTATTGAAATCTCAGTACCTCAGCTCAGGATGGTCCTAGCTCCATGGAACAAAAACTGATCTCTAGATCACATTACAAGGTACCTGTACATAAACATTTTGCACATTCTTGATCCTTAGACTTAGAACTCAAGTCCTAATGTAATGATGACTATCGCTCCACTTTTAGGGGCCGATTTATCAACTGTCGGGCGGACATTATCCACTGTAGTGGATCATGTCCGCCCGACAGCGCTAAATGCCGACAGCATACGCTGTCGGCATTTATTATTGCACAAGCATTTCTAGTGAAATGCTTGTGCAGGGCTGCCCCCCTGCATATTTGTGGCCAATCGGTGCAATTTTTTCACATTTCCCTTCACTTTCAGGTTGATTATTGGGGGAAAAGTAAACCATATATTACGAAATATTGTGTAAGAGGTGCACACACTTTTTAATGCAAAAGGTCTAGTTGTAATGACCCCAAAATGGCCCAAATTCAAGTAACATATGTAATATACAATTAGAATATATAATTAACCATATACTTCATTATTAGAATATTATAAACACATAGTTAGAACAGGTCAAATCAAATATTAAAAAGTCCCCAGTATATCCAAAGGTGATAGGACGGTGGTGAAGTGGAAGGCTGCTCTCTTAAAAGAGGTAGGTGATAGAAACAATGTCCTGAAAGACAAAAGGGGAAGAGGCGCCTTATGGTGCAGTATCTATGGAACGATACAGTAGAGTGTGAATCAACAACAGGGTACTCACAAAGGGAGCTGCACATCCAGTGCAATAACGCACAAGCCGAGGCTTCTGAGCCGCTCGGCTGACTCAGACACTCCGTCAAGACTGCAGGAACTTGAAGGGGCTCGTCTCTAATGATGTCACGACTTCCAGTACAAAGAAAGAGACACTGCTGACAGAAGTGTAGCACCTACGATAGGTCTCAAATCATAATCCAATGACTATAGCCCATTTGTTGCAAATTATAGTGACAGTGAGGTATATATTGGAATGAGGCTCCAATTGTAATGCTTGTGTTACCCCAAATGAACAGTGTCATAAACAGAGCTATGGTGTTGTTTCTCCTGTAATAAAAGGAGTCACTGTGCTCAAGGGTATGATGTTACATCAGTTTGTAAGTACTGTGAAAAAAAAATCTATTGATACAGCATCACCTATTTGGTAACAGTTGTAAACCCTTGGAATATCACAACAAACTTATTACAAAATGACTATGAGAAATTTGATTAGAGCACATATTAAAGGAAAATAACTATCCTCTTAAACTTGCCCCTTGTAGGTCACTGTGTCCCACTTGCTACAAAAAAATGTTTGTGATTGAAAAAGAAACATGTATGGAGCAGAGAGAGAGCTATGTATTAGCCGAAGATTCTCTTCAGAAGATTGACTCAGCATCTGCTGCTCTTGGAGTATCCCCTGCATCCAAGATTAGGAAGATAAGTGCAGATAAAAAACAAAGTGCTTTGAGAACTAAAGTAAGACGGATTTCTGAAACTTTGAAAATAAATCTGTAAGAATTGTCTGATGAGATGATTCCAGCAGAGTATAACAGTGCCAAAACTCTGTCAACAGTGGAATATGACAGATTACTTAAGGTTCTTAAAGAAAAGTGTGTCGTAGCAAACAAAGAAGACAAATTTAAAATTCTCAGTCTAATACCATGCTCATGGTCCCAGAACATAATCAGCAAGGAATTTAATGTCTCAGAACTCTAGTGAAGGTACAGGGGATCCTTCCCGATCCTTCCCGAGACAGGAAAGATAATCTATTTTTCTGATGGATTTGCAAGCCAATATATAAAAACAAGAAGAATTTTGCCAACCTGTTTAACCATTAGAAGGACTTTGGCATAAAAGCCAAATGGGATGTCTTCGACCCGTCCCATGGCAAAAAATGCATTTGACGGGGTTAGAGGAAAAACTAATCGTTAAACAACAAAAGCCAGTTTGCAGAGGACAACAGAGGGTTAAAACCTCACACCTAAAGATAAAGTCATGTGAAAAAGAAAGTGCACCCTCTTTGAATTCCATGATTTTACATATCAAGACATAATAATCAACTGGTTCTTAGCAGGTCTTAAAATTAGATAAATACAACCTCAGATGAACAACACCACATGATATATTACACTGTGTCATTATTCATTTAACAAAAATAAAGACAAAATGGAGAAACCATGTGTGAAAAACTAAGTCCACCTTATGATTCAATAGCTTGTAGAACTACCTTTAGCAGCAATAACTTGAAGTAATTGTTTTCTGTATGACTTTATCAGTCTCTCACATTTTAGCCCACTCTTCTTTACAATGTTGCTTCAGTTCATTGAGGTTTGCATGCATTTGTTTATGCACAGCTCTCCTAAGGTCCTTCCACAGTATTTCAATCTGGAGGTCTGGACTTTGACTGGGCCATTGCTTGACAGTTGGTATGAGGTGTTTGTGCTGATTTGCTGTGTTTGGTTTTCGACAAACGTGGCGCTGTGCATTATTGCCAAGCATCTTTACTTTGGTCTCTTCTGTCCAAAGGAAATTGTTCCAAAAGTATTGTGGTTTGTTCAGATACAACTTTGCAAACCTAAGCCGTGCTGCCATGTTCTTTTTAGAAAGAAGATCATACTTGTTCCGTCTCTTTTTCTAATTGTACTGTCATGAACTTTAACATGCTAACTGAGACTCAAACCCTACCAATTATAAATTGACCCTAAAAGTATAACTTTCAGCGATTTTCATATTTACATTAAGACTTAAGTTTTAAGTCTAAGGATCAAGAATGTGCAACATGTTTATAAATGCACATATACCTTGTAATGTGATCTAGAGATCAGTTTTTGTTCCATGGAGCTAGGACCATCCTGAGCTGAGATATTGAGGTTTCTGTGAACATCTGCATAACCAAAATTTGCTATGCGTCATGTCACCATGATGGCTGCGTGGTTAAACCAAGTAAAATAAAAAACTGGTGGTTTTGCAATACCAATAAATACTGGTAATCACTCAAAACAAATTAGGAAAATTAAAAATGGTTATGCAACCAACTTTACAATTATTCAACCACTTGGGATAGACTGACCCACCTTTTTTTTCATTTTTTTTTTCATTTTTTTTATCTATCGACTATATATATATATATATATATATATATATATATATATATATATATATATATTTTTTTTTGTAATTTTGTTTTTATTGAGGTTTTACATAACAGATATAAAACAGAGTACGCCTTTTGATAACAAAAAGTAAATATACACAAAATTGAGCAAAGCCTTTCGGCAGTTATAGCATACATTGTTGGTAGGCTAATGAAACCTCGATTTTGTTTTTGGTTAGCATAAATGGCTGATCTGTTAGAAGCACAGCTTTAGGCCACACAGGCCAGAAATACGACATATAACTGATGATCAGGTGAGTAGCTCTATGGGAGCTTCAGAAAGAGAAAGAGTAAACACATAATGAGGGGGGGGGAATTTCAGCGGGTAAGCACCGCTCTGTAGATAAGGGAAAGGGTGGAGGGGTGGAGCCATAGATACAAAGGAAAATTAAGGGACATAGCGGGATAAGATTTATTGCTATTAAGTTAGCGAGGACTGGGTATCGTATTATATATTTAATTAGAGTAGCAATGTATAGGGTTCTTTACAGTAATAGGAATCAAGTATAGCATCTAGTCGGGTCTAGCCAAATCAAACTAGCTGACACATTCCTGGGTAATATATCATCTATACCCCTATAGGGAAATTAGGTATGTGAGATCTAGAGTACAAGGGTCAAGCAAAGCCATAAATGACAAAGCGTGTAGCTCAGACTATTAAAACCTTTGTAGCCAATACACGACAGGGACAGAAATCTTTTAAGCTAAAATCAAAATTTGATGTAGAGAGTGGTGATGAGTAGGTTCTAGAGCTCCTAGGTGAGTATAACAATAGCTAGAAATCTAGGTATGGATTATAAAGTATCCTTTATCAGTCTACTTGCTACTACATCCCTCTAGGAGATGCATAGGGTAAATACAACTGGTGATGGCAATATGACAAGATATATAACAGATAAACCCAAATCTAATATGCAGTGAATAAAAGCATAGAGCCACCCTTTTACGTTATAGGAGGCACTCCCTGTACTATATAACATGCCGCTTTGGAGGCTTTATGAGCATGCCCTCTGTCACATTTTAGGGTATTTAAGTGTGTCAGGAAATGGTTTCTTAATAAGCTATATCAGTAGGGTAGTGTAAAACTGCTAATAGTATGCCTATAGTGAAAGAGCCATCATTTAGATACCCTAGCTAAGAGTAAGTTAACTTTACCAAGTATATATGACATTGATGGGATGCGTAATGGGGAAAGTGTGTGTTAATTAAACAGGCAACAGGCATAGTAGAACGGACATAATTGTCAAATTAGAACATTTACATGTACGTATTACAGGTGCTTTCTATTCAGCTCACCACTCTTTAGGTAACAGTATTGCATAGCGGAGACCTCAAATTGAAAGCTACCCTGGAGCGATACTATCTACTTACCCCATATATCAAATACATCACAAAATAGCAGGGCAAACATTAACATCACATGATAAGATAAACTGTAGGAAAAAGAGAGGAGTACAGGCTTTTCAAGTGATAATAGCTAGTTATTCTCTAAACCTGTATAGACTATAGTAGCGACCCTGGAAAGTGCACGTAAAGAACCACATTGTACAGTAACCTCTATTTATATGCTAGTCATAGACATAAGTAAGTATGGTGATATTTCTAAGCAGTGGGGCTGTCACTTACATGTATGCACTAGGCAGACACAATGTAGCATGTCTAAATGAGCATAACCAAAAGCTGACAGGCAAAAATGTCAAAATTACAGAACCTTATCTCTGACCTAGTTGTGTAAACATGAGACAGGCAGGGATAGAGAGAAAGGAGATAAATAAATACAAAAAGCTAAAGAAATAGAAATAGTGGGGCTAACATGTCTGGTCCGGTCGCGACCATCTGAGCAGGTTTAGATGAGCATATATAGCAGTAGTGGTTTGGTACAACATAGGTATAGCAATCAAGTGCATAAACATTTCAATATACAAATAACTTTCTAACAGTGATATTGAGGCTCATCCTTAGAAATAAAATATCTAGCTTTCAAACTTTCAATGTGTCAGTTGTTAGTCTTAGGAGAACCTACTCTAAAAGCTAGCATTCTTTATTCGTCTTTAAGTGCCTAATCAACAGCTGTACCTTTATAAATAGTTGCGACCATATAAGCACACAGATATTCTTCTATAAACTGCAGGACATTTTGGCCTTTAAGATAATTAAGGTTATAATGTTAAAAACACAAAACACTAAGGTATACAACTATATGTATGGAGAGCAAGGATCTCAACTAAACAACATAGAAATATAGACATTTTAGTGCCGTCATCAATGCTACTGGACACTTTTGGGTACTAGCGTTGTCCTGAATAATGTCATACATGCAAATAATGTGCATAATTGCAGTGCAATAAAAAGTTCTGCCGAGTTTTATCAAATCTATCTGCAAGGCCACAAACCGTCCGGCTGAACCACTGTCTCTTCAGCTGCATCAGGGAGATCTGGCCGCAGACAAAATAAGTAGCCTCCCGGATCGAAAGGACCTCTCACCAAGTCTATGCAACATTAAGAACACCAATCTTCAGCGTATAATAAGTGGTATGTGCATGAGATCTACCTTCACATCACATAGCAGTGAATAACGAGTCATAAAGTAGCATCGTTACATTAGTGATCTTATGTGCGTCTATGCCCAGGAGCTGTCCCGTCAATATGTCAGGGCTGCAACATACCATGAGGGAGAAATAAAGCGTTGGCAATGAAGGCTAAGTGCAGGGAAGTGTGAATGGCAATTAAGGAAATAGTCATATTAACTAAGATTAGAGTAAGGCTCAGCAATATCAAATGTGATGAAAAATTGTACCAGTCACTCGCCCGACTTAATAAATTAGGGGCTCTGGCAGATATCCAAGTTCTGATCTATCCGACACCTAGTCTATAGAAAGTCATGTTTATGGGTGTTTGGTTTAAGGACACTGCAGCTGTAGAAATGCGATCAGAAGACCGCGCCATAATTGTGCTAGTGAGTCCCATTAGCAAAGAATGGTCAGACCGCCAGTAGCAAACCTGTGTGGGGAACAGTAGAGTAGGCTCCAGCTCTCCCCTACCGCGAGTATATATCTTTCCGCTGCTAACTGCCAACAGGGAGCGAGGCTCTTCCGTTGTTAGAGAAGACATCTTGTAGTCCGATGGCTGCCGCGGCTCCACCTTCTGCGAAGGCCGTTCTGATGTCCCTGTTCTACTCCTCTCGATTGCTGTGCCCTCCACAGATAGCCGGTCACTTTGATCTTTTAGCGGGTATTCTTGATCTCCCTCGTAGATGTGGAGTGGCGGTAAGAGATGTCGTGTTATCGAGGGGCTGTCTAACGGAGGTTCCTTCTCTGCATCTCCGGCCACCTCAGCAGCAAGCATGCTCTTGTTCTTTCCTCTGAGTGCTGATCTCAGAGTGTCTGTTAGGTCCGTAAAGCAGTTTGTGAGCTGCCGGTCTAGACCTTGCAATAGGGTATACAGTAACTCCTGGGTTTCCTCCATTTTTTGGCCGATTTCAGGCTCCGTCCTGTAGTGGCCCAGGCTAGTAGAGGTGAAGGTAGGCCCAGGTCTCCCGCCACTTACAATTCAGCGGCACCCCCTCCCAAGGGTTACTAGAGTCGCAAATAGCAATAGAAATGATCTCAGATAGGGTGTCCTTTCCTTTTAGATTAGTTGAGAGATGTCCATACATGAATTTAGCTTAGACTTTTTTGTAAATAAGTGGTTAGTTTATGCATAGCTTAGGAGCTCATGTAACACACGTCTGATCATCACGGCTGTTGGCTCCGCCCCCCATATATATATATTTTAGTAGACAACCCAAGGTATTGATCTAGGCACATTTTGGTATATTTCATGCAACCATTGCAATGCCACCATATTAAATAAAAAATACTTTTTCACAAATTTTGAGTTTCTAAATGAAATTATTTACACACTACTGCAGTCATAAAACAAATGGTTGTAAACGCTTCTCTGTAGTCCACTTTGTTCATAAACAGCGTACATGCATGGCTTTGCCATTGTTTTTGACAATTAGAAGGCCACTAATTTGCAGCTGTGCCCCACTTCTGAAATTCCTGGCATTAAAGGGAATAACCAGGTAAATTGTAAGGTTACCCGACACCTCCCACCCCTGAACCCAACCTGATCCCTCACAAACAGCTCTCTTCCCTCCCTTACCCCCCATTGATCATCATCATTTTAAGTGCTGGCAGATGGTCTGAATTTTTTTCCCACTGTATGGATCCCTCCCAAACAGCTCTGTAAACCTCCCCGCCCCCCCCCCCCCTCATAAGTTGTCACAAATGTTTTTTTTATTTTTTATTATTCATTAAAATAATGTTTCAATTGTGTGGCAATCCCCCCCTCACCCCCCAACAGATTGCTCAAAGGAGCCCTTCCCCCACCCATTTTCATAGTTTAGGAAACCCATCCCTCCCCCTCATATTCTAAACATTTTTTCCATACCAAATTGACTTTATACACAAAGCCTTAGAGTAATTTGGTTGTTAGCCTTTGTCTGGATGATTATGCATTCTTTGTAGCCAACAATAAAAAATGATTTTAAAGAATTTCTTAAGATTTTTCAGGTGGCCTTAAAGAAGTTAACATGCAGTTACTGAAATTAAGGTTTTCCTTCTGAAGCAATTTATTAAACCCTTCAGTAGTACTCCACAGAGAAATGGAAAACAGAAAGCCAAAATTGTGTTGATATGTGCTGTGCAACGCAATTCCTCTGCTACAGGCCTTATAAACACATCAATCTCTTATATAATGGACAGGCTATGTGGGGAATTTCATAATAGCGCGTATTGTGAAAAAAGGGGGTTAAATGTCAATCAACTTAATAAGATATGCGGTATTATCACATATGTTGCATATACAGATCAAATAAACAGTATTGGTATTTCTTAAAGCAACTCCCTGAGTCACAACATACTTTTTTATAGGAGTTTTCACAGTACACAGCCATATGAAAGCGGAAAAAAACCCTCCATTTACTAAGGCATGTCCATGCTCCTTGGAGTGCTTGTCAGCATTTGCTTAGCCTGTTGTCATCCAGGGATGTCAATCACTGCTTGTGCTTTTCAGATTGCTTCCACACCCCTCTTATATTAACAGTCGCTGTAGGTATCCCCATCTCTTTAACTGGGTAAAAATGGATTTTGGCTTAAAACCCTTTAAGAATTCCACACTGTTGGACTCCACCTCCAACTCTTGTAACATTAGAAAATTGCTGGTCTCCCTGAAATCAAGTACATTTTTTAAGACATGAAAGAGTCTTGTGTTGTATTATGAGAACTATCATTAGATTTCATACCATTGTTCTTCTAAAAATATAATCTCAGGGTGAGATCCCTCCCTAATTTATATACATCAACTGTAGTCACAAATAGATTGAAACTATTTGTGGTAGAAAAGCATAACCAGAAACTGTGTGTCTCATCTTTTGTATTTGTTGAGGCTGGGAGCCCCCCTTATTGGATGACCTCCTGCCCCAGTGTTTACATCTCTTCTTCCTCTTCTTGATTCTTTGTCTTCAATCCTGTTCTCATTAAAAACCTATTTGGACACACTTCTAGGGTCCTGTGCACTCTCAACCAATACCTTCTGCCTAACTACCTTATCTAGAGAATGAGCATCCCCTTCACTGTCACTCATGAATTCTTGTCTCTTTTCACTGCTTCTGGAATGGTTTCTCAGTTCCTAATTGCTTGAGGAGAAATTGTTCGGCCTAGCCTGTGATCTCTTTCTCCAATTGTTCCTGATGAAGTGCTGTATGGGCAGGAAACACATTGGATGAATGTTGTTAGCTGAGACTGATGGTGATGATAAACCTATATTTTAATGCAACTTTGTGAATAAACAATGAACTTTCAGCTTTTATATTGGAGCCTAGCTCGCCCTTGTCATTTCTCTTTTGTATGCTCCCAATTGTCCCCTGCACATGGTGTCTTAATAGCTGATCTTAACTTCTTTTTTTCGTCTTAACTACTACAACTTCCTCTGATTGGTAACTGGAATCTCCAGCTGACTAATTACCTGTACTATCTTCTCTCTTCATTAGTCTCTGGATCTAAGAAAGTAACTTTTTTTTAATCTTACCACTAATTTTCTCTTCCCTTCTCCTAAACTGTTTATATCTGGGATTTCTATTCTATCTATTCTCTTGGGGGCAAATATGGACTTTATCATGTTCATTATCCAGAGTGTAATGCATGTATTTGAAATTGTCTAACTGCCTTGACTGTCTCCTGTAAGATATTATCTAATTCACTGTATTTAGGATGATCAATTAATTGATTAAATTCAACTTGTATATTGGCCAAATGCTCACAAACATTATTAAGCTAATTCTCTTTAAAATAAACTGTTATGCATTAATATTTTGGAACAGTCTGACAGTGTGTTATTTCAGTCTTTGGTGAACTTGATGTCATCCACAGTAAAAGTTGAAAACTTTCTCAGATGTAAGCCCTTTTGAAAAATGTCCACAACCATATACTTCTCTAATGCTTTTTTGTCCCACCAGATCTTATATTATTTTACTGAAGTTTTCTCCATTAATGGAAATACATCACCACTTTTGTCTGTCTGACAAATGTGTCCTCCATGGACAGTCTACCCAAGTACAAATTTATCAGGGATTTAAGTGAAAAAAATAAAATTTTAAAATTCCTTTAAGTATTTATTTCTCCAAAAAAAGTGATATATATATATATATATATATACAGTATGTATTTGAACAATGTCTTTCGGGGAAGTTTTCCTAAGGGTGATGGGGAAACATATGAGGATTCCCTGCCCAATGTGCTTAGAGGTACATGGCTGCCTTTCATTGATGAGGCCGAAAGAAGGTCGAAACAAGCATTTGAAGTTGCCATGTTTCTTATTTAGAGGAGTATTGCCGGGTATTTCAGGGCTGGGCTGACCATGTTAGACAGGTTCAGACTAATATATTTCAGGAAAGTTCTGCTCTGTGAAAAGAACAATTGGGTTAAAATAGACTGCTCCAAGGTGGTTACTTGCCATAGAACAAGCTACTAAGCTGGTGTTTGTTCCTTGTTGAGCACTTCTCTTTCTGTATGTATTTGAATAATGACCCTGCGGAAGTCTCCCTAAGGGTGATGGAAAAAACCAGATAGGGACTCTGTACCCAATGTGCTTAGGAGATATGGCTGCACCTCACTGGCGAGGCCCAAAGAAGGCCAAAACGATTATCCTCGTTCATCGGAGGATTGCTGATATTTTGGGGCTGGACTGACCTTGTTAGGTGGGATCAGACTGATATACTTAAGGAAAGTTATCCTCTGTAAAAAGCACAATTGGGTTAAAATAGACTGATTGGACAATATGTGTTAAAAAAAAATGTTATACAAACCATGTAAGATTCACAATAATTTTGAAAAGAAGGCAACAGAATAACAATGTTATCTGTCAATAAATAAACTCTTTCTTTTTTCACTTTAAAATATAGTAAATTGGTATCGGAACATTGCACATTAAGATTTGATTATTAATTATAATCCGTATAGGCTCAAAAGTTTGAACCTGTCTCCACCATCCTCTTAGTCGCTACTTTTTTTATTTGCCATCCATTTAAATGTGGTCACCTGCTTATTATGCTGTTGTACAAAGTGTTGTACAAAAGGTGTGGTAGAGGTACCTATGTTAATAGATTATAAATTTTCACAAATGCGTGAACAGATTTCCCTAGTGGAGATTACACTGAAATAAAACAAAAGTTGAGTGGGTTGAGCTCCCATCAGACTGCTCGTCTCTGTTTCTGGTTTGACTTTAGCTGAATCCCCTGGTCAACTGGATACAGATGGCAGCAACCAAGCAGCCGAAGAATTGGAAAAGGCTGCAAGTGTTGCGAGAAGTGGTTCAGTTGAGAGCTACTACATTGTGTAGTTGAGGTGTCGTGGAACACTATTACTCATAGTGGCATTAGGAGCCAGGGTGACCTGAGGATACCAAACGTTGATCCATTAGGGAGACACATTTGGATAAACACATCAGTGTGAGCGTTTGCAAGAACAGTTAAAGGGACAGTCTAGTCAAAATTAAACTTTCATGATTCCGATAGGGAATGCAAATTTAAACAACTTTCCCATTAACTTTTATCATCAAATTTGCTTTGTTCTTTTGGTATTCTTTGTTGAAAGCTAAACCTAGGTAGGCTCATATGCTAATTTCTGAACCCTTGAAGGCCACATCTTATTTCAATGCATTAAATATAACCGTGTTGGTTATGCAAAACAGGGTAATGAGTAATAAAAGAATTATCAATCTTGGAGTAGACTGTGCCTTTAAGTTTATTACATTGAAGAGGCGACTAGATACGTGGAGTGACTGGAAGAATTACAAGGCTGGAACACTTACTGTGAGAGTCTGGAACACTTACTGTGAGAGTCTGGAACACTTACTGTGAGAGTCTGGAACACTTACTGTGAGAGTCTGGAACACTTACTGTGAGAGTCCAGTGAGTATGTTTTTTATAATGCATGGTTTGTGTTAATATTGCCTTACAATATATTGTATTATCACACTAATGAGTGTATCATTTTTATGATTGTGAAAGCACAGAGGCCACTTTGTATTTAACTATTTAGCTGTCTATGTTGTTTTTGTACCTTTTACAAATTCACTGAGGCTAAAGTGGTGCAGTAGTGATAGGTAATTTGTTGTAACAGCTTGCAAACTTGTAAAGTGAACAAACTCTTTGTCAGTTTAAAAAAATCAAGAAAGATAATAAGGGAGAGAGTTTTCTTTAAAAAAAAAATATCAACCGCTATTAATAAGATTAGGTGGTAGTGCAGACCCTCTTATAATTATAAAAGACAGACTATAAGATAAGAAAAAGATTATACTTAAAGTATAATCACAAAGAGAGGGAATTCAGCACTTTTCTCGAGCTCAGAGTAAACCAAGGGGGGACATACATAGCACAGATTAAACAGCCCTTAGTTTGAAGTAATTTACAAAAACAGAGTACGTTTATTGATCAACAGAAAATGGGCAATTATGATGCATCACAATAACGATGTATAATCAAAAGCATGAACAGCCTCAATAAGATATATAAGTCCCGTAATAATGAATGTAATTTGTCAACAACAGGACAGCAGATTGCATGTATCCTAGGTCAAATCACCCTGAAGGTATAATTCAGAGACCAGTGGCAGAGTCCTGCTTTAATTTAGCAAAAGGCACAGAGAAGTTGAGTAGAAAGTTATTTTGCAAACCGACTTGAACAGTGGCGTCACTAGGGGGGTGCGGGCCGCACCTGTGTGACACCCTCCAGGGGGTGACAAAAAAAAAAAAGAAATACAATGTTGAGATGCATAGATTATTTTATTAGAGGCTGGCATTTGTGAACATTAGTGGGACTGGGGAAGTTGTAGACACACAATTTTTTTACCCCTTGAGCCAATGCTGCAATTTCAACAAATAATTTTCCTGGCTGCTTTTGCTTGTTTGTACTGTGCTCCTCGCCCAATTTCACTATCAATGTTGTGGGTGTGCCGTGGGGCTTGCAAAGTTGCGCTGCTAGCCTAAACCTGCTTGCCTATCTTTGCTCACTGCTCAGTGACATGCGGCCCAGGGCTGTGCACTGACAGACTTGGAACAGAGTCAGAGAGCAGAATTTTCATAGTTTGCGCGCCTAAAGCTTTTCTTCAGTGATTTATTTTAGAGTGCTCTGTTTATCTTTCATTTGATGTTCTGCTGAGCCAGGGAGCAGCTCTAGGCATGAGCTTCATAATTAATGCAGTGCAGTTTACATATTTTGTATGTGTGTGTGTCTGAGTTTTTGTGTGTCTCAGTGTTTTTGTGTGTGTGTCTGAGTGTGTTTCCGAGTGTTTGTGTGTGCATCTGAGTATGTTTTTAAGTTGGTCTGAGTGTTTGTATGTGTGTTTGCCTGTGTTTTTGTGTGTGTCTGCTTTCTGGGGGGGGGGGGGGGTGACACCATGACTTACCGCACCGGGTGACACCAACCCTAGTGACGCCACTGGACTTGAATCAAAACTTTAGTAGTGAAAGTGATGGCAGTTCTAGGGTTCATTCTCACTGCGTGTCGATCAAGAGAAGGGCAAGGTAAAAGCGTCCTCTCAAGCCTGCCAAGTGCTTTTGACAAAGCTCAGTAACAATCTAAGAAAGGTTTCCATCATCGAAGGGGTGCAAACAAATTTTTTTTTTTACGAACCATGTAGATACCCAGCGTCTGGGTTTGCCGTTAGCCTTTCATTCACAAATTCGGGATCGTAGAATATTAAACTGCTGACAGTGAGCAAGCCGCAATCCTCGCTAAGTTGATTTCCAAGTCATGGGTTACCTGTCGGCTTTTAGATCTTTGCTCATACAGTCTTCCCAAGAAGTGTTTCTTATGGCTGGATCCCACAACCAGACTTTCAAACTTGTTCACTTCTATGGGGAGTCAGCACATATTACCAATAAGGCATTAACAGGCGATCAGGAAATCAGGCAGTCTGGATACAAAGTACTCTGCGGCTAGATACAATCAACGCGTGTTTTTCGCCCCATAGTGCATAGCAAAAAGCCAGGGCCTCGTCAGGGCTGATCATCATAGATAGGTAAGCGTCATTTATTAGATACAGAGTCAAAAGTGGGCGGCATTTCAGGTAAACATTGTAGCTGATAATTACCTGTGCTTCTATTCACGTTTTGTCTGAAACTATTTACACGTTGCTTAGGAAAATAATTTATTTAAGAATACAATCTTATACATGACAACCGAAAAAAAAGGGTTATTCAATTCAGCCACAGCTCTCACTCTGTAACGAAACAAAACTCTAAATTCAGTGGTTCACAATTAGAGAAAAGATCATTGCTGGTTGCTACTAGAGATGCATGCTAACAGTCTTGGATGTAGAGAACTCTTCTGCTTATCTATTTTAACAATGTCAAGTAGAAAAACAAGCTTTCATTTTAAATAGTGTGGATTAGGATTTATTAATTATTTATGTCCTCTTATCAATTAAAAAACACAGATACTGAATGACTACAGAAACACCATTAACATTTTATTCCAATTGATCATACTATTTCATTTAGTTACATTATTACTTCTATCCTCCTCATTTCTTGAATGATTCAAGTTACAGGGATACAGGGAGAACACTGTGAATATTTAAAGGGACAGTCAAGTCCAAAAAAAACTTTCATGATTTAAATAGGGCATGGAATTTTAAACAACTTCCCAATTTACTTTTATCACCAATTTTGCTTTGTTCTCTTGGTATTCTTAGTTGAAAGCTAAACCTAGGAGGTTCATATGCTAATTTCTTAGACCTTGAAGACTGCCTCTAATCTGAATACATTTTGACCACTAGAGAGCATTAGTTCACGTGTTTCTTATAGATAACATTGAGCTCAAGCACGTAAAGTGACCTAGGAGTGAGCACTGATTGGCTAAACTGCATATCTGGCAAAAGAACTGAAATAAAGGGGCAGTCAGCAGAATCTTAGATACAAGATAATTACAGAGGCAAAACGTGTATTATTATAACTGTGTTGGTTATGCAAAACTGGGGAATGGGTAATAAAGAGATTATCTTTTCTTTTCAAACAACAAAAATTCTGGTGTTGACTGTCCCTTTAACTAACAAACTATAAGTTAAGGATAGGTGCATTTTCAAATTTTTCATTTAACCCCTTTGGAGAAACATCCACCCAGATTCCTTTCTTAAGGGACATTTATATTCATCTCCTCCTCTGCCATTTATAATGCCTCTATCAATTCCTGTGAATTGTAAGGATGCCAGGCTACTACCATGGTACTGGGCAAAGTGCCTTGCTACGCTTGTGTCTCTAGAATAGATGATGTCATCACAATGTTCTTGTGTTCAATCTTTAAAAAATATTTTTGTTTTTCCTACATGAAAATAGGGACAAGAACACAGTAACATATAAACTACACTGAATTACATTTGGCAAAGATTTTAATCCTATACTGCTCTCAGTTTTACTTGCTTTGCTACACAGTTCTTATATTTTTTAAAAGCCACAAACACATTGATATCAGAATCAGTTCTAAGTTTTAATTCTGCCTCCCAAAGTTCATCTTATAGAGTGAAGGCCATAGCTGATGTCTAATGATGCGTGTGTCACCTCTACAGTTTACTGAGCTCTAGTATAGACTCTCTATCCCTAAGGAAAGGAGATTGATGGGAATCCTCCCTAGATTCCTACAAAAAAAGTATTAAAAAGTCAAGAAAGATAAAAAGGGAGAGTTTTCTTTAAAAAATATATCAAAGCTTTAGCACTGAAGGTAAAGTATATACTGTGTTATTTTGTTTAGTGATGCTTTTGCTTTTGTTGTATGTAGTATGTTGCCTGGAAGCTTATCTCAAGAGCAACAAGTTTAGTGTGGTCAAGGGATCAGGGGCGAAACTACAGGGGGTGCAGAGGACGCAGGTGCGACTGGGCCCCTGAGGGTGCTGGCCCAGCTTAAAAAAAATAAAAAAATTTTTATTTTTTTTAATAAAAAACGTTAACCTACCACTGCCTGCACTGATATCATGTGAGTGTGACATGACTACAGGGGTTAGTGTTTCTGTTTTACCCATTGGTGTTTATGTGTGTGTGTAGGGTGTGTATGTATGTGACTGTGTGTGTATTTATGCATGTATGTGTGTGTTTCTGTTTGTGTATGTTTGTGGAATCAGCAAATTACAGACCTTATTACTACAGTATGGGGGGGCAGGGGGTAAACAGTGTCACTATACAGTACCACTATATACAGTATGGGGGGTGGACCATGTCACTGACTACTGTGGTCACTTTATAAAGTACTGGGTGGGTAGGGTCAGGCCAGCCAACTCACCGGCAGATTACAGGCTATGTCACTAACTTACTATATACAATACTGGTGGGTTAAATAATGTCACTCTATATATATATATATATATATATATATATATATATATATATATATATATATATATATATATATACAGTAATAGGGGGTCAGACCATCTCACAGACTGTGGGCACAGGGTACCTTCTTTTGCAGACATGTAATCTGATTCACATTTTTTTTCTGTGTTAAATGTAAAAAAAAAAATATGTATTAAATTCACCTTTTTTTGGAGGGGGGAGGGGCGATGGGGGGCCCCTTCTTAGATTCTTGCACCTTGGCCCTGTGGTTTCTAGTTATGCCTCTGCAAGGGATGTTATATTAGTCAGATGGGCCAACCATATAATCCCTTCTCTCTTGTTTTTACCCTTGCTGTCAAGGAAATGATGTGTATAGAGAAGAAGACTCAAAAAGCATTCATTAACTCTGCTGCTAGATAAACATCTTACTTGACTATGCATCACCAAGTCACCATGCTCTGTTTTATAATCCACAAGCTACTGCTGAAAATGTTGATGGTTCAGTGCTTTTGAGACAATAAAATGACCATGCGCACAATCAGCTGTATAACATTTTGTAATTTGTTGTTTGAGTTTTGAAATGAGTGCCTCTTAGTGTATGATGCAGTGAAAAGTAACAAACTATCAGCAGTGAAAGTCTCCTCTAGTTTTACCAAGGAGTGCCAGTAAACAAAACATTTCTACTTTAAAGGGAAACCCAAACACAAAGTTGAGCAACATTACATGTTGTTTGTGCTTTAATTCACTGCAATGCTGAAACACAACGCTGAAGACAAATCTGTTATTAACTACTGCTAATATATTTAGCGTTCTCTTCTATCCATCTCATTATTGTCTAATCAGAGAGCTAAAGTCCTTTAGTTTCCTTTATAATTGCATCTTTGTTGGTGAACTCTGCATACAATATTTCTGCTGTAGCCAAGAAAGTTTTTCAATAGCTCTGCATCAGAAAATATTTTTTGCCCCCAAGCTAAAATCAGGGATAGGCACGGACCAAGGCTATGGCAGACATTTTCAAAAGTACAGACTTTAGTGAAGGACACCAAGGTATTTTCAAATTAAAAACATCAAAAAACCCTCTCTTTGAGTGTAAACATGCATGCGATCGGCATAAGGCTATGCTAGATATAACATAAGGACAGGAACTAATGAAAGTATTTAGAAAATTGGGCAGAATAGATGGGCCGAATGGTTCCTATCTACAGACATTTAATGTTTCTATAAGTCATACAAGCAGCACTTTGCTGTCTAGGTCTACAAGTACAAATTAGTCATCTAATCAAGTTTAAAATAACATTTATATAAAGACTGCTTGTGACATACTGGTATTAAATAGTTTTAAAAATGATTACCTTTTACTTTTTTGGGTTGTATTGAGACGCAGCAGCAGCATCAAAGTCTTTTGTTGTTATTGATGATGTAGCGATACGCAAACATGCGTCAACACGACAGTTCTCAAGTCGATTTCTAGTAGATGTTTTGATGGCATTCATATGGCTGAAGCCTCGCTCACAGCAGCATGTATCAGGGCTCAGTGTTAACAGCAAAATAGACAGTTTACAGAGTTCAATATATTCACAATCAAGTGATTTGAATAAAGAACTCCACAATTTGACTATGTTACTGGAACAATGGTCAGAGGTGAACAGGGTCTTGATAGCATCATCTTCACAGTATAAAGTGTACTCCTTTTCTATCTCTTTAGAATTAATATGGTTTGAAAATCTGTCAAAAAGTTTTTTCATGTCACAAAGAGGTGGTTTAATATTGCAGGGGTTTAAGAACAGCATACATTTAACCAAATTACTTTCTGGAAACCTTGATTTAAAAGCCTGTTCAAGTTTTTTGGCATACTCAATAAATGTATTTTTAACTTGAAGAATGTCATTTTTGGACAGGTATTGCTGTTCTTCACATTCTAAAAACATTCTATTGAGTTGGTCACTAGGAATACACAGCTCTGAAGGAGAGATGTAATTTTCCTGTGCAGTTTCAAGAAGAGAAGAACTATTTTTAAACGGTTTTAGAATAACCTTGCAGTATTTTTTCCAAACAGCAATATGCACTGTAAAGGTCAGAGTTCTCTTTCTGTAAAGACAAATTCATGGATGCCAGAAGAGGTAAAACCCAATTTAGAAAATGTAAGTAAAGGATAAACTTTGGTGACTGTAACATTTCACAAATATTTTGACAGCTACTTTTGTAATTTGTTGGCCCATTCTCAAATGATTCTCTCTCAAAATACTGAACTAGAGACTCACGTAAACTCACAAATCTTTCAACACATGCTGCTAAGCTTAACCAGCGAATTTTATTAAATTTGTATAGTCCTCTTCATTTAATTCACAGATCTGTCTGAACTCTTTTTTTCTTGCAGCTCCAGAGAAGTGTTTTAAGGTTGCTTTTATGCTATCCTCAACAAAGTCAGGAATAACGCTTTCAGCATCTTTAGCCATTAATGCTTGCCGATGAGTCATACAGTGTTGCACAAATAAATCTCCAAAGTGATCCTTCAGCTACTTTGACACACTTTCACATTTTGCTAGCATTACAGAAGCACCATCTGATGTAAACCCAACAATCTTTTGGGTAGGATATTGATTTTGCTCTTTCTCCAAGCAATCTATGATGGCTGCAGTTAGGTTTTCAGCATCACAACGTTCTGATATCTCAATTAAGCTTAAAAAATCGGTACAAATTTCAGCTTTATCAGTATCTACATAGCGGTGGTAAATAATCAGCTGACTTTTATCACTATGGTCAGTGCTTTCATCACATATTAAATTAATGAAAGGGGCCTTTTTTTACTGCTCTAATTGTCTCACTGAATATAGTCACCTATGTGTTCAGTGTTTCTTGCTACTGTTCTGGCACTACAGTGTAGGTGTTGAAATGGTATGGATTTTGGATCAATTTTTACTGCAACTTCTTTAAAAACAATGCCAGCAGTAAATGGTAGTTTGGCTTTAGCCAAACAGAAGGCCAGATTGATGTCATTCTGTTCCTCTTTGGCATCCCTTTTAAAAAAAAGTTGACATACTTTTTATCTCTGTGACTCTCTTTGATTTTGACTCTTGAACAAATTTTTGTTTTTGAAAATTGGTCATATTTGCAGTTTTAGATATATTTCTACACCATTTTTCAGAATGATCACGAGCTACTGTTGATTTCAGTTGCTTCATTACTTGTCCACATCTTGCACATTCCATGAGACAATCTGTAGATCTTTCAAACACTAAATATTCAACTTCCCAAGCAGGGTTGAATGTTCTCTTTTTGGCATTCTTTGTTGATGATGCCATTATAAATCTAGATGTGTCAGACTCAGACCTGGGATTTATAAAAAAAAAACAAAAAAAACTATGCAACTACCTCACAGTCTCTGCTATAGAGCAATTCCAGCATTTTATTACTTACCTACCTAGCTAGCTATGCCTCTGGTATATTTCTATAGTTGGTATTTATTGCCACACCTAAAGAAACAGTAAACTCCTTGTAATTACAAGACATTTAGGTTGTGTTGCTATAGAATAACATATCAGCCAAGTATAAACCTTTTTAAAACAAAATTACATTTTTTTTTAATGCAATTATTTTTCAATAGCCAAACTCCATTGTCTATTAGCCTTCTTTGGAGGAGCCAGTCTGAGCTTTAGGGGCATATTTATCAAGCTCCAAATGGAACTTGATGCCCCGTGTTTCTGGCGAGCCTTCAGGCTCGCCAGAAACACAAGTTATGAAGCAGCGGTCCAGATCAGATTCATAACCTGTCTGCCTGCGCTGAGCCGGCGCACAGAAATCAACTCAATCGAATACGATTGGGTTGATTGACACCCAGGGGGCGGTATTGCACCAGCAGTTCACCAGAACTGCTGGTGTAATGATAAATGCAGACAGCAATGCATATGCTGTTGGCATTTATCAATGTGCAGCGGACATGATCCGCAATATCGGATCATGTCCGCTCGCACAATGATAAATCGGCCCCATAGTGCACAGACATCAAGGCTAGCCACTGTAATATAAAGTTAATATATAATTCACTGTTTTGAAGTTGTTATAATAAATTTATTCCAATTAGGGGGAGATATGTAGCAAGGTTAGGCTTGAGAAAATTATATTAAAAGGGGGAAAATTAAATAATGACAATATACTTCATCTAGAGTGTAAAATCCCATGGGAATAGGGCCCTTAATCCCACCTGTATGTGTTTGTAAATTTTGTCCTGTCTCTTACAAGTCTTATATTGGTTTATTTAAATTAATTGTATCCATGGACAGCGCTGGGGAATATGTTGGTTGCTTCATAAATAAAGTGTAGTAATAATAATATACTGCAATGTAGTTTCACGTTGTATAACTAAACACTTTATCTACAAATCTCAAGGTGTTACTGCGTACAGTGGTCATGTTTGAAGCTTTAGTTTATTTTTTAAAAATTTTTTTTATTAATGTCCTTTAACCATTTTATTTTATTTGTTCTTTGGGGGTAAAAAACAGAAAAAAACAAAAAATTGCTACATAGGGTGTGTGGCAAATTAATTTTTATTCAACTATATTATTTAGTATTGTTGCTTCATCTATAAATACAATAAATAATTCCACTGAAATCAGATCAGAAGTTAAACTTAGTGGAATTAATGTATTTATAGATGAAACAATAAATACTAAATACTTTAGTAGAATAAAATGTATATAGTAGATGTGATCCACCTGTTCTGTGTGGCATATGCACATAGTCTAGTAGTTTTAATGTGCTATCATCAACAGAAATGTAAAATTATATTGTATATAGCAAATCACATTTAAAATTAATTCCAGAATCCCATTCCCAACTGCAATAAATAAATTTACACTGTACAATAAAAACAGCCGTTATTTTATTCTGACTGGAATCTAGTTACAATTATTCTGTTAAGTGCTGAATGATGATTTCAAATCATCATTCAAGCACTTACAGAATTATTTTTTAACCAGATTCCCAGTCAGAATATTTTTTTATAATATTTTTTTTCATACTGGAGTAAACTAATGTCTGGTTGCTTTCTAATACAGTAAAAAAAATATGCAGCTGCTAGTGCTTGCTAATTGCTAACATAATAACTAAACGACCTGGGCCGGACCTTCCTGAAGTCCTGAACTCACCACCAGATATTTTTATATATTAAAACTATTTCTCTCTCTGCTGACTGGCTGTGCACTGTGCAGTGGTGGTAGTAGGACTGTACTGTTCACTAGTTGCTGGCTAAAATAAACTCCCGCTCGCACTGTGCGGTGTGCTCACTTCCTCTAGTTAGTTCTAGTCTTCTCTTCAGTGTTCACAGATTGACTGCCTCTCGTCTCACTCTAGTCACTCTCTGTCTTTCCCGCTCGCACTCGTCGCAACACTAATAGACTGACGTCACGTGACGTCCTCCTCGGCTCCTCCTCAAACCCCCCCCCCCCCAACGTGGCGTCGCTGGCTTGCGAATTGCGTCCCCTGTCAGACACGCATGAATCCCTCCTCCTAGAGTCCTCCTTCGTCCTGACTCAGCAGCACTCGCAAAAAAATTCAGAAGTCTGTGGCGGACACTGCAAGGACCGGTCACGGACACCAGTGTCCGTGTACGGACACCTTGCCGATCCCTGGCTAAAATCCATGCGATCTCAAAAGATGCCACAGTTAAATGTTTGGCCTTGGAGTTAGAATTTTTCTCCAAGCAAAGTGAAAGAAAAAATGGTCTGATTTTGTTTTTTTCTTACTACTAGGTGGGAAATTATTACATTTTGGGTGCATGGAAAATTTCGTTCCAAGTTAGTTCTACGATAAAATCCTCTGCTAAATTGAGTGCAAATAATGCTAAAGAGAAGCTTATTTGAAGGGTGAGAGCTAGAATAAGAAATGTAACAGGTCCGCTTAAATTATGAAATCACAATTTTAATTAAACAAAAAAAAACCAATGGTTATAAAAATAATTAGAAAGTGCAAAATATCTGAAATCAAAATATGCTCAAAACAGTGTGAGCCAACCATAATTTATAGAGCCCTTCCAATTTGCTTAGTTCAGAAATAAAAACCTCTCATCCATGTCGTGATTTTGCTAAACACAATACTGCCTGATGATCAAAAACTTTCAGACACGGAGAGAAATCTCTTAAAAGTTTTGGAGACTTTTTGAGTATTATATTGCAACGTAGGTGTCAGTCCTTCATATATACTAAACCTTGCAAAATGAGATAAACTGCTCTGAAGCTAAAAAATTACCTTTATAAAATAGTTTGAGGGACCTCACAAAACTGATAACTTCTAAGATCATCTCACCAGACCTGGGAGCTTAAAGGATACAAAATTCTACTGGCTATAAATCCTTATCATTTGAATAGAGAACTTTTCTGCTGATATCAATTAATAAAAAGTATAACATTGTTACCAAAAATATTGTATAGTTGACAAAGGTTTTAATCCAAAAGGAGCATGAAACACTGAGAAAGATATATATTTTACATAACTATCTCTATAAAAAGCTTCCAATATCAAAGTCTAAATTTAGACCTCTCAGGACAAGTGTATGTAATTCAAATATCCACTTCACCTCTAATGCACTATGGATATTACCTTTTCTACAATTTGGTTTTAATTTGTTAATAGCCATCTATTTAAAAGACTTTAAATACCCTTTATCACAATTCCTAAAATTTTAGTTTTATAATCCTCACACATAGTCTCAATAAATAGAATGATCCTAATCCGAGTCTCTTTTTTTTTTTTTCTCTGATATACTTAATCCTACATTTTAGATTATATGAGATATATTTCTGTCAGTACATCGTATTAGATTTTTAAAATTATATTGTATTCCAGTGGCATTTGAAGTAAAAGTCTTGTGCTTTCTTGAGTGCCTCCAAACCTTATAGGCCAAACAGGGGAAGAAAACTTAAATGTAATTCCCTTTCTCCTTACAGACTTTTTTTTCCTTCTTTAAAACTGTTTGTGCTAACATATTTTTCAAGTTCTTTGTTTTTTTACATATCAGTTTTGGATTGGGTAGTAATAAATTAACTAAACTTGTAACTGTCATAAGAACATACCAATTTTAATGATTTTTCTCATCCAAATGTGTATTCCTATTATAGTGATAAATTGAACGAATAATGTGAAGTTTTCTACCTTCTTTGGTTTAGACTTAAAACTGAGTAAATGTTTTCTTTCTCATGAGCTAACATTTCATGTTGCTCATTTTCTGTGATATTCACATTATAACCCCGGTCCTTTAATTTCTTTAAGAAGGTATCAGGTTGTACTAAATAATGTTTACCTGTATTACAATTTTTCCTAATGCTTAATTATTGGCTTTTGGGGATATTCAGTTTTTATTTTTCTAGATGATAATTGTTGCATGAATACAATTATTAGCATCTACATGTTTACAATGTCTTGGTAACAATCTGGTTATTTTCTTTTAATATATTCAAATATAGAAAATTACATTTATCACTAATTTCATATACAAATTTAAAATTTTCATAAATTGTATTCATTCTAGAGAATAATCACTCCAACTCCTGTATAGAGCCTTTCCAAATAATAATGATATTGCCTATATATCTTTTGTATAGTGCCAGATTTGCCCCCAGGTCCACCAAACACAGGAAAATATACTCATATTAACCCATAAATAGATTGGGGTAGCTGGGAGAAAATCTGATACCCATTGCTGTGCCACATAGCTTTGAATACCAAATGTAATTATGTGACAAAATATATGCTATACCTTCCAAGATAAAAGATTTCTGATATATTTTTTTTAGATAATAAGGATGTATTACCTCTAACTCATCCTTATAGTTTATACTAGGGCTGTGCGATATGGGCCAACAAAAAAAATCGGATTTAAAAAATTTTTTTTTACTATAACACCTTACTTTTTCATTAAAAAATGTATTTAACACTACAGAATCTTAATGTATATGTTTCTCAATTTCCAATACACTCTTGGAGCATAAAAATACAAACCACAAAATGGTTAAAATAAAATTAACTGCCCGTGCTGTGGTTACATAGTAGCCATTAGCCAGTTCTTAGGTCTTCTGACACACAACATTGTCATGTTTTCTTGGGCAGTCATTCTAACTGTGGTATAATTAACATATTAAGCAGTGTTAGCATGAAGAAACCCTAAAAGTGCTTACTTTACAGCAGTATGACTTGTTAAGTTCTGTATATTAATATAAGTGCAGTAAAGTTAGTACAATGCACACACTGCTGCATGTGTTATTAATTTTAGATGAGTGACTGTCCAGACATGAGGGATGTGGCATTGACAAGGTAAATCCTGACATTAGTAGTATAGTATAGTATAGAACACTAAGAAGTAGAACAGTTATAGTTGGAGTACAATACATAATACAAACAACTGAACTCAACACACACAGCTAATTGAAATGAAATGAGCTGGCCAGTTCTTACCACATTGTCCTTTGTTTTCTTGGGCAATCAGTCTAGCTGTGGTATGAGTAACATATGAAGCAGTGTATGCATGGAGAAACCTGCAAAGTGCTGACTGTCCAGCAGCATGATTTGTGTTGTGTTTCTAAGTACAGTAAAGGTAGTGCAATGCACACTGCTGCATGTGTTAGTTATTTAGCTGAGTTACTGTCCAGGAAAACATGGGGGATGTGGCATTGACAAGGTCAAGCCTGACATCCTGCAGCCTGACTGTGCAGCAGCATGTCTGAGTTGTTTTTCTAAGTGCACAGTAAAGGTAGTACTTAGTACGACGCACACTGCTTCACGTGTTAGTCATTTAGCTGAGTGACTATCCAACTAATAGCAGCAGCACTGAAGCATAGTACAGTAAGAGTACATATTTCAAAATTACAACAGAGAATACAATACAGAACATTGGAAGTTGGAACCTGCCCTGGTTATGGCATTGGCCATCCCTACACCCAGACTGCAGTCAGTGCACAAAGTGCAAGTGCATTTTCACACAGGAGAGAAATGTGAATCACTAAGTATTTGAGTTGACAACATCATAATGGGTTTGTGTGACACATTAAGTACAAACTATAAGATGCAGAGCTTGTAAAAGGAGGGCCCATGAAAAAATTCTGATGATTTGTAATAGTAAATAATTTAGTAATATGTAATAATATAATATATAATATTATTATTTACTATATACAGTATATATATATATATATATTTAAAATAAGAGAATTACATAAATAATATATTATAAAAAAAACTAAAAAAATTGCATGGTTTAGATTGGTTTGGTGGTTTTTGGATAAAAAACAAACAAGATATGATTATGACATTAGTAGTACCATTTTTTATTTCAAGCATTACTAGTGATAGTGGGTAAGGTTTTTTTGCTAAAAAAAAAAAAAAAACCCAACATATGTACCATTTCTGGCTTCAAGCATGAACGTTGACAGGTCACCACATTTCCTCCTTTGCTAAACACACCCTCTCTGATGGTGAACTAGTTGCAGGAACACAAATATATTTTTGTGCAAGCTTGCTCAATTTTGGAAAGTTCATCTGATGTAGTTTCCACCATTGCAGAGGATTTTTCTCACTATCAATGGAGGGAGAAAGCAGGTAGCTGTTCATGTCTGATGCTATGGATTCTTCAAGTTGCAGAGATGGTGCAGCGGACTCAGTCTTGAAAAAACTTCCTAAAGATTTTCTTGATTTCTTTGGGGGAGGAGGACCATCTGCTGCAGTTGCTGGCACTGTTTCTTCTTCTACATCTATTACTTTGCATGGGGGACCGCTGATTGCTTGACTTGGATTCTGCACAACTTGCTGCTCAGACACAATGGCCATATCAGACATCACCCTGGCCTTGATGCTTGTAATTTTTTCTGCATTTATGTAGGTTGTCTTGAATAGTGGATCAAGGAATGATGCCATATCTAGCAGATCTTGAGTATCTTCATCTTCATAATTTATATTAATATATTCAAGAATTTTGAATTTCAGTGTCTTGGTAAAGTCAGAATCATCTTCCTCCAGAGCCAGTATCTTTGTGTTTAATAGATACAGAACTGATTTCACATATGATACACTGACGTAGTTTTCTCCAGAAAGGGCATCAGTGAAATCTTGAACTTGCCCCAGTGCCTTACTCACAGATTCAAGAACATCAGTGTCCTGCCATTGTGGAACCAGATGTCTGGTTTTTCCGGTCTGCAGAGAGTCAATGCTCTCTGTTGCTCTAAACCTCTCTCTATCATCTTTTGTCTTGAGCTCCACCTTGTTGGGCACTCTGTTATAAGTTAATGCTTGCGAAGTTGAAGTTGTTCCTGGCTTGAGTTAATGTCATCTTATTTTTCCAACTGTGTGAGAAATGGCAAACAATTATCTTGCATAAGCCTGTGGCTCTAGAAATGTGAGGCTCATCTTTCAATGTATTTTCAATTGCAAGATGCAACCTGTGCCCAAAACACTGTAGTCTTGTCAATTTATTGATATAACTTAGATGTTATAGAATTATGTACCTTAAATATGTATTTTTGGGAGGCAATAAAAAAGGTGAATCCTTAGATTTTCTTGTAATAAATGTATTTTCTTTATAATTTAATATTCCTGAATTCTTTGCTTTATTTAACATGTTTAATTACCTTTTTATAGAAGGCTATATGATTTATACTTTATGTATTTTTTATCTTCTAACAAATTTAGTGCCATTCTTTTATATTCTTCCATATGTAAGATTTCAATACCTCTACCCTTAGCAGGTTTTATAACCAGTGGCGACTCTAGGAACAATATATAGGATGGGCACATAAGATACCACAATCAAAACTGTGGGGGGGGGGGGGGGGGCACTAATAATTTTCTGCACTAAATTATACCACTGAAAAATAAATAAATATATTTATTTAAGATTCCAAAATACCAGAGTAATATGGTATGCAATGATACCTTTTTATTGTACTAACCTAATACATATAAATAAAGGTAATATAATATGGCATATTATATAACTATAGGAGGTGGCCAATAAATCAGTGAAAAACAGTGGTAAGACTTTGCACTCAGCTGGTTTTAGGTATAAGATAATCAGCTAAACTTTTTAGAACAATAGGTAATCCTAAAGAAAAGCAACATATGATCCAGAGAAAAATATTCAATAAATTGTATTTATATTTTATGTAATTTAAAATTATAAATATGTGATTTCTGAAGTTTCTCCCTCACCACACCCGGGTACGCCCTTGCCGACTTCAGGCTCCCCCCAAAACGCTCCAACTCTTGTTCCCGGAATAGAATTCTAAAGCCTTAACTGAAGTCTGTTAACAACAATTCTGCATCATCCTCGTGCGTCCTCTTTTACGGGCGTATACCTCTAACCACGGGATCATCCTTACTACTCTCATTGGAGTCTGTGCCTGTAACAACAGTCTCCCCCGGCTTACCCTTCTTGAAGCATCTGGACCCAGAGTGGGCTCCCCCCACAGCTGGAGCATTCTTGCTTGTATTTGCATGCCACTCTGAAGCGGGACTGCCCTTCGTTAGACTTCCAATTCCCCCACTTCCCATACCAAACCCTGAGCTCTGAAAGGACTAACCCCCCCGCAATGAAGTCATGATCTAAAGCCAGATCCCCATGTCCCTATCGTCCCACAGTATCTCCGGCCGCACTGCCATCCATAGCCTAAACCTCTCATCGTGTCGCCACTACACCATACCTCCATAGGTTCTCTCTGCCCCCGAGATCTCTTCTGAATAACATAAAAATGCAGAACATTGCTCCGGGAACTTCTCCCGGAAAATGCCTTTGTCCAGTTACCAAATGTCTTGATAACTTGCGGTATTGCTTTTTTCACTCATCCACCTCCTCCTTACCCTTATCCTTGTCATCCTCCTTCACCTCCACCACTTGGTCAAGCGGGAGTAACGAAAATATTTCCAAGAACTCCCTCTTCCATACCTTTTCTTTCACTTCTGAAGTCAAAAGGAACCCCTGAGCATAAACAGGACTGTCTCAACACGTCCTCCAGTACCTTCAAACTGTTCCCACTCCCTATAGCCCCGGTCTTCCCGTCTCCTTCCCCAGGCCTTCTTGCCTCCACCACCACCACCGTGGGCTGCCCCCGATCAGCCGTTCCCCGCGTCCGCACCACCGACGTAGCTTGCCCCTGCTGCTCCAACGTTGATATCAGTCCCCTCAGGCTTGAAAGCAATAACTCCGTCTCTCCACTCAGCATCTCATTCACTCCGTATAAAGCTCTTGTAGGTGTTTCACCTGTAGGCTGCACTGCTGTTACTGTTCCTTCTGGAGGCCCGACTTGGACTGCCACCTCGTTCCTGCTTTGTGCTCCTGCCCGCCTGCTACTCCATCTCTTTCCAGAACGTTCGGCTCTGTTATTGTCTGGTTGACGCCTCTCTCCTGCCGGACGACCGCCATCTGTCATGCCTGCTCCTGCCTGCCGACCGTTCAACCCTAGCCCACGTAGGGGAAAGAGTCTCCACCCCTCTCGCCAGTCTCCGGATCGGAGACCGTGACCTCCTGAAGCTGTCCAAGGGCCTTTTTTTAAGTTATAGTGTTGATATCTATTGTCTTTTTGTTAATTAAACCTGACCTTTTAAGCGGATTACTCAAAAAACAGTTTTTTTTCTTATTCAGGGCTAGACTACGAGTGGATCGATATTTTGCACTGAACCTCGTATGTTAATTTCACTAGACGGAGGCTTTTTGTGCGTATTGGATTGTGCTTGTATTACTAGCTAACCTGATCACATTTATTTAAGTGTGCTAAACCCAACATGAATTATGAATATTTTACATTCAAATTTTCTTCACATACAGAACAAGGTACTTTTTATTGTAAATACATATATCTATTAATATAAACTGACCTTTGTTCTCAAATCTCCTCCCATTTACTTCCTGTGCAGTTGTTGCTGAAAATTCAACCTAGCTCTAGATCAAATTTGACAACCCCTTAACTTTTCACTCATTGTAAAATATACACTGAGCAAACAGGGGGTTTCATACAAATTTTTGATCTTTACAAAGAAGAAAAAGACAACACTCGGGTTTAACATGAAATAAAATAAAACTATTTTTTGGAGGTCTACTACTGGAGTCGTCGAACTGGATCGAATCAACTATAAACTCATCTTACTAAATACCTTAGGTGAGCGGATAATATCGTTTACCACTCTCAAGTGAGTACAATTCTAACATAAGAAATATATATTTCTTTCGTCCACCTTTTCTTTACATGTATGCTGATCACCTCCTCTGGAAGTGCTGTTGAAAGTGAGATCCCTTTAGCAGCTGCATTTAGAGGCAGTCACATCTGCATAAATTAGATCAAGGTCATTTTTATGCGCAATTTTAAAAATCCACTTTGTTATATATATATATATATATATATATATATATACCTGTATATCTACTCCTCTAGATATATAGGTATAGATATGTATTTTAAATTAACAGTATCAGATATTTAAAGAAATAGATATTTAATAATAAAAATTACATTATTTTCTACATGAAGAACATACGTAAGGCGCTTCGGGGTTTGCAACTTAAGACTAACACATTTGGGTTAGCGCACATGAAGAATTGCTATCTTCAAAGCACGTTATTGCATTATTAAATATAAACAATTAAAAATATAAATAAAAAATATTTTAAATTATTATACATACTTTAAAATATTGTATATAATCTATAGAATGAATATATGTTCCTTTTTGGTGCAGGCAACTGTGATTGCTTTACAGGTGTAACAGAGCACAAGGCTCAGTCAATGGGCATAACAGAGAACATAAATGGCTTGTGGGTGTGTTTTGTTTTGTTTATTTGGAACTTTGCTGTACACCACTATAACTACTGTTCAGTGACGTGCCCTCATAGGAGGCAGGTGAGGCACTGCCACACCTGTTAAATGAAGGAAAAAAGTTTTTAATAATTATTTTATCAAAAATTAAAGTGTTATGACTTTGGATGCAAATTTTGCATTAATCTACACCCCCCCCAACTCCAGAGTGTTCCATGTTGCGCAATGAAGGAGAGGCAGTGAGCCATACAGCTGTCCTCCTCCATTGCGCAATACGGATGGCTTGCTAATGTATGAGCTGCGAGGTAGGGCCACCCAGTGGTGCTGCTTAAGCTGCTCACTGGCTGGCCCATACGCTCCCTATAGAGGCTTTTTCCAAGCAGCCTCAGGACTTGGGAGCCAATCAGGTCTGCTCCGTGTCATCATGTGATGTGACTTACTATCTGACTCACTATTCCTGTGGAGACTGGAGGAGGCGCGTGTTGCTGCTGGCACAGGAAGAGTGAGAAGATCGCGGTGGAGTCATGTGTACACTGTTACTGAGTCAGACTGTCAGTGTGACCTGTGTTGGATGGTTGGTCGGTGTGAAGTTGTGACACTGTGCTGAGTGTCTCAAGAAGACTAGCCGAGCTGATGAGAAGAAGGACCTGTCCAGCGGTTAGTTATGGTAAGTACTACTTGTAATAATTTTATTTTTTACCCCCTATTCGTGAGCCAGCTGGGCAGGGAAGGCTTCATATCATCAGTGAAAGTGTCAGAGAGAAAACGGCCCCGTGCAGAGATGCTGTGCTAGACTGTCATGCAGGAGATTAACCTAGTGGAAGATCTAGGTGCAGCATTACAATTATGTCTGCTAATAGTTGGCTTCCCCAGCACTTGAGTAG
This sequence comes from Bombina bombina, assembly GCF_027579735.1. NCBI lineage: Eukaryota > Metazoa > Chordata > Amphibia > Anura > Bombinatoridae > Bombina > Bombina bombina. The sequence goes on from NC_069502.1 coordinate 262,231,952, forward strand.
CTGCAGAGACTACTGGCTTCTCATCCTTGTAGAGAGAAAAGTTTAACTAGCACCGAAGCATGCACTTATTGTTAACTATAAAAAAAAAACTAACAGCTTGTTCCTAATAAGCCTAAGGACCAGTGATGTCACAGTAGCCATGTGGTTGCAGCAGTAATAACATCACAGGTCCTTTAGCTGGATGGGAGCTAGATGCCATCATCTTAGTGCTCAACTGGAAATAGGAAAAACCCTCTTTCCTTTACTGGTATATATCTGTATATACTGTGCTGAAGAAGGTGTGTGCATGTATTTATGTGCTTATAAAGAAGCAGGAACTGGTGTGTGTGTGTGTGTCAGAGGGCAAGTGTGTGTGAAAGACAGAGGGAAGCTCTATAATGTTATATAGCTGTATATAAGGAACTGGGGAGGGGGCTGTGTGTGTGTGAGAGAGAGGGAACATCTCTATAATATTATATATCTGATTCTGTATATAAGGAACTGGGGAGAGGGATGTGTGTGTAACAGAGGGAACCTCTCTATATTTATATGTTTATAAAGAACTGGGGAGTGTGTGTGTAAGGCAGAGTGAACCTCTATATATTATTATGTATCTATATTTAAGGTACTGGAGAAAGATCTTGGTGTGAGACAGAGGATACCTCCTATAATATTTTCTATTTGTATATAAGGTATGGGGAAGGGCTGTTTGTGTGACAGAGGGAACCACTCTATAATATTATATATCTGTATATAAGGAACTGGGAAGGGGGCTGTGTGTGTGAGGCTGATGTTAATCTCCCTATAATATTTTATATCTGTAAAAATTGTACTAGGGAAAGGGTTGTCTGTGAGGCAGAAGTAACCTATAATATCTCTATAATATTATATATTAGTATATAAGGAACTGGGGAGGAGCCATGTGTGTAAAGGCAGAGTGAACCTCTCTATAATATTAAATATCTGTATATAAAGTACTGAGAAAGGGTAGTCTCTGTGAACATCTCTATAATATTATGTAACTGTATATAAGGTACTGGAGAGGGGGCTGTGTGTAAGGCAGAGGGAGCCTCTATGTTGTGTTAAATGTTTACATAGAGGGTGCTGACGGGCATTGTGTTTAAGACATATGAAACCTGAGAGTGTCTGTATAGAAGTCATTGAGGATGAGGTGTGTAGGTGAGACAGATACAGGGGATGCAGAAGACGGGTGATAATGGTTATAAAAAATACATTATTAATTACATAAATCTTAAATAAAATGTTTTATATATCCTAGCACCAATGTCTCCTACACCCAGTACAGTACATCACCCTTTAGTTTTAGTTCTGTTGTATAGTGCAGGATAGTGCAAAACAATAAAGCTTGATATGCTGCAGAGATGGCATTGGTGGCAATGGGAAAAATTAATAATAAATTGTTAGTTATTTATCTCCACCCACTGCAGTGTAGTATAAATTTGTATATGGGCAGCTAGATCAAAAACATTTTTTTTAGAGGATTGTAACCAATTTGCTGCCTCACCAGCCTCTGACCTCACTGCACGTCACTGCTACTGTTTCATCATATGTCTGTGCAACACAAAAAAAGATCACCTTAAAGTGAAAGTCAATTCTAGCGTTTGTGAAATGCTACGATTGACCATTGAAACAAATAAAGGTGACTTTCATTCATGAAGTATAAAATACTTCATGCAGAAAGCTCCTTTATTTGTTTCAAGCATTCGGCGTTCTGAACTGCTCAGGCAACCCACCGCAGAACGCTGTTTTGCTAAGAGGTGACGTTTCCACCTCTTAGCAAATAATGTGCGGGAAAAACTGGCTCCCAAGGGCGCCAAGCCGGATTTCCCGCACGGCTATTGGCTAAGAGGTGAAAACGTCTAGCAAAACAGCTTTCTGCCATGGGCTGATTTACAGTTTAGAATGACAAACGCTAGAAACAAGTAAAGGAGATTTCAGCATGTAGTATTTTATTTGTTTCAAAGGTCAATCAGCATTTCACAAACACTAGGATTGACTTTCATTTAACAATTGACAGGCAATCTTCTTAACATTCTATAATTGCATCTACACATAAATATTTTAATTCACTAAATCCAAGAAAATATTCTTTTATTGCACTTGCTTCAAATTCAACCTAGCACACACATGCAAGTTGCTGCTTATGTTAGTCACTTGCTTCATCTGCCATTACAGTATAAGTTATTGATTAATTCAACTTACTTGTAACCGTACTTTTTCTGATCAGAACTGAATTCATTAATTCTCTGAAAAAGTTGATGAATACATAGCATTGCCTGGGAGGTTGTAGGTTTGAAGAAATGAATCAAAAATGTGCTTAAATAATTAGTTTTCTTTAAAATTCCCTCTGTTTTAGCTCTCTTCTTTTTGGATATGTCCTCTAAATGATATGCTTTTCTTCCCAAATAAGACAGTGGTAGCAAAAATCTGCTTACAAACTCTTGCATTTGTCAGATTTGAAGCTCACTAGCTTTTTCTATATGTTCTACAACATATCCATGCATCTTTGTATCTTTAACCCGTTGTCATATAGACGTAGGTACTATGTCACACAGTGCTTTGCCCAGCATACAGTGTTGCTGTAGTACCTACGTCCAACACAGAGGCACATGCTGCAGTTCCCGCTGTCAGCTTAGACAGCGGAGACTGCTGCTTGGGGCAGAAGTCATCTGCCTTCATATGGTAAGGGAGCGCTGATTGTAACACAGCGGAGACTGCTGCTAGGGGTAGAAGGCATCTGCCTTCATGTAGCAAGGGAGCACTGATTGTGAGACAGCAGAGACTGCTGCTAGGGGCAGAAGGCATATGCCTTCATTAAGTAAAAGGAAGCGCTGATTGTTAGACAGTGGAGACTGCTGCTAGGGGCAGAAGGCATCTGTCTTCATATAGTGAGGAAGCGCTGATTGTGAGACAGTGTAGACTGCTGTTGGGGGCAGAAGGCATCTGTATTCATATATAAAGGTAGCGCTGATCATGCTTACTATATGAAGGCAGATCGTAGATCATTATACAGTGACATTGTATGTGTCAGTCAATCTAACGATGATTGTTGTTGCCAAGTGGAAGCAGTGGGAGGGAGGGGGGAGAGAGGCGCGAGATGCCCTACACTACGGAAAATAAAATGTGAGGCAAAGGAGAGGGAATGATAGGGATGCTTTACACTATGGAACAATATGGTCTGGAGGGGATTAAACACAGTGATCTTGAAAGGGGAAGGATGAGGAGGGTCACCTACACTACAGAGAACAAAATCTATAAATATAAAATTAAATTAAAAATAAGTATAATTTATTACTAAAGAACTAGTTGCCAGTAACAAAGATGGTGGATAGTAGTGTGAGGGTTAGAGAGCTGTTTTTTTTTTTTTGGGGGGGGGGGGGGTTAGGGTGGTTAGTGTATGAACAGAGATCCCTAAACTACAGAAATTTAAAAAAAAGTACCTAAGATGGTGGTGACCAGTAGGGAAGAGAAGAGAGCTGTTTTGTAGGGATCAGGGGCTGGGAGGTGTCAGGTGGCAAGGTACACCTTACACTAGAACAAATATTAACCTTACATGTTACCTGATTAACCCCTTCACTGTTGGGAGTTTCATAAGTATGTTGCACAGCTTCAAATAGAGGCCTTCTAATTGCCAAAAAAAATGGCAAAGCCATGCATGTCTGCTGTTTCTGAACAAAGAGGATCCCAGAGAAGCTTTTACAACCAGTATTCTAATGACTGCAGTAGTTGTGTGTAAATAATTTCAATTTTTTGTATATAGTCATTATTGGCAGCCAAATAGTATAATCAAATATACCAAATTGGGCCTAGCTCAATACCTTGGGTTGTTTACTGTAGAAGTATATATAGTTTTGGGGGTTCATTTTAAGAATTTGGGCAGTTCTGTTATACTAAATAAGTGTTAGCCCACTGCATTATTTTAGACATAGCTGCAAAAAAAGACCTTAAAATGATAAAAAAAAAATATATATAAATATTGGTACTTATCTAAATCAGAGTAAGCCAATGAACAAATTCTATGATTTTTTTTTTCTATAGTTTTTGTGTAATGTGAAAATATACTGTATATATATATATATATATATATATACATATATATATATAAAGAGTGCAATAGGTCCAGCACAAGTAACAGTTCAGAGTTAGTTAGCAAAGTGCACGGTAGCCAGAGGGTCCTGCTCACCTCTCATATGTAAATCCAAAAGGAAAAAAGTGAATGGCTCCAGCACTGTTTCTTTAAAAGTGAAAAAACCTTTATTAAGGTGACAAAATGAACAGACAGCAACGTTTCGGGTAACGCAGACCCTTAATCATGCTATGGATTGCTCTGCAGCACAGCTTTAAATAGGCCAGATGGCTTAATTACAAACATATTAACTCCATATTGGCTGAACTTTTTTTGACCATTGATAGAAATTACTACTGCCATCTATTGGGCCAATTCATGAATTACACATGTAGAAAAACAGAATTTTTTTTTAAGTCTAAACAAAAATGTTAAATACATAGGTAAAGTTAAACACATGAGCAGTGATGCAAAGTTTAATCATGACATCCAAAATTAAAAATGCATATATATATATATATGAAGAAAGATAAAATTTATAAAAACAAATGGAGATCATAATCTCTATTCAGACCTACTGGATGTAGAGTTTTTAGTTGTTGAATCCACCATACCTCTCTCTTTTTGAGTTCAAGTTCCCTATTCCCTCCTCTCCTAAGTTTAGGGATATGATCTATTATTTGGTACCTGAGTTGGCTGACAGTGTGTCCCATTTCAATAAAATGGGAAGAAACTGGAAGGGTTTTATCTTGGCATCTAATTGAAGATTTATGCCCACTAATCCTATCTCTAATGGGGCGTGTAGTTTCCCCTACATAGCCCCTCCCACACGGACATTTTAATAGGTAGACTACAAAGTCTGTGTCACAGGTATAGTACCCATTAATTTCCCGAATTTTTCAGGTCATTGGTTTGTGCTATGTGTTTACCTTTTATCATAGCATTACATTGTGCACAATGGAGACAGGGGTATGAGCCCTTTTTGGGGGTAGTAAGATAGGTAATCCTACTGGTGTTTGTACTGCCAATGTCAGCCTTAACTAAGGTATCCCTAATATTTTTAACTCGTCTGTATGAGTGTATAGGGGGGGCTTGAAATTCAGATATATGAGGGTTAAACTTACCCAAAAGATACCAGTGTTTTTTAATGATATTAGCAATATGATCACTATGTGTATTAAATTCTGAAGAAAAAAATATACGTTTATTGTTCTTCTTTGGTTTAACACTTTTCTCATGTAGAGCTTCATTTTTACATCTAGTAATCATAGATGGGGGATATCCTCTCTCTTTAAATTTGTTAGCCATTTCCTCAAGTCTAATTTCTTGCATATCCTTGTCCTGTACATTTCTAATAGTTCTTATGAATTGGCTTTTTGGAATGGAAGAAAAAACTCTCTTAGGGTGGTAACTATTATATTGTAGTAATGTATTACGATCAGTTGGCTTAACATAAAGATCTGTTTTAAGGACTGAATCTTTTTTGTATATGATCGTGTCAAGGTAATTTATAGAGGTGTCAGAAAAATTTAAAGTGAATCTCAAACTATCAGTGCACTTATTAAGCTCATCAACAAAGTCTATTAAGGATGAAATAGGGCCCCTCCATACGCCAAAGACATCATCTATATAGCGAAGCCATAGCCTACATTTAGTTTTAAAGTCTTGATTGGTATAAACATTTTTCTCCTCAAATTGGCTAACAAAGATGTTGGCGTATGAAGGGGCCATATTCGAACCCATCGCGGTTCCACGTTTTTGTAAATAGAATGTGTCCTGAAAAAGAAAATAATTGAGATATAACAATATATTGAGTAAATCCTCAATGAAATTACTTTGTTGCAAAGAGAAGTTATTTTCTTGTTTAATAGATTCAAGGGTAGCCTGAATGCCTGCTTCATGGGGGATACATGTGTAAAGGCTCACAACATCTAATGAGAAAAGGATATCATTATCCACATCCGAAATATTAGAAAGTTTTTTCAACAAATCACCTGTATCTTTAAGAAAAGAGGTTTGTTTGGATGCAATAGGATTGAGAATCTTATCTCTAAAAATAGCGATATGTGAAAATACAGAATCTGTACTGGCGACGATAGGTCTGCCAGGGGGGGCATTGTAATTTTTATGAAGTTTAGGTAGTGTATAAAACACAGGAGTAATAGGATCAGTTTTTATGAGGAATTTTGCAAGATCTTTTGAAATTATATTGTATTTTAGAGCTGTGTCTACTGTTGTTTTAATTTCCTTCTTAATATCCAATAAAGGGTCTCCCTCTAAGATCTGGTAGATGCCACCATCAGATAACTGGCCTAAAATTTCTTGTACATAAAACTCAGTATCTAATACAACAACCGCCCCACCCTTATCTGCATTTTTAATGGTGATGTTTTTATTTTTTGCAAGATTTTTTAATGCCTGCCTTTCTCCATAAAAAATGTTACCTTTTTGCTTAAACTTTTTCTGTGATAGTAAATTCTTCACATCATTTTGAACAAACTTAATAAATGTTTCAACACCTGGGTTAGTTGAACTGGGGACAAAGGTAGACTTATTCTTATCCTCATATATCTGAATTTCAAGCCCCCCCTATACACTCATACAGACGAGTTAAAAATATTAGGCATACCTTAGTTAAGGCTGACATTGGCAGTACAAACACCAGTAGGATTACCTATCTTACTACCCCCAAAAAGGGCTCATACCCCTGTCTCCATTGTGCACAATGTAATGCTATGATAAAAGGTAAACACATAGCACAAACCAATGACCGAAAAATTCGGGAAATTAATGGGTACTATACCTGTGACACAGACTTTTTAGTCTACCTATTAAAATGTCCGTGTGGGAGGGGCTATGTAGGGGAAACTACACGCCCCATTAGAGATAGGATTAGTGGGCATAAATCTTCAATTAGATGCCAAGATAAAACCCTTCCAGTTTCTTCCCATTTTATTGAAATGGGACACACTGTCAGCCAACTCAGGTACCAAATAATAGATCATATCCCTAAACTTAGGAGAGGAGGGAATAGGGAACTTGAACTTAAAAAGAGAGAGGTATGGTGGATTCAACAACTAAAAACTCTACATCCAGTAGGTCTGAATAGAGATTATGATCTCCATTTGTTTTTATAAATTTTATCTTTCTTCATATATATATGCATTTTTAATTTTGGATGTTATGATTAAACTTTGCATCACTGCTCATGTGGTTAACTTTACCTATGTATTTAACATTTTTGTTTAGACTTACATGTTTAATTCATGAATTGGCCCAATAGATGGCAGTAGTAATTTCTATCAATGGTGAAAAAATGTTCAGCCAATATGGAGTTAATATGTTTGTAATTAAGCCATCTGGCCTATTTAAAGCTGTGCTGCAGAGCAATCGATAGCATGATTAAGGGTCTGCATTACCCGAAACGTTGCTGTCTGTTCATTTTGTCACCTTAATAAAGGTTTTTTTCACTTTTAAAGAAACAGTGCTGGAGCCATTCACTTTTTTCCTTTTGGATTTATATATATATATTACTTTTGTAGGTAATTTTACAATAATTTCTGAATTATGTGAATAAATAGCTAGTTAAAACTGCCATCCTCAAAAATCTATATTTATGCAAACAAATATATATAGTTTTTATAGGTAAATAAAAAAAAATAAAATGCTCTGCTTCTATTTAAACGGAGTGGTAGCAAAGATGGTAAAACAAAAATCTCTGGTATTGTGGGCAAGTTTTTCTCTGAAATCCTAGCAGTTAAGGGGTTAAAAGCTGCCCACATGAACATTAGGAATTTGACTCCTTTCATGTTCCTTAAATTAACCCCATTTCAGACAAAAACTTCCGCAAAAGAACAGAGCATTTTTAGCATTTTTGCCATCACTACATTTAAACAGAAATAAAAAACTTTTTTTTTTATATTTACCTATCAAAACTATATTTAATTTTTTAGTAGACAATCCAAAGTATTGATCTAGGCCCATTTTGGTTTATTTCATGCCACCATTTCACCACCAAATGCAATCACAATTTTAGGTTTCTCACTGAAATTATTTACAAACAGCTTGTGCAATCATAGCACAAATGGTTGTAAATTCTTCTCTGGGATCCCCTTTGTTCAAAAATAGCAGACATCTATAGCTTTGGCATTGCTTTTTGGTAATTAGAAGGCCGCTACGCACCACACTTGTATTATGCCCAGCAGTGAAGGGGTTAATTAGCTAGCTTGTAGGGTTACTTTTAGCTTTAGTGTAGAGATCAGCCTTCCACCTGACACATCCCACCCCCTGATCCCTGTCTGACCCCTCTCAAACAGCTCTCTCCCCCCCCACCCCCAAGAGGTCACCCCCATCTTAAGTACTGGCAGAAAGTCTGCCAGTATAAAAATAAAGTACCCAGTTTGCTGCAAATTAGGCAATTTTTTTAAAAAAAATGTATGCTTACCTGATAAAATTTTTTATTTCTGGACATGGAGAGTCCACAACGTAATTCCAATTACTATTGGGATATTCAACTCCTGGCCAGCAGGAGGAAGCAAAGAGCACCCCAGTAAGGCTGTTAAATGTAACTTCTCTTACCCATAATCCCCAGTCATTCAGCCAAAGAAAAATGGAAAAAGAAGAAACACAAGGGCAAAAAGAAGGAACAACAATTCCTGATTAATCTTTCGATCAGACACCACCCTAGGGAGAAACCCCAATTTAGTACGAAGGACCGCCTTATCTGCATGAAAAATAAGATACAGGGAATCACATATTTGCATGTGCTGGTATTACTGAGTGGAGCACAAATATTGCGCTTTCAGAAGCACAATTTTGCGCTCCACTTGTAATCTAGCCCTGTATGGCTTTTTGGAAACATAATTAAGGTACAATAGTATCATAGTAAAAAAGATGTCTGTATAAAATTTAGGCATGAATCATTTGTCTCCTTGAAACTAGTAAGAAATCTTTTAACAACCAAATACACATTTTAGAGTGAACATATGTGAACACAATATATAGTACACGCCAATATAAAGAATTATATTATGGGAATATCTATATTGCTTGCAGTCTTACATAATAATGTGAGAAATCCTGAGCTACTCTCATCCTAAGCATATTTATAAATCTACAAAAACAAATACCCTCTGTAAATATTCATGCACACTCAAGTGAATGATCAAGGGCGATAGATTTATATGTCCTCGCTTTTTTAAAGTGACAGTATACTGTAAAATTGTTTTTTCTTAAAGGGACCTTAAACACTAAATACATGCTATATAGAATGATGCATTCAAAGAAAAGATTAGTCTTAGAATAACATGTTGATGTATTTTTTTAAGTTTCATTAGCTGTTTAAATATTGACAAAATAAATGTAACGTTTCAGTGTCTATAAAACAATGGGAGCTGCCATGTTGTAACTTAGGTTACCTTCTCTGCTGTGGCTAATTGGGGACAGTTATAAATAAGTCACTAGAGTGTGCAGCCAATGGCTGTATGCAGTATAACAGTGTCTTGCACTTCAATTTCTAGCAGTATCTGAAAAGCTCCCAATTTCAGAATAAAATTACAGGAAAAGGGGACAAAATAAATAATGAACGTATATTGCAGAGGGGTTTTATATATGATTTATCATTTTATTTTACCATCTAAAAGTGTTTAATGTCCCTTTAATGTGTTTCCAATTACTTTTTTTACCAACTGCAGATATATGAGAATTTGCTTTTTAAGGTTTATTTGTGTATAATAAATAGCTGATTTTGTGTTTTGAAGCCACAGCCTAATAAAATGGGTTGATCTTGTAGGTATAATCAGATCTCATTACTTTATCACATTGTGTACATATACATGCTTCTTTATCTTATATCTGTCCGTAAACCAATTACCAATACTTGGAAAGAACAATGGAAAATTAACTTTTTTTTTTACCTTATCTCTTCTATACCTAACTGGGAGTGTAATTTCTTCTGCTGGCTGTGTTTACACAGCTTATCTAAAGCTTGGACCTAAGGCCAGAAACTTTCAGAAAAGGTACCACATGCTAAATCAGCTATTTCAAATGCCAATATAAGGGTAAACAAAATACTTGTAAACAATGTAATACATAAGGGATTAAAGGAGCAATGTCGTGCGTATGTGAAAACCCAACCTAATACAATCAATTCAAATGAATAAATAACGACACCACAACAGTTGGGAGTTGAAGACCGATTAGGTAATTTATTAATCAAGAGGCACTCCCTGCATGTTTATCAAAAAACATGAAGGCTTTCCCAAGTTTAACGATTACTCATTTACATGGCTACATGTAAATGTCCAAAACTTTTAACTTAACCAAACATTAAGCGGCATTATCTAACTAACTAACTCATACGAAGCGGGAAGCAGGCCCAGGCAGCTGACACAAAGCGGAGCCCGGCTACAACGCAGTGCCGATAGAAGGTTTAACTCGAGCTGTTCGGCCCACCGCAACCCAGGAGGAGCTTTCCAAGGGCACATGCCTGACTACGTCACTCCCCCTGCAATGGCCGTCACTCCTCCCTGCTTTCTATCCGGCGCCTGGGACGCTACCGCCCACCTTTAAAGTGTTCCACCGCTCAGACCGTATTGGACCCCCGGACTTGCCAGGCAAGCACCAAGCACATTCCGGGGGGGAGCTGAAAAATTAAATATCCTGGACTGACCCACAGACTATAGGTCGACTAACCCTGTCCGGAGTCAGGGGAACTAATTGCTACCACATTAATCTAAATTGTCGCTATAATGGGGGTGGGAGGGTGGGAGAAGATCTGTGATGACCAGAAACAGAAAAGAGGGCCTGGAACTCCCAGAAGCCACTTTTTAACTGTAAGTAGAGATTCCTCCCTTAGGCCTGCAACAATGTTGCAAACCTCACACACAGCCCACAAACACTCCTCCTCCCTGAATCCTTAACCCTTAAGACGTTACTGGCTAATCTACAGCCCTGCACTTACCTAAGGGATTAAAGGAGCAATGTCGTGCGTATGTGAAAACCCCACCTAATACAATCTATTTAAATGAATAAATAACGACACCACAACAGTGGTAAAGACTGTTTAGGTCATTTATTAATCAAGAGGCACTCTCTGCATGTTTATTTATCAAAAAACATCAAGGCTTTCCCAAGTTTAATGATAACTCATTTACATGGCTACATGTAAATGTCCAAAACTTTTACCTTAACCAAACATTAAGCGGCATTATCTAACTAACTCATACGAAGCGGGAAGCAGGCCCAGGCAGCTGACACAAAGCGGAGCCCGGCTACAACGCAGTAACGATAGAAGGTTTAACTCGAGCTGTTCGGCCCACCGCAACCCAGGAGGAGCTTTCCCCAGGCACGCACCTGACAATGTCATTCCCCCTGCAATGGCCGTCACTCCTCCCCGCTTTCTATCCGGCGCCTGGGACGCTACCGCCCGCCACAGGAAACATTCAACCCTACTTGATTCATGCTGCCAATAACGGAAGTAAATTGCCCTATAACCTGCTACACTATAGCTAAAAACCCTCTCTTTATGTTAGCCATAAACCTTTCTAAACCTTGGTCTGTTAAATGGACCCCAACCTGCCTATATAAACTTTTATCCCCAGCCGAGATGTCGTGGTGCCTCACCACAAAACCTCCTGACTCCAGAATTACCTTACCTACGTCCCTATTAACCTTCTTTCTCACCCCAAAGGCGGCCTTGTGACAGACTATATGCCTCCAATGCAACCTGGGAATGACCTGAGACCATCCTACTCTCACCCCAGGCAACCAAGCGTGCAACCATCGAATGTCAGCGCACATAATCCTAATTAACTCAAGGGTAAGCATCGCCCCCAGATCATTGCCCCCCAGATGTAATAATATAATGTCAGGACAACCCCACCTCCGGTGGGCCTCCTGTATTAGTGCAGGCAAATCGTACCAACACAGGCCTCTACGCCCGAGTCATCTGATGGACGCCCGGGAGGGGTGAAAGCCGAGACGGCTCCCATCCGGGACTGCTGACGCTCGGATGGAGGCTCAGTGGACAAAAGAATGCCCGACAATCCAGACCTTACAAGAATTCCGACTTCTCCCTGAAAAAACACAACACATCGTTAATCCCAGCAAAACATGACGCTATAATATCCCCAGTGACCCCTCCCCTGAGGCATTCACGGCTTCAACTGTGTTCCCTCCTTCCTACTCAATTCTCCAGTTCCCCGGATGGCCTAACATATGTCCTGTAATGCTGCAAACTCCACCACCGCAGCGCTTTAATTCTGTCAGCTGACCAACCTAACGCTGCCGCGCCCACTCTAAAGGAATGTGGCGCAATGCATGACACATCTAGGCCTGCACATTCGGCCGCTTTTGCTAACACCCTGCGGAATTGGAATCTTGATACTACAGACCCATCTTGATGGATCAGATAGGGCCCTCCTCCCTGTGGGCGTAAACCCGCAAATCTCGCCAGCAATGACACGGGGCAAATCCTGCTATCTTTGACCCTTGGAAGATAGCCAATCTCACCTGGTGTTCCTGAACTCCCGCCCGAGGGCAATTTCTAGATGGGGATACTAATTCACTCACCCGCAGAGCCCCATGAAACGCCAGCGCGAAAGCTGCTCTAAATAGTGCTACTTCATAGGCCCCGGAGCATACAGTCCCTAAGGCGTGCATCAAGCCTACAAGTCGCGCCACGGTAATCGGTTCCCTAACATCTGCCTTAGGGACCTCCCTGCAGCCCCAACCCGCAGCGATTGCTTCGCCAGGAAAGTGCTTGTAAAATCTTGCACTTTGAATAGTTTGCTAAAAAATGTCAAGGCTGCAAATTTCCCTTGTAACAGTGATTTTCTGGTCCCCTTACGCTGAAGGTCCACCATCCACTCCAAGAGAGTTACCTGAGAAGCTTTGTGGTAAGAGAGATGCTTGCTCTCGCAGAATGCCTGCCACTCGTTCCAGTGCTTCACATATGCTCTCCAAGTCGCAGGAGCCAATGAAGCCTTATCTAAGGGGAACACGAACTCCCAGGGAACGCAAGCTGCCAGAGATAAGACGGGCAGGGCAAGCCATGAGGTGAGGCACAAGGAGCAACCCTCCTGAAGACCTCCCACTTCCCTCTAGACAGTGCATCGGCCATGATATTCTTAACCCCTGGCACATGCTTGGCTGAAAATTTAATATTATTTCGCAGACATCTAAGAACTAACTGTCTAAGGAGCCTCCTGAAGACCTCCCACTTCCCTCTAGACAGTGCATCGGCCATGATATTCTTAACCCCTGGCACATGCTTGGCTGAAAATTTAATATTATTTTGCAGACATCTAAGAACTAACTGTCTAAGGAGCCTGACTACTCCTGTTGAAGTTGCTGACAAGTGGTTGATTGAAAAAAACTACACTCTGATTATCGCACCAGAATATAACTGCCTTATTCGCTAACTTATGCGCCCACAGCCCCACTGCTACTATTATGGGAAATAGCTCGAGGAAACATAGGTTCCTCGTCAAACCTGCCCCCCCAGGTCTTCCCTCATCTCCTCAGAGATATTTACCCTGGCCTTCTGTGGTCTACCGCCACCCAGCTGGGCCTCCAATCTGCGATTAAATACACGCCCTATTGGGATGACCCGCCCCACAAAGTTCAGGAGGCCAAGCAAAGATTATAAATCTTTCACTCTGACAAACTTAGCAGACCTGATGTTACGCACCATGTCCAGCTTATCCTCCGGTAGTCGACACAGCTCCGCCACTGAGTCTATTTCGATACCTAGAAAAGTAAGCCGCTGCAGGGGCCTTCCGTCTTAACAGCTGCAATGGGGACCCCAAATGCCTCGATCAGGGAACTCATGTTCTGCATCAATTCCGCACAGGTGACCCTCACTTTACAACTGTTCAATTTGCACCGTTTCAGAATAACAACCTTTTTTTCAGTCATGTGACTGCTATTGAAAAGCATTGAGAAGCAGTGCATTGACTAGAATAGCCAGTAGGTGGAGTTGTCCGCTTGTGTTTCAGCAAAGATATGCAAGCCAAGCAAGCTGAAATTAATCAGTTTAACCAGACCTGAGCTATCGAGCAGCTTGCAAAGGAACAAGATCTTCCTGTCTATAAATCAGTCCAGAATGGAATGCATAGAAAGAACTGTTTGCAGAAAAATGCAAGTAAAGTATGTGTTGTGTGATTATTTTATTAGGTTTATAATGCTGTTTAACAAATGTTTTTGTTCATTTAACTTAGTTTAATTATATATTCTGTGTTGTGTGATTATTTTATTAGGTTTTTAATGCTGTTTAGCATTTAAAGTCTTCATTTCAAAGCTTTAAAAATAATGTATTAGGTGTTACTTATGACAATTTTGAGAGGGGCCTGGAACCTATCTCCCTCACTTCCTATTGACTTACATTATAAACTGGGTTTAAATGTACAACGGTTTCGATTTACAACCATTCCTTCTGGAACCTAACCCCGGTGTAAACTGAGGGCTATACATAGTCAGACTACATCCACACTCCCCTGATTATGATCAGCATATAATAATAGTTATCTAGGGGTCTATATTTCAATGTCTTGGTAAGTACTCTTGGAGCTAAGTTTTAAAATTATACTTTGTTAGTTACTGTATTTAAGCTTGGAAAAATCTGATCCCTCGTGAATTGTTTTTGCCATAATGAAAATTACTTTTTCATTAATAAAATGTAAAAGCCCTCTTTTGAAGTCATCAGACACACACTGCTGTACCCTTCTCACATAAATGTCTTTATAAGTGCAGATTGTGCACAATATTGCACATCTGTAATTTAATAACAACCTTTGGCCTAGATTTAGAGTTCGGCGGTAGCCGTCAAAACCAGCGTTAGAGGCTCCTAACGCTGGTTTTGGCCGCCCGCTGGTATTTGGAGTCAGTGATTAAAGGGTCTAACGCTCACTTTGCAGCCGCGACTTTTCCATACCGCAGATCCCCCTACGCCATTTGCGTAGCCTATCTTTTCAATGGGATCTTTCTAACGCCGGTATTTAGAGTAGTTTCTGCAGTGAGCGTTAGAGCTCTAACGACAAGATTCCAGCCGCCTGAAAATAGCAGGAGTTAAGAGCTTTCTGGCTAACGCCGGTTCATAAAGCTCTTAACTACTGTACCCTAAAGTACACTAACACCCATAAACTACCTATGTACCCCTAAACCGAGGTCCCCCCACATCGCCGCCACTCGATTAAAAATTTTAACCCCTAATCTGCCGACCGCCACCTACGTTATACTTATGTACCCCTAATCTGCTGCCCCTAACCCCGCCGACCCCTATATTACATTTATTAACCCCTAACCTGCCCCCCACAACATCGCCGCCAGCTACTTAAAATAATTAACCCCTAATCTTCCGACCGCAAAGCGCCGCCACCTACGTTATCCCTATGTACCCCTAATCTGCTACCCCTAACACCGCCGACCCCTATATTATATTTATTAACCCCTAATCTGCCCCCCACAACGTCGCCGACACCTACCTACACTTATTAACCCCTAATCTGCCAAGCGGACCTGAGCGCTACTATAATAAAGTTATTAACCCCTAATCCGTCTCACTAACCCTATCATAAATAGTATTAACCCCTAATCTGCCCTCCCTAACATCGCCGACACCTACCTTCAATTATTAACCCCTAATCTTCCGATCGGAGCTCACCGCTACTCTAATAAATGTATTAACCCCTAAAGCTAAGTCTAACCCTAACACTAACACCCCCCTAACTTAAATATAATTTACATCTAACGAAATAAATTAACTCTTATTAAATAAATTATTCCTATTTAAAGCTAAATACTTACCTGTAAAATAAACCCTAATATAGCTACAATATAAATTATAATTATATTTTAGCTATTTTAGGATTAATATTTATTTTACAGGCAACTTGGTATTTATTTTAACTAGGTACAATAGCTATTAAATAGTTAAGAACTATTTAATAGTTACCTAGTTAAAATAATTACAAAATTACCTGTAAAATAAATCCTAACCTAAGATATAATTAAACCTAACACTACCCTATCAATAAAATAATTAAATAAACTACCTACAATTACCTACAATTAACCTAACACTACACTATCAATAAATAAATTAAATACAATTGCTACAAATAAATACAATTAAATAAACTAGCTAAAGTACAAAAAATAAAAAAGAACTAAGTTACAGAAAATAAAAAAATATTTACAAACATAAGAAAAATATTACAACAATTTTAAACTAATTACACCTACTCTAAGCCCCCTAATAAAATAACAAAGCCCCCCAAAATAAAAAATTCCCTACCCTATTCTAAATTTAAAAAGTTACAAGCTCTTTTACCTTACCAGCCCTGAACAGGGCCCTTTGCGGGGCATGCCCCAAGAAGTTCAGCTCTTTTGCCTGTAAAAGAAAACATACAATACCCCCCCCCAACATTACAACCCACCACCCACATACCCCTAATCTAACCCAAACCCCCCTTAAATAAACCTAACACTAATCCCCTGATGATCTTCCTACCTTGTCTTCACCATACCAGGTTCACCGATCCGTCCTGGCTCCGATATCTTCATCCAACCCAAGCGGGGGCTAGACATCCACTGAAGAAGTCCAGAAGAGGCTCCAAAGTCTTCATCCTATCCGGCAAGAAGAGGACATCCGGACCGGCAAACATCTTCTCCAAGCCGCATCTTCTATCTTCTTCCATCCGGTGCGGAGCGGGTCCATCTTGAAGCAGGCGACGCGGATCCATCCTCTTCTTCCGATGTCTCCCGACGAATGACGGTTCCTTTAAGGGACGTCATCCAAGATGGCGTCCCTCGAATTCCGATTGGCTGATAGGATTCTATCAGCCAATCGGAATTAAGGTAGGAATTTTCTGATTGGCTGATGGAATCAGCCAATCAGAATCAAGTTCAATCCGATTGGCTGATCCAATCAGCCAATCAGATTGAGCTCGCATTCTATTGGCTGTTCCGATCAGCCAATAGAATGCGAGCTCAATCTGATTGGCTGATTGGATCGGCCAATCGGATTGAACTAGATTCTGATTGGCTGATTCCATCAGCCAATCAGAAAATTCCTACCTTAATTCCGATTGGCTGATAGAATCCTATCAGCCAATCGGAATTCGAGGGACGCCATCTTGGATGACGTCCCTTAAAGGAACCGTCATTCGTCGGGAGACATCGGAAGAAGAGGATGGATCCGCGTCGCCTGCTTCAAGATGGACCCGCTCCGCACCGGATGGAAGAAGATAGAAGATGCGGCTTGGAGAAGATGTTTGCCGGTCCGGATGTCCTCTTCTTGCCGGATAGGATGAAGACTTTGGAGCCTCTTCTGGACTTCTTCAGTGGATGTCTAGCCCCCGCTTGGGTTGGATGAAGATATCGGAGCCAGGACGGATCGGTGAACCTGGTATGGTGAAGACAAGGTAGGAAGATCATCAGGGGATTAGTGTTAGGTTTATTTAAGGGGGGTTTGGGTTAGATTAGGGGTATGTGGGTGGTGGGTTGTAATGTTGGGGGGGGGGGGTATTGTATGTTTTCTTTTACAGGCAAAAGAGCTGAACTTCTTGGGGCATGCCCCGCAAAGGGCCCTGTTCAGGGCTGGTAAGGTAAAAGAGCTTGTAACTTTTTAAATTTAGAATAGGGTAGGGAATTTTTTATTTTGGGGGGCTTTGTTATTTTATTAGGGGGCTTAGAGTAGGTGTAATTAGTTTAAAATTGTTGTAATATTTTTCTTATGTTTGTAAATATTTTTTTATTTTCTGTAACTTAGTTCTTTTTTATTTTTTGTACTTTAGCTAGTTTATTTAATTGTATTTATTTGTAGCAATTGTATTTAATTTATTTATTGATAGTGTAGTGTTAGGTTAATTGTAGGTAATTGTAGGTAGTTTATTTAATTATTTTATTGATAGGGTAGTGTTAGGTTTAATTATATCTTAGGTTAGGATTTATTTTACAGGTAATTTTGTAATTATTTTAACTAGGTAACTATTAAATAGTTCTTAACTATTTAATAGCTATTGTACCTAGTTAAAATAAATACCAAGTTGCCTGTAAAATAAATATTAATCCTAAAATAGCTAAAATATAATTATAATTTATATTGTAGCTATATTAGGGTTTATTTTACAGGTAAGTATTTAGCTTTAAATAGGAATAATTTATTTAATAAGAGTTAATTTATTTCGTTAGATGTAAATTATATTTAAGTTAGGGGGGTGTTAGTGTTAGGGTTAGACTTAGCTTTAGGGGTTAATACATTTATTAGAGTAGCGGTGAGCTCCGATCGGAAGATTAGGGGTTAATAATTGAAGGTAGGTGTCGGCGATGTTAGGGAGGGCAGATTAGGGGTTAATACTATTTATGATAGGGTTAGTGAGACGGATTAGGGGTTAATAACTTTATTATAGTAGCGCTCAGGTCCGCTCGGCAGATTAGGGGTTAATAAGTGTAGGTAGGTGTCGGCGACGTTGTGGGGGGCAGATTAGGGGTTAATAAATATAACATAGGGGTCGGCGATGTTAGGGCAGCAGATTAGGGGTACATAGGGATAACGTAGGTTGCGGCGGTTTACGGAGCGGAAGATTAGGGGTTAAAACTGTAATGCAGGGGTCAGCGATAGCGGGGGCGGCAGATTAGGGGTTAATAAGTGTAAGGTTAGGGGTGTTTAGACTCGGGGTACATGTTAGAGTGTTAGGTGCAGACGTAGGAAGTGTTTCCCCATAGGAAACAATGGGGCTGCGTTAGGAGCTGAACGCTGCTTTTTTGCAGGTGTTAGGTTTTTTTTCAGCTCAAACAGTCCCATTGTTTCCTATGGGAGAATCGTGCACGAGCACGTTTTTGATGCCGGCCGCGTCCGTAAGCAACTCTGGTATCGAGAGTTGCATTTGCGGTAAAAATGCCCTACGCTCCTTTTTTGGAGCCTAACGCAGCATTTGTTTGAACTCTCGATACCAGAGTTAAATTTATGGTGCGGCCAGAAAAAAGCCCGCGGAGCGTTAACAGCCCTTTTACCGCCGAACTCTAAATCTAGGCCTTAATATGTAGATTGATACACATTTAATAATTATAGCACACAATACCTCCACACACCACAAGGAGGACATGACATGAGGCTATTTACTATCTCTTTGTAACATAACTTTCTTTACCTCCCCTCCTTACCTAAACAACAAACATCCTCACTATCCTTAGGCTTATGTATGAATCCTGTGTACTTTTGTTATACCATTTGTTTTATACTTGTCAATACACAGACTACACAAAAACAATAATTTAGTAGCTATTTTCTAAAACTGCAGTACATTTCAAGTTTAGCAGCACAAATCTCTTGTTACATTTTAAGTGCACTTTACATAAGGGTGTTGTATATTTATAACGTTCATGCATATTAGTATATTACTCTTCTGTAAGTATTATATCATCAGTATGAAGAGTCTAGTTAACCTTTGGATCTCTTCAGACTATTTATATCCTCCAAGCTCCATATATCATGAGAGATAAGATGCATTCCAAATACTTACATATTCCAAAGTGTTTTCTTCTAAATATATTCTTATTTCTTTCAATCATTTTGCTATTATTAGCATATGTGACATACGCAGATAAATTGATTTAAAATCATCAAAATGTTTCTTAAAGTTATATTGATAAAGAATAAATATTGCTGCAAGCCAATATTATTATAGAAGTATATATGCAATGTATATGACCCTATGGTATTCTTGAGCAGAAGTTAAATCTTATTTACAGTTTAAATGATTCTTATTCTACCCCTTGTTTGTAGTTATGAATTTTTGCAGAATTTAATTGTGTACCCAAAAAGCAATGTTTTTGTACTGTTACGCTATGTATTTTTTTTATAGTTAAATAAGACTGCAGCGTTATGAGATGATGTTTGTGAGTGGTTAAAGGTGATTAATTTGCAAGATTCCAGGGAGATGGTTAAACTTTATAGGTCTTGGGAAAGACTGGGAGTTAGCTTATGATTACGCAAATGAGGCATTAAACAAAGGATAACTCCTGTAGAATGGAGGCCAAAGTCCAGCCATAAATGGGAGATGTCAAAGCCAACTGTATCACTTCCTCATGAGAGGCTGTTTCTTGCAGCACAGAGAAGGTAAGCTTTCCCTAAATTTCTGTTACTAAATCAGGTACATATATTCCTGAGGAAATGGGCAGCTTTATTGCAGAACATTAATTAAAACTATAGTGTTTTTATTATTGATTTAGTTCTCGGTGCTTATAGACGATCCAGCTATGCTTCATCAGTAGTTTATATATGTTACTTATAAGGAAAGTAATCGGTAGGCCTGGGTTCCGTAGGTCTGTAGAGACTAGAGGGGGGAGGCAGAGTTGTATTTCTGTACAAACTAAGTATTAATTTCAGTCTTACATTGCTCAAAAAGATGTGAGATGCTTCCCGTGCAAAATTATTATTAGTATGGACCATGCTTACTCATTCAGGTTTAAAATGGTTGAATGCTGCAGTATTGCAGCCAAATATAAGATTTTTCAAAATAAGGATGTTCAAAATAAGGATTAACCCCTTGGCTGCTGTTGACGGCGGGAGGTGTAACTTGTATTAGATTTGTCTGCTGTTGATTTAAGACTATGGGCCAGATTACGAGTTAAACGCAAAATATCGCTTATGCAAAAGCGATATTTGCGCTCAACTGAGTAATACCAGGGCACGCAAATGTGCGCTGGTATTACAAGTGAGGTGCGCATTGCAAAGAAGCATTACACTCACGAGAACGCACTTCCATAGGCTCCAATGGGAGCATCGTTCTCATGCCGTCAGTCGCGGCATGAGAACTAGCGCAGCGAAGGGGGTAAGCAATTTTAAATACATATGGATATTGTCATGACAGTTGTCAGGGAAAATTCACCATTTTAATATTGCATATTAATCACGTGTCTGTGCTATATTATATACACATATTAACACATACTACATATATATATATATATATATATATATATATATATATATATACACACATACACACACATACATTTTTCTTTTCACAAAAAAACTAAAATACCCTTTATTTTGGGGGCATTTGGGTCACTTTTAGAAAATTAACCAGAGATCTGATCTCTGCAGGCAAGCGATAAATAACCAGCCATTACAAGTAAGAGCTCAGAAAATTAATCAAGCAAACATATATGTGTCATTGTGGTGTTTTACTGAAATTCATTTTATTAGTTTATCTGGAGTAGGTAGTTTTATTGATTGAATGGCCAGTTTATGCTTGAGAAATAGAAACATTTATCTCTATATCTAAATGTCTTGCATCTGATAGGTTCATAGAATACCATTTTGGTATCAATTGTGTTTCAACAGTGATCAAAATCCTTTTATTTATTAAAGGGACATATTAATCATATGCTAAATCACTTGAAAGCTGGAGAGAAAAAAATATATATCACTTAAAAAAGGAAGATATTTTACCTCAAAATGTCTTCAGCTCACTAGAGTAAGTGCTCTGTAAACAGTTATACTTCAGCTGATGTCCAGCTGACAGTTGAAAGGAGAAAAAAAACAATAGCCAATCAGCATCAGCAGTGCTGAGGTAATGATTTGCCTTTGCTGTGATCTCCAAACTGTATAGTAAAATAACATGGCTGTGCCTGCACATGACAGATGCACACTTCCTAGCAAGTCCTGGGACAAGCATCCTGACTGGCTGCTTAAATTCTCTTTACAGTGGGGTGTGAATACTTAGGACATTTTTATTTACATAGAGAGTTTTTTACAGCTATGCTGCATCATTTTCACGTGCTTCAACATTTGGGTATCATGTCCCTTTAATCAGCCAACAGATACATAGTAACATCCTGAAAAAAGTACATTTGGCTTTTGAAACTAGGTATATAGCTACAAACATTTTAATGATGAGCAGAAGAGAAAACATTTTAAGCCCTTTATTTAAAGAACATGAAACCCAACTTTTATCAGCTTCCCAATTTACATCTATTAACAAATGTGCTTTATTCGCTTGTATCCTTTGTTGAAGGAGCAGCAGAGCACTACTGGATGAGTAAATGACAAGGAGCATGTATGTGCATCCACCATCAGAAGCTAGTTCCCAGTAGTACATTGCTGCTCCTGAGTCTACCTAAGTTTGCTGTTCAATAAAGGATGCCAAGAGAATGAAGCAAACTTGATAAGTGTAGTACGTGT
Source organism: Bombina bombina (assembly GCF_027579735.1). Lineage (NCBI taxonomy): Eukaryota > Metazoa > Chordata > Amphibia > Anura > Bombinatoridae > Bombina > Bombina bombina. The sequence continues at coordinate 262,254,208 of NC_069502.1, forward strand.
TCTGAATCATGAATGTTTAATTTTTACTTTACTGTCCCTTTAAGGCTAAATTGTTTTTAAATATTTTAAAGTATTTATGCTTTTATATAAAAAATGAGTTGTATGTTTTGTTTTTAAATAACATTGTTATACTGATCACAAGCCACTAAATTGAGCTGCCTATTTGAATGTTTACTGTTAGGAAGTATAGTTGGGTTTTTTTTTAATTGCATAAAAAAGCCTTTTCTTCTTAAATCTATATTTGCACAATTCTAAATGTTTTTCAATAGTGCATTATTTCAGCTCTCTTTTGTGTTCTTTTGCCAGGAGCCACTATTGTAAAAGCTAGCAATTTTTTGTTTTTTTCCCCATTCGTTACACATACAAAGAAAACTATACATAACATATCAAGCACTAACTATCATTTACAATAAATAAACATAATCATGGCAAATAACACTAGAACAAAACTATCAGTTATCTGCAATACAATAAACCTGAACATTTAAAGAAAAATATATATATATAGAATAACCACATAGTTAGATCTATCCCAGGTTAAGGTCTGGTTCCTCAAAATAGATATATATATTAAATGCTTAGAGATCTGCTCTAACCACAGAAACAAATTCCTGAGCATTCTTGAGTCAGCTTAAAAAACCCAGCATTAACCATCTAGATGGTAATATATTGATATTAATGGAAAGGGGAGGGGGAACCCACAGCCATAGTTCAGTAATTTATGTTCTATTCTGCCAGAATATTAGGAACAAACCTCTTTCATCATAGAGTTGAAACAATTTGAACTTGAGCATCCTGGGGTAAAGACATAATCACATTTTGCCATTTAAAAAAAATAAACATTTCACTTGCTTTTTAAGAAAAAACCTTAGCCCAAATTGCTCTACTATCATTTGATTTTTGTGTCATTTTAACAAATTCAGCACATTTCGGCCCCTGTCTGCCCTTCCAGTTCTTTAAAACCATATTTTGTCAGACTAAAATTGCTGTATTTATTAATCTATAGTTTAGGTATATGGCTGAATATCTGAGAAGGAAATAAACATGCACAGGTTTGAGGCTCATATTCATTTTAAGAAACCTATTTAGCCAAAAATTAATTTTACTCCAAAATTGTAAAATCTTGGGGCATTGCCAGAAATACTGTATAACGTCTGTCTATTCTGCATTACATGTCGTACAAACTTTGTTTTTACCATACCATTTAGTTAATCTGGAGGGTGTAATACAGAACATATTTATTAACTTAAACTGAGATTCCCTCCAGGCTATTGACACTGAAGCCTTCTCAACTAGGGAGAAGCTCTGTGAAATATTTTCTCAAGATACTTCTACTAAAAATCGATTACATTTTTTCAACAATTTATCAGTATGAACATTCCCAGAGTGTCTATTAAGAATATTATGGAGAAATTCACATTAAAATATGATTTAATAACCTTATCTAGCCCCCCAGAGACTAGCCAGGCCCTGTCTTAATCGTTATAGCCTCAATCAAATGCCTAACTTGTAAATATGCATAGAAACTGGATCTTGGTAAGTCAAACACACATCACATCATTGTAAGATTTCAAAGACATGGATCCATTGTCACATAATTGTCTCAATGTTTTAAGGCATTTACTTGCCCAAATATTAAAAAAAAAAAAGTGAAAGTCCTGGAGAGAGCTCAGGATTACCCAAAATAGGGAAAAATTATGACCTAGGATAATTAATCTGAATTTTAGTGCATCATTTCTGCGAGGCTAAAATAATATTTAAAAGTAAACGTGAAGTACATTGGCAGGGAGTTTAAGGGATGGAAAATGAAGAACCGATTTCAGTGAAAATGGGGAGATCAAGTTGGTTTAATTTTCAAGGAAAGAAACATATTCTCTCTCTGTGTTCCAATCCACAGCAAAGTAATGATAGTTTGTGTAGGGCGACCCGTACTTTCTTCCCTTGCCATATAACATTGGAAAAAAGTTCTATGAAAAAAGGCAATATATTTTCTAGAACAATTGTATATTCTGTAACAAATATAGCAATTTTTGGAAACAAAATTGCTGTGATCAACATAATACATGCCAACAGGGAAATAGGGAGACTTGCCCAGTTCCTGAAATTCCTCTTACATTCCTCAAAAAATTTAGGGGAATTCAGAAAGAGGGATTTTTACTGTGAAGAATACCCAAATATTTAATTTGGTGTACTTCCTTAATAGGATGATGTACTACGTAATGAACTGGTTTAAAGGGACAGTAAACACCTGGCACAACTTAATCCCATAATTTAGTTCCTCAGAATAAGATGCGGCTGCACCGCCTCCATGTTAAATACCTTTAACGTTATAGGAGTAATCGTCCACAGCACATACGTTTTTCTGCGGTAGACATGGCCGCCAAACTCCACCCAACTTTACGTATTACCTTTCATTTTAAACTCAACCGCCAATCAGAATAGAATCCTTGGTGAGATTCTTAACAGGCGTTCCCGGCAATTTGTAGCAGAACTTCAGATTTCTGCTTGCGAGCAGACAAAAATGTAAATGGGCATTAGCAAAGAAACACGAACGAGTATGGAATTCAATAGAGGAGACAAAGGAAGAGGGGGAGGAGTTTGGCCGCCATATCTACAGCAGAAAAATGTATGTGCTGTGGACGATTACTCCTATAACGTTAGAGGTATTTAACATGGGAGGCGGTGCAGGCGCATCTTATTCTGAGGATCTAAATTATGGGATTAAGTTGTGCCGGGTGTTGACTGTCCCTTTAAAAATCAAAAGCAATTCAGATTTTTCTAAATTAATTGTATAACCTGAAAAGGAGCTATATGTCTCAATAATCTGTAGTAAATATGGTATATTCTGTTTTGTGTTACTCAAAAACAGTAAAATATTGTCTGCAAATAATGAGAAAACCAATTTCTTACCCACTAGACATATCCCTTTCAACTGCTTCCTTAAAATTGCAAGCGGTACCAAAGATAGCAGGGAAAAAGTAGCAGGGAAAGAGGGCAACCCTGTTGTGTACCTTTCCATAAAGTAAATCCATCCGAGATGTCTCCATTAACTATAATAGCAGTAAGTGGGTTTTGATAAATCAAACGCACAAAATGGTAAAACTGCCCTATTAACCCAAAACCTTCCCACGAAGTAAACAAATGGTCCCATGATATTTAGTAAAAAGCCTTTTTTTAGCATCCACTGTAAGCAATGCTAAATCAATTTTGTGGTGGGATTTTTTTGTTTGTCCCCCAAAAAATCCTGAGCCAACATAACTTTGCGTACATTTTTAACAGGGTTTATTCCTGAAATGAAACTAACTTGATCTACATATATTACTGTATTCAGACTTTTAAGTTTTTTTGCCATAATAGAGGATAAAAATTTGTAGTCTTCATTTAGCAAGAAATGTGTTTATATGATACAAAGCATTCTGAGTCTATCTTTCTTAATGATTAGTGCGATATTAGATGCTGTAAAGTATAGAGATTGCATCTTATTTTCTATATAGTATTCATTAAAAAGGGTAAGTAGTATAGGTAAGATTTGATCATGAAATAATTTATAAAACTCAGCCGATAAATAATCTGGGCCTTATTTAATCTAGAATTTGTAATGGCCTCAGATATTTCCATTGACGTTATAGGTTAGTTCAGTATCTGTAAATCATCATTGGAAATCTTGGGGAGGTTCAATTTCTGCGAAAAGCTAATTTTATTTGCCTCATTAACTTCACCTGTAGTATAAACACTGATAAAATTCAGAAAATGCCTGATGGAAGGATTTTTATGAGAATAATATCTCATATGTGAGCAAACCAGAATTATTTTGGGAAACAGCCAAATCTGTGTTTAGAGGAGAAACTAAGACCTTCTTATGTAAATAGAAAAATAAATATAAAGAAAAACAGCTTTCTAACTGTGTTAGAAACAGTTTTAGAGCCTATATAAACCAGACTCAGCTACTATGGAATAAATATTCTAATGCCAGACTAAAAAGAGAGATATTCTTAAAGCAAAACATGACAATCAAGGAGCAGAGACAAAAATCTCTCTTCAGTGGTCATTTTGGGAAATCAACTAAATATTTGCCTAAGATAATTAAAAATAGAAGCCAGAGAAATGTTATTTCAGCAATAAAGTCTGGGGACAAGAGACTTACAAATAGTTACAACACTAGCAATTCTAATGAGCTGATGCTGTAATCTGCCGCTTAGTTTTTTGTTAGGATCGCTATTTTAAAGCTTAAAGGGACACTGTACCCAAATCTTTTCTTTCATGATTCAGATAGAGCATGCAATTTTAAGCATCTTTCTAATTTACTCCTATTGTCAAATTTTCTTTATTCTCTTGGTATCTATATTTGAAAAGCAAGAATTTAAGTTTAGATGCTGGCCCATTTTTGTTGAACAACCTGGGTTGTCCTTGCTGATTGGATAGCACCAATAAACAAGTGCTGTCCATGGTTCTGAACCACAAATTGGCTGGCTCCTTAGCTTAGATGTCTTCTTTTTCAAATAAAGAAAGCAAGAGAACAAAGAAAAAATGACAATAGGAGTAAATTAGAAAGTTGCTTAAAATTGCTTGCTCTATATGAATCACAAAAGAAAAAATTTGGGTTCAGTGTCCTTTTAACGTTAACTTTTCAGCCTTGCTGATGTGAGCATGTGGCTGATAGAGGGGCTACAGGGAAAGGGTGGTCTGAAATGGGGTCTGATGTGGGTATATGGCTGACAAGGGAGCTGCAGGGCCAGTGGTCAGATCTGAGTATGTAGCTTTTAGAGGGACTGGAGTGCCAGGACGCTGATCTGAAGCTTTGATTTGGGAATGTGACTTATTGATGTCTGTAGGACCAGAGGTCTGATCTGTGGTTATAGAAGTAATGCAGGACCAGTTAAGGACAGATGTAAACAAGCTCCTGCACATATCAGCCAATCACTGTACAGCATTTATGAGTGTCAGTATTCTGTTTCAATAGAATACACTCCAATACTTTTTATTATTATTTAAAATTAAAGGGACACTGTACCCAAATGTTTTTCTTTCATGATTCAGATAGAGCATGCAATTTTAAGCAACTTTCTAATTTACTCCTATTATCAAATTTTCTTCATTCTCTTGGTATCTTTATTTGAAAAGCAAGAATGTAAGTTTAGATGCCGGCCCATTTTTGGTGAACAAACTGGGTTGTTCTTGCTGATTGGTCGATACATTCACCCAACAATAAACAAGTGCTGTCCAGGCTACTGAACCAAAAATGTCTAGGTTCTTAGCTTAGATTACTTCTTTTTCAAATAAAGATAGCAAGAGAACGAAGAAAAATTGAAAATAGAAGTAAATTAGAAAGTTGCTTAAAATTGCATGCTCTATATGAATCACAAAGGAAAAAAAATGTGTTCAGTGTTCCTTTAAGCTTTTATAGGGAATTCAATTTGAGTTCAAAGCCCCTTTAAAACTGCATGTTGGGGACAGTGTACAAAGCAATACATACAAAATAATGTCCCACCAGAAAATGCTGTTTGAACAGATTTTTTAAGTTTACCAATCCAACCACATTGACCTAAAAAACACAATCTATTGTCTTTTATATGGCTTATCTTGCCTGTTAGAACAGCTTTTTTTCCCTTGTTAACTATTTTGGCAAATACTCAATATACATGATGGTTTAAAGGGACAGTAGCATCAAAATTAAACAATCATGATTCAAATAAAGCATACAGTTTTAAACTACTTTACAATGTATTTCAATTATCAAATATGCTTCATTCTATTGATATCCTTTGTTGAATAGTAGGTGCAGGAGCAGCAATATACTGCTAGGAGCTAGCTGAGCACATCAAGTGAGACAATGGGCTCCATTTATCATGGGTATTGTGGCGAGTGCTCTCTGCATTTCTTATTGCACAAGCCGCTACTTTTCCAGTACCGCCACCTGCTCGTGTGTGGCCTTCAGTGATCCTCATCGGATCAGGATGATTTAACTCTACCACTCTTTAAAGGGACATTGTACACTAGATTTTTCTTTGCATAAATGTTTTGTTGATGGCCCATTTATATAGCCCACCTGGGAGTATATAGTTTTGTTAAATAACAATGTGCTGATTTTTAGACACCTATCCAAGCCCCAAAGTTTTAGATGTATACTGATGTCTACTGATGTCTACAGACTCCTGGTTATGTAATTGGTCATTGCATATGCAGGGGAGGGTGGAGTGTCTGTTCTTTCTGCTTTCCCAGCCCCTTTCAGTAGGTGTCCCAGCCTAACCTCATCAACAGTGCTAAACTGGGAGCTTCTAATTACTTTTTTAAAAAGGTTTTATACTGGATTTTTAGATCAGTATCTGCGCATATTCTTCTTTATAGTCTTACATACAGTTATATGAAAATTGGTGTATATTGTCCCTTTAAGTGGCGTAGAGGTAAAATGGCTGAAGTCTTAAACAAAAGGGGGCCCAATGAGAGGCATATATGTAAAGCCACCAATCACCAGCTAGCTCTTAACAGTACATTGCTGCTCCTAAGCCTACCTAGGAGAACATTAAGTAAATTGAAAAGTTGTTTAAAATAGCGCTATCTGAATAATGAAAGTTTCATTTTGACTTGACTGTCCCTTTAATAAAAGTAAAGCTCAAATCATGAAACTAAATTGATAATAAAAATGTTAATTTATGGTTTCAATTGTGTTTGAACATTAAATTTTTTAAAAAAATGTTCTCGAAATGCATATGTCATGAATTGATATTTAACCCCTTAAGGACAAGGCCATTTTTCAATTTCTTACCCTTAAGGACCAGGGCTATTTTTACATTTCTGCAGTGTTTGTGTTTAGCTGTAATTTTCCTCTTACTCATTTACTTTACCCACACATAATATATACAGTTTTTCTCGCCATTAAATGGACCTTCTAAAGATACCATTATTTTCATCATATCTTATAATTTACTATAAAAAAATATAAAATATGAGGAAAAAAATTGAATAAAACACACTTTTTCTAACTTTGACCCCCAAAATCTGTTACACATCTACAACCACCAAAAAACACCCATGTTAAATAGTTTCTATATTTTGTCCTGAGTTTAGAAATACCCAATGTTTACATGTTCTTTGCTTTTTTTGCAAGTTATAGGGCAATAAATACAAGTAGCACTTTGCTATTTTCAAACCACTTTTTTCAATATTAGCGCTAGTTAATTTGGGACACTGATATCTTTCAGGAATCCCTGAATATCCTTTGACATATATATATTTTTTTTATGAGAGATCCCAAAGTATTGATCTAGGCCCATTTTGGTATATTTCATGCCACCATTTCACTGCCAAATGAGATCAAATAAAAAAAAAATGTTCACTTTTTCACAAAATTTTTCACACTTCTCACTGAATTTCTTGTGCAATTATGGCATAAATGGTTGTAAACGCTTCTCAAGGATCCCCTTTGTTCAGAAATAGCAGATATATATGGCTTTGGCGTTGCTTTTTGGTAATTAGAAGGCCGCTAAATGTCACTGTGCACCACACGAGTATTATGCCCAGCAGTGAAGGGGTTAATTAGGGAGCATGTAGGGAGCTTCTATGGTTAATTTTATCTTTAGTGTAGTGTAGTAGACAACCTCAAGTATTGATCTAGGCCCATCTTGCTATATTTCATGCCACCATTTCACCGCCAAATGCGATCAAATGAAAAAAAACGTTAAATTTTTCACAATTGTAGCTTTCTCACTGAAATTATTTACAAACAGCTTGTGCAATTATGGCACAAATGGTTGAAAATGCTTCTCTGGGATCCCCTTTTTTCAGAAATAGAAGACATATATGGCTTTGGCGTTGCTTTTTGGTAATTAGAAGGCCGCTAAATATCGCTGCGCATCACATGTGTATTATGTCTAGCAGTGAAGGGGTTAATTAGGTAGCTTGTAGGGAGCTTGCAGGGTTAATTTTAGCTTTAATGTAGAGATCAGCCTCCCACCTGACACATCACACCCCTGATCCTTCCCAAACAGCTCTCTTCCCTCCCCAACCCCACAGTTGTCCCCGCCATCTTAAGTACTGGCAGAAAGTCTGCCAGTATTAAAATAAGGTTGATTTTTTTTTTTTTAAAGCATATTTACATATGCTGATGTGTAGGATCCCCCCTTAGGCCCTAACCTCCCTGATCCCCCCAAACAGCTCTCTAACCCTCCCCTCTACCTTATTGGTAGCCATCTTGGGTACTGGCAGCTGTCTGTCAGTACCCAGTTTACTAAAAAAAATGCTTTTTTTTAAATTGTATTCAATATTTCTGTAGTGTATCTTCCCCCCCAAGACCAACCCCCCACCCCTCCCAGATCCCTTTGATGCTTTTTTTTTTAATACATTTTACCCACTTTTAATAAAATCATTTTCTGTAGTGTAGCCGTTCCCACCCACTTCCACCCCGTGCACGAGCCCACCCCGCCCCCATGTGCACGTGCCCCGGGCTATCACGCCCCCCTCAACGTCATAGGTCACATCGATGGCCGCCCACCCGCCTCCCACTGAAGCTCCCACTCACCAACGATACCGGCCATCGATGTCCGGTGCAGAGAGAGCCACAGAGTGGCTCTCTCTGCATTGGATGGCCAAGGGGTGTTATTGCAGGATGCCTCGATATCGAGGCATCACTGCAATAACTGGAAAGTGTCTGGAAGTGATCAGGATCGCTTCCAGCCGCTTCAAACCCCTAATGTCGTACAGGGAACGTCGCTGGTCTTTAAAGACCAGGTTGTGTGTGACGTACCCTGTACGACATGCGTCGTTAAGGGACACTAAACGCAAAAAAAATTCTTTAATGATACAGGCAGAGCATGCAATTTTAAGCAACTTTCTAATTTACTCCTATTATCAATTTTTCTTTGTTCTCTTGCTATCTTTATTTAAAAAGCAGGAATGTGATGCATAGGAGCCGGTGTTCTGTTAAGGGACCGAACTTTTGAAAAGAGCAAACCACGTCACTTCCTGTGACGTTACATCAGCTGTTGTACACATTTTGGCCCTAATGCGCATGCGTGCCAGCGTCATCACATACCTGGCCGCATACATCACTTTGAAACTATTTAGACCTGTGCAATTCAGAAGCCTTTCTATAGCGCATGCGCTGGATTTTCTATCACAAATGGGGGGTTTATGGAACGCTGTTTATTCAACAATATATGTGAATTATGGTGTAAAACCGATATAAATGTAAGGATAGGAAAATGTATACTTATTTAAAAATATTAAAACACATAGAACAATTTATTTGGGTGTGGATGAGACAAAAATATAAAATAACTTAACCTATTACCTCAAACGCATACAAACAAGAAGGCGTGCATTCAAAGCACTTCACTTTATGTTTACTGTAAAATACGACATTGCAAAATTATATTTTTGTTGGTAAAGCAATGACAACGTGACCACACTTTCTACTATAGTAAATGGCTCTTCCAACAGAAGCAGTGGCGCTAGCCGAGTGGCTGTTTGTCATGCAGGGACGAATAAACAGCGTTCCATAAACCCCCCACATTTGTGATAGAAAATCCCACGCATGCGCTATAGAAAGGCTTCTGAATTTCACAAGTCTAAATAGTTTCACAGTGACGTATGCGGCCAGGTATGTGATGACGCTGGCACGCATGCGCATTAGGGCGAAAATGTGTACAACAGCTGATGTAACGTCACAGGAAGTGACGTGGTTCGCTGTTTTCAAAAGTTCGGTCAGTTAACAGAACACCGGCCCATTTTTGGTTGAGAACCTGAGTTATACTTGCTTATTGGTGTGTAAATGTCAGCCTCCAATAAGCAAGCACTATCCATGGTGTTGAACCTAAAATGTGCTGGCTGCTAAGATTTACATTTATGATTTTCAAATAAAGATAGCAAGTGAACGAAGAAAAATTGATAATAGGTGTAAATTAGAAAGTTGCTTAAAATTGCATGCTCTATCTGAATCATGAAAGAAAAAAATTGGGTTCAGTGTCCCTTTAAGGGTTACACAAAAAACCTGCATTCAATAACTATGGTTAGTTGTCATTGATACTGTATCATTTAGCCACCATTTTGAATTTGCTGCATATATTTTGTTTAAATGAAAGAATTTAGCGCTGCGGAATCTGTTGGCGCTCTACAAATAACCGATAATAATAATAATAATGTGAAACACCTCTTTCTAATATAGTTTATGGCTTAGAAAATGAATTAAAAAGCACCTCAGTTCCATACAATGTTATCAAAGGACAAACTCTTATGGGTTAGAATCTGGACCATTGTCTAATACTGGCAGTATATAATCCTTAGTTTACAATATTTAACTTTTTAAAAAAAAATTTGTTAACCCCTTAATTCAGGGTACGTTGCTGGTCTTTCAAATGGCTTTTGCCGCCAGTGGAGAGATTGTGCTATTATAGGAGGCCTGCTGAAGGGAGGGAGGTATGAAATAGCGTGGTATTGCCACTGTCTGCGAGACCCACTCTATTACTGGCGGAAAAACCCTTAACAACCAGCAAAGTAGTACTTTGTGGTCATTAAGGGGTTAAATAAGTCCTTGTGTTATAAAAATGTAAAAAGAAAACAAAAAAAAAAAACAATATCGGGATGTTATATGGATTTAAAAAGTACTCAAACACTGATATAGGGGGTTTATATTGTTTTTGCTCTGTCAATACTGGCGTAAGCTATACTGATTGGTATTTCCAAGGACCTCATGAATACTAGTGTTTCTCAACATCAGAAAACTGCTACTTTATACCCAACATTCTTAATAGCCATTGTTTCCACTAAAGCACAACGTATATGTATTTGAAATTAAAGATGAGTTAGAGTTGTAATGGGGTAAAAAACACATGTTCAGACTATATTTATGTTTTCTTATCTATAGGCAGCAGTAACAGCAGAAAACCTTGACGAGAGATGGTTATTCTCCGACAGGTAAGACAAGAACTTAAGTCTTGTAGACATTGGGTAGTTAAGTATGCTTGAACTCAACTTTTGTGAGGGATATTGTGGCATGAATTATAGGTACCTGTCTCAAAAAACGAAATCACTAACATTTCAGCTTTGCAAAAGAAAGCCGTCATTTTCCAGTACGTCAGTTTAAATAGGTTTTGTATGTATATATACTTTATATGGTAGGTTGGTGTGTTTTATTATATATCATTTACCTGATAGTACATTTTTTGCCTTTATCTCTTAAGTGGACTGTAACACATTTTTGAGTTCTGATTCAATGTACATTATTTATGTTGTTTAGCAACTAGTGAGCAATAATCTGTAAAGATGAGCTTATGTTTGGTACACGTCAAACATTATCAATAATTGCACGCAAGGTATTATAAATCAGTTTAAATGTTTTTTTTTTTATATACGTAGTGCTTTTAGTTAATGAGTGCACTTAAGTTAAAAGATTAATACTACATTTTTTTTCTTACTTAAGTATTCAATAAATTACATAAAGTTTTTCATTTCTTCTTGCAGTGAAAACCAAAATTAAAGGGACAGTCTAGTCCAGATTTTTTATTGTTTAAAAAGATAGCTAATCCCTTTATTAACCATTCCCCAGTTTTGCATAATTAACACAGTTATATTAATATACTTTTTACCTCTGTAATTACCTTGTTTCTAAGCCTCTGCAGACTGCCCCCTTATTTCAGTTCTTTTGACAGACTTGCATGTTAGCCAATCTGTACCCTCTCATAAGTAAGTCCACGGGTGTGAGCATAATATTATCTATATGTCACACATGAACTAACGCCCTCTAGCTGTGAAAACTGACAAATGCATTGACATAAGAGGCAGCCTTCGAAAGCTTAGAAATTAGCAAATGAGCCTACCTAGGTTTAGCTTTCAACAAAGAATACAAAGAGAACAAAGCAAATGTGTTGATAAAAGTGAATTGGAAAGTTGTTCAAAATTGCATGCCCTGTCTGAATCATGAAAGTTTAATTTTGACTAGACTGTGCCTTTAAGTGATAGAGAACTTATAAGTTCTAACATAATCATAGACACACCCTTAATCTTTTTTCTGTGTGCCAAGCAGTTATCACAACCATCCTCTATTACACAATTTATTTATTTTTTATTCCAGAGTTGCAAGTGCATTAGCATCTGGTTAAATATAGCTATTGTTTTGTTGCTATATTAAATTGTGCCACTGATATCTGCATAAAAATGAGTAAACGCATGCCACATACAGCTTTCATGATTTAGATACAGCATACAATTGTAAACAACTTTCCAATGTACAGTTATTATCTGGTTGTCTTCATTCCTTCTGTATCCTTTGCTGAAAGCGTACCTAGGCAGGCTCAGGAGCAAAAATGCACTACTGGGATCTAGCTGGTAAATGGTGGCTGCACTTATATCCCCCTTGTGAATGGCTCACCTGATGTTCCCAGCTAGCTCCCAGAAGTGCATTACTGCTCCTTCAACAATTAATATCAAGAGAATTAAGCAAATTTGATAATATTAGTAAATGTTGCTTAAAACTGCATCTGAATCACGAAATCATTTTGTTTTTGTTTTATGTCCCTTTAATGTATCAGAATTAAAGGCACACTGTACTCAAACATTTTTAGCATCCATATGGAAGACTAGCATTGAAAAATCTTGTTAATATGCCTGAAAAATATGCATTATAAGCTGTTTGCAATTAACCGTAAACTAATACTGCAGTATCACTTGTGTTCCTCTTAGGAATGCTCATGTGTTGTAGATACTACCAGCTAATGCTCATTGGTTGCTCATTGGGCATGTGAACTAGCCAATCAGCATTAGTAAGAAAAACTTTTCAGTCAATGAACATTTGCAGTAAGTTGTTTTTAATCAAAAATTGTCTCCCCTTTAATGTGTTCCCATTGTTCCACTTTACCTGCTGGAGTGTATTAAATTGTTTACAAGTATTTTCATTACCCTTATATTGGCATTTGAAATAGTTGATTTAGCCTGTGGTACCCCCACCTATCCTGAAAGTTTTTGGCCTTAAGGCCAAGTTGTGTAAACACAGTCAGTTGAAGAAATTACACTCCCAGTGGGGTATAGAAGAGATAATGTAATAAATTGTTAATTTTCTATTGTTCTCTCCAAGTATTGGTGATTGGTTTACAGATAAATAGAAGATAAAGATGCAGGTATATGTACACAATGTGATAAAGTAATGAGATCTGATTATACCTACAAGCTCAACCCATTTTATTAGGTTGTGGCTTCAAAACACAAAATCAGCTAATTCATATACAAAAATAAGCCTTAAAAAGCTGATTCTCATACATTTTATACTCTGCAGCTGGTAAAAAAAATGTTATTGGAAACACATTAAGGGAAAATATTTTTACTGTCCCTTTAAATTAAAACAGCTTTGCTTTACATTTTTGAGCCCAAAAATTCCACTATGTTTAACACCTTAACCGGGGGGTTACTTTTGGAGCTGATCGCAGTTACCCCTGCAGCTTATGAGGGGGCATTGGGTTAGGCCTCAGTTGGGGGAATCCAGGCAGGTAAGTGACATCCCCATGATCCCTCTATCGCACCCTAACTTCTACAATCCCCCAAGACACACACCGTTGGGTAAGGTAATTTACTGTTCATTCAAGTAGTCTTGGGGATGTCAAATGTAAACATGCTTTTATTAAAAAACAACTATAAAAATAACACATTTTGTAGGGGCTCTAAGTGCCTGTAACAGGTGATCCAAAAAAAACTCTTTATAAAGTTGTATACTTGCTTCATATGATATTCCATGGAAAATGGTTATCACGTATTTTTCTTTCAAAATTACCATTGAAGTCTGCAAGTTTTCTAAAGCAAAACGATATTGAAAAAATATTCGGAAATATGGTAAGGTTTTTCGGGGGAAAAGAAAAGATGAATAACAGTAATCTTCATTTATTAAATATTAAACCTACATAATAAGATCTGCTTTTTATAGGTAAACCAATCTGTTCTGTAAAAACACAGATGGAATGAATATTCTTTTATCACTGTTTTAGTACCATTTGAAAAACTGTAAGATGTGCTGAGCTTTTGAAACCTGATTTTTTTTAATTTAAGTGTTTTCTCAAGGCTTAGGGCCTGATTCTTAAAAAGCTCAGTGATCTAGAGAGATTTTCTAGAAGTCAGCACCGAACTTCTGTCCATAAAACATGTTTAGAAAGGCAAATTTTAGCTTTTGGGTGTAAAGGAGGTACACCTCCATTGTGATAGAATGCCTAAATATGTTTTTGTGTGATTTCCCTCCAAGCCAGTGAGTTTATGACAATCAAGCACATACTGCAGTATGCTTTTTTCTGTGTATAAAAGTAACGTTTTTCTTATGAATTTAGTAAACGTAATTATGCTTTGCTAATACATGTGAATTCATTTGAATTAAATCAATTTTATAATTGAAGCCAACTTTCATATATTGATCTCTGACTGAAAATTCAAGTTAAAGGGACAGTCTACTCCAAAATTTGTATTGTTTAAAAAGATAGATAATCCCTTTATTACCCATTCCCCAGTTTTGCATAACCAACACTGTTATAGTAATACACTTTGTACCTCAGTGATTACCTTTTATCTAAACCTCTTCTGACAGCCCTTTATCAGATGACTATTTATTATCTATTGACTTGCATTTTAGCCAATTAGTGTCTTGCACAACTCCACTGGAGAGAGCAAAATGTTATCTATATGGCATACATGAAGTCTCTTGTGAAAAGCTAATAAAAAAGAATATCATCCTAATTTGTCAGACTGCACCTGTATGTTGTTTGAGTCCTGATATACCTCAAGAGCAGATGTCATGACTATGTTTTCGCCTATGTTTTTTGAGACAGCTGCGTGACAGACTTCTCACGGGCCTGGAAGTCATATTGCAAGCAACCTCAACTACGCAGTAGGATTAATACATGTACAAAACCCTGTGGGAACCATAGGCTTCTGCATCATAACACCCCCACCCCCCCCCCATTACCGGGATCAAGGGATCCTATAAAAGGATATTTATTTGATTAAACTAGGAAGACTACTTGTTCATTACTTAGAGGAAATCAACAACAATATAACGGTTATCTCAAGGGACTGTTTTGTAGTGCCACTCATTGAGTGGAGATGGAGGCTTTGGCAAGATGGGAAGCCCGAATGCACAGAATCTTACAAGATCACCACCAAGAACTGGAGAGGGATCTGTGTGCCATACTCTTTTGAGGGAGGCTTCTCAATGGAATGCCCCAGGCTCTGGCTAGTTGCGCTCTGGCAGAAAAGGATAACAGCCGGTTCCTGGCTCGACCGGGAGGGCTTGCAGGGGGGAGGCCCTCTTGGTCACTACGCAGAAATTGACAAATCTCGACCCACAAGGAACCCTGCCTACTCCCATATCAACTTTGATTTCTCCTGGGAAACCTGAAGACACGATCTTTGCTACAACGTCCTCCAGCCAGCTAACGGATTTGAATCCGGTGCTACTAGAAATCGAGGCAGCTAAAATAAGTGGTGAGGAGGTACGTGCCTTTACATGGGACATCCTCAGAGCAGAGGGACTCACACCAGAGCGCACAAATCGGGCCTTACTTACTAGTCCCAACGGGTCTATAACAGGGTCTCACAACCTTTATTACTACAACCTCAGCCGTTGTTTTGGATTCCCTGCTTTTGCCGATGTTACTTACGCAGCTCACAGTGAATCTACACTAACGTCTATTTTTCAAGGTCTATCAACACCTCAGCAATTAAGAGCTTACAACTCCTTCAGAGAGCAGTCTCCTTACTTTATGCTTAAAGCACAAGTCAGCATGATGCCAACTGACAGACACGGAGTGGGGTAAATATGATGGGTGATCCGGGACTACTGCCCTATAATATAGACATATGTCGTGTTTTATTAGTAGTCCCACTTTTGAGACTTGACCTTTAGTAGCAAACCCACTATACACTGTTGACAAAGTCTGCTCAGTCTCCAGCAAGTCTCTTGCAAGCTAGAGGGACAGATACTGTTTATGGGAGGTCTCAATACACAGGACTTATCTGCTGCCCAGAGACTTCTCACTTCACTAACAGAGTGTTTTCTTCTTAGAGACATTGAGCCTATGACTACACTAAAGACTTGAATTGGTTTGCGTTTTTCATTAACAGCACTCAGAACACATACTGTATATGCCTTAAGTTTATTATCTTTCTTAACTTTAATTGCTTTTTACCATACGCTGTTTGTTCCTACATTCATTTTCAGATGATATGCATATAATTTACTTTAATATCTCCCTCCGAGGTAGTCATAATCAGCAAACTCCCTAATGCACCTGATAGGATAGATTCCAGATTACACAGGCCTCTATTTAACAGTTATAATTTGGCCACGCTACTACTGATAGGCTTCATGCTTGCAGGTACCCTGATACCTTCACGCTGGCAGGATGTACTATTAGATGTATGTTTCCAATAAATTTGCTCCAGAAATGTATCCCACCAATCAAAAAGAAAAAGCTTTCACCTTTTAGTGTTGTGCTGATATGCAAATTGTTTCCTTATATGCTCCAGTGTTTCTGTTCCTACTGTGATTCCGACAGGGATAGACTACCTTTTTCTCTATAAGATTTGAGGGTTCCAGAGATAATATAATCTGGGTAATATAGTTAGCCTCCATATATTAATACACTAGGGACAAGACAACTTTACCGCTTCTCATCTATTTGAATCATTATGTCTACTCATATATTGCTTTATACTTTAATTTAGATTGTCCTCCTATATCTCCTAAATTATTTTTATTCTGTAGGTTTACTCCCATACGAGAGGTGCATTTTCCTGAAACAAAAAATAAAAAAAGCGACCCTAGCCACTAATACCATTGCTTCTTACTATATGGGCAAATTGGTACATCCAATATACCATATTGATACTATAATCTCCTTATAGGTTTATCCCAGGGGTACCCTTCTATATAGTGGTGGTCTTGCTCTGTCTGTGGCCGGACAGAGTGATTCTTTACCTTCCTAGTATTTAGAAACTAACGGAAAGGAGTAACAGAGCATATAGCAATACACTAACACTGGATTGATCTATAACGTACATATATGGGTAATACCGCATAATATTTCCTGATTAATATATCATTGTGCCCTTGCCTGTGACGAGTGACTTAATGAGTGCATATATTTTTAATTTCTTCTGTAGAAGCTGGATACATGGAAAAGCATACTGGTAAACCCTATATCTGATGCTAAGGCCTTAAGCCCTTATATTCTTAATTAGTTTCATGCTCCTCAGAACTAGATGGTTGGGAGTTTAGTGTTTGCCAAAGATATCATAATACCCCATAAGTTCATTTTACTCACTTGTGTGGGACATTGTTGCACAATTTGTTGTTGATTTATATATATATATTTACTGTTCTTACGCTTTATCAAGCCCGAAAGTGGCTATAGACTTAACAAACTTACCTCCATCAAGTACTGCCCTTTTACCATGGTCTAAGAGTGGCCTATTCTTCTCAAAGGAGGTCCCATAATTATACAAATGAGATTACAGCTATCATTGCCTACTTAATTCTGATTTAGTATGCATCTGAGACTGTACATTATTTTATCGTGAATTTTATCTCAATGTCTGTACTAAAGTTTTGGCAGTTCTACATGCATTGTATATGTTTATTAAAATCTCAATAAAACTAAAAAAAAAAAAAAGCATGTGATAAGAGGCTGTCTGTAGTGGTTTAGAAACAGGCAGAAATTTAGAGATAACAATGTTGGTTGTGTAAACGATAACAATTTTGGTGTAGACTGTCTCTAAATATATATGCTAACATTATAATATTAAAGTGGCTTCTAATTTTCACATTTTAAAATAGTGAAAATGGTCCTTACACATTTAAAGGGACAGTCTACTCCAGAATTGTTATTGTTTAAAAAGATAGATAATTCCTTTATTACCCATTCACCAGTTTTACATAACCAACACGGTTATATTAATATACCTTTTACCTCTGTGAATACCTTGTATCTAAGCATCTGCAGACTGCCACCTTATTTCAGGTCTTTTGACAGACTTGTATTTTAGACAATCAGCGCTGGCTCATAAATAATTCCACTGGAGTGAGCATGATGTTATATATATATATATATATATATATATATATATATATGGCACACATGAACAAATACTGTCTAGCTGTGAAAAACTGTCAAAATGCACTGAGATAAGAGGTGGACTTCCAGGGCTTAGACATTAGCATATGAGCCTACCTAGGTTTAGCTTTCAAACAAGAATACCAAGAGAACAAAGCAAATTTGATAATAAAAGTTTTAAAATTGTGTGCCCTATCTGAATCACAAAAGTTTAACTTTGACTAGACAGCCCCTTTAAGTAAAAAATGAAAAGTGTAAGCTTCAAGTCGCAACAAAACTGTTATTACATCAAGTACTCACGCTAAGCATTCATACAGTTAAATGCCTAATTTCTGTTGCCGTTTGTGAAAAGCTAGGATTTACAATTGGAACAAATAAAGGGGACTTTCAGTTATGAAGTATAAAATACTTCATGCTGAAAGCTCCTTTATTTGTTGGAACCGTCCGCGGCACTGACCTGCTCAGGTAGCCCACGGCAGAACACTATTTTGCTGAGAGGTGACGTTTCCACCTCTTAGCCAATAGCCGTGTGAGCTATCCAGCTTGGCGTCAGTTGGAACGCACGACTATTGGCTAAGAGGTGAAAATGTTACCTCACAGCAAATAGTGTTCTGCCGTGGGCTGTCTGAGGTGCTCAGTGCGGTGAATGCTTCCAACAAATAAAAGAGCTTTCAGCATGAAGTATTTTATACTTCATGACTGAAAGTCCCCTTTAATTGTTCCAGTGGTAAATCCTAGCGTTTCACAAACTTGGTTAACATAAAACATCTCCTTAGGCTTTAATGGAGACACCTGCTGTTACCACCAGTTTACACAGTTTTATAACAGCAATGGAAACTTTGTAACCTCTGTTTTGAGGACAGAGGTTACAAAGGCTTTTATTAAGAATTTGAAGATATCTTTGCTTCAGTTCAGGCGGTAAAGAAGTGGCGTTGTCATTTTTGCTGAGATGTGCTCTGTTGATGCAGCAACCTATAGCATGTTATGTTTTTTTTATTTTCTAATACATTTTTACCCATGCAAATCTTAACTTATACCATGTTTCTGGGTTCATTTTCAATGTAGTCTCTGTTATCTCTAAATACAGTTATTCTTATTTTTTATTTCTATTTTTTTCTATTTTTCTCTGTTTTCTCATTTCCTGTTTCATTCCTTGCACAGCTTCAGGTCCTACCTCACTCCATATCATGCTATTCAGTGATCCCTGTTTCTGCCAAAATTAAGACTTGGCTTTCTGTCAGGCTCCAACTCTTCAAGTCAATGTCCCTCAACACTTCTGTCCAATGAACTCAATGCAAAAGGCAAACAGTGTCTCATTTCAACAGGCCAGTATCTCACTTTCACATGCAGTAGATGATATTGCGGCTGTCACCTTCTGACCTGAACTTAGATCTGCATTGCATCCGGCAGCTTATATTAGTTTTGCTTCCCTTTGCTTTAGTTTTTCTTAGTTACTATTAGTTGTGCTATTTATACTTACAGTATAGAAAATGCTTTTTATTGGTTTAAAACATTTTGCACCTTTTTAGTTTGTTCTTAGAATAGTTTAATCATTTTGAAAAGTACAACCTCACTGTTAAGTTAGTAAATGCAATATATGGACTGTCCTTGAAATATGGTAGGAACAAATGCAATTATAAATATTAGGGCTGTTTTGCAAATATAAATGGAAATTAACCTGAGGTTTGTAGATATATAATCAAACCCACAGAACAAATGAAGCTCATCTCCACCTATATATATATATATATATATATATATATATATATATAAAAATATATGTGTGTCTCTGTTTGCACATATTTATATATACTCACTGTGAACATTTATTTCAGTAGCAAAATGACCACCTGATGATTTGTTTAGTCCTACCCAATGCTAAGGGATTACCCCTGTCGGTTGAACTAAATTTAAAAGAATGTAACTTATAGGTGATAAAGCTACTTCTCCAGTTGTCTTATGTGGAAATTATATATTGTGATATAGGCAGTTGTGCTTTATGAACTGTTGGACTGAGAACCAAAATCCCATCACGTGCAGATAATTTCCAAATGCTTTGGATGCCAGAGGGAATCCATTTTGTGTATTTCATTATTAACCTCTGTGTGAGTTCATGAATAGTAAATCAGTTATAGCTTATGCTTCTTTAGTATACAAAAACTCGCCAAGTGAGCTTGCGTGGTGCTTATCATACTGGAGGCCTAAGACTTTCAGCTATTTATGACAGGTCACATATAGATAAAAAAAAACTTGTTCATGGATCACATTTTTCTCATTTGTATGGATGTTACACCAGCTATATAAGCAAATAAAAATATATGCTCATTCAGATGAATTCCAAGGTATATTATTTTTTTCTAATTTGTTCTCTTAACCCCTTGTGCCATTTGGACGTACGTACTATGTCACACAGTACTTTGCCCAGCGTTGTTGACCCAATACTTACATCCAACACAGGCAGCTTAGACAGCGGGAGCCGCAACCAGAGCACAGAAGGCATCTGCCTTCATTTTGCTCCCTTACCATATAAAACCAAATCACTGATCGTTATAGAGAATGACACTGTCTGTGTCACTCTCTGTAAGGATCATCGTTGGTCCCGAGTGGGAGGGAAGGAGGAATGTGGGTTGATCGGCCCAGCAGTGGAAGGCGAGGGAGGGGCATGATTCCCTACACTACAGAAAATGTTTATGAAGGGAGAGAGAGGAATGTGGCCCTACACTATAGAACTTTAATTTATGGCTTGGGGAGGGAGGACCCTACACTATGGAAAATGTTTATATTGGAGGGGGAGAGTATGGGGAGACACTACACTACAGAAAAATATAAAATTATACAAATTATATAAAATAAAATTTTAAAATTACATACACCTAGATTACAAGTTTTGCGGTACGGCTATACCGCTGAGAAATTGGCCATTGCGGGTGGAATGGTCGGTAACACATAATAAGAGTCGTGGCGGTATAGGCTGTAACGCAAGCATTTTAGCTTTAACGCAACCCTTCATTCCGCATTTTAAAAATGACGTTTAAATGAGGGATATTCTGTAGCGCCGTACTACAGGTTGTGCTGTCCGGCTAAAATTCTTGCGTTACAGCCTATACCGACACGATTTATTCCGCAATGTGAGACTAGTAGTTATGGATTTTGCAAAACAAAAATGTTTCACAAAACTCTTAACTAAAATGTTACAAAGTACACTAACACCTATAAACTACCTATTAACCCCAAAACCACCACCCTCCCCCATCGCAAACACTATATAAACCTATTAATCCCTAAACTGCCAACCCCCACATCGTAACTAATAAATTAAACCTATTAACCCCTAATCCGCCGCTTCCCGACATCGCCAACACTAAATAAAGCTATTAACCCCTAAACTGTCAGCCCCCACATCGGCACTAATAAACTAAACCTATTAACCCCTAAACCGCCGGCCCCCCACATCGCAAAACACTAAATTAAACTATTAACCCCTAAACCTAACACCCCCCTAACTTTAAATTAACCCTTTAAAGACACAGCTTTCAGTTTGCTCAATTGTTTTATGACGGAAAAATTCCGTCATATGTCCTTAAGAGGTTAAAAGTAACAATATAACTATCTTAATATAAATAAAAACGTACCTGTGAAATAAAAAATAAAATAAGATTAAACTATAAATTAACCTAACATAACTATTCTAATAAAATTTAAAAAAAATGCTGATTAAAAAAACTTTTAAATTACATGATTAAAAAAAAATAACACTACGAAAAAATAAAAAACCTAAATTACAAATTTAAAAAAACATAATATTACAAAAAAAAATAAAAAATAACAAACACTAAAATTACTAAAAATATAAAAACTATAAGCTTACAAAAAATAATAAACGAAATTATCAAAAATAAAAACAATAACACCTAATCTAATCTATATCCTGGTAACTTGTGATGTTAAATCACTATATGCAAATATTGATCACCAAATGACTATGAAATGAAAATGCCTCAGGTTAAATTCATTATGGATTGTATTTCTTTTATTCTATATAGCAACTATTTTAATTTTAATGGATGATATTATTTACAACTGAAAGGTACTGCTATGGGCACAATGTTTGTGCCCAGTTACAGAAATTTATTTATGGGGCTGCTTGAGAACGATCACATTTTGGAATCCCCCTGGTGCACAAACCTTGTACTTTTTAGGCGGCACATTGATGATATTTTTCTAATTTTGGATGGAGACAGTGAACTTTTGAATTTATTTTTTTAAAAATTAAATTTGGATGTTTGAGGTTTGACATATACATATGACTCTAGTAAAGAGACAAATCATTTTTTGGACGTGAAAGTGAATATTGAAGTAAATATGCTAGCTCCCTTCAATGGAAAGGCACTAATTCATATTCCAGTGAAAAAGCTACCAGACATTATTAAAAAAAAATTAGTTTTCAAAAACCCCATCATTGCCTGGCAAAAGTTTGTAAATCTCTAAATCACCTCTCTAATTTTTCTAAGTTCCTTCCATTAATGGGTAACGCGGATTTCCCAGAGGAATGAGTTCAAATATTTTAAGCAATGGAAACTGCAAGGTCAAGAATATACTGTTCAATTACTTGAGCCTAATTGGACTAACTTTAACTCCTTCGAACAAATAAAAAAACAGAGTTTTATATTGACAATAAAAGCTTCTTTGCCTTTTTCCAATTTACCTCCCATAAATTGAAATCTACACTACAACAGTGGAAAGATATAGAAGCAGGGATACACTTATTTTAAAATGGTATTTGCTCTATATCATACTGGTATAGATTAATTTTTAAACAAGAAGGAAAGAGCAATACTGCTAAATTAACTGTAAAATGGAGAAAAGAGATTCATTTAGTGGGAAATTATCTGATTACGAAAAACATTGAAAGAGCATACAAAGCTACGCTTCTTTCTTCTTGGCGCGAGTCCCATGTGAAATTGCTGAATTTTGCCTACATTAGTCTAGATAAGCTTACAAAGTGGAATTAAGCGAGAACAGTGGCATGCTATAGGTGTAACTTCCCAAATGCAAATATTGTGCACTGTTTAGGACTATGTCCAAAAATTAAAAAAAAATTGGGCTATGATATCATATTGGATCTCTAAAATACTGAGACTGAGATTAACATAGCAGATTATTATTTTTTTAAAAGCAACGAGGGGGGACTTATCAATGCAAAGTTTATTAACTTTATTATATTGTGCGGTCGAAATGTAATCTTTTCTAGTTGGAAGTCACAGAAATCGCCAAGTTTCAAAAAACTGCTGGAACTAGTTAAAAACAAAATGATAATAGAACAATTTGATGCCAGATATAATAGCAAGACTGAGGTCCCCACGTTTTTTGCAAAATGGGGGAACTACATAAGGTCATACTCCCCAGCGATACAAAAACAAATAATTAGCCAATTTACAAATGCAATCTATCTACAGGAAGCCAGACTTAGAGGAGAATTTCATATAAACTAATGATACTACAGGAAATGATGAGGTTGGAAAGGGTTCTGGGGGTGGTAGGGCGCTCCTCTCCCCATTCCCCGACTCTTGACTCTTTTTTTTTTTTCTCTTTCCTCTTTTCTTTCTCTATTTTTCTGCTCTGGTTTATGTTCAAACCACAGAAAAAATGTGTAACAGGAGCACCAGGTGAAGTGATAAAAATATAAATTTTTATTAAATGCAAAAGGGTATATACCCCGGGTAAGAACACACAAAAAAGAAAAAAGTAACAAACAGATGAACAATGGCTGACCGGTTTCGGCTGTTGCCTTACTCCTAGCCTGCTTAAAACAGATTGACAGTTACTGCCTTAAAAACCCTCATCTGAGTTACCATTGGTTCAGGGGCACACGCCCCAAAATCTCAGCTTCATTCAATTAAATGATCATTAAATGACACCTGAATCTCTACGGTACATGGTTCACAAAAAGCATGCAAATATACAAAACAAAAACTAATACACCTTAACACTCTTAGAGTTTCGAATAATGTTGATCTTTGTTCTGTTATTGTGTCTGAATATGAATTTATGCATGCTGTGGTTGTGTGCATGCTAAAACATATACCTGTGTACAAGTAGTTGTTAAACTTGCCGATCGCTCCGGCTGTGTGTGAAAGTGCTTAATGTTTTATTCATTTAGGAGGGACACTTTAGTCCGTATCATATGCTTTAGTGAATGATAGATTTTTTTTTAAAGTTTACCTAAAATTTTTGCATTTAGCCTTGTTTGTTATCGTCCGCTCACTGCTGTGTGGCTTGCAAAGGGTGGCCGCCCATGTCATTGTTCAAAACATTCTGATAGGTTGAAAATCGTAAGATTTGGCCAATCACCCTGCAAGTCTCACTGCACAAGTCTGGAACGGAGAAACACAGTTTCCTATTGGGACCCTACGCTTGCAGTATCCTCCTATTCGTGACAATGCATGTTTGTTAGCAACCGACTGTGGGTAAAATCTGCAATTAGCTTTTCATTCCATGTGGAAAAATAAGTTTAATGGAGTGAAAATATGACAAACAATGAATAGATAGAGAACTAAAGTCTAGGATCTACAAGTTCCTAATACAAGATAATGCTGCCAGTTTAAGGAGATATTAAGGTATGATGTTAATAGCTTGTAGTGTAATATCTAGATTGTAACTATCTAGCTTATAGTGTAATGAGTGGCCCCCATACAGTGTGCCTATTATCTAAGGAAAGATAGTTACCAAATAAAGATACTAGACCTGAATTATAATTTGAATATAAAATGGAGGAATAAACAGCATTGTGCAGTGGTTTAATTAAGGAATGATACTAAAAAGGAACAATTCAACTAGGGAAATCAAAAGATACCAGGTATGGCATTTTTTGATTTGCTATGTGTGGTGTGAACTAGCCTAGGTTACCAAAAATTAATTAAATCAAATTCTGAGTTGAGGCCCTCTGGAACTCTCGTTTTTAAACGAAATATCCAGAAGGCCTCTCTTTCACCCAATGCCAACCTCTTCATGGGGTGGTGGGAGCTCTCCCACGTCTTTGGAGAGAGGAATCCCTTCAGGCAGGGGATAGTGTGGTACAGGCGCTTTATAGATGACCTTCTTTTCATCTGGCAAGGTCCTCTTCAGGATTTGGAGGAATTTGTGAAGGGATTAAATAACAATACTGTGGGAATCAGCTTTACCTCAGAGATTCAACAACACGAAGTAAATTTTCTAGATATTACGCTCAAAGGAGTAGCAGGCCACAAGATAATTACAGAGACCTATCGAAAACCAATCACAGGGAACTCTCTATTGCATGCCTCAAGTTGCCACCCCAGGAGAGTGTTCAGGGGTGTAGCAAGAGGGCAGTTCATCCGCTTAAAAAGAAATTGTACGAGTTACAGTACATATGAGCAACAAGCGGATGAACTGTCGGACAGACTGTTAGAAAGAGGATACCCCAGGTCAATTATTTCGAAAGAGAGGAATTCTGTCACCAAGATCAGTAGAACTGACCTTCTCAAACAGAATAGAAAAGAGACCGAAAGGAAAATCGAGAAGAAAATCACATTCTCGACGGATTACTCTCAGCAGTATACCCAGATATGCCAGATCATTAAGAACAATTACCAGCTATTGCTAGCTGATGATGCTCTTAAGGAAACTGTGTCAGAGGGTATCAGATGCACCTACAGAAGAAACAAGACTATAGGCAACATGGTTGCACCTACGAGATTAAAACAAGAACAGACGGATGGGTCTTCTTGGTTAAGACTTAATGGCACCTTTAGGTGCAACCATCTTACCTGCAAGGAATGAAAAGCTAATTGCAGATTTTACCCACAGTCGGTTGCTAACAAACATGCATTGTCACGAATAGGAGGATACTTCAAGCGTAGGGACCCAATAGGAAACTGTGTTTCTCCGTTCCAGACTTGTGCAGTGAGACTTGCAGGGTGATTGGCCAAATCTTACGATTTTCAACCTATCAGAATGTTTTGAACAATGACATGGGCGGCCACCCTTTGCAAGCCACACAGCAGTGAGCGGACGATAACAAACAAGGCTAAATGCAAAAATTTTAGGTAAACTTTAAAAAAAAATCTATCATTCACTAAAGCATATGATACGGACTAAAGTGTCCCTCCTAAATGAATAAAACATTAAGCACTTTCACACACAGCCGGAGCGATCGGCAAGTTTAACAACTACTTGTACACAGGTATATGTTTTAGCATGCACACAACCACAGCATGCATAAATTCATATTCAGACACAATAACAGAACAAAGATCAACATTATTCGAAACTCTAAGAGTGTTAAGGTGTATTAGTTTTTGTTTTGTATATTTGCATGCTTTTTGTGAACCATGTACCGTAGAGATTCAGGTGTCATTTAATGATCATTTAATTGAATGAAGCTGAGATTTTGGGGCGTGTGCCCCTGAACCAATGGTAACTCAGATGAGGGTTTTTAAGGCAGTAACTGTCAATCTGTTTTAAGCAGGCTAGGAGTAAGGCAACAGCCGAAACCGGTCAGCCATTGTTCATCTGTTTGTTACTTTTTTCTTTTTTGTGTGTTCTTACCCGGGGTATATACCCTTTTGCATTTAATAAAAATTTATATTTTTATCACTTCACCTGGTGCTCCTGTTACACATTTTTTCTGCAGTTCTCAAAAAGGCCAGACAGTGAGCACAGGTAAGGATAAATACTGTGAGAGGTAGCTAGAAGCTTGCTGCATTAGACTGCAACATTAAAGGGACAGCTGGGAAACCACGGATGCTGTAAAGAAGAAATACTTCATATGTCCAGCTAAAGCATTTTTGCTATATCATTGCTAAAAGCTGGAGGTGAGCAGAATAGGACGGACATCCCCAACATAGGGGACACAGCACCTAAGAACAAGGCTGACCCTTTTCCAAGGAGGCAGTGAGTGGTGAGTCACCTTTATTACAAAATTTCATCTACAGTGGACTGTTACTGCCTCATTGGAATCTGAATGGTGGGAGGTGTTTTGGGGGGAAACACCGCCATCCTAGTGTATGTACATATATACACCTTATACAGTCAATTTGCACAGCAGCTTTTAACAACATACTATTGAACTGAATCTTCTGTCCTTACAGATTTTTTCATCTATTTACATATACACACACCCAACCTATTTCCCCCCACTCTTTTTATGTTCAAACCACCTTCCTTATAAGGAAGAAAAACCTTCTACAGTGTATTTTCATACAATGTAATATTGTCTTATTTACTGTTTCATTTTTTCGATCAATTTATTATTAAGTGGATGCCTAATACGGCAATTTGTCAATCTATACTATTTCAGTTTTTGTACAACATATATGTATATCGGTATATGTATATGTCTAAGTCCGCAGTCTCCACTAGATTACTTGTTTGATCCTTTATGGATCCCCAAAACACCCTGCGTGGTGAATGGAAGAAGTAAAATGGCTTTTTCTTTTGTACTTTACACTGTTAGTACATAAATAAAAGATTTTTAAAAAAAGAAACTGAATATTGTTGATAAGAAAATGACTACAGTGACCTATTTTAAGTCAATAGATGCGAACAATTATCTAGATTATCATATAGAGCGGTGGATTGATAACATCCCGAAGGGACAATTCCTGAGAGTGAGAAAAAAATGTTCAGAACTGGATGACTATTTTAATCAAGCAGAAATATTAGAAAATTAATTTAAAGATAGGGGATATGACAAGTTAGTGTAACTAAAGATTTTGCAGGAAATGTGAGTAGAAAGGACCTTTTAAAATCGAAGAATAAAGGAAAAAATAGTGAAAAATAAAAAACAGATAAAGACAAAAATCTCGAACTTTTATTTAGTAAAAAGAATATTAAAAAACATTGGTATTGGTAAAGAAAGAGACACTTTTGAGCGATCTAGTAGAGGATCCTCCATCTGTTATTTTTAGTAAGGCTAAAAAATTTCAAAAAACATTTTTTGCTCTGAGTCAGTTTAGAAAAAATCCTCAAGGAGATATAGATTTACATGGAGACAAAATAGAAGTTTTTGTTTCCCTGTTATAGTTGTAAAACCTGTCAGTATAGCAAGAAAACAAGGAAAGATTTAGCTACAAAAAATAATTTTGAATATTCAATTAGATGTACTTAATACACTGTCCTTGTAATTTTCAGTATTTAGGTCAGACGAGCCGTCCATTATGTAATAGGATTAGAGAACACCTCTTGAATATAAAATGCGGTAATTGTGAACACCTTCTATCAAAGCGTTTTAAAAAAATATCATAATCAGAAACCCATTGATTTATAATTTTGGGTTATTAAGAAACTGATTAAAAATAGGGTAGGGGATATAGAAAAAGATCTTTTATTGCCAGAGGCAGAGCTTATTTTAAATTTAGTACACTAACTCCAAATGGTCTAAATGCTGAACTTGATCTAAACCCTTTGACCCCACATCTAGGCATTTTAAATAAATAAGAAGAAAAGACACAGACACAGGAATGGGTGAAAAAAGGCCACAGCCCGCATTTATTAATTAAATTAAATGAAGTTAAAACTTTAAAACAACTATACTTCACTTAAATGGGTGGAGACCGCAGTATTAAAATAAAAATGATATTTAATTAAACAGTATAACAAATAGACATAGGTAAATCTATCTAAAACAATTTAATATAATATAGGAAAGTCTAAAATTCTCATGGATCCATGTAAAACCTATCTCTATGAAGTTGATACAGTATAAAAACAATGTTTACTGAATTAAAATACAATGGTGGTGAATGTTACACATGCAGGTAAAAAGAGTGGTTCATGTAAAAAAAAAAATTAAGCAAATAATCAGTGTTGAAATTGATCCAAGATACAAAAGTGAAAAATACAAATGTAGGAAAAATATGATAAAAGAAGTGGCAAATACAAAACTGTGATATTATCCAATGACAACAATAGTACGTTATAGTGTCTTATAAAATGGTAAAAAATGCGTTCCAAATTTGGGGGTGGGGGGGTATCCAATCCAAAAAATATGTGACTTCTAATAATCCATCATGTGAAAAAATCCAAAAATAAAATCTAAGACAAACAATAATCCAAAATGTGATCCAAATATCGTGGGACAGTGGTAAAAAACAATTCAGTCGGTATATCAAAAATTAGTGCAAAATATGATAGAACCTGTGAAAAAAATAATAAGAAAAGCAAAAATAAAGTAACATTCAAAATACTCTTAGGTATATGAAAATATGCTCACCAGTAAGTCGACGCGTTTCGGTCTTTAGCATACCTTTATCAAGACTTGAAAACTATTATAATATGAGGGAACAACTCTTTTAACCTACCCACATCCCATTTGATCATATCAATTAAATCTTTCTGGGCCATGAAACCCAGGTCATTACCCCCAGCATGAACAACTAAAATATCAGGAGGATGAAATAATCTTGCCTTACTGATAACCTGCCCCAAAATCTGATCCCACTTCATCCCCCGAATCCCGAACCATTTAATCAAAACTTGAACAGAAGAACAGTTAAGCTGGGTCCCTGAATCTTTTACAGCAGCCGCTTTTCTCGCCCAATACACATATGAATGGCCCACGATCCAACAGTGAAGCGGACCTGCTAAAACAAAAACACTATAACACTAATTCTGGCCTAATATATAATTTAAAACAGATTTCCATCTCCCAATCTTCTTTACCACACCATCACACAAACCCAAACTCCTCGCTCCTGTTGCTGCACCAATCCTGAACGAATGACAACCAAAGTCTCTCTAATCCACACCAATCACCCTCAAAGCTTTTTTCATTGCAGACTCAAATTGGAAACGAGACAGGGATGACCCATCCTCATGAATCAAAAATGGCCCATCAACAATACCCTTACGAACAAATAAAAACTTCCTAACTGCCATAACAGGGCAGCACACACCCCCAATTTCGCTCAAACTAATCCAAAAACCCTTACCCAACTGATCAGTCTTCGACTTTCTTAGCCATAAAAGAACTTCATGAGGATTCACCACCACATCCTGACAATTTAAACCACCACAACCCCAACAATTCGTAGATACCAATTCGGAAACTCTAAATGCCCCAAAAAAGACTAACAAAAAGGCCACTCGGAATAACAATTCCTCGAAGCGTGAAAAACAAACCTCAGGAAGCACACAAACTAACCTCTCAAGCACAGAAAAAACCAAGGGACGTCTTCTATCAACAGATACTATGCCCCGAACCAAACATCTAACCGCCATGTGAATACAAAATTATTTTGATAAATCGACCCACCCCAAAAGCTTGAAGAAAAATGATATAGAGTGGCCATATTACGCTGTACCATAGATCTTGACACCTTCTTCTCCTTCCATTCCTCAATCTAATCCAGTAAAAGACTAACGTCATTATCAGTATCCTTCACAGAAGTTAATCTATTGAGCCACTGGACCCAAACTGACACATAGGCCCTCCATGTACCCGGAGCTACAGCTCCCCTCACCAACCTCAGCAATCGAGGAATTCAGATGCCACATTTCGTCCGGGCAAGGAGATCCGATCCTCTCCGCATCGGGTGCTGCTTCCCAGAATCTCTGCCACTGAAAATGATAAAGAGCGTCAGTCCCCACATTCTCCTTTCCAGGCACATGAACAGCCCTAAAATAAATATTATGCTTCAGGCATTCAAAAACAAACATTCTGAGCAAACCAACAACCGGCTTAGAACTGGATGACAGACGGTTAATGGCGAAAACCACCCCCATATTATCAGAGTGAAAAACAACTGCCCCAAACCTTTAGAGCTACCACCAGCGGAAATAATTCCAAAAAGACTAGGTTTCTTTTCAGACTTGAAACAGCTCAGGCCACGGACCCGCACACCATTTGCGCCCGAACAGAGCTCCAAAACCATGAGCCCCCGAAGCGTCAGTAAATAAATGTAACTCACTATTTGAGATCTCTGCAGCCTGAATCAGAGACCTTCCATTGAAGTCTTTCAAGAAGGACCTCCAAACTCTCAAATCCTCCTTCAACTGTGAGGATAAACGAATCCTAAAGTGAGGGACTTTCATTCCAACAGTAGCCAATGACAGTCTTCTACAAAAGATTCTTCCCACTGGGATAATCTTACAGGCAAAGTTCAGTTTTCCGACCAAAGACTGAATTTCTCTTAAAGACAACTTTTTGCTAACCAGGGCATCATCGATCGAGCGAACCAAATCCCGAATCTTATTTTCGGGGAGCCTGCATTCCATCAGTACAGAATCAATACATATACCCAGGAAATTAATGACAGAGGAAGGACCTTCCGTCTTATCAACAGCGACCGGGATACCAAAATCCCTGGCTACCGAGAAAAAGGAATCCATAAGAACTTGACACGCATCCTGACTCGAAGAACCCACAAACAGGAAGTCATCCAAATAATGGATAACCAATGACAGCCCCAAAATCTGCTTGACTACCCATTCCACAAAACAACTGAACTTCTCAAAGAAGGAACAAGAAATAGAGCAGCCCATAGGCAAACATAAGTCCACAAAAAAGAAGCCATTGAAAAAACAGCCCAACAAATGGTGGCATTAAGGATGAACAGGAAGAAGCCTGAATGCAGATTCAATATCCACTTAGCCAACAAGGCATTATGTCCAGCATTCCTGACCAAATCCAACGCTTTATCAAATGAAGCGTACCTAACCGCAGATATCTCAGGATCAATACCATTGTTCACCGAAAAACCTTTCGGAAAAGACAAATGATGAATTAACCTGAACTGATTCGGGACCTTCTTAGGCACAACACCCAAAGGAGACACCCTTAGATTCTCAAAAGGAGGGTCTGAAAATGGACCCGCCATTCTGTCCAAAGAGACCTCTTTTTTGATTTTTTCAGCCACAATACCAGGAAAATCAACCGCAGACTTTAAATTACCTGAAAAAACAGACCCGATACCCTCAATAAAGGGAATACAGAAACCGTCACTAAAACCCCTAAGCAGGATTTCCACATCCTCTGCCTTACCCCTTCGCTTACTGTACAATTTTAACCAAGGCGCCATCCTTCCTATTCTCACTGGCGTCCTGGCTCTGATTAACACCGTCTCCTTTAGAGAAGGATTTTGCTTTTTTAAAACACTTCGAACCTGAATGGATCCCGCTACAGAAAGAGCACTCATGCTTGTATTTGCAAGCTGTGCCGAACTTGCATGCTCCCTCGTTAAATTGAAAGCAAAGCCCTTTTCTAAGGGATACTGCTGAAGATGCTGGGGAGGGGCCACTGCTTCCACCCCCCGCCCCGCTAAAGGGCTGCCCGGACCTTAAAGGAGTCATAAGCTCCAGCCAGATCCCCATGTCCCTATCATCCCAACTCATTTCCGGGCGAACAGCCATATGTTGACGGAACTGCTCATCATATTTCCACCAGGCAAGACCGCCATACGTACGGCAGGCGCCCGCCACCTTGTCCAAATAGTAGAACAAGGAAGAGCATAACTCCGGATTCTTTTCACCCACAACGCTAGCCAAAATGCTTTTGACCAATTAAACAAGGTTTTAGGCAATTTTCTGAACCTTCTCTTACGCTCCTCCTCCTCTTTTTTAACCAAGTCACTTTTAGAATCTTACTTAATATCGAAAAATTGATCGACAGGGAGAAGGGAAAAAATTTCCACAAACTCCCGCCTCCAAATTTTCTCTTTGACCTCTTTGGACAAATGTATTCCCAAAGGACCGACCGAGCATAAGCACAGACGCCTAAAAGCCTGATCAGAGACCCTAACCAACTGACCGCTTGCACTCGAATTGCCCGACATCACCGAGCTAGGTCGATCCAGGGTCCCACCCCCAAAGGCCACATTCTGCAATACCCAAACACCGACCGTACCCGAAGGGACGCTAACGCTAGACTGATAGCCTCCTTCCAGCTGAGCAACCAGCTCTTTTAGACCTTTCAACACCGAATCACACCTAACATCCCCAGAAATGCTCTCATTAGGCAACAAACAAGCACCGATACTCTCACCTGTATTGCTAGGGACCTTAGAGGCCTCCCTTGTGGTAACCGCCTCACTCCTTGTATCCAGGTGCACTGTCTCAGGGCCCTGCCTCATGCTTTCTTTCTCTCTGTATCTTCTCCTCTCAGGGGTTCTAGACCTTCTAGTTCTCCCCTTTTCCCTCGACTGCCTATCCAGAGTCCCCCAAACTGATGCTTCTGCTGTTTCCTGACTCCTATGGTAATTTATGGGCGAAAAGGATCTTACCCGCCGCCATGACACAGGTGTCCTGCTTCTGTTTTCCTGCCTCCTCCTTTCACTTTGACCAACCTGAGACTGAGAGGATGCATAACCCCTGTTAGCTAACCCTGGAACATTAAGCTCTAAACTATCACCCATTAAACCCCTATCTAAGCTTGTCCTGCCCAAAGACTCCTTAGACCTGGATTCCACATTAAGCCTGGGGCCCAAATCTTTACCCCTACTTCCCCCTCTCTCTGGAACCAATGCCCTAAGTAGCTGTGTTAAAGCATCCATTCCCCCTACCTGGTCCGTTGCAACTAGTCCAGACGTTGAAACTTGTGGCTCATCCTCATCAGAAAAGTCGCTGTAATGCTCCTCTAGCCATAGCGAATCACAATCCTCCTGTGCAGGAGAAATAACCTTGACAGCTCTTCTCTCTGTTGCTTGACACTTTGCTTGTATAATATCTGGGGGGAAAGATACATTACCATGCCTAGAGGCAACCCCCCTGCATTCCCTGTCCCCACTGCTGCTCAACCTACCAGAGCCTCTGCTCCACATTCTACCTACCCTTCGTGCACTAAACTGATCCCCACATTTTTTGCCCCTTAAAGAAACATCTATACTAGCATCCTTAATCTCAGAATATGATGTTCTGGCTCCCTCCTCATAATGTGTGTCCTTCTGAGGCACAATTGGTGGCACACTACCTCGAGGCCCAACTAATCTAGGGTTAAGGCCCTCTGGTGCCCGGTTACCAAAATTTTCCATGTCCCTAGGGGCAGATAACTGGTCCATAGTAATGTGTGCATTCTTATCCCTCATGTAAGGCGTTCTAAACTCCATGTCCCTCCTTGAATTCACAATGTAAAGAGTAGAAGCCGTTACCAGCACCTGGTCCTGATTGTTACCTAGGCCTAAATTGGCCATATACTGCTCCCGAATTGGCGCCAAAATGAGCCCTGAGGAATCATCATCCGGATTCTGCTCCATTGACCCCATAGCCGCCTCAGCCCCCTCCAACTCTGCTCCAGAATCGCCTCTTTTACCTGAAAAAGAAGAAAAATTACCTGCTCGAGTCGCCTCCAACGGCGACCGTGACACGTCCTGCAAGCTGCTGGTCCCGGTCCGACGACTGCTACCTCCTTCCGCCACCTCAGCCACGATGCCGACCTGCACCGTTGGATGGACCGACCGCCTGAACCCGGAACCTTCGTCGACTTCCGCTTCCTGCTCCCAGAGTCCTGCCTTCTACCGACGGATGGACTAAGCCTTTCTGGCGGGCGGGACCTACGCACCGGCCTGGAACCACCAACAGGAGCTTCACCCGCCGTAACAGCACCTCCTGCGACGTCGTCTTCTCCGACAGCCAGACGCCTCTGGATCCACTCGACTCCTCTGGATCGCAACATCTCCTGCACCGTTCCCAGAATCGACTGAACATCCTCCATGGTAAGTATGATAGGACAGCTTCTTCCTTACAGGTGATCGCTCCGGCCTCCAGACGAAAGTGAGCAACGGCTCGATAGGACACTCCCCTTAGCCTAGAGTAAGGTCACTAGGACCCTCCTTGAATAAGCATTCGTACAGGGATTTATTTATATGAATTACATATGAAAGATATAAGCTAGATCCTTTAAGGAAAGATTTGTTTGTTGAAATGATTGTTCTAAGTGTATGGTGTATTTTTATATGATGATCCATTTTTTTATATCTTTTGATATTATATTTTAGGGATTATCTGATTTGCATTATTATATTATGTAACATATAGTTATAAAAGTATCCCAACAAAGGAATGCAGAACATACTATTTAAAAGGTTATGTAATTGGTCTAATCTGAGAAGAGATACTCTGTCCCTTTAAATTAGGATACTTGGATTAAAAGGTGCAGTCAAAAAGACTGTAAGACCTATGCTAGATGTCTTGCAGCCACATATCTTGATAAAGGCGCAGGTACAGTGCCAAAACGTGTAGTGGATTGTCTGTCAAGACTTACTATCCTTTATCAAGTGAATGTTCACAGACTTTTAGACCATTTTTTTTTTTTTTTTTTTTGGTTATTACATTTTCACGTGTTTAATAAGGAATATGTCAGAGTCATCAGAAGATAGCTTTGGGGTAATCTTCATAAGCTTCCCTTGCTCATCTTTTGAGGAAATGTACTAAAAGTCTTAATCTTAATCTTGTGGCGTGTCTTAGAGGCTGACACGATCCGTCGCATATTCAGAGGCTCCTAACACATTGTTTGTAATAAGCTGATTTTATAATCCTCAGACAGTCACTAATATTGTTTGATAGCTATATTTCCCTTGCAAACTATCAGTACAATGAGAACATCATTTGTAGTTTGCAAAGTATGGAAGCCTGAAAGCCGGACTGTTTGTACTACCAGAAGGAGGCCTACCTGAAATGTACTGTGAACCCCCCCCCCCCCAGAGAAGGGATTTAAGGATCTTATAGAAACCGTTAAAACTGGCGGTACAGAGGAAGTTGCCGAAAATCAAAGTACCCAGGAGGCTATCTCAACTACGCCGATAGCAGAACATCTGGACGCTAACCAGACCCCAGTATCGTCCCTTGAGACCCCACACTCGACCTTGGCCTTGTTAGGGCAAAATTCTTTTGCCGCAACAACAGAGGTGCTTATCCGGTTTAATCTACTTAATCCAAATGTCACGACGACTCATAGCGTGCAGTCACTGTCGATCCACTCTACACACATTGCCCTTGGCTGCGGGAGTGCGGCCAGCTCCTATAGTTGGGCTATGAAGCATGTCTGCAAGTGTCATCCACCTGGGGGAAATATCTGGATGGAGTGGAGAATATGGTGGTTCCCGGGCGCCCTGAAAAGTTTACCTTTCTACATCCTCATCTACGACTGGGATTAGGTTAGATACACATTGGGACAGCATGGTATAATCCTAACCCTCCTTCCATAATACCCCTCATAGGCAACGTTTAAGCCAACTTTACTGACAGTGACTATTCATGCCCAAAACAAAAAGCTTGACTCACTGTTATAATGTTCTCTTACATTGGGCACCGTTATTGTTTAATGTTCATTTTTGTTAGACAACTGTTATGCATTGTTGATTATTGTATATCTGTTTGGCTGCATCATTTTCTCTGAGCAATTATGAAACGTTTAACAATCTCTTAACAACTTATTTCACAAATATAGCTTAATTTCCTGAAATTAGCCAATTTTAGGCTACATATAATGTCTGTCAGGAAAATGAAATTAATACAACCTCAGGACACCCGCTAAGAGTGTGGTACGAATTTAATTGAGCCTCTCATATTGTAACTCCTTACTAGAAGCCCACTATCTGTATCTGTTCCTGGCGCACTCTCAGTATTTTTTACCCACGAGTAAAAGAGTCGCCATTGGAATGGGGATTAAATGTATAGACTATGAGTTGGATCACTGGGATATAGTGTCAGTAGCACATGATCTTCTATTTTTGCCTTATGCTACTTTGCCTTACGGTTATGCATATTCAATATCTTTGTTCTGCTCTCACCAGCGATTTATTTTGGTAGTCCCCCCTCCTTTTATTTAAAAGCACAAGATTTTACATATTTTATCTTATCACTTAGTATTACCAGATGCTAAATATTTACTTTTTTACTAAGGTCCAAGAGTGGCCATGACAATTAGCTAATTCCCCATATTTTAACAATGTTAGACTAGGTAGGTCCAACAGAGACCCTAGAGGTACTTAGGGGATCATTATTTTCTTCTCATCGTGAAAAGATTTGTATCTCGCATTCTTAATAATATGTTATTAAACTAAGTAGTTCAGCTGTAAATATAATTTTTGCAGGCAGTATTTCCGGATAAAGAGATACTATGGTATTGCTGACATACAAAATAAAAATCTACGGTATCACTAAAATATCTGTAATGTATATATTTAGTTCATATTAGAACCCAGGTGTGACATGAATACCCTGCGATTAGTTTTCATAATCCCACATGCATGCTTATAGGTGTTCATTATACAAGCGTAATCCCACATGCATGCTTATAGGTGTTCATTATACAAGCGTAATCCCACATGCATTCTTATAGGTGTTCATTATACAAGCGTAATCCCACATGCATTCTTATAGGTGTTCATTATACAAGCGTAATCCAACATGCATGCTTATAGGTGTTCATTATACAAGCGTAATCCCACATGCATGCTTATAGGTGTTCATTATACAAGCGTAATCCAACATGCATGCTTATAGGTGTTCATTATACAAGCGTAATCCCACATGCATGCTTATTGGTGTTCATTATACAAGCGTAATCCCACATGCATGTTTATAGGTGTTCATTATACAAGCGTAATCCCACATGCATGCTTATAGGTGTTCATTATACAAGCGTAATCCCACATGCATGTTTATAGGTGTTCATTATACAAGCATAATCCCACATGCATGCTTATAGGTGTTCATTAATTATACAAGCATAATCCCACATGCATGTTTATAGGTGTTAATTATACAAGCGTAATCCCACATGCATGCTTATAGGTGTTCATTATACAAGCATAATCCCACATGCATGCTTATAGGTGTTCATTATACAAGCATAATCCCACATGCATGCTTATAGGTGTTCATTATACAAGCATAATCCCACATGCATGCTTATAGGTGTTCATTATACAAGCATAATCCCACATGCATGCTTATATGTGTTCATTATACAAGCATAATCCCACATGCATGCTTATAGGTGTTCATTATGCAAGCATAATCCCACATGCATGCTTATAGGTGTTCATTATGCAAGCATAATCCCACATGCATGCTTATAGGTGTTCATTATACAAGCATAATCCCACATGCATGCTTATAGGTGTTCATTATGCAAGCATAATCCCACATGCATGCTTATAGGTGTTCATTATGCAAGCATAATCCCACATGCATGCTTATAGGTGTTCATTATGCAAGCATAATCCCACATGCATGCTTATAGGTGTTCATTATACAAGCGTAACTCATTTTAATTTGCTAATACCAGGAAGTTTTATCTATGTATTTAGACATATTAACTATGAGATTACTCTTGTATTTTTCCTCTTAGATTCCAGTTGTTATGCTATGGGGATGATTTTCATGATGTCTTATTTTAAATACTGTATGGCTAAATACCTTAATAAAAAAAGTCTTAATCTGAAGCAATCATTGATAAAATGTCCTCATCCATACCATAGGCTTACTTGCCTTGGGGTCTAGGGATGTTTGCCCAATTCCTATCAAGACAAGATTAGGGGTGCCAGCAGACTAGCATTCAGACGTTTTTTTTGTTTGTTTTGTTTTTTAGTTAAATTCAGGGCCACTACTAAAAATGTTGGGATCTTTATTAAACTAGTTGTCAGGACCCCCCATAATATTTTGCCCAAAAACATTGTCTGCCACCACGTCAATATAGATTCTTTTGAGCAGGACACTATACTAACCTACCTTTTCCAAGCTGCTTGTGCTAACTGGTATAGCAAGGGAAAACTTTTTAAGTTTTTTTTATACTTTTTATTTTGGCCAAGATATAAAATGGGTCAAGGAAGGTTTTCTAATGAGCCACTGCTTTTTAATCAAGGACGGTTTCTTACAAGCCACTCTTTTTAAGTCTAGTACGTCTCCTAATAAGCCACTCCTTCAAATTCAAGGCAGGTTTCTGTTGAGCCACTCCTTTAAAGTCAAGGAAGACTCTAATAAGTCACACAGTATTCAAACATATGTTTGAAATAAATTGTGTTGTAAAAGGCATACAGAGGAGATAAACACACTAACACTAGCCATACTAACCATACAGTCTTACGGTAAGCAGCTGTAATAACCACAACACCCAAGCTATCGGCAATAGTCCACATTTAGGAATACAAGATAGGAAACAGTTAATTAACAGTTTGACTTGCAAAATCTTGAACTAGACTTTTATTGTTGAGTTTTCGTGCAAGTTAATGTTAAATTGAGAGAATTGTAAGCCTATTTATAGATGAACACAGATATTTTTTAATCAAAGATAATTTGCTAAATGCTCTTTTTCCTCCAGCCACAGAAAGTTGGAGGGTGGTAAAAATTCTAAGAGCTACATATACTCTAAATATTCCTTCTAGCTGTTGTTTACATATAGAATTCAGCAACTCGAGTGGACTCAAGTTGTTTGAAAATGTGGCCTCATACACTTAGCAAAGGTGTTGAAGTTCACTTACTAGAGGCTGTGTGATATCTTCTGTGTAGTAGGAAATAAGACTTTCAGTACATTATATCAATACTTCATCCTATAGCGTCCTTAACTTCAAGGTAGGAGTTAACAAACTGCAAATGTTCTTCATAGATTGAAAACACTGGTCCAGTTTACTAATGTTATAATGAAGTGCTACTAGGAAAACATTAACCTTGAATGCATTTTATGCTTATTACACTTGTGGTTTCAGGATTTTAGGAATATTCATTTCATTCATTTCCAGAGGAAGTACCTTTATATTCTCAGCTCCAATTTATATTGAAATGTATCTATATTGAATAATATTATTTTTCTAATCTTAACTTTGCAGAACTTCTATCCAGAATGAAGTAAGTAGAATTGCCTTAAAATTTGAGAAGTAATGTTTCAGGCCTACTGCTTCAGAATGAGCCAAGACATTTAGAACTTCAGGTAGTCTTTGGGCAATAGGACAAAGTCCTTCCTATTTATTTTCTAGGTGGGCTCTAACTAAATTAGCTTCATTATCAAATCCTTGACTTCTGCAATCCTTAATGTCAATGCCATTTTCCTCCAGTCTTGATAAAAGTTTTTCTGCTATTTCTGCCCTGATCTTTTGTGAAAAATCAAAAAATGCAATAAACCTTTCTTGATTAATGCAATATTTACTACTCAGATCTCTACTGATATATCATAGAATAATTATGTTTTGTTTGGTGTGTGAAATATCTGGTGTGACATCACATAAAAATAATTTGCCTTCTAGCTTTCATAAAGTATTTTGTCCTAAGCCATTTTTCAACATAAATATATGAACTTGTTTTGTGTGCTAGTATTTCAAGGAAACCATGAAAATTCCCATTGACTTAAAGAAATCTTGCATTAGGGGAAGCCCACAAATTATTGGGTTACAGTCAAATGTCTTTCTAATATAGCAGCAAATTTTTGTGTTTGTCACCAAAATCTTTTGCACAAACATGCCCTGCAATGGAGATTTTAAATGTTGTCCAACTCCAGTAGTATTCTTTGTGACTGATGGACTGTTTATGTTCTGGCAGTCTGCTGTAGACTAGATGCCTCTTATTTTTTGATAAATCAAAAATTTCTTTCCTACAAAGGAAACTGCTAGACTTGGTCAGAAGTGAATGCTAAGCAAATCACAAAATACAATATGTAAGCCAGTCCCGTATTCATTTTTGCATACAAGAGGAATTTACTGAAAAATCAATCTTTGTAATCTTTGTCCATGAAGGTAATTATTTCCTTTAGTTCTCTTTCTTTACTTAAAGGGACACTAAAGTTTAATTAAACGTACATGATTCAGATAAAGGAATGACTTTACAGGTTCAGTTCAATAATTATATCCCACCTATCCAAATGCTAACAAAAAGTAAAAATGAAAATTATAATTATGCTCCAAGAATTAAAGACATGCTATCTAAACAAGTGTAAAAATAAAATACAGGGGGGAAAAACTCAAATTCTATAAGTACAAGTTAAATAAAAGGTGCAACTTCCAATCTCATCTTTCTAAATATTCCATCTCTCAGGATTTTTACTAAAAACATATATATAGATGAAACACACAGACAAAATTAAACAGAATTGTATGTTTTTTTGTTAATGTGCAAATAGAACAATATGATTATATAGTAACAAGCTTAACAGTCAAATCAGAACAAGGACAATGCTAACTAGAAGGGGAATAAGGAAAACCAATGAGTAAACACAAGAATCCTAAATGTAAACTGACTAAAACACTACACAAGTTAAATAAAAAGGTGCAAATAGAAGAGTGTGATCAAAGTTTAACAGAACCCTTTCAAAAATGTACTTTTTTGTGTGTGTTTTTTTAAGTACAATCAAATCTTAACAGAACTGAAAAATCAAAATAGAAAACCAAAAATGTGAGAACAATGTGGCGGCAATAAAGCAAATTAAAACACTGTGTTGCTGCTTGTTGCCCTGGTAAAAGTAATAGGATACAAGAATTACTCACCAAAAGTAGTTTTCTGCAGTAGAGGGTTTTGCCCTTCAGTGACATGCAGAACTTTGGAGTCTTCAGAATCAGAATATTTGCCCAGTATAATCATCCTCACAGTCTAGGTATATGTCTGTCCCAGGGATCATATAGAATAAAATAAAGTCACATCAAGCAAAAGGACACACTATGTTCCCTTACCATTTCTAATGCTCTATTCAAAATTCGCCATATAAGTGAACCTTTTCGCACATGCCTGTTAAACCACCCTTTCATTGGCGAGATTATAAGAAATTTACTGCAAATGCAGTGAAATCTTTTATATCTATTATTTAAAGAAACAAAAAAGTCCTTGCTGAAGTCATTACCCATAGCCAATTATTGCGGGTGAGACGAATTGGTTACTCTTGGAGATGGGTCATAGATTTGTTCAGAGGAGCTACCCCCTTCACTTATTAAGGAAGAGATAAAGTAAGTGCAACAGT
This sequence comes from Bombina bombina, assembly GCF_027579735.1. Lineage (NCBI taxonomy): Eukaryota > Metazoa > Chordata > Amphibia > Anura > Bombinatoridae > Bombina > Bombina bombina. The sequence goes on from NC_069502.1 coordinate 262,296,181, forward strand.
TACCTGTAAAAGAGAGAAGAAAGTGAAAAGGTTATCCTTTGTGACAGAGTATAATGATATCAGTCATGAAATTCAGCAGGTGAATAGACGTCATTGGAATATACTTAAATGTACAATCCTCATATTCCTGAGTTCCAAGTACCACCAATGCCAGCATACGGAAGGAGTAAAAAGTTGAAAGATATACTAGTGAGGACTTATATAGGATCTATATAATATATATATATATATATATATATAGACATTTCTATATATTTATGGGAATAAAGGATATATAACCTGTTAAAATAAGGGTTGTTTCCCATGTTTAAACTGTTCCTGTTGCAGAAATTTGGTTAAGGGATCTGTTTTTTATCATCCTGGGTAACGGGCAGGAAGTATACTATCCATGGTTATTACACATCAAACTAGTTTTATATATATATATATATAATAAAATGTCCTTGAGGGCTGGTCTATATAGGTGAAACCAATAGGACCACATGCAATAGAATAATTGAACACAAAAGTAAAATAAGGGGCAAGAATTTAACTGCTCCTGTTTCCCATCATTTCTTATCTCATGGACATACAATCTGTCAGCTTAGAAATCAAATTATTGATCATGTAGGCAAATTAAGACGTGGAGGTGATAGGGAATTTATATTAAAACAATGTGAGGCATAGTGGATTTTTCATTTGAATTCTATGGAACCTATATATATATATTGCAGTAGAAATTCCAGGTCTTCTGTTTATATTTAGACATGTATATGTATGTATCTCTATATTAAAGCCCTTTTCAGTCCCTTTTTTTTTCTAACACCTAAAACCTCATATCTTTGAGTCCGTATAACTTTTTATTGCAATATTTATTTTTAATAATTTTATTAGTGTTATTATGAGTGTGTATAAGAAAACAAAGAGGCGCCCATGTGTGTTTCAATCTTCAAAAGTGGTAACACACATTGGCGCCTCTTTGTTTTCTTATATCATTTTAGTGACTTTGGCTTGAAGTTTAAGAAGATGGCAGCCTGAGGAACAGCCTAAAGGGTTTTTGCACTTTTTTTTATCTTTATATTTTTATTGAGGATAAGAAAAGAAAAATTATACATACACAAGTTTGCAAGGTACAAATAAGATCACAAATATACATGTTATTTTTGGAAAAACAAAGCTTCAAATATTCACAGCATATTTGATTTGTACTATTGTACCTAAATTAAAAATAAGTTCTTTCCTCACTTTTTATCCCCTTGACATATAAATAGGTCACTCTTGGACCCTAATTATTGAGCTTTATGGCAACCAGGGGTTAACATTATATAAAAAAACAAAAAGTGCATCACTGAGCTAAATTATGTTAGGCTGGTAGTGACATATATATGGTAGGATGCATACGCCAGAGCTAGAGACACGCAACTAACATGAAACAGTGTGAATTAAATAGGTGATGACTTATACATTTTCTGACTAAAACAGGGGAGTGAGAGACTCAACTAGCATAAATGTATACCTCTTCAGGCAGGTTTCTATTATTCTATGCTTGAGTGGGTATACTGTATCTGCAATATTGGGTAACGGCACTAACTCAAGGGGAGCTTAGTTTCAGGTTCCTTAAAGAATAAATGTATGCAAATGTTTTCCAAACTACTATAAGTTATATCAGGCAGAGAGTTAACCATGTAAAATAGGTTGACGTATGCTATGCAGTATCTTACATTATTATTATCTCCCCAAGGCTTCGGCCGCTAGCCCTAAGGGAGAAGCCTGTATCAAGTAAAAATAGCCTACATTACAAACCCATCAAGAGTGGCAACATCTGTTGTGTAATTAGTGCATAAATTTGTCATTCCGGGAGTCCCCCCTCAAAGCCCCCCAAGATGAGAACACAAACAAAGCGGTATATTCTCCATAATAAACATGGTATTGACAAGAAAACAACTAATGCATACAGTAGGATAAATAGGTTATTTGGAAGCTGAAGTTACAAGATCCCAATATATGTAGCAGTAGCAGAATAATAGGGACAATATCTCTAATTATAATTATATGCGCTGGGCTTGCTTTGAGTATACTCTACTTGCGATATGCCCCCTGTGATGAGACACGTAGATATAAGAAATAATACCAAGTATATTTAAATGTCTTAATGATAACATATTAACTACAGTAGTGACATCTAGAACCAGAGATACATATATTGTCCTTTCTCTTTATATATATAAGGTAAAGCTAATTAGACTCGTGAGGGTAATAAACCTCAAACATAACAGTGTGAAAAACGTATACTCGATAGTTTAAACAGTATGCAAAGGACCCCTCAGTACAGAGTCTGTAATGTCCGCCGGAGCTTTATGGTACCTCAAATACTCGACTTCCATGAACTCTATCTGCCTGTGAGTAATGCAGATCCCCAACACCCGTGCAGAAAAGAATCCCTCGGTGAAACAAAATAAGCCATTTTGGGAGACCTGAGTGCTTGTTTGAGGCATCGGCTGGTGGCGCTTTCTGTGAGCACTTGATCCCCAGGAGATCCGGTGATACTTCCAGGGCCCCAAACCCCTGGGTACTAATTAGGTTGCTGTCTGGAATAAAGCCGTAGAGGAGCCGTTACGTCCACAAGGGCCAGCATAAAATACCAGAACTGTCTGTAATCACAGCTTTAAAAGAAGGTGATCTTCTCCCACCGGCTTTGGTGATCACCGTGATCGCTTTTGAGGAAGGGGTCTGGGCACTTGAAAACTTTATGGGCGCCATCTTGGAATACTCAGCCGAGTCTCCACACACCTCTGTGCCAACTGTAGATCTTCTTTGCTGGGCTAGATCTTCTTTGCTGATATGCTCAAAGTCTGGCAGCGTTAGTAAAAGCGGTTCTCTCACTGTATTTCCTAAACGTTTGTTCTCTTTGCCTAAGAAAACTATTGGTTGTGCATTCTTTTCTCCCCAACATGTCTCATCTGATATACCCCCGTTTTGATGCTGTAAGAGTAGTTCATACTGTTGCTTCGGGGTAATTTTATCGATCAGGTTCTGGAGGTCCCGCTCTGAGGGAGCTTTGTCTATTAAAATTTGCAGCAGATTTTCCAATTTTGCAAAGCCCCAATCCGTATTGTCGGATGAGTTAGTGGGCCTCATGGTTCCAGATGCGTATAGAGTCTCCATTTTCTACTTGTCGTGTCCGTGTCAGATAGTGGAAAAGGCTTGACAAGTTATGCGATGCTTTTGCTTTAAACGCGCTCTGCTCCGGCTAGGTACCCCGGTCTCCCGGGGGGGTGCGCTGCCTGTAAAATTGCCGCCACTACAGGCCTTGATCGTCCTGTCCCACCTCCTGGGTCATAAACACAGCAAATTCGGCTATTTAAAGGTTTCTTCCTGTGAAAGTGGTTACGATACCAGTCGTAATTCTTATAAATGCTGTAATTATATAGCAATAATTGGCGGATTACCGCTATTTCTCCTGGAGCCTGAGGAAGATGCGACCATTCAAAGCCGCTGCTTGGACACGCCCCGGGTTTTTGCACTTTTTATCTCCACGAGTGGAGTATTGGATTGCCTACATTGTCACTCTTTGGACTATCTGTATAGTATTTGTATACTATACTATTTGTATGAGCTATCTGATAATAAATGCAAAAAATATGAGAGAGATAATAAGGACTATGAGCTTAACGTGGTTTATAACTGAAACATAGCGACAAAAACAATGGCTAATAAAGCTAAAAGAAATAAAAATGGAAAAAATAAAAATACCAATTATTCAAGAAATGGTGGAAATAAAACGGATAGCTCTAAAAAAGTAACCTTCTCTAGCTTTGAGAGCTCAGCCTCCAAAAATGAGTCAAAATCATTAACATCAGATATTCCCATATCAACGTCCACTCCAAAAAGGATCATAGAGAGATCAATTGAGGAAATGGGTGCGAGGCCAAAAAATGGAGATCTGACAGAGGAGCAAGGAGTATAAGTGCAGGAGGGACAAGCACCTCGCTACCCGAGTCGACAAAACTCCAAGAAGTACAGCAACAGGAAACAAAAGAATTAAAAATTATCAATTTATCAACCATGAGTTTGAGTGACTTTGTAGAATTGGCATTGTCTAAAGGTCTGAGTTTTGCTTCCTCACAGGACTTTGATTTATTTAATACCATTCTGGACGTGAATAATTTTTTTCTGAAAATAACGTTAAAAAAACACTTCAAAGACTCTGAAGCTTATGATGAAATAAAAAATGATGCATTAGAAAATTCCAATTATGCTTTTGGATCTGATGTAAGGTTAAACTTTGATGAATTATGTGACATTGTTTAATTGTGCGAGTTACAATTGGGTTCTGATGGTGATGGTAATAACAAGACAGGTCAGCAGCCAGTGAGGGAAAATAAAATAAGCACCTTTTATCCAGTACAGGCACACAATGATGTGATAGAAATATTTCACTCCATTATAGAACAGGATTTGGTTAATTTATCGAAGATGACTTCTGGAAAAAGTAAATATAAGGGCAATTTAACAAGGAGAGAATGGACTCCCTGAATAAGATAAAAAAAGATCCCAACTTAGTAATTCTTGATTCAGATAAAGGTGGCTCTATAGTCTATAACTGTCGACAACTCCATAATTACCCCTACCCCGCAAGCCCAATGTCTCGGGGTCACATTTGACTCAGATCTTTTACTCCTCACATTCAGTCCTTGGCCAAAGCCTGCCGCTTTCACCTTAAAAACATCTCTAAAATTAGACACTTCCTTACACAAGACACAACTAAGATCAAACACAAAATTCTCACTCTGACATACAAAGCCCTCAACTGGACTGCTCCCCCCTATATCTCAGACATTGTCTCCAGATACTCTCCCTCCCGTCCCCTTCGCTCTGCTCATGACCTCCTACTCTCCTCCTCTCTGGTTACCTCATCGCACTCCCGTTTACAGGACTTCTCCAGACTGGCTCCCATCTTGTGGAACTCTCTGCCTCCACAAGACTCTCCCCTAGTTTTGAAAGCTTCAACTGCTCCCTAAAGACTCTACTGTTCAGGGATGCATACAACCTACGCTAACCTTACTTTATACCAGTTCCACTCCTCCATTGCTATCCCCTGAACCCCCTTAGCATGTAAGCCTAAGAGTCCAGCTGTTTGTAGATCACCTTCTTAAGAGCTGACTACAACAGTGCAACGCTTGGCAGGGCCCTCTACCCATTTGATCCCTATAATTGTTTTATTGTACTCCCCCTTTGTTTATAGCGCTGCGGAATCTGTTGGCGCTCTACAAATAACCGATAATAATAATAGTCATCTTGAGCAAACAACAATATTTAGATGAATCCTATAATCTCGGCTATTGGGTCCCTAGGACAGAGAATGGGGGAGTGGTTTGACGGACAGTTACAACCGGTAGTCCAATCACTCCCATCGTATTTAAGGGATACAAAACATCTTTTACAATTACTAGAGGGGATGAGCTGGAATAGTAGCACAACATTTGTAACTATAGATGTTGTATCTTTATATTCATGCATACCGCATGAATTGGGAATCCTAGCAGTCAAGAGGATGTTGTACAAATATTCTAACTATGAGGAAGACCTTATTAATTTTATCATTGAAGCCATTACCTTTTTGCTTAACCACAATTATTTTGTGTTTAATGGAGAATTTTACATTCAAAAGAGAGGAACTGCGATGGGGGCAAAATTTGCCCCATCGAATGCTAACCTCTATCTGGCAGATTATGAGGAGAAAGCGATTTTTGACTCAGAAAATCCCTACAGACAAAGTATTCAATTTTACACACGCTATATAGATGATATGCTTTTGTTCTGGAAAGGTGACAAGGATAGTCTGGATGACTTTGTACGACATCTAAATGACAACAGAGGAAATTTGAAATTCACGTTCAGTTCCTCAAAGGATTCTATTCCTTATTTGGATGTCAGACTTAGCCATGCAGACAACCTGGTTGTATCTGAGGTCTATAGGAAAGAAATCTCTGGATATACAATTCTTAGGGCAGATTCTTCTCATCCTTATCACTTAAAAAAAGGAATACCAAAAGGGCAGTATATAAGGCTGAGAATAAACTGCACGACACTTGATACATATTGGGAACATGCAAATATGCTAACAGCAAGATTATGTGAGAGAGGGTATGATCCAAAGAGATTGAGTGAAATGTCAGCTGAAATTTCCAACATGAATAAAGACTCCCTCTTGAAAGATAACAAGAAGAAGAATAAAGGTTTTTAAAAAGGTGGCCTTAATTTTATCACCACTTGTAGACAGTATAGAGAAATATGTAATATAATTTAAAAGAGATTGCCCATACTGGAAAGGGACTTAGATATGAAAAATATTTCTAAAATGTGTAATTTTGTCTCAAAGAGATTGAAAACAGTTGGTGAGATGGTTCGTAAGAATTTTGGAGAAAATGTCACCAAAGGAAAATCAAAAAGGAATTGGCTTACAGCAAAAAAAGGGTTCTTTAAATGTGGCGGTAACCCGTGCAAAAGTTGCAGTTTTGCGAAAGTTGGAGATTCTTTTGTATCGACACAAACAAATAAAGAGTATAAGATATATGATCGCATTAGTTGCAACTTGTATGTAATTACTTGCAACATTTGCAGAATGGAATACGTAGGTCTTACCTCCAGACTTTTAAAGGACCGGATTAGGGAGCACATCCTGTCCTTGGAAGCTGAAGTCCCAAAAACTCCAGTAGCAAAACATTTTGCGAAGCATGGAACACAGCTTAAAGGTTTCAGCTTTCAAGGTATAGAATGTGTTACCCTAGGCCTTAGGGGTGGAGATAGGTTTGCAGCGTTGAGTAAACGAGAGATCTATTGGATCTACACCTTAAAAACAGGTCAACCCTATGGCATGAATATAATCAGTGACTTAAAGCTATATATTGATCTAACTTAATTTGAAAGTCTGAAGTGTATTTATGTCAACATATTAAAATTTATGAGGACAGGTACTAATTAATCGTTATTTATTCACAGAAATTCAAAGCCTCTATAGAGAACAGTATAGTGGGTCACTACTTGGAAGATGTAGCATAATTTTTTCATTCACATTTATATACAGTGCATTTATTTGGTGTTGCTAGATGGTAATAACTACTATTTCACGGTCACTTGGACATACATTTACTTATTGATTATTAAATACTGATCAATACATGACGATGCAATCTCTGTTAAACATCTAACAAAATGAAATTAATAACTTTACGAAAGAATGAATTAAGACACTATCTTTATTATATATATTTTTTAATACTATGAATTGTCTTTTAGTTTCTTATGTGTAGATATTTAGTCAGCGAGAGAGTGTAGGTATAAATTACCATTTAATTTGGGAAGGAAGAAATATTGATGTATGATTGGCTGTAGATGCCAACTCCTCTCTGTTAAATAGCTTTGTCCACTAAGTGTTAAATCAGCTCTGATGAAACGCCGTTCAGACGTGAAACGCGTCAGCTGTGGACGCTAAGCACTGTGCGTGTTGTGCCTGTGTTAAAACCTTTTAACAATGAAGATACAATAAAGCAACTTTTAAATTTATTTGAAGTTCAGACGTCAAACTCCTTTTTTCATTGTGCATGCTGCCTCTTGAAAAGCTGTAGTATTTGTATATTATCTTTTGCTATTGGAATCTTCTTCATCATATATATTGTTTTTTATATATATATTTAACACATATCTGTATTTACTTATTTCTTTTTGTGTATATTTTTATGCATTTTTCTTAGCGCCTCCTACTGTGTAACATATTAACTTATTATGAGTATAACTGTACTTTTCAATGTATTTTTGATGTATTTTGTGACACTTTTTTGTCTTGCGTAACAGTTAACCAGAGCTCTAAGGTCGCTGTAATCATTCTAGCATAATTTGTGATCGCTCTCACATTCTCATTTACTTTCAACTTGTAATATGAGCTCTCCTTCCAACATTATTATTTAAAGTAAAGTAGGCCACTAATCACCAGCTAGCTCCCAGTAGTGCATTGATGCTGTAGTGGATATATTCATATTATTTAAAACAAATCATATCAAGGTAACCAAGTAAATTTTTGTAATAAAATAATTTAAAATGCCTTAAAATCACAAGCTCTATCTGAATTATGAAAGTTACATTTTTACTTTCATGTTCCTTTAACATTAATCATGTATTAATAATGCACATCAATGCAGCCAATAAACTTAATTCTAATGCACTCTTTTCCTAAATGAAAAATCTGTGACTCCCTAGAGAGCATCAGATAGATTAACCCCTTCGCTACCAGGAATTCCAGAGAAGAACCTGCCCAAAATACCAGAGAATTTTTAGCATTATTGCTATCACTTAATTTAAACAGAAATTAGAGCCTTGTTTTTTGTTTTGGTTGTTTTGGGCTTTTCTTTTATTTACCTGTGAAAACTATATATTTTAAATAGACAACCCAAGGTATTGATGTATTGCCACTGTTTCACTGCCAAATGCCATCATATATGAAAAAATTGTTAACTTTTTCACAAACTTTGGGCTTCTCACTGAAATTATTTACATACTGCTTGTGCAATCATGACACAAATTATTGTAAAAGCTTCTCTAGGACCCCTTTTGTTCAGAAATAGTCATTGTTTTTTTGGTAATTAGAATGCAGCTAATTGTAGCTGCCCACCACACATCTATTATTCCTTGCAGTGAAGGAGTTAATCAGGTAGCTTGTAAGGTTAATTTAAGGCTATAGTGTAGAGATAACCCTCCCACCCCCTGATCATCCCTACCTGATCCCTCCCAAACAGCTTGTTTCCCTCTCTCTCCCCCCAGTGATCACCATCTTAGGTACTAGGTATACATTTTTTTTCTGCAGTGTAGTGAACCTCCTCAATCTTCCCATCTCCCTGATCTAACCCTCCCACTAATTGCAGCCACCTTTAGTACTGGCAGCTGTCTGCCAGGATCTATAAATCCTTTTTTTTTTTTTTTAAATGTTCTGTAGTATAGTGGTCCCCCCACCTCCGTCGTTCGTTAGCTATGGCCCCCTAGCTATTGCATTATGAAATCTCTATTGTATAGTAAAACTAAACATTAGTGACATTGCCTCTTTAAGCATATTATAACATATGGCTTTTCTGCTGAAATCACAGGGAGAACATGTTTGGCTGGAATTAACTAATGGTTCTGATAACAAAGTGCCAATTGGAGCAGTAGTGAAAGACTCTCGCAATGCAGAGACTTTGCTTGTGGATGACGATGGCAAGGTGAGTTGAAAAAATACGTCTTTATCCAAAGATATTCAGCTTCTTATATATTATGGTAAACAATTGTTTAATTTGCATGAATGTGTTATTTGTGAAATCATCTTATTCAGGTTACATGGTTATATACCCTCATCTTGTCCTCTGTAATATGTTTTCACTGTTATTGAAGAAAGGTTGTTATACACTGTTAGAAAGGACCTCATGGATAATGACTAAGCATTCTAGTGACCTCTCACAATTGTATTTCTTCAGATATATATTTTATGATGATGCTAAGTCATGGTATATGGCCTTCTTGGTAAACCTTATTTGTGACACTGTATTATATTCCAACCTGTTAAAAAGGTGTAATCTTTTACTTGGGTTTTCAAATGTTAAGCCATTCCAATCCATATGAGAATATGTTTTATGTCCTTTTCAAGTACCTTTGCACCACATCATAGTGATAGTAAAGTTACAGTTTACTAAAAGTGCTGTGTGACACTATAAGATGAGCAGACACAGATTTAACTGCAAGCTGCACATGAGCTGAATAGGTGCAGTGCAAGAGCAAACTGCTATAGTTTTCATTTGGACTTTTGGTCCAATTGCCATTGACTGTAACTCCCCTTTTTCAGAAAGTTTGATGGCTAAATATAAGGGGGGAAAAAGCAATGTTTAAAAAGTTTTTTTTATTTATTTTTTAATAAAAAATATATTTAAATTAGCCATGTCTGCTTAACCAATAGTGCCATACAGTACGTGTCTGTACGTGTGTATTGCAGTTCTTGTTTTTCTTGTTTCACGCGAGGAGATATGTAATGGACACCTAACACCTATTAGCAAAATGATAGAAAATATGGGGGCAGCAATGCTCAATGAATTTCACAGATGATCTTGTCTTTACAATGAGGTCCCTTGGCAACATCATAAGCATCTGTTCTGTTAATAGGAAACGTGACCGTTTGCGAGCGCGCAACAAATAACCAGCCATTACAAGTGGCTGGTTATTGCTACTGTAAGCTCGTGGTAGCAATTAGCGCTTATAAAATTAACCAGAGATCAGATCTCCGATTAATTTTATAAATGTGCACCAAATGTCCCCCAAATACAGTGGTGTTTATTTTATTAAAATGTGTATATACACATATTAACAGATAAATATAAATGTATATATTCATATATATATATTTACAATTTGCTGCCATCGCTGCGTGACTTACCCCCTTCACTGGATTAGTTCTCATGCCGTGTCTCATGGCATGAGAAAGAGGCTCCCATTGGAGCCTATGGAAGCGTGCTTTATTGAGAGTATAGCTTCCTAGCCTCGCATTCGCCACTTCAAATACCAGTGCAAAATTGTGTGCGCTGGTATTACTAGTGGAGCGCAAATAGCGCACTCTCAAAAGCACAATTTTGCGCTCCATTTGTAATCTGGCCAATTATCAGGAACAAAATATGAAGAAGTTATAAATACAAAGAGGGGGAGAGAGCAGAGTACCCAGCTCTGATATATGTCACATGAAAAAGTATCTTAAAAATCAACTACCATAAGAAAAGGTGCATGTATGTATAGAGCCAAAGGGATAGCCCAGAAAATAGATTCAGATTCTAAGAAGGAATGAGGACAAATCATTTCCAACGTTTTAAAGAAAATATAAGCTTCAGCGTAGAGTGAAGTCTTCCACATAAAAAAAGTGCAGAAGCCTGAATTTTCAAGGAGCACCATTTTTGAGACACTCTAAAACTTTATAAACTATTAGGGAAGCCTCTACCAGGTGATTTTTAAGACCATTAAATTTGGTAACAAAAAAAAAGTTGACCACAAAGCAAAATATGAAAGCTGGTACTGGTGGAGAACCTCATACTTTACCACGCATTTCTACCTTTTATGTTTTTGGGTTTTTTTTGTTATATTTTTTTAATCCTTCATTCTCCATCTTTTACCCCTGTTCTTGTTCTGTGTAGAGCAGTGTTTCTCAACCACAGTCCTAAAGTACCCCCAACAGTCAAGGTTTTTATTATAGCTGAACTAGAGCACAGGTGAAATAATCAGCTGATGGGTGAGAGCAGGTTAGTTACAATGGTTACTGATCAGCTGATTATTTCACCTGTGACCTGTGCACTGGTTCAGCTATAATGAAAACCTGTACTTTTGGGAATACTTGAGGACTGTGGTTGAGAAACACTGGTGTAGAGTACTAAATTACCTTACAAACTTAGGACAAGATGCAACAGTAAATAATGTGGGTACATTTATTGGTGCTATACGGGGCAAGAAGAGGCACTGGGGGATATCTATCAAACCGTCAACTGTGTTGTATTCGCCGGCATCAATACGCTCGCCTAACATTGCCAAACATTGCAGCCGCGGATCTCAATACAATCTCCATATTTATAAATAAAGCCGTCAAAAACATGCGCACCAAGTCCGGGGCGATGAGCATCGGACTGTTGTTAACTAACAGTAATCGATGAGGCTGTTATTCGTGTTTTTCCCAACTTTATTTATACCATTTCACTAAACGCTGCCACTATACTAAATGTTTAACCCCTATCCTGCCACTCCCCGACCCTGCCCCAACATAATTAAAGTTATTAACCCCTATCCCGCCACTCCCCGACCCCGCCGCAACCTAAATAAACTTATTAACCCCTAAACCTCTGGCCTCCCACATCACCACCACTAACTAAACCTATTAACTCCTAAACTGTCAGCCCCCCACATCGCAAAAAACTAAATTAAGCTATTAACCCCTAAACCTAACAACCCCTTAACTTTAAATTAAAATTACAACATCCCTATCTTCAAATAAATTAAAACTTACCTGTAGAATTAAAATAAACTAATTTTAAACTATTAACCTACCCTAACTATTATACTACAATTACATTAAACTACCAATTAACTAAAATAAATTACATATTAAAAAACAACACTGTTACCAAAAAAAACAAAACACTAAATTACAAAAAATAACAAACCAAATGATCAAAAAAAAAAATTATACACCTAATCTAATAGCCCTATCAAAATAAAAAAAAACTAGCCTACAATAAACTACCAATGGCTCTTTAAAGGGCCTTTTGTGGGGCATTGCCCCAAATATATCAGCTCTTTTATTTGTAAATAAAAATACAAACAACCCCCCAAAAGTAAAACCCACCACCTGCCCAACCATCCCCCCAAATAAAATAACTATCTAAAATAACCTAAGCTACCCATTTGTATGGGCATTGCCCTTAAAAGGGCATTTAGCTCTTTTACTGTCCAGACCCTAATCTAAAAATAAAACCCACCCAAAAAACCCTTAAAAAAAACCTAACACTAACTGCCGAAATCTACTTACAATTATTGAAGTCCTGCTTGAAGGATCCATCCAGCTGGCGAATTCCTCATCCAGACGGCAAGAAGTCTTCATCCAGCCGGCAAAGTCTTCATCCATGTGGCAAGAAGTCTTCATCCAGGCGGCTTCTTCTATCTTCATCCAATCGTTGCGGAGCGGGTCCATCATGAAGACATCCGATGCGGAGCATCCTCTTCATACGGTCGCCGCCGTACACTGGAACTTCAATGCAAATGACGCCATCAAAGATGGCATCCCTTGCATTCCTATTGGCTGAAAGATTTCAATCAGCCAATAGGAATTAGAGCTGCTAAAATCCTATTGGCTGTTTTGACTACTTGAAAACTACATTTTATGTTAGTATTAAAACTATATATTTTATAATAATGTGCATTTGAAAGAAAAACAATATAAATAGACATCTAGCACCCTACCCTATTGTTAACATAAATATATAACAAAAGTGTCATGATCCGATCATTGCCGTGTCGCTGCAGCTCCCGGATATCTCTCTCTGTCTTCGCCGCGTCACGTTGCCTAGTAATGTGACGCGGCCTTCCTGTGTCACGCCCCTACACGTCACAGCCCTTTAAATCTCCGGCGAGACTTCTCTTTGGTGCCTGTTTGTTGGATTTCGCTTCCTGGCTCCTTTACTGACCGTGAGTGCCTTAACATTAAACCTGCTTAAAGGAACATTGACCATTGCTTTGCCTGATCACTCTATTACTGAATCCTTAAACCTGCTTAAAGGGCATTGACCGTTGCTTTGCCTGACCACTCTATTGCCAAATCCTTAAACCTGCTTAAAGGGACATTGACCATTGCTTTGCCTGACCACTCAGGATCATCCTCTGCCTGCTTTAAAGTGATACTGACCTCTGCTTTGCCTGACCACTCTAACGGAACATCCTCAGCCTGCTTTTAAGTTTCTGTATATTGTACTTCTTCTCATCAAGAACCTGTTCTGTGACCCTGCATCATCTGTGAGTACACATTTTTCTTTTCCTGTATACTGTTTTTTCTTTCCTGAGTGGGACACATCCTGGTTTTCTCTCAGTGTGCTAGCGTTTGTTTCAATTATCACTCTAGCAGTTGGGCCTAATCCTGGACTGACTCTATACAGCTGACAAAAAGTATTCAAATTGTTTAGAAATTCTTTACAAAAAGTATGTATTCTATTAAGAAATGTGATATTAACGCCTGCGGGGGTTGCTGCATATCGTACGAACTTTACTTCAGTGGGGCATATGGCCGTCCAATCTCGCTGTTCTCTAGTGTATTCTAGTACCACAGTTCTTTAAAGCGTGTATTGCTTGTGATGACATTGTGTATCTGCACAATAATAAATATAATGATGTTAAATAATGTAAATTACACACATATATACTGTATATATATATATATATATATATATATATATATATATATATACAGTATCTATGTGTGTGTGTGTGTGTCTCCAAAAAGCATCATTGTTCTTCTGATAAAGTATTATTTACTGCAAAAAAGTCATATGTTTGACTTTAGATTCCTTGTGAACAATAGTTTTGAATACTAAAGTCTGCAAACTATAAAACTTGTATAATAATTTAAAGAGACATGAAACCCAACATTTTTCTTTCGTGATTCAGATAGAAAATACAATTTTATTCAACTTTCCAATTTACTTATATTATCTAATTTGCTTCATTCTCTTAGTATCCTTTGTTGAATGAGAAGCTATGCACTACTGGGAGCCAATAATATGAGGCATAGATGTGCAGTCGCCAATCAGCAGCTCCTGATAACAAAATCAAATTGGAAAGTTGTTTAAAATCACATGCTCTATCTGAACCATGAAAGAAAAAAATTGGGTTTCATTTCCCTTTAAGACTTAAATCACTCACACTTTTTTTCTTGTTATATCATATAAGTAGATTTCTGTTTGCTAGACTTTGGCTACATGTTCAATTTGGGCAATACCAAAAACACCACTGCAGGATTATATCCTTCTGTACTTTATGAAAATTGAAATAAAGCTTGGTAAGAACAATATGCACATTAAATATCGATATGCAGTTGCAGAGGCTAGAATATGTTGAAAAAGGGAAGTATCTGTATTGAAAACCACAGGCAGCTTGAAACCTTCACCCTAGGAGCAGCATCTTAATTTAACCTAGTGTCAGCATTTCAGTTTCACTTTCTAAAGATGATAATATTATAATAAAAAAAAAAGCTAGTACATGCAGGCCTATCCCATTTCCTTACATTACACACCCTCCTTGACCCACTTCAATCTGGATTTTGCCCCCATCACTCCACAGAGACAGCAATCGTTAAGGTTACCAACGACCTACTTACAGCAAAATCCAAAGGCCACTTCTCTCTGCTTATCCTCCTTGATCTGACTGCAGTTGATACAGTTGACCACCGTCTTTTGCTCAAAACCCTCCAATCCTTCGGCATTTGTGACACAACCCTCTCGTGGTTCTCTTCCTACCTGTCTAACTGTACCTTTAGTGTATCCTTCTCTGGGGCTTCCTCTGCCCCATTATCACTTTCTGTTGGGGTACCGCAAGGCTCTGTTCTCGGTCCCTTTCTCTTCTCAATCTACACGTCATCATTAGGTTCCCTAATAAAGTTTCACTGGTTTCAATATGATTTGTATGCCAGCGACACTCAAATCTACATCTCTGCTCCAGACCTATCTCCTTCCTTGCTAACCTGTGTCATTAACTGTCTTTCTCACATCTCTTCATAGATGTCCTCTCACTGCCTTAAGCTAAATCTCTCCAAAACTGAGCTCCTTATTTTCCCCCCTTCTTCTAAAATCTTCATCCCATTTCTCTATAACTGTTGATAACTCCATCATTACCCCTACCCCACATGCCAATGTCTTGGGGTCACACTTGACTCAGATCTTTCTTTCACTTCTCACATTCAGGTTTTGGCTAAATCCTCCCGCTTCCACCCTAAAAACATCTCTAAAATTAGACATTTCCTTAGACAAGACACAACTAAGATTTTAATCCACTCTCTCATCCTTCCCTCCTTGACTATTGCAACCCTATCCTCTCTGGTCTCCCTAGCTGCCGTCTAGCTCCTTTACAATCTATAATGAATGCATCTGCCAGACTCGTCTTCCTTACACGTCGCTCTTCATCTGCTGCACCTCTCTGCCAATCTCTCTTCACTGGCTTCCTCTTGCCTCCAGGATTAAACACAAAATTATGACTCTGACATACAAAGCCCTCAACTGCACTGCTCCCCTCTATATCTCAGACCTTGTCTCCAGATACTCTCCCTCCTGTCCCCTTCGCTCTGCTTTGCTCTGCTCACAGCCTCCTCCTCTCCTCCTCTCTTGTTACCTCCTCACATTCTCATTTACAGGACTTCTCCAGAGTGGCTCCCATAGTCCTGTCAGCCTCTCAGTCAGAGTTTGGATGAAAGTTAGAGTTCAGAGATGCTGGGAGAGTCTTTCTGAAAAACCATCCCGACTCATTTTTAACAGCTTCATAAGCAATCAGCGTTGACGAGTTTCGATGCTTGCTTTCTTCTCTCAAGTCCATGGCAGAGGCGATGCTACTATCTGTCACACTTAAAGGTTCCTGTTCCATAGCGTAGATTCCGGTAAGATCATTTCATTTTACTTTCTTCATGATTGTATTGTACTACAAGTGTTTTCCCAAGAGGCTACCACCTTGTGGGACTAACTATAATTAGGGTCTGAGTGAGGCTCCTTTTGTATCTTCAAATCAAGGGTTAATATCTCCTGAGGGA
This sequence comes from Bombina bombina, assembly GCF_027579735.1. Taxonomy (NCBI): domain Eukaryota; kingdom Metazoa; phylum Chordata; class Amphibia; order Anura; family Bombinatoridae; genus Bombina; species Bombina bombina. The sequence continues at coordinate 262,312,496 of NC_069502.1, forward strand.
GGTTATTGAACATGGGGTATTTAATCATGTTTGTTATATGATTCGACCTGCTATTGTGTAGTGTTACTTAGGCTCATGGCTTGTGAAACATAACGGCCTTGAAAGTGACGCAGCCTTTGTGGTCGGGCGCGCTTTTTTTGGACTGTACGGCTTACCTTGTGACCGGGCGTGGTCACGTTTTTGACTCTCCGGTTCCGCATTCCTGACTGTGTGGCGATGGAAAAATTCTGGTCCGCTGGTGCCTGGTGCATAGGAGGTGGTGAGTGCCCCAGCCATTGTGGGTATAAGGTGTCGTTTAGATTTTTTCAAATTTGGTCCATTTTTTTAATTTGGTCCATTTTTTTGTATTCATATCTCAGTTATGGAGGACTCTGATGTTGAAATTAAAGTAGTCTCTGATTCAGATTCTATCTATTGCAAAGACTACGAATCAGCCCTGATGACACATGACAGTCAATTATGTTCCGTAGGCCATTTTAGAGGGCTCGATTCCTCAGGATCGGGGAATTAGGGGGCTGCTGAGCCATCTACCTCTGGGGATTCTGTCCTTCGAGAGGCGAGTTCCCTACCACTTACTGTTACTACACGTGCAGGTGACCCAGATTATGCTTATCCCTCCCTGATGGTGGTTTGTTCCCTCCGGAGGTTGCGGCACGTTTCCGTATGCAAATACTTATAGTGTTAGCACATCTGCAGCTTCCAGATGTCTGCTTAAGATTATGTTTGTGTCTCATCAATCCGGGTCCCCCAGGTATGGGGTGGCCTGTTCAGCACTCCGGGGGAGCGACTGGTCCGGAGGCTCCAGCAGAGGTGTGCTGTGCTTTTCAATATAGACTGGTGTGCCTTCGTGTTCTACTCCGACATGTTTTGGCGTTGTGGGAGGATCCCATCCTTAATGGATATAGGAGTTCTCAGTCTTCTACTTCGAATAGCACACAGAATTAAATATAAGGGGATGAAGTAATCTTTTTATAATATGATCATTGAATTTTCTTTTCTAGTCTGAGCTTGGACGAGCAGGGTTCCGTTGGGCTGGTCCTGCGGGTGTGTCTGTTCTTCTTGTGCGAAAACCTACGGGTTACCTTTTCTTTTTTTTAATCCGGTGAGGATGACTTTTATTTTTGTTTTGTTTTATATTCCTTCGGGAATTTTCCTTCTGGAATCGATACTAGCGATTTCTTGATTGCACTGTCTACGTCTATTGAAGTTGTTTTGGGGATGCATTTAGTCCTTATTATTTATTATTATTATCGGTTATTTGTAGAGCGCCAACAGATTCCGTAGCGCTATAAACAAAGGGGAGTACAACAAAACAATTAAAGGGATCAGATGGGTAGAGGGCCCTGCCAATAGTTGCACTGTTGTAATCCACTCTTAAGAAGGTGATCTACAAACACCTGGACTCTTAGGCTTACATGCTAAGGGGGTTCAGGGGATAGCAATGGAGGAGTGGAACTGGTATAAAGTAAGGTTAGCATAGGTTGTATGCATCCTTGAACAGTAGAGTCTTTAGGGAGTGCTTGAAGCTTTCAAAACTAGGGGAGAGTCTTGTGGGGCGAGGCAGAGAGTTCCACAAGATGGGAGCCAGTCTGGAGAAGTCCTGTAAATGGGAGTGCGATGAGGTAACCAGAGAGGAGGAGAGTAGGAGGTCATGAGCAGAGCGAAGGGGACGGGAGGGAGAGTATCTGTAGACAAGGTCTGAGATATAGGGGGGAGCAGTGCAGTTGAGGGCTTTGTATGTCAGAGTGGCTACCTGTAGTAAGTTAGAGGGCAGATGAAGCAGCTGAGTGGAAAAATCTGTTTATTTTCTCTGAGTTTTGGGAGAGAATGTGTTTCAATTCAAGCTGAAGGAGAGAGAGATATTAGGTTAGTGATGGTCCAGCCAGAGTGTGTTAAAGGAGTGGGAGGATACATTTAAGCTGAGGGTCAGTCATGCAGAAACAAAATATAAAAAAAAAAAAAACATCAACAAAATATTACAGAGATAAAACTGAGGTATACCAGGGGTGAAATAAGACCATTAAACAAATAGACAGATAAATGGGCAAGAGCTGCTTAAACTAACTTAACACAATGGCAGACATCAAGTTGATAAAATATGCAATGAGCTAGAGTTATGCAAATTATGACTAGCACAGCCTGTAATTACAAAGTCATGGTAGTATATACATTTAAAATAAAAACAAAACAAAAGGAATTATCACTAAATATAAAAACACATACAATAAAACAACTTGGTAGGTAAAATATAGTGAAGCTGTTTTCCAGAAGGCTACCTGTAGTAAGTTAGAGGGCAGATGAAGCAGCTGAGTGGAAAAATCTGTGTATTTTCTCTGAGTTTTGGGAGAGAATGTGCTTCAATTCAAGCTGTAGTAAGTTAGAGGGCAGATGAAGCAGCTGAGTGGAAAAATCTGTGTATTTTCTCTGAGTTTTGGGAGAGAATGTCTGTCGTTTATCTCTCCCTCCCTGCGAGTGAATATTACGGCCTTCTGGGAGTACCTGTGGACATGCTGTGTGGAGACTGCCATAGAGTGTCGGGCTAAATTTCATAGGGCTTCTGTCTTTTTCTGCCTATCTCTATGGGGTCCTCATTGGGAGTATCTGTTTGTAGGTGCTTCTGGAAGGCTCCCGAGCTCTGTTGGGGTGCCTGAGGCCATCCTATTCTGCCCTTTTATCTGGGGGCTGGTTGTTGGGGTCCTTTCTGTTCCCCTTTCTCTAAGACCTGTAGGTTACTTGGGTCCGGTGTTGGAATAGGATCTGAGATATGTTGTCTATCCTCAGACCATTGTGGTACGATGAGCCTCTTTCAGGTTCTGGTCTCCTTGTTGTTCCATACACGTGGGTAGGCCTTGCGGCTTTGAATAACCTGCAGTGTACCCGCTAATTAGTGGAAGTTAGCGGTCTGTCGGTTGGTGTTGGCTATCTATCTTCAGCTGCTTTTTACTTGTCTGCAAGTATTTTATTTCTTTCATGTAATTGGCAAGAGTCCATGAGCTAGTGACGTATGGGATATACATTCCTACCAGGAGGGGGCAAAGTTTCCCAAATCTCGAATGCCTATAAATACACCTCCCACCACACCCACAACTCAGTTTGACAAACTTTGCCTCCTATGGAGGTGGTGAAGTAAGTTTGTGCTTGTTTTTTTAAGAGTTCTTCTATGATAAGCGCTTCTAAGCATTCTGAAGCCCAATTCCTCTCAGAGTACAGTGTTTGTCAGAGGGATGTGAAGAGAGTATCGTCCTTTTGATTTTGTGGTTTCTCTCACAGGAAATCTTTTCAAGGGTTCTCTGTTATCGGTCGTAGGGATTCATTTCCTACCTCCCTTTTCAGATCGATATACTCTTATATATCATTACCTCTGTTGATAGTTTTCAGTACTGGTTTGGTTATCTGCTATATGTGGATGGGTGTTTTTCGGTAAGTATGTATCATTGTTTAAGACACTCTCAGCTATGGTTTGGCACTTTATGTATTAATAAAAAAATATATATATATGTATTTTATTTATATTTGCCATGAGTCAGGTCTATGTATATTTCCCTTTGCAGTCTAAACAGTTTCAGTAAATGAATCATGTTGGGAAGTTTATTTACATTTTTCCTTACCTGGGGTTCAGTCTTTTTCTAATTTGACTTGTTTTTTCAAAAAATTTTCGCGGGCAAATCTAGGCTCGCAAGGACGCAAAATGCTGTTTTTTATTGCAACATTCTTGAGCAAAAAAAATTTTGCAGCAAAATCGCGCAATTTCCTAATTTCCTGCGTCTTTGTTGACGCTAGTGGTTTTAGCGCAAAATCGCGTTTGTTATGATGCCAGTTGTGTCATTTTCTGGTATTGGTTTTGCGCCAAAAAATTTTAACTTTCTTTTGCGTAATGCGTCATTCTTGGTGCCAAATTTAGTTATTTTACCCCTCTCCCTCTATTGCTCGCTGTTTTCATGAATTTTGAAAGCTATTGTGCCTGCAATTTTATTTTGTTTTTTAAAAAAAAATTACTATCTTTGTTTTTCTATTTACTGAAACTGTTAGATTGTGGAAATTGAATATTTTGCCTAATGTTACATTTTGCGAGATGTCTCATTCTGATCCTGACTCTGATGTTACTGTAGAAACTATGATGCCCTGAAACACTATTCTACAAAGCTAAGTGTGTTTTTTCATTATTAAGCTGTTGTTATTTCTTCAGCTCAATTATGTAGCATTTATTTATTATATTTTATGCTAATAATGTTTCTACATGTACAATGACATTTACTGTTTTTACTTACTCAGTTCATGTACTTGATTTCATCTGCAAACATCACGTTATTGCTTTTATCATAAAAGGTTATGACTGCTATTATTCCTTTAAATAAACTTACGAGATGTTTTCAAAATTGGTAAGATTTAATTAATTTAGTTTTGACCGACAGCATCCACTGATGAAGGTTTTCTTTGGTTCAAAGGATCCTGTATCAGAGACAGTTTTGTTAAAAATTCTCCTTATTTCTCATTTGAAAACTCTTTGTTTTTTGTTAAGGAAAATTTGTTATTTTTAGCTTTTAGGAGCCTAGTCCTCCTATTAACTATGTTATTTTAAAATCTGGATTTTAAGGTATTAATTTTGCTCCTGAGGTTTTTTCCTATTCAAGATACTATCTGTATTATGTTCTAAAGAATGGTTTATCCTGATTCCTTTTGGGACTGTAATACTATTTCTATGGAAATTGGTACTTATTTTTAGGATTATTTAGAGTTTGAATATAACCTTAGTAGAGCATATGCACGTACGGTTTATATTTTTAGTTCAGCTTTATCTGTGGCTGACATTACTGTTTTTTTCAACCTTTTTGTTGTTGAACAGATAGCATAAGCAGTGTTTAGATTCTCAAGTATATAACTCTGTTTATTTACTTCTGATGTATTAATTCTATTATGTTTATTATATCTATTATTATGATTTCAAATATTTTTTATTATCTCTAGCTTGTTAGGATAATAATTTGTTTGATTTCTATTATCTCCACTATTTGGAGGTTAAGAGTTTTTTCTGCCCTACATTTAGTCCAGTGATGTAGATCAGTTTGTGGATGTCCTTACTAAAAATGCTTGTTCTAGATCCAAGGGTCATAGATTCATATCCCGGCAGGGTTAATACAGCCCTTCGGCCTTTTGAGGTCAATTTATTGTGTACCATTTATTTGGGTAATAATAACAACTGTTTTTATCAACTGCTAATTTGGTTAACTCTGAGTGTAAGCACGAAAAAAGCATTTTTTGTATCCTTCTGGGAGATAAACGCTATATAATTATTAGTTATTAGTCTGCATGAAGGTGTGGTTCTCAAACCAGTCCTTCTGGTGAAGGGCAGATTAGTTTGTTTTTAGATGAACTCAGTCCAAAATCTATATTATTCTTAGGGTTTGTATAGATGTTTAGAATGAGACCTTCTATGGGAAGAATCTTTCTTTCTCAGTACACTCTGATTTTTTTTCAGGATTGATTATACCAGTTCTTTAGCAGGAACAGGAATTGGGTTTCTATTCAATTCTATTCTTTTTTCCAAAGAAGAAAGATTTATTCAGTCCAATCTTGGATCTGAAGACGTTATATTGTTTTCTGAGACTCTCAACTTTCAAGTTGGCGTTTATAAGGACTTTTATGCCTTTTTGTTCAGCAAGGTCATTTCATGTCCACTCCATTTTACAAGATGTTTATTCTCACATTTTATTTCATTCAGACCACTTGTGGTTTCTGAGATTCTATTTTTTAGATAAGCTTTACCAATTTGTTGCTTTTCCATTTGGTCTAGAGACAGCTTTATGAATCTTTTCAAAGGTTCTGGGTGCCCTTCTTTCTGTAATAAGACAGTAGGGTATTGTGGTGTTTCCTTATTTGGATGGTATCTTGGTATTAGCTTAATCTTTTCTTTTATTAGAATCTTTAATTAATAAACTAGTTTTGTTTCTTCAAGACATGGCTAGATGATTTAATTTACCTAAGAGTTTTGTGATTCCTCAGACAAGGGTCACCTCTTTTTGAGTTTCTAGATGGATTCTGTGTTCATGTCTTTGTCTTTATCGGACAAAAGTCAATTGTAATTGGCGTTAGCCTGTCTAACTTACAATCTAGAACATTCCTTTCAGTGGCTATGTGCATGGCAGTTTTAGGTCTCATAACTGCAGCATCGGGCGTGGTTCAATTTGCTCGTTTTTCATCTGAGACCTCTATTGCCTTGCATACTGAATCAATGGTGCAGGGATAGTTTTCAGATATCACAGTTGATATTCTTAAATCCTAACACTTAACTTTCTGTTTTGTTGATTAGACTATCATCGTTTTATTCAGAGGGCCTCTTTTTGTTCATCCTTCCTGGATTGTATTCTTAATGTATGCAAGTCTTATAGGTTGGGGGGCTGTCTGAGGGTCTCTGATAGCACAAGGGGTTTGGAAACATCAAGAGGCGAGCTTTCCAATCGATATTTTAGAAATTCGTGCTATTTTCAGAGCTCTTTCAGGTTTGGCCTCTTTTAGGAGAGAACTTTTCATTTTGTTTTCAGATAGACAATACCACAACTGTGGCTTATGTCAATCATTAAATGGGGACTCGCAGTTCCTTAGCAATTAAGAAGTATCTTGAATACGTTCTTAGATGGAATTCACCTCCTGTCTAATTTCTACGATTTCTATCTCAGGTTTAGACATTTAGGAAGTGGATTATCTTAGCCGTCAGTTTTTACATTCGGGAGAGTGGTATCTCTATACAGATGGTTTTTTTTTTTTCAATTTCCCAGGTACCTTATCAGGTCCAGGGATCCTCAGGCGGAAATGGTTGATGCATTAGCAGTGTCTTGGTTTTGCAACCTGACTACATCTTTCCGCCTCTGTTTTTTTCTTCCAATGGTGATTTCCAAGATCATATTGGAACAGTCTCATGTGTTTCTGATGGCATCAGCATGGCCTCACAGCTTTGGTATGTGGATCGTGTTCAGATGTCCAGTTGCCATCTTTGGCCGCTTTCTCTTTGGCCAGCCCTCTTGTTTTAGGGGCTATTTTTCCATTGGGATTTCAAATGACTAATTTGATGGTATGGAAATTGATTAGTGTTTAGTCATAGAGGTTTCTCTGACTCAGTTTGTATCACTATGTTGCAGGCTTATAAGTCTGTTTCAAGGAACATGTATTATCAGGTTTGGAAAACCTATATTTTTATGATGTTCTTCTCATAAATTCACTTGGCATTCTTTTAGAATTCCTAGGATTTTATAGCTTTTTCAGGATGGTTTAGATAAGTTTGTCTGCAAATTTTTTGAAGGGACAAATCTCTGTTCTTTCTGTTTTATTTCCTAGAAAAATTGTTTAAACTTCCTCATATTCACTGTTTTGTTCAGGCTTTGGTTGGTATCAAGCCTGTTCATTTATTAATTTCTCCTTTTTGGAGTCTTATTTGGTTTAAAGATTTGCAGGCTCTTTCTTTTGAGCCTATATTTTCTTTGAAGATTATCTACTTTCTTGGAAAGTGTTGTTTCTTTTGACTATCTCTTTTGCTACAAGAGTTTCTGATTTATCAACTCTCTCTTATGTGTCTCTTTGTCTGATTTTTTCATCTAGATAAGTTGTTTTGTGGACTTCTTTTTTTCCTAAGGTTGTGCATTTGAACAACATTAGTAGAGGAATTGTTGTTCCTTCTTAGTTTCCGAAACGTAAAAGAATTCTTTGAGAGTTCTTTACATCCTTTGGATGTGGTAAGAGCTTTATATTTCAATATCAAGGTTACTAGGATTTCATAAAACTTCTAGTCTATTTGTTGTTCTTCTGGTTCCAGAGTAGGTTAGAAAGCTTCTGCCATTTCTTTGGCATCCTCGTTAAAGCTTTTGTTTCTTAAGGCTTATTTGGAGGCAGGGCAGGCTCCGCCTCAGAGATTTACAGATCATTCTACTAAGTTCAGTCACCATTTCTTGGGCTTTTTCAAAATGAAGCTTCTGTTGCTCAAATTTGCAAATCAGTAATTTGGACTTCTTTGCATACTTTTATTGTTTTTACCATTTTTATGTATTTTGCTTCCTCTAAAGCAGTCTTTAGTAGCAAAGTTCTTCAAGCAGCTGTCTCAGTTTAATTCTACTGCTTTTAATTTGTTTTTTTTAAGGAAAACTTAATTATTATGAGGATTTAATTTCACAGTGGAAATAGCTGTTGTTATTTTATCCCTCCCTCTCTAGTGACTCTTCTGTGGACTTTCACATCTTGGGTATTTCTATCCCATACGTCACTAGCTCATGGACTCTTGCCAATTATATGAAAGAAAACATAATTTATGTAAGAACTTACATGATAAATTAATTTCTTTCATATTGGCAAGAGTCCATGTATAAAAGCACAATTATATTTCCAGTTCCTCTTTTTGTATGCTTTTTACTCCTTTTTGTTATCATCTCACTACTTGGCTATTCATTAAACTGAGTTGTGGGTGTGGTGGGAGGTGTATTTATAGGCATTTGAGGTTTGGGAAACTTTGCCCCCTCCTGGTAGGAATGTATATCCCATACGTCACTAGCTCATGGACTTTTGCCAATATGAAAGAAATGAATTTATCAGGTAAGTTCTTACATAAATTATGTTTTTTCAAGTCATCCTGGTATGACTGCAGTGTGTGGTGTTCAGAGGTTGCTTCTCTGGGTTTGATGCACGCGTTGGTTTGGGAATATTTCGATATTCTGAGTTACTGGCGACTTGGGACTCCGGTTTCAGTCGTTTTTTCGGGGGGGTTGCTCTGTTGTTTCGGAGAAGTTTTCTTCTCTGTTCTGATTCCCGGTCTCAACCTTGTGGTTCTGTACAGTTTGGGGTCTGGGCGTTGCCTTCCCTTGTTTCAGGAACCCAGGGTCCATATGAGCTTGGCTCGCTTTTTGGGGTTTTCCTTTTTTTTTTTATCTTATTGCGCGATGTTTAGGGACTTCCGGGAATCATTGTTTGTTCCTCTATGTCCTCTCCTCTTTGGGTGCTTTCAGTTGTTGTTCCCCTTTCTCTGTAAGGGTGTGTGGTTGAGGACCAACCGTTGGGCGATGGGGTCTCCTGGAGGAGTGTTGGCTCAGTTGAGTCTGTTTCTGCGGTCTCTAGCAAGGCTTGTGGACTCGCTGCGGGTCAGTGTTCTTGGGGCCTTTTTCCTTTTCATATGTTTTTCTGGCTTCGGATGAAGCGGGATTTTTGCTGGGTTGTGGTTTATGGCCTGTTGCCCTCAGAATGGGCCGCCTTTTGTACCCTCCCATTTTTAGCATTTAGTGTCCTCTATAGCTTGGGTATTGTTTTCCCAAAAGTAATTAATGCAGCTGTGGACTCTTTCCATTTTTGAAGAAAAACATAAATTAAGTCCACAGCTCCCCGCACGTATTTTTATGTGGGGCAGCCGTCATTTTTGTTCTTCTGGCACCTTTTTACCCTGATGTTTCTTCTACTGTTCCTTCTCCCTCGGCTGAATGACTGGGGGATGAGGGGAGTGGGAGGAGTATTTAAGCCTTTGGCTGTGGTGTCTCTGCCTCCTCCTGGTGGCCAGGTTCTGATTTCCCAAAAGTAATGAATACAGCTGTGGACTCTTTCCATCTGAAGAAAGGAAATTATCAGGTAAGCATAATTTTATGTTTTTTCAGTGTGAGCAATTTTGTGTGGGTATTTTTCATGTGGGCTTTTATGACATTGGGTTTTTTCTGTGTGGAATTTTAATGTGTGCTTTTTTCATGTGTGCATTTATCTGGTCACCTAACGGGCTATAAGCAGCAATAATGAAGACAGGGGGTGACAAACCATTGCAGTAACAAGAATTATGTACTGAGATGGGCCAGAGATCTTTTTTTCCCCTTTTTATAAAAATGACTTCAATTGCAACAGACCTGAGGTTTATTCTATCTAGGTAGAAACAGAACTACCTCTATAAAGAGGACAGATATTTTGGAAAACTGCTGAAGACTAAGGATTGTTTTCCTGCAAGAATAAATGAATCAGCATATTTCACTAGTAGCTGAATATTATATCATCACAAGCATGAGACAAATTTTATGTTTTTAAACTATATAATATCTTACCTTAATTTTTTTTATCAATTTATATTCATATAAAATATGCATTTTTATTGCTGATTAAATGGCTTTATAATATAATGATGATTATTTATTTATTTTTGCTAGTGCAATACTAATGAACATTGTACTACTAAGTGTCTTATGTATCACAGGAACACTGGATCACTGCCCGCAATGTTAATAATGTGCGCCCCATGCACCCCAGCTCTGCACGGGGAGTTGAAGACATGATCAGACTTGGAGATCTCAATGAAGCTGGAATTGTCCACAACCTGCACGTCCGTTACAAAGAGAACAACATATATGTAAGAATGACATACATTTTAATAATCTGATTGTTTGTGTTTTTAGAAGTAATAAAATGTTTGGCAAGTGATTGCAAATGAAAAAAAGAGAAAATAAATCAGAAATCTAGGATCAATCACAATTGTTAATAAAAAGTTTATCTAATAATTTTTCTACAAACATTTACTATTAAAGTCTAGATTTTCTTAGCTACATCTATATTTAATAGGATTTTCTAAAGGACCAGATGATGTTAATAAAACCATTATTTGCTGCTGCTGTGTGTTTGGTATAAAGCTAAACCATCCTCATACTGAGATTTTGTAGGTGAGATGATAATTTGTAATAAAAGAATCTCTCATTAATTTTATACCTTTTCTGCAGACTTACACCGGTGCAATATTGGTGGCTGTGAATCCATATTCAGAACTCCCATTATATGAAACAGAACAGATCCAGATGTACAGAAACCGTCGTATTGGTGAACTTCCTCCTCATATCTTCGCTCTTGCTGACACATGCTTCTTCAATATGCAGAAGAATAATGCTAACCAGTGCTGTGTTATCAGGTAGTGAGAGAAATATAAAAATAGTGTCAGTGCTGAACAGAACATATTCACTGGATTTCAAAACAAACCTTATATTGTTTGTCTGTTTACTTCCTACTCTTTGTAAAGCCTCCTACACTGTCCTATTACTCCCAATATTAAATTCAACTGGCTAGTTACTAGGGAGGGGCGTTGGTCATACTTTCAGCCTCCCAGATTGGTCAATTATTTAACCAATTATCATTTCCACTTTGTATACCAACATGCTATAATCATCTCAAGAGGATGATTAAGGGTATCAATACAAATAGAGGAGTCTTGTTTTTTAAGGAGGATTGACAATCATTAGAATTAAATATACAACAGAAAATCACTTAACAAGGATTAAGTAGGGACTAACTTTTAAGTACCGGAGCAATTAATCTTTAGTGGGGGTATCAACAGAGGTCTGTTGAGGGAATACCTTGATGTTGGGGCTTATATTTGGAGGGGCATACCGCTGGTAAGAGTGGCATCCAAGGCTGCCGCAACTTGGCTGGTGGGTTGTTCATGTATTAGCAATTAAGAAGTAGATTTAAATAAAGAGTTCATTTGTTAGTGGGATTAATGTGGCATTCAGAAAGCAGTGATGCGTGTGTCCATTTAACACTTATTACTAGCACTGGGTGTTAATTAGTTATGCCATATTTTTCAGAACAGTGCTGTTCTCATATAGAAAACATCTTTCACTTGTATGACATTTGTTTGAGGTTGTTCATTTGTAGTTTTAATTTTGTTTTTGAAACACCAAATGTCGTTACAAGGTTATGGATTTGTATGAATTATTCTTACATTCACTATATTTTGTTATTACATTTTTTTCTTCTGTAAAAAATCACCTGTAAAAATATAAATTGTAATCTTTAATTTTGGTATTGTTTACAGTTTATTTCTGTGGTACAATCTATTTACTCCATGAGAAACCTGTTTGTGTTTCTGTATTGTTTAGCAGATCTAGGTTTCATTGACAGGAACTGACATTTTTTATGAAGATAGGTTTAAAATAGCACCAATTAAATACTGAATCAAAATATCCATTTAAGGATTGTGTGGATTCTGCTCTTATAAAACATGTTATTAAAATAATGCATTTGTCTGGCTCATCCGTTGGTCTCAATGTCTCTTTTTTTTCCAGTGGAGAGTCTGGAGCTGGGAAGACAGAGAGCACCAAGCTAATGTTACAGTTTTTGGCTTCAGCCAGCGGACAACACTCCTGGATTGAGCAACAGATCCTTGAAGCTAATCCTATTATGGAAGGTAAGCAGTAAATATGGGGCATGGAAATTACTTAATTTTACTTTATTTAAACAAGTGCGGAGTGTAGGATTTTCTATGTTTTTTTATTCACATAGATGATAAAAAAGAAAAGAGATTCTTCTCTGGCCTCAGTGCCTTTATCATCTTAAGTGTTCCCATGACTCCTAACTTCTGAGATACACTTATGACTAGTGTTTCTTTAAATAATGCATTTTTGTTTTTTTAAAACTTTGCAAGTTTCCTTTACGCTGTCGTTGGTGACAAGTGATCAATGACTTTCTTGACACACTGCTTCTCTTTCCATGGTGCTTGCTCTAATCTCTATTATTACCTAACTTTTTTTGCCACCTGCTCGGTAGTTGCCTTTTTGCTTTCACCTGTACCATGAAAACACTTTACATTAAACTCAGGCCTCTAATGGAGTCTGCGGAGAATGATGTTTAGTCCAGCCTAAAGTCACAACCAAGGACTCTCCTGCACTATAATATTTTGGGAGAATTATCTCACCTGTAGAAATAATGCCACCATCTATTTGCCATTTTCTTGTTTTTGGAACCTGAATTAACTGTTTTTGCCTATGGATCTGGTTCGATGCTATAGGCTTTTTTATTATACCTTCATCCATTTTACTCCAGGATCAAAGGTAAATATTAATGCTGGTCAAATATGCTCTGTGTAATAATATTGGCATAGGGTTATTAACTCTCAGCCAGATTATGAGTTTTGCGTTATGAGTGGCTCGTTAATAACTTGCAAGTTTTTTCCACCACTCACTTTTAATAGCGCTGCTATTACAGGTTTGCAAAAAACGGCGTTTGCAAGCAATATGGCAGCGTTGAGCTCCATACCGCACACAAATACCGCTGCTTTGAAGTGCTCGTGCAAGATTTACCCATAGACATCAATGGGGAGAGCCGGCTAAAAAAAAGCCTAACACCTGCAATGACGGAGCGTAAAGCTTCGTAACGCAGCCCCATTGATGTCTATGGGGAAAGAAAATTTATGTTTAAACCTAACATTCTAACATAAACCCTGAGTCTAAACACCCCTAATCTGCTGCCCCAGACATCGCTGACACCTACATTACACTTATTAACCCCTAATCTGCCGCCACCACTATACTAAAGTTATTAACCCCTAAAACCTCTGGCCTCCCACATCACTAACACTAAATAAATGTATTAACCCCTAAACCTAACCCTAACACCCCTAACTTTAACATAATTAAAATAATTCTAAATAAAACCTACTATTAATAACTAAATAATTAATATTTAAAACTAAATACTTACCTATAAAATAAACCCTAAGCTAGCTACAATATAACTAATAGTTATATTGTATCTATCTTAGGTTTTATTTTTATTTCACAGCTAAGTTTGTTTTTATTTTAACTAGGTAGACTAGTTAGTTAAAATAAAGACAAATTTACCTGTAAAATAAAACATATCCTGAGTTACACTAACACCTAACATTACAATAACATTTAATAAATTAAATTAAAAAAATACATTTATCTAAATTACAAAAAATAATAAACACCAAATTACACAAAATAAAAAAAGAAATTATCAAAAATAAAAACGAATTACTCCTAATCTAATAGCCCTATCAAAATAAAAAGCCCCCCCAAAATAAAAAAAACCCTAGCCTACACTAAACTGCCAATAGCCCTTAAAAGGGCCTTTTGCGGGGCATTGCCCCAAAGAAATCAGCTCTTTTACCTGTAAAAAAAAATAACAACAACCCCTCAACAGTAAAACCCACCACCCACACAACCAACTTCCCAAATAAAATCCTATCTAAATAAACCTAAGCTCCCCATTGCCCTGAAAAGGGCATTTGGATGGGCATTGCCCTTAAAAGGGCATTTAGCTCTTTTACGTTGCCCAAAACCCTAAGCTAAAAATAAAACCCACCAAATAAACCCTTAAAAAAAAAACTAGCACTAACCCCCGAAGATCCACTTACAGTTTTTGAAGACCGGACATCCATCCTCATCCAGCCGAAGAAGTCTTCATCCAAGCGGCAAGAAGTCCTCAACGAAGCCGGGAGAAGTCTTCATCCAAGCGGCAAGAAGTCGTCCTCCATGCGGGCAGAAGTCTTCATCCAGACGGCATCCTCTATCTTCATCCTTCCGACGTAGAGCGGCTCCATCTTCAAGACATCCGGTGCGGAGCATCCTCTTCATACAGTCCCAGCCGTACACTGAAGGTTCCCTTTAAGGGGCATCATCCAAGGTGGCATCCCTTGAATTCCAATTGGCTGATAGAATTCTATCAGCCAATCGGAATTAAAGGGTAAAAACTCCTATTGGCTGATTGGAACAGCCAATAGAATGTGAGCTCAATCCCATTGGCTGATTAGTTTGTTTTATTTTGGGGGGGCTTTTTTATTTTTATAGGGCAATTAAATTAGGAGTAATTCGTTTTTATTTTTGATCATTTCTTTTTTTATTTTGTGTAATTAAGATAAATGTATTTTTTATATTTAATTTATTTAATTTTTTTTTATTTTAGGTGTTAGTGTAACTCAGGTTAGGTTTTATTTTACAGGTAAATTTGTCTTTATTTTAACTAGGTAGCTAGTAAATAGTTATTAACTATTTACTAACTAGTCTACCTAGTTAAATTAAATACAAACTTAGCTGTGAAATAAAAATAAAACCTAAGATAGCTATAATGTAACTATTATTATGTTATATTGTAGCTAGCTTAGGTTTTATTTTATAGGTAAGTATTTAGTTTTAAATAGGAATTATTTAGTTATTAATAGTAGGTTTTATTTAGATTTTTTATAATTCTATTTAAGTTAGGGGGTGTAAGGGTTAGGGTTAGGTTTAGGGGTTAATAGGTTTATTATAGCAGCGGAGTGGGCGGAGGGCAGATTAGGGGTTAATTATATTTAAATAGTGTTTTTTATGTGGGAAGGCGGTGGTTTAGGGGTTAATAATTTTATTCTAGTGGCGACGATGTTGGGAAGCGGCAGAATAGGGGTTAATAAATTTTTTAAGTGGTGGCGATGTCTGGAGCGGCAGATTAGGGGTAAATAATTTTATTATAGTGTTTGCGATGTGGGAAGGCCTCGGTTTAGGGGTTAATAGGTAGTTTATGGGTGTTAGTGTACTTTGTGACAGTTTAGTTATGAGTTGTATGGTACAGCTTTGTTGCATAAAACTCATAACTACTGACTTTAGATGGCGGTATGAATCTTGACGGTATAGGGTGTACCGCTCACTTTTTGGCCTCCCAGGCAAAACTTGTAATACCGGCACTATGGAAGTCCCATTGAAAAAGGACTTTTTAAAAGGGCGGTACTGACGTGGCATGACGGCCAAAAAAGTGTGCGGTACACCTATACCTGCAAAACTCGTAATAGCATCGGTAGCAAAAAAGCAGCGTTATGAAGCTTTTTCACTCATAACTCAAAACTCGTAATCTAGCTGTCTGTTTTTTTCTACTATTTACATAAAACATTGTTACATATGGAATAGCGTACCTCAAAAGTGTGTAAAATTTACAAAGTTTAGATAATGGGACTTTATATTTTTTCTCTTATCCTGTCTTTAGTTGAAGGATTTCCTTTCTATATAAATTGTTGGATTTAACCACATACTAAATATTCATATACATATTCAGTAACAATACTTTTTTTATTCTTCATCAGCTTTTGGAAATTCCAAGACCATCCGTAATGACAATTCCAGTAGATTTGGCAAATATATCGAAATCCACTTCAATAAAGATCATGCCATTGAGGGAGCTCGAATTGAGCAATTTCTGTTGGAGAAGTCACGCGTGTGTCGGCAGGTGAGAACACTTAACTTTCGTTAATTAAGCCAATGATTATGTGTTAGTTAGCCAAGGAATCAATATAAACATTATCTTACAGATGAAACCCAAAATCCACAAAAGTGTGTTCTTCCACCTACAGTATGATATGTTAAGGTACTAATGGTCAGCTAGTTACTATGTTAGGATCACACTAATGTATAGATGCACTGACAGCCCTTAGAAATTAAATTAAGTCCATAAATAGAGGTCCTTTACAGACAACATGGTGTATAATGGACTATAAGAAGTAAATATATATATATTTTATGGCATATTTCCCTATCATTAAAGGTGTAGATATACTTAAGAACTCTCTACCCATCTGAAATAATTATTTGTCATTCTCTCTTTTCTTTCTTTCAAACTCAATCCTTTTCAGATTTTCACATTCTTTTTTTCAGCCCTGGTCCTATCTTTTTACCTCTGCCTTCTGTACATGCTCACGCCTTTCTGATTTTTGCAAAACATTGATAGTTGGTGAAAGTAATATTTTATTTCCTTTGGAAAACTGAACTTCATGCTTTAAAATGAGGAGTTGTATGTGTCTTGTGTTTTGAGGAGTAGAGGTCTTGTTATAACTTTGTGTTCGTGTAACTGTAAAGTGTGTATTTCCTCTTATTTCTGGTATTAACATAAAGAGTTTCCTTATGACAGGCTTTAGCTGAAAAATATTTAATTTTAATTACAAATGTGTTCACTGTGCTCTCAAGATTTTGCATTGACAAATGAATGTTAATCATTTTTCACCTCAGAATAATTTATATTGTATGATATTGTGTTGCACACATTTGTGTATGACCCAAAACACAAAAGGCTTACAACTTCGTTTGCACACTAGGCCAAAATTAGAATGCACCTAATTAACAGCCTCCTCATCAAAATCTAAAGGTATAAACAGTTATTATATTTTCAAAAACAACAGCACAAGCTAGAGAAGATATAGGATTAGACAGAATTCATAAACCTTGCCCGATTCACAACAATAAATTCATGAAAAATACAACACACAGACTACTGGTTTTCCACAACCTCTCCCTGGCAGTGATGGCGTCCTGAAATCATGTAGAAATTGAAATGGAACACAGAAGCTTTAAATGATAGTTTTCAAGTGTGTATCTGTTTTTATTAAATAAAATATGAGTTTGGGCAATATAACCTTAGATTGTTTTGCTCTTATAGCTGTAGAAACTATAGGCACACCTCCCACATAGCAAATGTATTTAATCCTTCGCTAGCTTTATCTTTACCTTGATTCATCTGTTATGAGACTTGTGTTCCTATATATTACATTTTTAGCTTTATATAAAATATGTTTGCAGCATCTCTACAAACGTTCTGTTGTGCATATGAGGCGATACTAACAATATTCATTGTATGTTTCAGTCTCCAGGAGAAAGAAACTATCACATATTTTATTGCATGTTGATGGGGATGAGTCAAGAACAAAAGAAACAGCTAAATCTGGGAAGCCCATCAGATTACAACTACTTAACCATGGTAAACCTCTTTACTTTCTAAATCTTAATTCTACAAGTTGTTTCTCCAATTTTTGTTTTTAAAAATGTAAGTATTGTTAAAAGAACAATATAGTCAAAAATAAACTTTCATGATTCAGATAGGGCCTGTTATTTTAAACAACTTTCCAATTTACTTTTATCATCACATTTGCTTTGTTCTTTTGGTATTCTTTGTTGAAAGCTAAACCTAGGTAGGTTAATTTGCTAATTTCTAAAGCCCTTGAAGACCTCCTCTGCATTTTGGCAAAACTAGGGAATGGGTAATAAAGGAATTAACTATCTTTTTAAACAATAAAAATTCTGGAGAAGACTGTCCTTTTAAATTACATTTCCCTTTAAATTAATTTGCCTGTTTACTCAACAATGAAGATGAATGAAATTGTCTAATATTGACATATAGAACTGAGGCAAGCACAGGCTCTTCAGCGTGATTTACTTTATCATAACAACATAGAGATACAGATATTTTACTACTAATAACATTAACATAACCTGTTTTGCTAAAGTGTTTCCGAAGTGCTTGTAATTATTGTTTTTTTCCCCACATTGCCAGTCCTTTTTAACAAGCCTTCCATGGCAATAGCTCTTGTTTCCCTTTCCCCCTTTAAAATGCATCAGGGCTCTTCATCTTTAAAGGGACATATATTACAATATGAAAATGGTCTAATGTGTTGTATCATTTTATTATTTAACTGTTTCTTACATAAACTCTACAAACACATAGTTGAAGGGACAGTCTACTCCAGAACTGTTATTGTTTAAAAATATAGATAATCCCTTTATTACCCATTCCCCAGTGTTGCTTAACCAACACAGTTATATCAATACACTTTTTATTAATACAATTTTTACCTCTGTGATTACCTTGTATCTAAGCCTATGCAGACTGCCTCCTTATTTCTGTTCTTTTGACAGGCTTGCATGTTAGCCAATCATTGCTGACTCCTAGGTAAATCCACGGGAGTGAGCACAATGGTTATCTATATAGCACACATAAACTAGCTCTGTCTATCTGAGAAAAACTGTCTAACTGCACCGAGATAAGAGTCGGCCTTCAAGGTCTTAGAAATTAGCATAAGAGCCTACCTAGGTTTAGCTATCAACAAAGAATACAAAGCAAAATTGATGATAAAAGTAAATTGGAAAGTTTTTAAAAAGTGCATGCCCTATCTGAATCATAAAAGTTTAATTTTGACCAGACTGTCTCCAAAGTCAGCTTCAGAAAATCAACACATCTAGTGACGAGTGAGTCAATGATGATGCGTATGTGTGTAGCCACTAATCACCAGCAAAATCCTTTTGCTGCTTCTAAGCCTACCTAGTTATGTTTTTCAACAAAAGATACAAGAGAATGTAGTAAAGGTGATAATAGAAGTAAATTGCATGCTCTGTCCAAACTTTGAGAGTTTCATTTTTACTTTACTGTGACTTTATACACTGGTTAAATTATTATCTGTACCACAGTTTTACTTTAAACTCATTTTCATAAGACAACAGTTTGTTACTCGTACTCTGATTTTGCAATTTATTAAAGTAGTGAGAGGTAACATGTCATATCTCAATAATACAAAATAAGAGGAAGTCATATAGCTGAATCCTTACAGGACACTCACTCCTCTATTTTGTAAGCTGGAATTTGCTCCTCAACAGCAGTGTTTTTCAACCAGTGTGCCGTAAGAGATCCTCAGGTGTGCCACGGCAGACTGACAACAGTGTGATATATTTTTTAAATTTTGCTTGTTTTTTATTCTGGGACGTTTTTTTATTTTGAGTGAGATGATGACTGAGGGTAACTGCGCAGCGACAGCTTGCCTTCCCGACCCTTGTTTACACTTGGAAGGAATCCCACCCACCACAACACGTGCCTAGTGCCGGCTCTACACTCAGCATCACGCAACACTTCATTCCCCCATGCATGCTGGCGCAGCTTTGCTCCTCCTCCAGAACAGTTCCAGCCAGGTCACGTCACTCACGTCCTTCTCAGCCCAAGGAACATGACTGAAGGACTGGAGACTTACTGGAGAGGAAGAGGGAGGTGCTCCACATATAATCTTGTGCTCCACAGATAACACTTTTCCCAGTGCGGGGGTGTCCCTCTTTCAAATTTTGAAATATTGGGAGGTATGTGAAAGTCTCATCAGGCATCATTTACAACCATGACATATTGACATTCATTCACAGACAATCATTATGATTCTTTGTGAATGAATGTCAATATGTCATGTATAGTTTGTAGAAGGCATGGCATGACAGCACAGTACAGTGTGTGTATGTATATATATATATATATATATACTGTATTAGGATACAATGTGTGATTTTGTAAAATTGTGGGATGGTGGTGTGCTGCAGGATTTTTTAATGTAAAGTGTGCTATGGCAAATAAAAAGGTTGAAAATCACTGCTCTACAGATACCTTATCAGAGATAGACAACTGTAAAATGTAGATCAATGAAGCCTAATCCTTGCTAGGAGTTTTTTTTTTTAACTGACCATGTAAAATTCCACATATTTTAAAACCTATGTGTTACAAATGCAGATGGGAAAATGAACCTATTCTTAATAACATAGTCACAATATAACACTGATAGATATGCAAAAAAAATATGTCTTCCTCCACAAAAAAGGAAAAATAAAACAAATAACTGAAATGACATGATAAGCACATAGTTTTTCTATATTCATTATCTAAGGTGAACTACTTTGCTTCTAATTATTGTACAGAAATGCAGGATTGTGGGTGTATGTACATTTGTGCAGGTACTCATGTTTACATACAGGGCTTAGATATTGCAGTTTGGGGGGGTGTGATTATTTGAACAGTTACAGTTCACAATCTGTAAAATATTATGATTAAACAATCAAGTTGCAATGTACTGAATGATTAAAAAAACTAAATATTTGTGATAAATGCACAAATATTTCTAGTAACAATATAAAGCATACAATATTCATAATAGCATAACCTATATAGTATGTAAATATTTTATTTTCAAAAATCAACCACTAAGATTCAAATATTCAAACGTTATATCCCAAGTATAATTTATATTACAAGGGGGGAAATAAAGCGTATATATGTTTCACTGTTTGTGATAAGACAGTATTATTTCTATTAAACCAAAAGAGAGGGAGAGACCTCTCTACAAGACTGCACATATAGCACTCTGTGCCTGGACTAATAATGGAGAAATTGGGAATTTAAAATATAACTTTTATTGGATACATTAAAATAAAACACTCAATTAAAAACAACCTGGAAATAGTAGGCCTATTCCTTAATCTTCTGTAAGCCTTTGATATGTTATAGGTGCTTAGAAGGAAATTGTGTAGGCAGGGAGTTATAAGTGAGACCACTTTGTTCAGTAATATTTCAAGTACTAAAGGGTTAATATTTGTGTGTCAAATGCACATATATCTAGGTATCTAAATATATTATTGATTTGTGCTTAGGTATTGGAATTGGATTCAATGCTAGTAACGTTCAGTGAACTCTGAAATACACATCAGAAGTAATGTTAGAAACTTCACTTTATTAATGAATGCCACTCCTGTTTGATCTTTTGTTGGAGTATAGATGGTTAAGATATTCAGAATAATCAGGTCTCACGTGACAGTTTGTGATCCTGAATAATTTTGGTTATATTTTTTAGAAATTCAAATGTGTATTGTGTATCTTCTTTATTCAACTTTTTCCCACAGTTTGTAGGTTTATTGTTACATTAAATTATTTACAACCTGTGTGTGGTTCAGTTGATTCATTTGTGTCAAAATATTAGCAAGGTCTGTTTCTGTTTAATAGCTAGTCATACGTCGAAATATCAGTAATCCTATGTTTGGCGTAAGGGTTATTATCCCATTATCTCAGTACCACTTTCACATATGGAATTCTTGTAGGATTGTGTTATTTTGTAATAGGAAGTATATGTGCGACTTCTATTAAGTTCAATCCTAATGGTAATAATGTGCACTTTTCAGTAACAAAGTGTAATATAGTTCTTACACCTAATGACTCAGCCAATGTAAGTGTGCTGAATCTTAGTAGGTATTGAAACAATAGGATGCATCAACTGTTACATTTAACTGTTTGTACTTAAGTAGTGGAGGAACTCACTTCACTTGTAAGTGTGTAACCGCAATATTATGCAGCTATGTATACAGCTATTGCGGTAGTGTGTTATGTTTGCCCCTCTTGCTGTGATATTCTGTGTATCCTCTCTTAAATTAATTTTGTCCCTCGTGTGATTCAGTGTCACACTCAGAATGCAATATTGTGCTTGGTGTAAAATACTTTAGAACCGGATACTTATTTTCCAGAGTTATTTGTTATACGCCAACCATTACTTAGTTTTATTAAGTTAGGTCTATATATACCCTCCACTAAACTGGTATGGCTATAGACTTGTTGAGATATTATCTGGAAAGTTTAAGTTATCTAATGTAACAGCAAACGTTAAATAGTTATCCCGGTAAGATAGGATAGTCTATCTATAAGTACAACTATGCTTGCAATTCCCCCAAAGCGGTATCTATAGGTTGCCACCTAATAAATAACCTGGTGCTAGTAACTCTCTGTTAAATCAAATAGTTTGGTGGTCAAAGTTATAACTGAGTTAATCGATTCTAATAGTGACTGTTAGTCATAATACGTTATATCAAATTTACCCCGCCTAAACAGGCCAACTACTGCAGGTAATTTTAAAAATTATATAGAGCTCCCATCTGCTCTATAACCCCCTGACCGGTTTCGCCCGTATCGGGCTTTTTCAAAGAGCCTTTGAAAAAGCCCGATACGGGCGAAACCGGTCAGGGGGTTATAGAGCAGATGGGAGCTCTATATAATTTTTAAAATTACCTGCAGTAGTTGGCCTGTTTAGGCGGGGTAAATTTGATATAACGTATTATGACTAACAGTCACTATTAGAATCGATTAACTCAGTTATAACTTTGACCACCAAACTATTTGATTTAACAGAGAGTTACTAGCACCAGGTTATTTATTAGGTGGCAACCTATAGATAACGCTTTGGGGGAATTGCAAGCATAGTTGTACTTATAGATAGACTATCCTATCTTACCGGGATAACTATTTAACGTTTGCTGTTACATTAGATAACTTAAACTTTCCAGATAATATCTCAACAAGTCTATAGCCATACCAGTTTAGTGGAGGGTATATATAGACCTAACTTAATAAAACTAAGTAATGGTTGGCGTATAACAAATAACTCTGAAAAATAAGTATCCGGTTCTAAAGTATTTTACACCAAGCACAATATTGCATTCTGAGTGTGACACTGAATCACACGAGGGACAAAATTAATTTAAGAGAGGATACACAGAATATCACAGCAAGAGGGGCAAACATAACACACTACCGCAATAGCTGTATACATAGCTGCATAATATTGCGGTTACACACTTACAAGTGAAGTGAGTTCCTCGACTACTTAAGTACAAACAGTTAAATGTAACAGTTGATGCATCCTATTGTTTCAATACCTACTAAGATTCAGCACACTTACATTGGCTGAGTCATTAGGTGAAGAACTATATTACACTTTGTTACTGAAAAGTGCACATTATTACCATTAGGATTGAACTTAATAGAAGTCGCACATATACTTCTTATTACAAAATAACACAATCCTACAAGAATTCCATATGTGAAAGTGGTACTGAGATAATGGGATAATAACCCTTACGCCAAACATAGGATTACTGATATTTCGACGTATGACTAGCTATTAAACAGAAACAGACCTTGCTAATATTTTGACACAAATGAATCAACTGAACCACACAGAGGTTGTAAATAATTTAATGTAACAATAAACCTACAAACTGTGGGAAAAAGTTGAATAAAGAAGATACACAATACACATTTGAATTTCTAAAAAATATAACCAAAATTATTCAGGATCACAAACTGTCACGTGAGACCTGATTATTCTGAATATCTTAACCATCTATACTCCAACAAAAGATCAAACAGGAGTGGCATTCATTAATAAAGTGAAGTTTCTAACATTACTTCTGATGTGTATTTCAGAGTTCACTGAACGTTACTAGCATTGAATCCAATTCCAATACCTAAGCACAAATCAATAATATATTTAGATACCTAGATATATGTGCATTTGACACACAAATATTAACCCTTTAGTACTTGAAATATTACTGAACAAAGTGGTCTCACTTATAACTCCCTGCCTACACAATTTCCTTCTAAGCACCTATAACATATCAAAGGCTTACAGAAGATTAAGGAATAGGCCTACTATTTCCAGGTTGTTTTTAATTGAGTGTTTTATTTTAATGTATCCAATAAAAGTTATATTTTAAATTCCCAATTTCTCCATTATTAGTCCAGACACAGAGTGCTATATGTGCAGTCTTGTAGAGAGGTCTCTCCCTCTCTTTTGGTTTAATATATTATTCAACTGCACAGCACCAACTTTTCTGCCACTATAAGCATAGAAACATTAATTTGGTGTCAGCTACTCATTGCAATTATAGAAAAGGCTGCCGCAGTGGTGCCACTGTATATCAATTGTGGTAAAAACTAGCATTATTTCTATGTTTGGCAAAATATCTGGCCACAGTACACGTCTCGCTCATAATGACTCCCACATATCTGACATGTAATCAAGTACTCTGCAGAATCCAACCTATGTCTGATAGAATATTCTCTCTGTGCGTAGATATAAAGGTGCAGCCTATTTTTACATATTATTTAACACTTTTGAATGTTAAATATTTATAAAAAATCTTTTTTTTTTTTCGATATTTGTAAATATCACTTAAAGTACAGGACCTCCTTGATACAATTTTCCCCCTCGCTAATAGAAAAAGTTAGGATTTTATCATCACATTGTTGTTTAGCTTTATCCAGTAATTAATCAGATTTATCCATACTGTTTGCTGTGAACAACTGTCCAATTTACTTCTATTATAAAATGTTCTTCCTTTCCTTGTTATCCTTTGTTGAAAAGCAGGAATGTAAGTTCAGGAGAATGCTCGTGTCTGCAGCACTATATGGAAGCTGTTTATCAAGAGAACTAAAAAGCAGCACTATTTCCTCTCATGTAGTGCTCCAGATATGTGCATGCTACCTATCTCTTCAACAAAGACTAACGTGAGAATGAAGCAAATTTGATAATAGAAGTAAATTGGAAACTTTTTTTTAAATTGTATGGCCTATCTGAATCATAAAAGAAAAATATAGGAGTTCATGCCCCTTTAAGACACTTTTAAATTAATTTCTATTTTCAATTGTACTTTATTCTTTTTGTATCCTTTGTTGAAAAAGAGTATGTACATATCCTACACTACTGAAAGCAAGCTGGTGATTGGTGACTACACACAATTGTCATTGGCTGGATAGATATTTTCAGCTGGCTCCCAGCAGTGCATTACTGCTTCTTCACCAAAGGATGCCAAGAGAATGAAGCACATTTTATAATAAAAGTAAATTGGAAAGTTGTTTAAAACTGTAGGCTCTATTCGAATAATGGTAGAACAATTTGGGGGTTTACGTCCCTTTAATCTTTAAAAAAAGACATTTATTATATCCTCTTACATTAAGTCCATCTTTTAATTCCTCTGCATGGACCCAATAGGTAGCATTATAGGGACACCTGATATTTATTGTAAAAAGAAAATAATCTTCTATCTGCCACCAATCAAAGCCATGAAATTTCCTTAGCAGTTGTTTATTATCCCTCAGATATCTTGTAATACTAACAACTACAGGATATCTACCCATTCACACAGTCTTTCTCCTAAAGGGCACCATGTACATAGCAGCGTAAGCTTCTCTGGAGCCCTTGTAGGGCAAGTTTGCACATGCGAGCCTGCTTCCGCTGCTTCTTACACTCTTCACTACCTCTGAGGTGGTGAAGAGAAATCACCAAGAGCTCGCTCGCTCAGTGATTGACAATCGTGTCTCTCGCGTTATTGGTCGCGTGAGTGAAGGGGCAGGAATTACACACTCAGCAGAGTTTGTATTGCTGTGAAGGCGTGCGGACAGCTTCTTAAGTTGAAAAGCTGTCCACACGCCTCTTCATACATCGGGCCCTATGTCCCTGTTCTATACTTCTGGAATGTTTTAGAGTCTTATGAAATTTGCGCAAACATTTAGTAGATCTCAGTATGTTCCAGTATTTCTATATAATTAAATGTCTTACCAAAATTACAGGTCTTCCTTAAGAAAAATGTTTGTACCTTGACATACCATATACCATTTTGTACATTAAACCTTCAATCAAAGCCCACCTAGCTTGTTCTGGATAGAAATGTTTAAATTATTTAAATTATGGACTAAATACATTATTTGGATCACATTTGATTATGATATCTCATGAAACAAAATTGCTCATTAAATTTGAACTTTTTTAAATGCTGTACTTTCTGAAATATCAAAATCGCTATTGCTCTGCTTGGTACTAAACATATCATTGAAGATCAGAAAGTTAATAGATGAGAAATTAATGAGATTTCATTTTTCCTGCTCTTTATATTTAGATTTATTCTTGTTGTTATACTACTTGAATAACGACTTGCTGGTTTGTCCTTTTTTTTATTTATTAGCTGGTTGTTTATTACATTTGGTGTTTCGTCTTTCTCATAACTGAAATAGAGGCTATGGCCCACATGCAAATGTAAGCAGTCAAGGTTCCTAGAAATTAGGGTCCTGCAGTGCAGTATCCGCTGCTGGAATTTAACATTGAACAAACAAGCTCTTTTGTAACCCCACCCCTTCTCTCATGCAACTATTTGCAAAAGAGGAAGGCTTGCCAGTCATGCCAGACAAACAAGTCTAGGATATTTCACTTATATACCCACTGAGGTTGTGGACTGGTTAAGGAGCAGCCATCTTACAACCGGTGCTTCTTAATTTTCAGTTGCTGACTCACATGAGTGAGTCTCCATAACAACAGTTTCATAAATGGGGGCCTGTCTGTACTGCTGCTTTCAAAGCTGCTAAAAGTTACTCATTATAGCTGTCATTGTCCTTACATTTCTCTATTACTTCTTGGAGATTTGAAATCTCAACAAGCGATAAATCTGTTTCTTCTTATTTACGCTTCAGTAGCTGTCTCATTAACGTTAGTGAAGACTCCGTCAGTGTGTTTTTCCAATCTTTCATGAATTCAGCATTTGTCGTAGCTGATACTATAATATATATACTATAATCGCGTTTGTAACGCGTCCGTCGCCAGTTGCGCACGCATCCTCAAAGGAATGTTGGCTGCGCGAGGCAGCCAAAAGAATGTTGGCTGTGCGCACAGCCAATAGAATCCACCTGGATGCAGTGAAGCACCGCCCTGCCATTTTTGGAATCCACCTGGATGCAGCATAGGCAAAAGTAGCCTTGAAGAAAAAAAACACACAACCGCCCACACGAAAAAACACGTAATTGCCCGCAAGGAATTATAAAAAAAAAATGACACGCCCACACGAAGTATTAAGAAAAAAAAAACCTGCCCGCACAAAGTATTACGAAAAAAAACTAACCCTTAAACCGCCAAACCCCCACAACACAAACTACCTAACCCTTAAACCGCCAAACCCCCACAACGCCAAATAAATAAATTACAACATTAACCCTTAAACCGCCAAACCCTACAACGCCAACTAACTAATTATACTATTAACTCCTAAACCGACAAACCCCATATCACAATAAACCTAATTAACCTATTAACCCCTAAACCGCCAACCCCCCACATCGCAATAAAACTAATTAACCTATTAACTCCTAAACCGCCAACAACCCACAGCGCAAATAACTAATTTAATTACTAAGCCCCCTAACCTAACACCCCCTAACTTAACCCCAATTACTACTAAATTACAATGTATCTAACATTACAAAAAATAAAAAAGTCTAACATTACAGAAAAAAATAAACAAAATTATCAAAAATAAAAAAAATCAAATCTAATCCCTATGAAAATAAAAAAAGCCCCCGTAAAATAAAAACACCTCCTAATCTAAACTACCAATAACCCTTAAAAGGGCATTGCCCTAAATTAAACAGCTCTTTTATGTTTAAAAAATACTAAGTCCCCCCTAACATTAAAAAAAAACCCACGCACCAAATCCCCAAAATAAAATAAAAACTAACACTAAAAAACTAAACTACTCCTACTACTAAAGGGGCATTTGTATGGGCATTGCCCTTAAAAGGGCATTCAGCTCGTTTACTGCCCTTAAAAGGGCATTCAGCTCTTTTACAAGATCATTAAATCCCTAATATTAAAAATAAAAAATCCTAAATCTAACCCCCAAATAGGTACTTAACGTTCATGAAGTCCGGCGGAGAAGGTCCTCTTCCAGACGGCTCCATCTTCTATCTTTATCCGGAGCGAAGGTGGCACAGAGGTGCGGATCTAGCTTCCCCCGATGCACAGATCCTCAGCGGCTGTAATGAACAGTATATGTGAAATCAATTTCTTAATCCCTATTGCAGGATATAAGTTCATAATATAATTATGTGGTTCTGTTCCTTTAAGAATATTTAAACTTAGTCTTTTGTGTAAGGATATGTCTCATTAAAATAGAAGTAGTTAGATGCAAAGCTTGTACAAATAACTTACTTCCTAATTAGTAAAATTTAATATAAGAGACTTGAAGTGATGTTTGGTAAGACTGTAGGAATAATGGTTCAAAAGCCAAATACATTCAAGTCTATAGAAATCTGCAGAAGTGTTAACAGCAACCTAGGTTAATAAACAATAAATAAAAGTGGGGAAAGATCTTACCCTCAAAAGAAAATGTCACTGACCGGTCAGAGGAGATGGAATCAGGTAAGATGCAGCTGCAGTCAGTGTGAGGTGAGAGGAACACCGAACAGGAACTACAGACAATGAGTGTGAAGACACAGCAGTGTTACAGGTGAAACTCTGGAAGTGCTGCTGGGAGCTGCTGTGTGATGACAGTGTCAGGGTGCCAGGAATCAGACCGAGACGAGAAGTGCAAAAATAATCACACCTTTATTAATAGCAAAAAATAATAAAAAGTCCACAAGTCAAATAACAAGCCAGGAGTCAAAACCACAGCTGGTAGTCAGACGAGCCGAGTCAGGAGCCAAAGCGAATAGTCAGACGAACCGGAATCAGGAACAAGGAAAACAGCAGAGTCAGGAACAAGCCAGGGATCAGGAACCAGGAAGGACGTCAGACTGTGAGAGTTCCTGTGTATTACCTGACTAACAGGTCTGAGACAACGCAAAGGCAAAGCATACTGAACAGATGCCCTTTAAATAATAAGTGATGACATCACAATTCTGAGACTGCATCCTGTCTCACATGGATGATGCACACCAGTCTGGCCATAAAAGGAAATGCAGGAAATAAGCAGCATCCCCCACAATGCACCATAGTCAGGAAGAGAGGTGAGTAAAATGGCTGCCAGCAGCACATGGCAAACACAACAGGGAAAAAACCCTGACAGTACCCTCCCCTCAAGGACCCCTCCCCCGCGGGAGGACAAAAGGCTTATTGGGGAAACGGGCATGGAAGGCACGGAGGAGGGCGGGAGCATGAACATCAGAGGAGGGAACCCAAGAACGCTCCTCCGGACCGTAGCCCCTCCAGTGAACCAAATACTGTACACGGCCCCTGGACATACGAGAGTCAATAATGCTGCTGACCTCATACTCCTCATGGTTGTCAACAAAGATAGGACGGGGACGAGGCAACACAGTGGTAAACCGATTACAAACCAATGGTTTCAAGAGGGAGACATGAAAAACATTGGATATGCGCATAGCAGGAGGAAGGTCAAGAGCGTAGGCCACAGGATTAACCCGTCGGAGTATTTGAAAAGGACCAACATAACGGGGAGCCAATTTATTGGAAGGCACACGAAGGTTCAAGTTGCGGGAGGACAGCCAAACTCTCTCACCAACCTGGTAGGAAGGTGTGGGCAGACGCCTACGATCAGCCTGGAACTTTTGGCGCTGCATAGAATGATGAAGGCAATCCTGAATCTGCACCCACGTGGAACGGAGTTGCCGGAGATGCTCCTCCAAAGCCGGAATACCCTGAGACATGAATGAATCGGGCAACTAGGATGGTTGAAACCCATAATTCGCCATGAACGGGGATAACTTAGAGGAAGCATTAATAGCACTATTACGAGCAAACTCTGCCCAAGGTAACAGTTCAGACCAATTATTGTGGTGATCTGAGACATAGCAAGGGAGGAACTGTTCCAGAGCTTGATTAGACCGTTCCACAGCCCCATTGGATTGAGGGTGATATGCCGAGGAGAAGGAAAGCTGGATCCCCATTTAAGCACAAAAGGAACGCCAAAATCTGGAGACAAACTGGCTACCCTGGTCCGACACTATCTCCTTGGGTAACCCATGTAAACGGAAGACCTCCCGGGCAAAAATTGAAGCAAGCTCCTGAGCGGTAGGCAGCTTCATCAAGGGAATGCAATGTGACATTTTAGAAAAACGGTCAACCACCATAAAGATAACAGTATTGCCATTGGAAACAGGGAGCTCGACAATGAAGTCCATGGAAAGATGTGTCCAAGGATGCTCACCATTAGCAATAGATTGAAGAAGACCCACAGGAAGACGTTGAGGAGTCTTATTCTGTGCACAAACTGAGCAGGAGGCAACATACGCAGCAACATCAGAATGAAGACCTGGCCACCAGAATTGTCGAGTGACAGACCAAATCATTTGGTTCTTGCCTGGGTGACCTGCGACTTTAGGATAGTGGGAAGTGTGCAAAAGTTTAGTTCGAAGATTCTCAGGAACAAAACACTTACCACTTGGTTTCTCAGGAGGTGCATTGGTTTGTGCAGCCAGGATCTCCTCCCCCAAGGGAGAAGTCAAATTATTATGTATGGTAGCCTAAATATGGTCAGGAGGTATAACTGGAGTAGGTACAGACTCCTCCTTGAACAGAGGCGAAAATTGTCGAGAGAGGGCATCAGCCCTAACATTCTTACTACCAGGCAGGTAGGAGACCACATAATTAAACCGAGACAAAAATAGCGCCCATCTGGCCTGTCGAGGGGACAAACGTTTTGCTTCAGATAGATAAGTTAAATTCTTGTGGTCAGTAAGAATGAGCACTGGCACGCTAGTACCCTCGAGAAGATGCCTCCATTCCTTAAGTGCCAAAATTATGGCCAGTAATTTCCTGTCGCCAATTTCATAATTGCACTCCGCTGGAGACAATTTCTTAGAGAAGAAACCACATGGATGCAAGGAACCGTCAGGCATAGGACGTTGAGACAAGAGGGCATCTACTCCAGTCTCAGACGCATCAACCTCAAGAACGAAAGGCAGGACAGGGTTAGGATTAGCCAGAAATGGAGTGGCAGCAAAGGCAGTCTTAAGACTATCAAAGGCCTTAATGGCAGTAGGTGACCAATGGAGTGGATCATTCTCTTTACAAGTCATGTCTGTGATAGGTTTGACCAAGGAAGAAATGTTTTTAATAAACTTTCTATAGTAATTGGCGAACCCTAAAAAACGTTGAATACACCGAAGACCAACTGGGCGAGGCCACTGCAGAACTGCAGATAACTTGTCAGGATCCATGGAGAACTCTGCAACGGAGATAACATAACCTAGGAAGGTTACTTGAGTCTGATGGAACTCACATTTCTCGAGTTTACAAAACAGGCCATTCTCACGTAGTCTCTGAAGAACCCGTGTAACATCAGAACGATGAGCCTCAAGTGTGGGTGAGTGTATGAGGATGTCGTCCAAGTACACCACAACACACTGTTGCAACATATCTCGTAGGACATCATTAATAAATTCCTGAAAAACAGCAGGAGCATTACATAGGCCAAAGGGCATTACAAGATACTCATAATGCCCGCTCCTGGTGTTAAATGTTGTTTTCCATTCGTGGCCCTCCTTAATCCTAACGAGATTGTATGCTCCTCTCAAATCAAGTTTAGTAAAGACCGTAGCTCCCTTGAGGCGGTCAAAGAGTTCCGTAATAAGCGGAATAGGGTAAGCATTCTTAATGGTAAGACGATTAAGACCCCTATAATCGGTACATGGTCTTAACTCGCCACCCTTTTTCTTCACAAAGAAGAAGCCAGCCCCTGCAGGAGAGCAGGATTTGCGGATAATCCCCCGCGACAGAGCATCGGCAACATACTCCTCCATAGCACAATTCTCTGCAACAGACAGAGGGTACACCCGGCCCCGAGGAGGAATGGCCCCGGGTTGCAGGTCTATGGCACAATCGTAAGACCGGAGAGGAGGCAACGTACTGGCACACACCTTGTCAAACACGTCTAGGAACTCTCAGTACTCCTCTGGCAATTGAGATACCGAAGAAGTGCACAAGACTTTAACTGGTTTCCGAAGACAAGTGGAAATACATTGCGGGGACCACGACAATATTTCGGACCTGCGCCAGTCGAGACTGGGATTGTGCTTTTGGAGCTAGGGATAACCCAGAACAACCGGAAAATGCGGAGAGTTTATCACCTGGAACTGGAGGGTTTCAAAATGGAGAGCCCCAACAGCCATGGACAACGGAGCAGTTTCGTGAGTAACGATTGCGGGCTGAAGGGGCCTGCCATTAATGGAATGATACGGTATGGAGGGAATGGATTCAATATAACTAGACCCCAAAATAATTTATAAGCTAGTATATAGTATATCTAGGGTAATCTGACCCAAGTATTCCTGAATTAGCTATTCACTATAAATCTGGTGGGGGGTGCTCTTTATCCGGTTAAAGTAGTAGAAAAACAAAGAAAAAAATGGATATACCAGAGCACTCTTAGTGTTTCAATTATAGAACAGTGAGGTAGTATGCAGTGGGTGTAAGGTAAAACTTAACATTTAATTGTATTAATTAAAAAGGTAGTAATGACTACCTGTGTAGTGCATTAAAAGCTGTATTGTGGTACAGTAGAGCTAGTGAACCTAGGAGAGTATCCTTAAAGACGTAGCTGCAACAATGTAACCAAGTATAAAGTCTATAAACATAGAAGGGAATGGGTCTGCTGCAAAAACACCATAAAATGCTCGAGGATTGCACTAAAACTAATCTACAAAAGAGGACAAGCCTCAACCAATTATGCTAAGCTGGTGCAGTACTGGAGCGGTGTATATGGCAGCAGAAATTCCAATATTCAATTAAGGAATGGATACAAAGTAGCGCTAAGTAACGTCTATGAGGTTGCAGAGCTCTCAATTAAGCGCCTGATGCGCATTTCGCCCTATCCGGGCTTTGTCAAAGGCTAGCCCGACTGGGTAGAGCCTCACTGTTTAAAAATGGTATGGTGGCCAATCAAAGGGGTCCTACACACCCCTTTCACATTCGTACACATGGGCGTCACTTCTAATTGGCTATGGTTTACCACATGACTTCACTCGAGTAGAGTCACATGGGGCAGGAAAATATTGACAGCGCTTGAGATTGTAAATACAATCTGCGCTAGAATGACAGTGAATATCATCAACTAAAGGTGTTACAATGATTTCTGTATTGCGTAATATCTAGTAATTCTGCACTTAAAATTAATTTATGCAGTAAATATATCTGCGGGAAGGGAGATCTTACCATTGTTTCAAAGGCTAACCTAAACCTGCGATTATTGGAGAGTATTTCTTACAAATATCTATCTTTATATACTCCCATCATTAGCAACTGTCAGTAGTTATAGAGTACAATTTTAACGTTATTGATCAAAAATTATGGGGTTACTCTCATATACGGTGGTCTCAGATATAAATGAGGGTTATGTATAGTTATTATTATATGTGTGTTAAGAACCCGATTACAAAGATATAGATGAGACAACTGGTGTAAAGTATCTCCGGGGTGTCTGTATGTACTTTCAATCATGGTTCAAAGACTTCACATCTCATCAATACTCAAAGATTAGTCTCACAATAGTGACCTTGGTTACATATAATTTCAGTATTATTAACCTTCAACAAAGGATAGACTTGAGAATAAGGTCAATGGTTTGTAATTTTACATTCCCACTAAGGAATGGATATAATACAATTGTTAGCCTCTTAGTTAAGTGGCAAATATCCTGGTTGATTATTGGGTTAAGTATGCTATCAATATCATATTGCTTCAACAAAGGATAGGCATTAGAACAAAATCAGAAATTATTGCATTTTAGTATTATTCCTTTTCCTAACGATATAGCAAAAATTATAATCATAGTGGCAAATATCCAGTTAGACCTGGTCATAGACTAAAGTCTCATAAAAATGCTATATTCTTCTGGATCATAACAGCAAGATGAAAGAGGAAATGTTCTAATGTCAATGTTGTTTATTAAACTTTCAATGAGCACGTAATTCGTTTTTATTAGTATGGATTATAAGAAGGAGTTATATCCGTCCTGTTCGTTCAATCCATATGGTGTTAAGGTTTTCAGCCAAAAAATCCATCGGCACTCAGCCTGTAACAACATATTTTCCACATTTCCTCCTCTAATGCCTGTCTTAATTACTTGTAAAACTGCAATTTTCAGATCTGGTTTGTTACCATGTTTGCGAAGATAGTGTTTCGCCACTGGTGTTAGGGTTTTGCCTTTCTTATTGTCTGTTTCACAGTTTTTTATGCTATTGATGTGTTCTCCCAGTCTGACGCGGAGTTCCCGTGTCGTGATGCCTATGTATTTCATTCCACATTTACAGAAAAGGCAATAGACCACATTTTTAGTTTTACAGTTTGCAAAACTGAACATTCGTTTAGTGTCGCCCACACAGGTAGTGAATTCCCTTTCGTTTGTCATAAATTTACAGAAACTGCAGTTCCCACAGGCATAGGTTCCAGTAATGTTCCTATTACTTGGATTTCTTCTTGTAAAGTGACTCTTGACCAGTCTGTTCCCAATGGTGGGAGCTCTTCTCCAACTGGTTAAAATTCTCTTACCCAAGCATTTCGATAGGGATTCATCTGATTTCAGTATGTTACTGTGTTTGTTCAGAATTTCACTTATTTTAGTGCAGTTAGCATTAAAAGTCGTCACAAATCTAATTTCTTTGGCAGTACTTTTTATTTTGGTCTTAGGAGTTAGAAGGGAGTCACGTAAAGTTCTTTTAGCCCTTTGGTAAGCTACACGTATTACTTTTCGGCTATAACCTCTTTCTCTCAACCTTATTTTCAATTCTTTTGCTCTTTTGTTAAACACTTCAAAATCAGTGCAATTTCTCCTAATCCTCAGAAATTCTCCAGTAGGTATAGCTTTTTTGGTACTTTCAGCATGGCAACTATCATATTGTAAGATAGAATTGATTGCTGTATCCTTCCTGTAAAGATCCGTTTTTATTTTATTATTCACATCCTTATAGATTGAGATGTCAAGAAATTCTACTTTATCCCTACTTAGATTGTAGGTCAGTTTTAGGTTCATTGTATTCTGATTCAGAATGGAGATGAATTCCTTGAAAAGTGTTTCGTTGCCTGTCCATATTATGAAGAGGTCATCAATATAGCGGCACCATAAACTGATGTGTTCCGTATATGCTGTTAGATTTTCATTAAAGACATGTTCTCTTTCCCACCAACCAAGATATATGTTCGCATATGTGGGTGCGCAAGATGACCCCATGGCAGTGCCTTGTATTTGGAGATAGAAGTAATCATTAAAGACAAAATAATTGTGTTTCAATACGAATGTAAGTAATTCTATCACAAATTTATTGCGCTCCATTCTGTCACTTGATTGCATACTAAGAAAGTACTCTACTGCTTGGCAACCATATTCATGTTTGATTGACGTATATAGTGATTCAACATCACATGTAATTAATATTGAATCATCTTCTAATGTTAAATCATTCAGTTTACTGAGGATGTCCATCGTATCCCTGGTGTATGATGGTAGAGTCCAGACTATTTCCCTTAGGTATAAATCAAGGAATCGGCTCGCTTGCTCACACAGGCTGTTTATGCTTGACACTATCGGTCTTCCTGGTGGAGATTCTTTATTTTTGTGGACTTTGGGTAGTAGGTAGAGTGTTGCAATTCTTGGTGTCTTTACTTGTAAAAAAGAGTATTCTCTTTGACTTATTAAGTCATTATCTTTAGCATTATCAATTAGCTTATTGTATTCACTCAAAAATAAAGCATAAACAGCCTGTGTGAGCAAGCGAGCCGATTCCTTGATTTATACCTAAGGGAAATAGTCTGGACTCTACCATCATACACCAGGGATACGATGGACATCCTCAGTAAACTGAATGATTTAACATTAGAAGATGATTCAATATTAATTACATGTGATGTTGAATCACTATATACGTCAATCAAACATGAATATGGTTGCCAAGCAGTAGAGTACTTTCTTAGTATGCAATCAAGTGACAGAATGGAGCGCAATAAATTTGTGATAGAATTAGTTACATTCGTATTGAAACACAATTATTTTGTCTTTAATGATTACTTCTATCTCCAAATACAAGGCACTGCCATGGGGTCATCTTGCGCACCCACATATGCGAACATATATCTTGGTTGGTGGGAAAGAGAACATGTCTTTAATGAAAATCTAACAGCATATACGGAACACATCAGTTTATGGTGCCGCTATATTGATGACCTCTTCATAATATGGACAGGCAACGAAACACTTTTCAAGGAATTCATCTCCATTCTGAATCAGAATACAATGAACCTAAAACTGACCTACAATCTAAGTAGGGATAAAGTAGAATTTCTTGGCATCTCAATCTATAAGGATGTGAATAATAAAATAAAAACGGATCTTTACAGGAAGGATACAGCAACCAATTCTATCTTACAATATGATAGTTGCCATGCTGAAAGTACCAAAAAAGCGATACCTACTGGAGAATTTCTGAGGATTAGGAGAAATTGCACTGATTTTGAAGTGTTTAACAAAAGAGCAAAAGAATTGAAAATAAGGTTGAGAGAAAGAGGTTATAGCCGAAAAGTAATACGTGTAGCTTACCAAAGGGCTAAAAGAACTTTACGTGACTCCCTTCTAACTCCTAAGACCAAAATAAAAAGTACTGCCAACGAAATTAGATTTGTGACGACTTTTAATGCTAACTGCACTAAAATAAGTGAAATTCTGAACAAACACAGTAACATACTGAAATCAGATGAATCCCTATCGAAATGCTTGGGTAAGAGAATTTTAACCAGTTGGAGAAGAGCTCCCACCATTGGGAACAGACTGGTCAAGAGTCACTTTACAAGAAGAAATCCAAGTAATAGGAACATTACTGGAACCTATGCCCGTGGGAACTGCAGTTTCTGTAAATTTATGACAAACGAAAGGGAATTCACTACCTGTGTGGGCGACACTAAACGAATGTTCAGTTTTGCAAACTGTAAAACTAAAAATGTGGTCTATTGCCTTTTCTGTAAATGTGGAATGAAATACATAGGCATCACGACACGGGAACTCCGCGTCAGACTGGGAGAACACATCAATAGCATAAAAAACTGTGAAACAGACAATAAGAAAGGCAAAACCCTAACACCAGTGGCGAAACACTATCTTCGCAAACATGGTAACAAACCAGATCTGAAAATTGCAGTTTTACAAGTAATTAAGACAGGCATTAGAGGAGGAAATGTGGAAAATATGTTGTTACAGGCTGAGTGCCGATGGATTTTTTGGCTGAAAACCTTAACACCATATGGATTGAACGAACAGGACGGATATAACTCCTTCTTATAATCCATACTAATAAAAACGAATTACGTGCTCATTGAAAGTTTAATAAACAACATTGACATTAGAACATTTCCTCTTTCATCTTGCTGTTATGATCCAGAAGAATATAGCATTTTTATGAGACTTTAGTCTATGACCAGGTCTAACTGGATATTTGCCACTATGATTATCATTTTTGCTATATCGTTAGGAAAAGGAATAATACTAAAATGCAATAATTTCTGATTTTGTTCTAATGCCTATCCTTTGTTGAAGCAATATGATATTGATAGCATACTTAACCCAATAATCAACCAGGATATTTGCCACTTAACTAAGAGGCTAACAATTGTATTATATCCATTCCTTAGTGGGAATGTAAAATTACAAACCATTGACCTTATTCTCAAGTCTATCCTTTGTTGAAGGTTAATAATACTGAAATTATATGTAACCAAGGTCACTATTGTGAGACTAATCTTTGAGTATTGATGAGATGTGAAGTCTTTGAACCATGATTGAAAGTACATACAGACACCCCGGAGATACTTTACACCAGTTGTCTCATCTATATCTTTGTAATCGGGTTCTTAACACACATATAATAATAACTATACATAACCCTCATTTATATCTGAGACCACCGTATATGAGAGTAACCCCATAATTTTTGATCAATAACGTTAAAATTGTACTCTATAACTACTGACAGTTGCTAATGATGGGAGTATATAAAGATAGATATTTGTAAGAAATACTCTCCAATAATCGCAGGTTTATGTTAGCCTTTGAAACAATGGTAAGATCTCCCTTCCCGCAGATATATTTACTGCATAAATTAATTTTAAGTGCGGAATTACTAGATATTACGCAATACAGAAATCATTGTAACACCTTTAGTTGATGATATTCACTGTCATTCTAGCGCAGATTGTATTTACAATCTCAAGCGCTGTCAATATTTTCCTGCCCCATGTGACTCTACTCGAGTGAAGTCATGTGGTAAACCATAGCCAATTAGAAGTGACGCCCACATGTACGAATGCGAAAGGGGTGTGTAGGACCCCTTTGATTGGCCACCATACCATTTTTAAACAGTGAGGCTCTACCCAGTCGGGTTAGCCTTTGACAAAGCCCGGATAGGGCGAAATGCGCATCAGGCGCTTAATTGAGAGCTCTGCAACCTCATAGACGTTACTTAGCGCTACTTTGTATCCATTCCTTAATTGAATATTGGAATTTCTGCTGCCATATACACCGCTCCAGTACTGCACCAGCTTAGCATAATTGGTTGAGGCTTGTCCTCTTTTGTAGATTAGTTTTAGTGCAATCCTCGAGCATTTTATGGTGTTTTTGCAGCAGACCCATTCCCTTCTATGTTTATAGACTTTATACTTGGTTACATTGTTGCAGCTACGTCTTTAAGGATACTCTCCTAGGTTCACTAGCTCTACTGTACCACAATACAGCTTTTAATGCACTACACAGGTAGTCATTACTACCTTTTTAATTAATACAATTAAATGTTAAGTTTTACCTTACACCCACTGCATACTACCTCACTGTTCTATAATGGATATACCAGAGCACTCTTAGTGTTTCAATTTTTTTCTTTGTTTTTCGCCTGCCATTAATGGCCTCAATAGCAAGCGGAACGGACCGAGGCAAAACAGGAATGGAGTGCTTTGATACAAAAGCACTGTCAATGAAATAGCCCGCAGCACCGGAGTCAACAAGAGCCTGAGTGACTATGGAGGAGTCCACCCAGGAAAGGACAACCGTGACCAAAGGTTGCTCCTTAAGCGATTCCGGGGACGAGGATAAACCACCCAAGGTCTGCCCCTGACAGGACCTTAGGTGTGAGTGTTTCCCGGCCATGTAGGACAAGACTTCAAAAGGTGGCCCTGTAACCCACAATAGAGGCAGAGCCCCTCCCTCCTCCTAAAGGCCTTCTCCGCCGCGGAGAGACGCGTGAATCCCAACTGCATCGGCTCAGCAGTACCTGGTGACTCAGGACCAGGAGGCATGGGAGGAGAGGGAGGCATGGGTGGGAACGAATACGTAGCAGATCAAAAAAGACACCAATGCCTCGAGATCCTCTGGTAAATTTCTGGCAGCAACTTCGTCTTTAATCGCAGCAGAGAGCCCATGAAAGAAGGCGGCAACAAGGGCTTCATTGTTCCAACCTACCTCTGCGGCAAGCGTACGGAACTCAATAGCATACTGAGCAACAGATCTTGTACCTTGCTGAATGGACATGAGTCGTTTAGCAGCAGAGGAGGAGCGAGCCGGAACATCAAATACCCTTCGAAAGGAGGCCACAAATTCAGGGTAATTTGAAATCAAAGGTTTATTAGTCTCCCACAAGGGATTAGCCCAGGCAAGAGCTGTGTCAGAGAGTAACGACATGAGAAATCCCACCTTAGCTCTGTCAGAGGGAAACGCCTGAGGTAACATCTCAAAGTAAATGCCCACCTGGTTCAAAAACCCTCTGCACTGAATAGGATCACCTCCATATCGCTGAGGTAGAGGTGCAGAACCGGACATGCTCCTGGCAGGCATAGGTGCAGCAGCGGAAACAGGAGCAACCATAACTTGCGGGACACTTTGGTCCAAATGTGCAGTGTGAGTCAGCAGGGTTTGCAGGGCTAGTGCAAATTGATCCAAGCGGTGATCCTTTTCATCCATCCTGGAAATGATGGCAGGTAAAGGTGGATTATTAGCACCATCAGGGTTCATGGCCTTTGCGTAATGTCAGGGTGCCAGGAATCAGACTGAGACGAGAAGTGCAAAAATAATCACACCTTTATTAATAGCAAAAAAAAAAAAAAAAAGTCCACAAGTCAAATAACAAGTGAGTGAAAATGAAGAAACGATCTCTGCAGGAGGCTGGTAAGCAGGAGTAAGGAAATCCAAATCCTCTTCTATTAGGAAACTTTAACCAAAGGTAGTCCTATGTAGTATGTTGAAAAAATAATATCCATAGAGAAAACATTGAGAAATAAGCTTCTAACAAAAATGAAGCAGGTTGAGCAGGAAGCGGTTCAAACTTCAATACCAAGCATGGTAATGAAGTAACAGCTGCATTATATAGGCTGATCGGTTCACACCTCTTAAAGGGAAAGACAGAATGTTACAACGGCGGTTTTTAGCGGCGGTGGTCCAAAGCAGCGTAGAGGCTCCTCTTTATGCGATCGTCCGCCGCACACTGAAGATTAAATGCAAGGTACCCCATATTTTAAAATAAAATTTTGAAATCAGCCAATAGGATGAGAGCTACTGAAATCTTATTGGCTGATTTGAACAGCCAATATGATTTCAGTAGCTCTCATCCTATTGGCTGATTTCAAAATTTCAGCCAATAGGAATGCAAGGTACCCCACATTGAATGTGGTACCTTGCATTCAATTTTCAGTGTACGCTGGAGATCGGATGAAGAGGAGCCTCCACACCGCTGAGTATCGCCGCCGCTGAGGACCGCTGCTCCGGATCCGCGCATCGGGGAAGACCGATCCGCTCCGCCTTCGCTCCGGATGAAGATAGAAGATGATAGAGCTGTCTGGAAGAAGACCTTCACCGCTGGACTTCAGGAAAGGTGAGTACCTATTTGGGGCTTAGTCTTAGGCTTTTTTTGGGGGGGGGGGTGTTTTTTTTTTATTAGGGTTTTTAGGGCTGCAAAAGAGCTGATTGCCCTTTTAAGGGCAATGCCCATACAAATGCCGCTTTAGGGGCAATAAGTAGCTTAGGTTTTTTTAGACTTAGGTTTTTTTATTTTAGGGGGGGTTGGTTGTTTTACTGTAAAGAGGTACTTTGTGATTTTTACATGTAAAAGAGCTGATTTCTTTAGGGCAATGCTCTACCAAAGGCCCTTTTAAGGGCTATTGGTAGTTTATTAATAGATTATGGGGGGTTAATTTGGGGGATTTTTTATTTTTTAGGGGTATTTAGGTTTAAATTTTTTATTTTGTATAGCTTTGTTTATTATTTTGTCATTTACATTTTTTATTTTTTGTAATATCACCTTTGGGGTTTGGCGTTATTAGGCAAGAAGTGAGCGTTGAGCAAAATTTTGCTCATTACTGCACTCCAATACCAGTGCTGCTTAAGTCAGCGGTGAGCTGGTCGTACATGCTTGTGCACGATTTCCCCATAGGAATCAAAGGGGAGAGCCGGCTGAAAAAAAGTCTAACACCTGCAAAAAAGCAGCGTAAAACTCCTTAACGCAGCCCCATTGATTCCTATGGGGAATCACATTTTATGTTTACACCTAACACCCTAACATGAACCCCGAGTCTAAACACCCCTAATCTTACACTTATTAACCCCTAATCTGCCGCTCCCAACATCGCCGACACCTACATTATATTTATTAAGCCCTAATCTGCCGCCCCCAATGTCGCCGCAACCTACCTACACTTATTAACCCCTAATCTGCCGCCCCAACACTAAATGTATTAACCCCTAAACCTAAGTCTAACCCTAAAACCCCCTAACTTAAATATAATTACAATAAATCTAAAGAAAACTTACTATTAATAACTAAATAATTCCTATTTAAAACTAAATACTTACCTATAAAATAAACCCTAAGATAGCTACAATATAACTAATAGTTACATTGTATCTAGCTTATGGTTTAATTTTATTTTACAGGCAAGTTTGTATTTATTTTAACTAGGTAGAATAGTTACTAAATAATTATTAACTATTAAATAACTACCTAGCTAAAATAAATACAAATTGACCCGTAAAATAAAACCTAACCTAAGTTACACTAACACCTAACACTACACTACAATTAAATGCAATAACTAAATTAACAACAATTAAATAAATTAAATTAAATTAGCTAAAGTAAAAAAAAACAAACACAAAATTACAGAAAAAAATAAACAAATTACAGATTTTTAAACTAATTACACCTAATCTAATAGCGCTATCAAAATAAAAAGGCCCCCCCAAAATAAAAAAAACCCTAGCCTAAACTATACTATGAATAGCCCTTAAAAGGACCTTTTGCGGGGCATTGCCCCAAAGAAATCAGCTCTTTTACCTCTAAAAAAAAATACAAACAACCCCCCCAACAGTAAAACCCACCACCCACACAACCAAACCCCCAAATAAAATACTAACTAAAAAAAAACCTAAGCTCCCCATTGCCCTGAAAAGGGCATTTGGATGGGCATTGCTCTTAAAAGGGCAGTTTGCTCTATTGCGGCCCAAACCCCTAATCTAAAAATAAAACCCATCCAATACACCCTTAAAAAACTTAACACTAACCCCCTGAAGATCGACTTACAGTTCTGAAGACCGGACATCCATCTTCAAGGAAGCGGCAGAAGTCTTCATCCAACCGGGCCGAAGTCCTAAACGAAGCCGGGAGAAGTCTTCATCCAAGCCGGGCGAAGGGGTCCTCCAGACGGGCAGAAGTCTTCATCCAGACGGCATCTTCTATCTTCATCCATCCGACGCGGAGCGGCTCCATCTTCAAGACATCCGATGCAGAGCATCCTCTTCATCCGGAGTCTTCTTACTGAATGAAGGTTCCTTTAAGTGACGTCATCCAATATGGCGTCCCTTAGATCCTGATTGGCTGATAGAATTCTATTAGCCAATCGGAATTAAGGTAGAAAAAATCCTATTGGCTGACTCTCAATGCAACAAAAAAAAAAAAAAAGTTAGAATTTTGAAAACATTTTATACTAGTATACCACAAGCAGTCTTTATATAAATGTTATTTTAAACTTGTTTGATTAGATGACTAATTTGTACTTGTGGAACTAGACCAGGGGCATCCAGCAAGCAGCCTATTTGAAAGCAAAGTGCCGCTCTCCTGACTTATAGAAACTTAGAATAGAAATAGAATGTGTTGGCAGATAGGAACCATTCGGCCCATCTAGTCTGCCCAATTTTCTGAATAGTTTTATTATTTCCTGGCCTTATCTTATACCTAGCATAGCCTTATGTCGATCCCATGCATTTTTAAACTCCTTCACTGTCTCTACCACTTCTGATGGATAACTATTCCACCATGCATCCACTACCCTATTGGTAAAGAGAGTGTTTTTTGATGTTTTTAATTTGAAATCTACCTTGGTGTCCTTCACTTAGGTCTGTACTTTGGAAAATGTCCGCCACAGCATTGGTCCGTGCCTATCCCTGATTGCTCTAAAGAAATCAGTTCGTTTACATTAAAAATAAACAAAGTCCCCCCTAACAGTAAAACTCCCTCACTCACCAAACCCCCCAAAATAAAAAAACTAACACTAATATACCTGCCCCTAAAGGGGCATTTGTAT
The DNA here is from genome assembly GCF_027579735.1 of Bombina bombina. Classification (NCBI taxonomy): domain Eukaryota; kingdom Metazoa; phylum Chordata; class Amphibia; order Anura; family Bombinatoridae; genus Bombina; species Bombina bombina. The sequence goes on from NC_069502.1 coordinate 262,355,979, forward strand.
GGGCATTGCCTTTAAAAGGGCATCCAGCTCTTTTTCACTGCCCTTAAAAGGGCATTCAGCTCTTTTTGAAATTGCCTAATGAACCCTAATCTAAATAAACAAAACCCCCAAAAATTAAAAAAAAAACTAACACTAAAGCCCCAAATAGGTTCTCACGGTTTCAGAAGTCCGGCAGAGAAGGTCTTCTTCTAGGCGGGTCCATCATCTTCATCCACAGCGAAGGCGGCACGGAGGGGAGGTCCGGAGCGGTCTTCCCAGATGTGGCAATCCTCGGCGGTGGTCATCTGTGGCGGCGGTTGTCCTTTGCGCCATGGAGGCTCCTCTTCATCCGATGTCCGTCGTATGCTGAATATTGAATGCAAGGTACCGCAATCAATTTGAAGTACATTGCATTCCTTTTGGCTGAATTTTTTAAAACAGCCAATAGGATTAGAGCTACTGAAATCCTATTGGCTGTTCAAATCAGCCAATAAGATTTTTGTAGCTCTCATCCTATTTTGAAATAGGATGAGAGCTACTGAAATCTTGTTGACTGATTTGAACAGCCAATAGGATTTCAGTAACTCTAATCTTATTGGCTGTTTTGAAAAATTCAGCCAATAGGAATGCAAGGTACCCCAAATTGATTGCGGTACCTTGCATTCAATATTCAGTATACGACGGACATCGGATGAAGATGAACCTCCATGCTGCCGAGGACCACCGCCGACGCCGCCACAGATGACCACCACCGAGGATCGCCACATCTATGAAGACCGCTCCGAACCTCCGCTCCGCGCCACCATTGCTGTGGATGAAGATGATGAACCCCCCTGGAAGACCTTCTCTGCCGGATTTCTAAAACCGTCAGTACCTATTTGGGGCTTTAGTGTTAGTTTTTTTTTGGGGGGGGTTGGTTTCTTTAGATTAGGGGTTATTGGTCAATTTTCAATAGAGCTGAATGCCCTTTTAAGGGCAGTGAAAAAAAGCTGAATGCCCTTTTAGGTTTATTAGTGTTAGTTTATTTTATTTTGGGGGGTTTGGTGGGGGGGGTTATTTTTAGGGGGGACTTTGTTTATTTTTAATTTAAAAGAGCTGATTTCTTTAGGGCAATGCCCTCCAAAAAGCCCTTTTAAGGGCTATTGGTAGTTTATTCTTAGATTAGGGGGTGTTTTTATTGGGGGGGGCTTTTTTATTTTCATAGGAATTAGGTTTAATTTTTTTTATTTTGGATAGTGTTGTTTATTATTTTTTGTAATGTTAGCCTTTTTTTATTTTCTGTAATTGTAGATTAATGTAAATGTATTGGGTTTTTTTATTGTCATTTATGTAATTAAAAACAGGTTGACATCTGTGCATATCCTAAGAGGACTAATTAATTTAAAATAGTTTGCATTAAAAAATTGCTGGCAAGTATTTTAAAATAATTTTCCAAAATAAGCAAAATGAATTACATAGCTAAACTGCCTGGACCAGCTAACTCCACCCCTCTTATAAGTGTTTAGACACAGTTATTGTATTTCAACTGAGCTCACAGCTTCTAGGCATGCTCCAGCAGATAATCCCTATTCACTTTTGCATTTTACCAAAAGAACAATAAACATAGATACAGCCATAAAAGGAATTGTGTGGGGGGAGTTAGAGCTTTACAATTCAGAAACTAAAAAGAAAGGGTTAATGGCGAGGCACTGCAGTATAAATTTGCAGGTAAAGTAATTAAAGTACATATTATATTATTTTGTCTCTATTCTTACTTGTGTTATGTCCCTTTAAGGGGTTAATTTAGGGGATATTATGTTAGGGGACTTAGTCATTAAATTAGTTTTTTGCGTTGTGGGGGTTGGCGGTTTAGGAGTTAATAGGTAAATTAGGTTTAATGCGTTGTGGGGGGTTGGCGGATTAGGGGTTAATAGGTGTATTAGGTAGTTTGCGATGTTGTGGTTGGCAGATTTAGGGGTTAATAATTTTATTGGGTATTTTTTTTCTTTTTCTTAATACTTTGTGCTGGCAGTTAGTTTATTTTTTCTTAATAGTTCGTATGGGCGGTTCGTTTTTTTTAAAAAAAATACTTATTGCGGGCGGTTAGTTTTTTGGGGTTTTTTTATTACTTATTGCGGACGGTTAGGTTTTTGTTTTTTTTGTTTGTTTTTGTAATGCTCCGTTTGCCTTTGCTGCATCCAGGTGAATTCTTTTGACTGCGAGCGCAGCCAACATTCTGCTGGCTCCAACATTCCTTTGAGGATGCATGTGCAACTGGCGACACCGACGGACGCGTTACAATTAAACGCGATTATAGTATAGATTCCTTAGTGTTGCATAACCAACACTGTTATATTAATATACGTTTTACCTCTGTGATTACCATGTATCTAAGCCTCTTCTGACAGCCCCCTTATATTAGTTCTTTTGACAAACTTGCATGTTATCCAATCAGTGACTCATAAATAACTCCACGGGAGTGAGCACAATGTTATCTATATGGCACACATTAACTAGCCGTGTCTAACTGTAAAAAAACTGTCTAGATGCACTGAGATAAGAGGTGGCCTTTAAGGGCTTAGAAATTGGCATATGAGCCTACCTAGATTTAGATTTCAACAAAGAATACAAAGAGAACAAAGTAAATCTGATGATAAAAGTAAATTGGAAAGTTGTTTAAAATTGCATGCCCTATCTAAATTAGGAAAGTTTAAATTTGACTAGACTGTCCCTTTAATTCACTTCATTAATTAGAGGTAAGGCACAACAATTAGCAATATTTCAAAAAGCATCATGAAATAAAGGTAAGTAATCAAAGATAGTTTCAGATAGTGAACTTACCAGTCCTCCATTTGAAGTGAATGTTGTAGCAGTGTCTACTGTTTAGTCCCTCAATAATACACCCACAAAATGTATGATTTTGTTGTCTGAGCTCAGACATTGCAATCTATAATACAAGTAAGAATCAGCAGGTATGTTCTGTATTAATCATGAAAGAAAAATTCATGTCCCTTTAATCATTGGCCACTGGAATAATTATTCATTAAAGATAAAATAAATGAATAATAAATAATGATTTCTCTTTTAAATACAGGGTAACTGCATAACCTGCGAGGGACGTAATGACACCACAGCCTATGCTCAGGTTCGGTCTGCTATGAAGATCCTCCTGTTCTCTGAGAAAGAACAAAATGAAATTAACAATCTGCTGGCAGCGATACTTCATCTGGGCAACCTGGAATTTCAAGGTGGCTTTATACTTTGGTTGAACAAAATATGCTATGTATCAATGTATAAAAATAGTCTTGTTGTTTGTATTTTAGTGTTTATTACCACTTCAATGCAGTTTATGTGTAATACATGTAAAACCCTCTGGCACGTGTAATACATGTAAAACCCTCCTCTGGCACGTGTAATACATGTAAACCCCTCTGGCACGTGTAATACATGTAAAACCCTCCTCTGGCATGTGTAATACATGTAAAACCCTCCTCTGGCATGTGTAATATATGTAAAACCCTCCTCTGGCATGTGTAATACATGTAAAACCCTCCTCTGGCATGTGTAATACATGTAAAACCCTCCTCTGGCATGTGTAATACATGTAAAACCCTCCTCTGGCACGTGTAATACATGTAAAACCCTCCTCTGGCACGTGTAATACATGTAAAACCCTCCTCTGGCATGTGTAATATATGTAAAACCCTCCTCTGGCATGTGTAATACATGTAAAACCCTCCTCTGGCATGTGTAATATATGTAAAACCCTCCTCTGGCATGTGTAATATACAGTGGGGCAAAAAAGTATTTAGTCAGCCACCAATTGTGCAAGTTCTCCCACTTAAGAAGATGAGAGAGGCCTGTAATTTTCATCATAGGTATACCTCAACTATGAGAGACAAAATGTGGAAACAAATCCAGACAATCACATTGTCTGATTTGGAAAGAATTTATTTGCAAATTATGGTGGAAAATAAGTATTTGGTCAATATCAAAAGTTCATCTCAATACTTTGTTATATATCCTTTGTTGGCAATGACAGAGGTCAAACGTTTTCTGTAAGTCTTCACAAGGTTGTCACACACTGTTACTGGTATGTTGGCCCATTCCTGCATGCAGATCTCCTCTAGAGCAGTGATGTTTTGGGGCTGTCGCTGGACAACACGGACTTTCAACTCCCTTCAAAGTTTTTCTATGGGGTTGAGATCTGGAGACTGGCTAGGCCACTCCAGGACCTTGAAATGCTTCTTACGAAGCCACTCCTTCGTTGCCCCGGGCGGTGTGTTTGGGATCATTGTCATGCTGAAAGACCCAGCCACGTTTTATCTTCAATGCCCTTGCTGATGGAAGGAGGTTTGCGCTCAAAATCTCACAATACATGGCCCCATTCATTCTTTCATGTACACGGATCAGTCGTCCTGTTCTCTTTGCAGAGGAACAGCCCCAAAGCATGATGTTGCCACCCCCATGCTTCACAGTAGGTATGGTGTTCTTTGGTTGCAACTCAGCATTCTCTCTCCTCCAAACACGACAAGTTGTGTTTCTACCAAACAGTTCTACTTTGGTTTCATCTAACCATATGACATTCTCCCAGTCCACTTCTGGATCATCCAAATGCTCTCTAGCATACTTCAGACGGGCCCGGACATGTACTGGCTTAAGCAGGGGGACACGTCTGGCACTGCAGGATTTGAGTCCCTTGCGGCGTAGTGTGTTACTGATGGTAGCCTTCGTTACGTTGGTCCCAGCTCTCTGCAGGTCATTCACTAGGTCCCCCCGTGTGGTTCTTGGACGTTTGCTCACCGTTCTTGTGATCATTTTTACCCCACGGGGTGAGATCTTGCGTGGAGTCCCAGATCGAGGGAGATTATCAGTGGTCTTGTATGTCTTCCATTTTCTAATTATTGCTGCCACAGTTGATTTCTTCACACCAAGCTGCTTGCCTATTGCAGATTCAGTCTTCCCAGCCTGGTGCAGGTCTACAATTTTGTTTCTGGTGTCCTTCGACAGCTCTTTGGTCTTCATTATAGTGGAGTTTGGAGTGTGACTGTTTGAGGTTGTGGACAGGTGTCTTTTATACTGATAACAAGTTTAAACAGGTGCCATTAATACAGGTAATGAGTGGAGGACAGAGGAGCCTCTTAAAGAAGAAGATACAGGTCTGTGAGAGCCAGAAATCTTGCTTGTTTGTAGGTGACCAAATACTTATTTTCCACCATAATATGCAAATAAATTCTTTCCAAATCAGACAATGTGATTGTCTGGATTTGTTTCCACATTTTGCCTCTCATAGTTGAGGTATACCTATGATGAAAATTGCAGGCCTCTCTCATCTTCTTAAGTGGGAGAACTTGCACAATTGGTGGCTGACTAAATACTTTTTTGCCCCACTGTATGTAAAACCCTCCTCTGGCATGTGTAATACATGTAAAACCCTCTGGCACGTGTAATACATGTAAAACCCTCCTCTGGCATGTGTAATACATGTAAAACCCTCCTCTGGCATGTGTAATCCATGTAAAACCCTCCTCAGGCACGTGTAATCCATGTAAAACCCTCCTCTGGCACGTGTAATCCATGTAAAACCCTCCTCTGGCATGTGTAATACATGTAAAACCCTCCTCTGGCATGTGTAATATATGTAAACCCCTCCTCTGGCATGTGTAATACACGTAAAAACACTAGCATGTGTAATATATGTAAAAACCTCCTCTGGCATGTGTAATATATGTAAAACCATCCTCTGGCATGTGTAATATACGTACAAACCTCCTCTGGCATGTGTAATACATGTAAAACCCTCCTCTGGCATGTGTAATACATATAAAACCCTCCTCTGGCATGTGTAATACATATAAAACCCTCCTCTGGCATGTGTAATACATGTAAAACCCTCCTCTGGCACGTGTAATACATGTAAAACCCTCCTCTGGCATGTGTAATACATGTAAAACCCTCCTCTGGCATGTGTAATACATGTAAAACCCTCCTCTGGCATCTGTGATACACGTAAAAACACTAGCATGTGTAATACATGTAAAACCCTCCTCTGGCATGTGTAATACACGTAAAAACACTAGCATGTGTAATATATGTAAAAACCTCCTCTGGCATGTGTAATATATGTAAAACCATCCTCTGGCATGTGTAATATACGTACAAACCTCCTCTGGCATGTGTAATACATGTAAAACCCCTCTGGCATGTGTAATACATGTAAAACCCTCCTCTGGCATGTGTAATACATGTAAAACCCTCCTCTGGCATGTGTAATACATATAAAACCCTCCTCTGGCATGTGTAATACATGTAAAACCCTCCTCTGGCTTGTGTAATACATGTAAAACCCTCCTCTGGCATGTGTAATCCATGTAAAACCCTCCTCTGGCACGTGTAATACATGTAAAACCCTCCTCTGGCATGTTTCATACATGTAAAACCCTCCTCTGGCATCTGTGATACACGTAAAAACACTAGCATGTTTCATACATGTAAAACCCTCCTCTGGCATCTGTGATACACGTAAAAACACTAGCATGTGTAATACATGTAAAACCCTCCTCTGGCATCTGTGATACACGTAAAAACACTAGCATGTGTAATACATGTAAAAACCCTCCTCCGGCATGTGTAATACATGTGACACCCTTCTCTGGCATCTGAAATACACGTAAAAACACTAGCATGTGTAATACATGTAAAACCCTCCTCTGGCATCTGTGATACACGTAAAAATACTAGCATGTGTAATACATGTAAAAACCCTCCTCTGGCATGTGTAATACACGTAAAAACACTTGCATGTGTAATATATGTAAAAACCTCCTCTGGAATGTGTAATATATGTAAAACCATCCTCTGGCATGTGTAATATACATACAAACCTCCTCTGGCATGTGTAATACATGTAAAACCCTCCTCTGGCATGTGTAATACATGTAAAACCCTCCTCTGGCATGTGTAATACATATAAAACCCTCCTCTGGCATGTGTAATACATGTAAAACCCTCCTCTGGCACGTGTAATACATGTAAAACCCTCCTCTGGCATGTGTAATACATGTAAAACCCTCCTCTGGCATGTGTAATACATGTAAAACCCTCCTCTGGCATCTGTGATACACGTAAAAACACTAGCATGTGTAATACATGTAAAACCCTTCTCTGGCATGTGTAATACATGTAAAACCCTCCTCTGGCATGTGTAATACACGTAAAAACACTAGCATGTGTAATATATGTAAAAACCTCCTCTGGCATGTGTAATATATGTAAAACCATCCTCTGGCATGTGTAATATACGTACAAACCTCCTCTGGTATGTGTAATACATGTAAAACCCCTCTGGCATGTGTAATACATGTAAAACCCTCCTCTGGCATGTGTAATACATGTAAAACCCTCCTCTGGCATGTGTAATACATGTAAAACCCTCCTCTGGCATGTGTAATACATGTAAAACCCTCCTCTGGCTTGTGTAATACATGTAAAACCCTCCTCTGGCATGTGTAATCCATGTAAAACCCTCCTCTGGCACGTGTAATACATGTAAAACCCTCCTCTGGCATGTGTAATACATGTAAAACCCTCCTCTGGCATCTGTGATACACGTAAAAACACTAGCATGTTTCATACATGTAAAACCCTCCTCTGGCATCTGTGATACACGTAAAAGAAGATGAGAGAGGCCTGTAATTTTCATCATAGGTATACCTCAACTATGAGAGACAAAATGTGGAAACAAATCCAGACAATCACATTGTCTGATTTGGAAAGAATTTATTTGCAAATTATGGTGGAAAATAAGCATTTGGTCAATATCAAAAGTTCATCTCAATACTTTGTTATATATCCTTTGTTGGCAATGACAGAGGTCAAACGTTTTCTGTAAGTCTTCACAAGGTTGTCACACACTGTTACTGGTATGTTGGCCCATTCCTGCATGCAGATCTCCTCTAGAGCAGTGATGTTTTGGGGCTGTCGCTGGACAACACGGACTTTCAACTCCCTTCAAAGTTTTTCTATGGGGTTGAGATCTGGAGACTGGCTAGGCCACTCCAGGACCTTGAAATGCTTCTTACGAAGCCACTCCTTCGTTGCCCCGGGCGGTGTGTTTGGGATCATTGTCATGCTGAAAGACCCAGCCACGTTTCATCTTCAATGCCCTTGCTGATGGAAGGAGGTTTGCGCTCAAAATCTCACAATACATGGCCCCATTCATTCTTTCATGTACACGGATCAGTCGTCATGTTCTCTTTGCAGAGGAACAGCCCCAAAGCATGATGTTGCCACCCCCATGCTTCACAGTAGGTATGGTGTTCTTTGGTTGCAACTCAGCATTCTCTCTCCTCCAAACACGACAAGTTGTGTTTCTACCAAACAGTTCTACTTTGGTTTCATCTGACCATATGACATTCTCCCAGTCCACTTCTGGATCATCCAAATGCTCTCTAGCATACTTCAGACGGGCCCGGACATGTACTGGCTTAAGCAGGGGGGACACGTCTGGCACTGCAGGATTTGAGTCCCTTGCGGCGTAGTGTGTTACTGATGGTAGCCTTCGTTACGTTGGTCCCAGCTCTCTGCAGGTCATTCACTAGGTCCCCCCGTGTGGTTCTTGGACGTTTGCTCACCGTTCTTGTGATCATTTTTACCCCACGGGGTGAGATCTTGCGTGGAGTCCCAGATCGAGGGAGATTATCAGTGGTCTTGTATGTCTTCCATTTTCTAATTATTGCTGCCACAGTTGATTTCTTCACACCAAGCTGCTTGCCTATTGCAGATTCAGTCTTCCCAGCCTGGTGCAGGTCTACAATTTTGTTTCTGGTGTCCTTCGACAGCTCTTTGGTCTTCATTATAGTGGAGTTTGGAGTGTGACTGTTTGAGGTTGTGGACAGGTGTCTTTTATACTGATAACAAGTTTAAACAGGTGCCATTAATACAGGTAATGAGTGGAGGACAGAGGAGCCTCTTAAAGAAGAAGATACAGGTCTGTGAGAGCCAGAAATCTTGCTTGTTTGTAGGTGACCAAATACTTATTTTCCACCATAATATGCAAATAAATTCTTTCCAAATCAGACAATGTGATTGTCTGGATTTGTTTCCACATTTTGCCTCTCATAGTTGAGGTATACCTATGATGAAAATTGCAGGCCTCTCTCATCTTCTTAAGTGGGAGAACTTGCACAATTGGTGGCTGACTAAATACTTTTTTGCCCCACTGTATGTAAAACCCTCCTCTGGCATGTGTAATACATGTAAAACCCTCTGGCACGTGTAATACATGTAAAACCCTCCTCTGGCATGTGTAATACATGTAAAACCCTCCTCTGGCATGTGTAATCCATGTAAAACCCTCCTCAGGCATGTGTAATCCATGTAAAACCCTCCTCTGGCACGTGTAATCCATGTAAAACCCTCCTCTGGCACGTGTAATCCATGTAAAACCCTCCTCTGGCATGTGTAATACATGTAAAACCCTCCTCTGGCATGTGTAATATATGTAAACCCCTCCTCTGGCATGTGTAATACACGTAAAAACACTAGCATGTGTAATATATGTAAAAACCTCCTCTGGCATGTGTAATATATGTAAAACCATCCTCTGGCATGTGTAATATACGTACAAACCTCCTCTGGCATGTGTAATACATGTAAAACCCTCCTCTGGCATGTGTAATACATATAAAACCCTCCTCTGGCATGTGTAATACATATAAAACCCTCCTCTGGCATGTGTAATACATGTAAAACCCTCCTCTGGCACGTGTAATACATGTAAAAACCCTCCTCTGGCATGTGTAATACATGTAAAACCCTCCTCTGGCATGTGTAATACATGTAAAACCCTCCTCTGGCATCTGTGATACACGTAAAAACACTAGCATGTGTAATACATGTAAAACCCTCCTCTGGCATGTGTAATACACGTAAAAACACTAGCATGTGTAATATATGTAAAAACCTCCTCTGGCATGTGTAATATATGTAAAACCATCCTCTGGCATGTGTAATATACGTACAAACCTCCTCTGGCATGTGTAATACATGTAAAACCCCTCTGGCATGTGTAATACATGTAAAACCCTCCTCTGGCATGTGTAATACATGTAAAACCCTCCTCTGGCATGTGTAATACATATAAAACCCTCCTCTGGCATGTGTAATACATGTAAAACCCTCCTCTGGCTTGTGTAATACATGTAAAACCCTCCTCTGGCATGTGTAATCCATGTAAAACCCTCCTCTGGCACGTGTAATACATGTAAAACCCTCCTCTGGCATGTTTCATACATGTAAAACCCTCCTCTGGCATCTGTGATACACGTAAAAACACTAGCATGTTTCATACATGTAAAACCCTCCTCTGGCATCTGTGATACACGTAAAAACACTAGCATGTGTAATACATGTAAAACCCTCCTCTGGCATCTGTGATACACGTAAAAACACTAGCATGTGTAATACATGTAAAAACCCTCCTCCGGCATGTGTAATACATGTGACACCCTTCTCTGGCATCTGAAATACACGTAAAAACACTAGCATGTGTAATACATGTAAATCCCTCCTCTGGCATCTGTGATACACGTAAAAACACTAGCATGTGTAATACATGTAAAAACCTCCTCTGGCATCTGTGATACACGTAAAAACACTAGCATGTGTAATACATGTAAAAACCCTCCTCTGGCATGTGTAATACATGTAAAACCCTCCTCTGGCATGTGCAATACATGTAAAACCCTCCTCTGGCATCTGTGATACACGTAAAAACACTAGTATGTGTAATACATGTAAAACCCTCCTCTGGCATCTGTGATACACGTAAAAAAACCCTCCTCTGGCAGGTGAAAGTAAAGGAGAAACAAGGGAGGTTAGATGTCTTCCAGGAGCTACTGCTCACAGGGATAGGAATCGTATTTTGAGAATTGTTAAGGCAGCAGGAAAGGGAAGTGAGTTGGATGTGATTGTTCATTTAGGAACAAATGATCTGGCTAGTAATCATGTTGCTGCTGTTCAGAAAGAGTTTTGTGACCTAGGTAATCATTTAGAGACTGTGGCATCAACTCTATCATTTTCTGCTATTTTACCTGTGTATGACCAGGAAGCAGGAAAGATGGAGCGGATAACAACATTTAATTCTTGGTTAGATAAGTGGTGCAGGGAACGAGGATTTGGTTTTATTGGCCATTATAGCTCTGTTTGGAAAGATACTAGGTTATTTAGGAGAGATGGCTTGCATTTGGATGCTAAAGGAACAGAGTATCTGGGAGAGGAGTTCAAATACTTTATTAGAAATCATTTAAACTAATAAAGGGGGGGTAGCATTAATATATCCACCTGCCCCCCACAGCATGCCAAAACTGTTAGTCCAAGTAACAATTCTAGAAATTCTAGTAGAAAAATTCTTCGTGCCATGAGCACAAATGCTCGCAGCTTAGGAAATAAATTACCTGAACTCATTTCAATAATGACTAGGGACAACTTGGATTTAGTAGCTATAACAGAAACATGGTACAATGATTTGCATGACTGGGACATAGTCATACCTGGATACAGGTTATTTAAAAAGAACAGAGTAGGAAAGAAAGGTGGAGGAGTTGCTTTGTATGTAAATGAAAATATAAAGGTTACTGAAATTGTAGGAACAAATGATGAGGTGGAAAGTATTTGGGTGACTTTGGAAATTGGAGATAAAAATGTTTTTAGAATAGGGGTTGTATATAGGCCTCCATTGCAGGATGAAAAACTGGACAATCTGTTATTAGATGAAATAACCAAAATGACCATGAAGGGTAAGGTTATAGTACTGGGGGACTTTAATTTGCCAGATATAGACTGGAAGATTCCTTCTGCTAGATCGGCTAGAAGCAGGTATATTCTTGAATCTCTGCTAGGGGAATCACTTGAACAATTAGTCAAGGAACCAACTCGTAAGGAAGCTATATTAGATCTAATACTTACAAACAGTGATACAGTTTCAGATGTGTCTGTAGGTGAGAACTTAGGATCCAGTGATCATCAATCTGTTTGGTTTAGTATTCATGTTCAGGAACTGTACACCCAGACTAAAACAAAAGTTTTAGACTTTAGGACGGCAGATTTTTCATTAATGGGAGAATACCTAAAAAACTATTTAAAGGGGAAAAATCTTATTACAGGGGTTCAAGAACAGTGGGAATTTGTGAAAGGTGCCATTTTAGATGCAACCGCACACTGTATTAGACATGTCTGTAAAAGTAAAAGAAAGCGGAAACCAATTTGGTTTTCCAAAGAAGTAGCACATGCTGTAAAGACAAAAAAGATAGCTTATAAAAATTACAGACACACACAAGCAGATGATGATATGAAAATATGGAGACTCCAACAAAAAAGACTAAGCAGTTAATTAGGAAGGTTAAAGCTGATGCAGAAGAGAAGATAGCACAGTCAGTAAAACATGGGGACAAAACATTCTTTAGATATATCAGTGAAAGAAGAAAAAATAAGGTAGGAATAGTAAAATTGAAATCAGTTGATGGTAGAATAATAGAAGGAGATAAGCAGATTGCAGACTGTCTCAATGATTACTTCTGTTCTGTTTTCACTAAAGATTGTGAAGATACAATGTCTACATTAAGGGATGCTATGCAAAATAGAAACAAGCTTAACAGTAATCTTTTTACAGAGGATGAGGTTTTGTTAGCATTATCAAAAATAAATGTTACAAAGGCAGTGGGTCCTGATAATATTCATCCAAGGGTTTTAAAAGAACTTCGTTCAGTGCTAACTGTCCCATTAACTGATCTGTTTAATCAGTCACTATTAACAGGAGCTGTCCCAGATGATTGGAGAATAGCAAATGTAATACCTCTTCATAAAAAGGGCAGTAGAGAAGAATCTGGCAACTACAGGCCAGTTAGTTTAACTTCAGTAGTAGGGAAATTAATGGAAAGCCTCTTAAAGGAAAGAATTATGACTTACATAAAGACAAACAATTTAGAGGACCAAAATCAGCATGGTTTTACTTCAGGGAGATCATGTCAGACTAATCTAATTGACTTCTTTGATTATGTAACAAAAGTATTAGACAAGGGAGGAGCAGTTGATGTAGCATATCTAGATTTCAGCAAAGCATTTGACACCGTCCCACACAATAAACTTATTCACAAACTATATCTCCTTGGTCTAGATTCAAAAATTGTGAACTGGGTGGAATGCTGGCTTAAGGACAGAAAACAAAGTGTCTTAGTAAATGGAGTTCATTCAGCAGAGGGGGCTGTTACTAGTGGTGTTCCTCAGGGGTCAGTTCTGGGGCCTGTTTTGTTTAACATATTTATCTGCGATATCAGCAAAGGGCTACAGGGGAAAGTATGTCTCTTTGCAGATGATACAAAAATTTGCAACAGAGTGGATGTTCCAGGGGGGGTAGACAAAATGAGAAGTGATATACAACAATTGGAGGATTGGACAAACGACTGGGATCTAAAGTTTAACACAGCAAAGTGTAAAATAATGCATTTAGGGAAGAAAAATCCAAATGTTAATTACAGACTCAATGACACTTTACTGGCTGTTACAGACGAGGAACAGGACTTGGGAATTATTATTTCAGATGATTTAAAACTTAGTAAACAATGTAGTAAGGCAGCGAGTAAGGCTAGCAGAATGCTTGGATGTATTGGTAGAGGTATTTGCAGCAGAAATAGTAAGGTTCTTATGCCACTTTATAGATCATTAGTTAGGCCTCATCTTGAGTATTGTGTGCAGTTCTGGAGGCCATATCTTCAGAAGGATATTAACAAACTTGAATCTGTGCAAAGGAGGGCTACCAAAATGGTACATGGTCTAAAAAATAAAACTTACCAGGATAGGCTCAATGACCTAAATATGTATAGCTTAGAGGAGAGAAGGGAAAGAGGTGATATGATAGCAACTTTCAAGTACATTAAAGGGTTTAGTAAAACTGAGGCTGTGGGTATTTTACATAAAATGGAAAATTCAAGAACAAGGGGTCATGAGCTCAAGCTAAAGGGTAGTAGATTCAGGAGTAATTTGAGGAAGCACTTCTTTACAGAAAGAGTGATTGATTTATGGAATAAACTTCCTCAAGAGGTAGTAGCAACAAACACTGTGGGGGACTTTAAAAATGCATGGGACAAGCATAGGGCTATCCTACGAACTAGATAAGTTTATACTGTTAGGTAAGGTGGGGCAGACTTGCTGGGCCTATGGCTCTTATCTGCCGTCAATATCTATGTTTCTATGTTTCTATGTTTCTAAAAACACTAGCATGTGTAATACATGTTAAAACCCTCCTCCGGCATGTGTAATACATGTGACACCCTTCTCTGGCATCTGTAATACACGTAAAAACCCTCTGGCACGTGTAATACATGTAAAACCCTCCTCTGGCATGTGTAATACATGTAAAACCCTCCTCTGGCATGTGTAATCCATGTAAAACCCTCCTCAGGCACGTGTAATCCATGTAAAACCCTCCTCTGGCACATGTAATCCATGTAAAACCCTCCTCTGGCATGTGTAATACATGTAAAACCCTCCTCTGGCATGTGTAATATATGTAAACCCCTCCTCTGGCATGTGTAATACACGTAAAAACACTAGCATGTGTAATATATGTAAAAACCTCCTCTGGCATGTGTAATATATGTAAAACCATCCTCTGGCATGTGTAATATACGTACAAACCTCCTCTGGCATGTGTAATACATGTAAAACCCTCCTCTGGCATGTGTAATACATGTAAAACCCTCCTCTGGCATGTGTAATACATATAAAACCCTCCTCTGGCATGTGTAATACATGTAAAACCCTCCTCTGGCACGTGTAATACATGTAAAACCCTCCTCTGGCATGTGTAATACATGTAAAACCCTCCTCTGGCATGTGTAATACATGTAAAACCCTCCTCTGGCATCTGTGATACACGTAAAAACACTAGCATGTGTAATACATGTAAAACCCTCCTCTGGCATGTGTAATACACGCAAAAACACTAGCATGTGTAATTTATGTAAAAACCTCCTCTGGCATGTGTAATATATGTAAAACCATCCTCTGGCATGTGTAATATACGTACAAACCTCCTCTGGCATGTGTAATACATGTAAAACCCCTCTGGCATGTGTAATACATGTAAAACCCTCATCTGGCATGTGTAATACATGTAAAACCCTCCTCTGGCATGTGTAATACATATAAAACCCTACTCTGGCATGTGTAATACATGTAAAACCCTCCTCTGGCTTGTGTAATACATGTAAAACCCTCCTCTGGCATGTGTAATCCATGTAAAACCCTCCTCTGGCACGTGTAATACATGTAAAACCCTCCTCTGGCATGTGTAATACATGTAAAACCCTCCTCTGGCATCTGTGATACACGTAAAAACACTAGCATGTTTCATACATGTAAAACCCTCCTCTGGCATCTGTGATACACGTAAAAACACTAGCATGTGTAATACATGTAAAACCCTCCTCTGGCATCTGTGATACACGTAAAAACACTAGCATGTGTAATACATGTAAAAACCCTCCTCCGGCATGTGTAATACATGTGACACCCTTCTCTGGCATCTGTAATACACGTAAAAACACTAGCATGTGTAATACATGTAAAACCCTCCTCTGGCATCTGTGATACACGTAAAAACACTAGCATGTGTAATACATGTAAAAACCTCCTCTGGCATCTGTGATACACGTAAAAACACTAGCATGTGTAATACATGTAAAAACCCTCCTCTGGCATGTGTAATACATGTAAAACCCTCCTCTGGCATGTGTAATACATGTAAAACCCTCCTCTGGCATCTGTGATACACGTAAAAACACTAGCATGTGTAATACATGTAAAACCCTCCTCTGGCATCTGTGATACACGTAAAAACACTAGCATGTGTAATACATGTAAAAACCCTCCTCCGGCATGTGTAATACATGTGACACCCTTCTCTGGCATGTGTAATACACGTAAAAACACTAGCATGTGTAATACATGTAAAAACCCTCCTCCGGCATGTGTAATACATGTGACACCCTTCTCTGGCATCTGTAATACATGTAAAAAACACAGACATGTGTAATATATGTAAAACTCCTCCTCTGGCATGTGTAATACATGTAAAACCCTCCTCTGGCATGTGTAATACATGTAAAACCCTCCTCTGGCATGTGTAATACATGTAAAACCCTCCTCTGGCATGTGTAATACATGTAAAACCCTCTGGCATCTGTAATATATGTAAAACCCTCCTCTGGCATGTGTAATACATGTAAAACCCTCCTCTGGCATGTGTAATACATGTAAAACCCTCTGGCATCTGTAATATATGTAAAACCCTCCTCTGGCATGTGTAATACATGTAAAACCCTCTGGCACGTGTAATACATGTAAAACTCTCCTCTGGCATGTGTAATACATGTAAAACCCTCCTCTGGCATGTGTAATACATGTAAAACCCTCTGGCATGTGTAATACATGTAAAACCCTCCTCTGGCATGTGTAATACATGTAAAACCCTCTGGCATCTGTAATATATGCAAAACCCTCCTCTGGCATGTGTAATATATGTAAAACCCTCTGGCACGTGTAATACATGTAAAACCCTCTGGCATGTCTAATACATGTAAAACCCTCCTCTGGCATGTGTAATACATGTAAAACCCTCCTCTGGCATGTGTAATACACGTAAAAACACTAGCATGTGTAATACATGTAAAAACACTAGCATGTGTAATACATGTAAAACCCTCCTCTGGCATCTGTGATACACGTAAAAACACTAGCATGTGTAATACATGTAAAAACACTAGCATGTGTAATACATGTAAAACCCTCCTCTGGCATCTGTGATACACGTAAAAACACTAGCATGTGTAATACATGTAAAATCCTCCTCTGGCATCTGTGATACACGTAAAAACACTAGCATGTGTAATACATGTAAAAACCTCCTCTGGCATCTGTGATACACGTAAAAACACTAGCATGTGTAATACATGTAAAAACCCTCCTCCGGCATGTGTAACACATGTGACACCCTTCTCTGGCATCTGTAATACACGTAAAAACACTAGCATGTGTAATACATGTAAAAACCCTTCTCTGGCATCTGTAATACATGTGACACCCTTCTCTGGCATCTGTAATACATGTAAACCCTTCTTTAGCACGTGTAATACATGTGAAACCCTCCTCCGGCATCTGTAATACATGTAAAAAACACAGACATGTGTAATATATGTAAAACTCCTCCTCTGGCATGTGTAATACATGTAAAACCCTCTGGCACGTGTAATACATGTAAAACCCTCCTCTGGCATGTGTAATACATGTAAAACCCTCTGGCATCTGTAATATATGTAAAACCCTCCTCTGGCATGTGTAATACATGTAAAACCCTCCTCTGGCATGTGTAATACATGTAAAACCCTCTGGCATCTGTAATATATGTAAAACCCTCCTCTGGCATGTGTAATACATGTAAAACCCTCTGGCACGTGTAATACATGTAAAACCCTCCTCTGGCATGTGTAATATATGTAAAACCCCCTGACGTCTGTAATACATGTAAAACCCTCCTCTGGCATGTGTAATACATGTAAAACCCTCCTCTGGCATGTGTAATACATGTAAAACCCTCTGGCATGTGTAATACATGTAAAACCCTCCTCTGGCATGTGTAATACATGTAAAACCCTCTGGCATCTGTAATATATGCAAAACCCTCCTCTGGCATGTGTAATATATGTAAAACCCTCTGGCACGTGTAATACATGTAAAACCCTCTGGCATGTCTAATACATGTAAAACCCTCCTCTGGCATGTGTAATACATGTAAAACCCTCTGGCATGTCTAATACATGTAAAACCCTCCTCTGGCATGCGTAATATATGTAAAACCCTCCTCTGGCATGTGTAATACACGTAAAAACACTAGTATGTGTAATATATGTAAAAACCCTCTGGCATGTGTAATATATGTAAAACCCTCTGGCACGTGTAATACATGTAAAACCCTCCTCTGGCATGTGTAATATATGTAAAAAAAAACACTGGTATGTGTAATATATGTAAAACTCTTCCTTTGGCATGTGCAATATATGTAAAAAAAACAATGGCATGTGTAATACATGTAAAACCCTCCTCTGGCATGTGTAATATATGTAAAAAAAAACACTGGCATGTCTAATACATGTAAAACCCTCCTTTAGCATGTGTAATATATGTAAAAAAAATCTGGCATGTCTAATACATGTACCATCCCACCTTTGGCATGTGTACTTACTACATGTTAAACCCCCCTCTGGCATGTGTGATATATTTAAAAACCTTATATGGCATGTGTAATATATGTGAAACAAACAAACCTTTAAGATGCGTAATACATGTAAAACCCATCCTTTGGCATGTAAAAAATCTCTGACACGTGAATTACATGTAAAACCATCCTATTGCATGTGTAATACATGTAAAACCCTCTGACGTGTAAAATATGTAAAACTTTGTCACGTGTAATACATGAAAAAATAGCCCTGTGGTATGTGTAATACATGTAAAAACCCCTGTGGCATGTGTTATACATTTGTAATATATGTTCACATTTGATGTAAATGAGAGCATAAGCCAATATGTGCATTTTGAGAGAATGTTTATGAAGGCAGTGTGATATTGTAAAATGACAAACAGAAGACAAATATAACAGATGCACACATCAGTGCTCCTGATGCCAGGCCAACAATTCTGAGGAAATTACTTGTTTATTTTGTGTTGCAGAACAAAAGCCTTCCATCTGCTGAAGGTCAACTCACAGTCAAATATTTACACTTCATTTCACCCATTTAATAGTAGTAGAAGAAGCTCAAGTTTCAACATTTACAAATGATTATTGCAATCCAGATTCAACTAATGTTTAAAAACATCTTCTACTTGAGTGATATTAGTAAGGATTACTGACAGACCAGCAGAAGGGGAGTTTGTTTCCACAAAATGTCACCACAATAAATTTACATTAGAAATACCAGTGAGTGTGGATGGTTGGTTTCTATTTATCTATCAATCAATCTATATATATATATTGTGACATTGTACAGTAAAGTTTGCTAGAAGAAATGTTTTGATGTAGGAATGCTTTTCATGTTTTGCTATGATTCATTTTCAAAGTGATCAAATGATCGTTTTGTAATATCCAATTTATTAATTTTGCACATGAAAAGCAGAAATGTTGACAGCAATAAATAATTTTGCACATTAGAACTTTTTGAATGGGACAATGGTGCAAAAAAAAACTACTTTTGATAATCAGATTTAATAGCTATTTGGTAATATTTTAGTTGAAATGATTTTTATTGAGTGCAAAACATCACAACAAAACAAATATACATGGAACAGATCTAGGCCCCCAATGACCCAACCCACATCGGGTTAACAATGTGTGATAACATAGAAAGATTTGAACAAAAGTAAGAGATCCAGTACGCAGTTGGGTCCTCGGTAGTCCAGTTGCACATTTCTTTTCCTCTTTTTTTGTGAAAATCAATACAAAAATAAGTCAATAGAATGTAGAAATAACAAAAATAAAAGCATGTGTAGTTTTAACGTTAATAACAATAAAAAACAATAACCCTGTCAGAATGCTATACATTTGGTTTTCGACCTCCTGTTTCTTGTCATCTCAGTCGTATCTTTATTTATGTTGTATACTATGTCTGTTGCTCCCCCTCAGCCCCATTCTGTTGTATAGGTTGGTAGGAATTCCCATCAACTCCCCCCATTATCCAGTAGAACCAGATTTTCCCAAAAGTGTCCATCTTGTTTTGTAAGTGGGCAGCTGTCTCATGCATAGCGTACACACTCGCCATTTTGTTGGTTACTTCCAACCATGTCGGCACCCCTGTCTTCCAGTGTTTGGCTATTGTGGTCCTAACTGTGGTGAAGATTATTCTAAGGAAAGTGTTTATGTGGGAATTGTATCCTTGGGTTCTAGTATTTAATAAAGCTTGGGAGGCACTGATGGCCATTCGGTCTCCAAGAAGGTTAGACAAGAGGTCTGAGGTCTGATCCCATATGTTTTTAACCTTGGGGCATTCCCACCACATATGTATGTATGTGCCTTTGGTCTTACATCCTCTGTAACAGAGGTTGGAGTTCCCCTTTACTGAGTGTGCTACTCTCTCCGGAGTTAAGTACCACCGAAACACTGATTTCAGGCTATTCTCTCTGAGGTCTGCGCTCAACAAACCCCTACTTGCTTCAAATGTTAGAGTGTACCAATCTTCTGTTGTTAGGGCTGTGTTCAAGTCTTTCTCCCATCTATTAATGATGGGTGGTCTGTATTTTGTTTTGGCTGATTGTATCGCGTGGTACATATGTGAGATAGCTTGTTTGGGTCTATAATGTGCGCTACACTGCTTCCCAAGTGTTGTGGAGCGACCTTCCCTCCTATCATAGGTGTAAGAATGGACAGCTGAGGAAATCTGTAAATACACACACCATTGTAGGGAACTTGGTTCTAACCTTTCCTGCAGTTGTGTGAATGTGACCATAGAGCCTTGTTGTAGGAAATCTGCCACTCTGTATAGGCCTTTGTTCTCCCATTTATCTACATGTATATGACAGTCTCCTGGGATTATGTATTTTAGTGGTTTTTCAAGAGCGTATTGTGATATCAACTTGTGAGAGTGTATTGATTTGTGCCATTGTCGGCAAGAGATCAGTAAGGCGCGTGGTTTGAAACCTTTTGTGGTCGTCAGTGACTCTCTCCTCCACAATATGTCTTCTGGCGAGCTGAGTCCCCCCATGGCGGCTTCTAAAGCAGGCCATATAATATCACAGTTCCGTCTCCCTAATATCGCTGTCTGGGTCAGTCTGGCAGCCTGGTAGTAGTCTTTTAAATTTGGGAGGCCCACTCCTCCCAACTATCTATGTCTCGTGAGTATGGTTTCGGGTATTCTGGCATGTTTACCTCCCCTTAAATAAGAGATCAATTTGGATTGGATAGTGTCTAAATCTTTGTTGGGGACCTCAATAGGCAATGTTCTAAAGAGGTAGAGGAGTCTGGGTAAGATATTAATTTTGATCGATGATAATCGTCCATACCATGAAAAGCCATGCTGTTGCCATCTCGTGATGTCATGTTTTATAGTTTTGTATAAAGGAAGGTAATTAGCTTGGTATAGTTTATCAAATTCAGGTGTCAGCTTGACCCCCAAATACTTCACATGGTCTTGTACCCAAGAAAAATCAAAATTTATCTCCAGTAGCTTAATAGTGAGCTTAGGGACTGCTATGGGGAGGGCCTCACATTTATCCACATTAATTTTATATCCCGAGATCTTGGAGAATTTATCTAGGATGTCATAAACAATGGGTAGAGAACTGGCTGGCTTTGTCAGGGTAAGGAGGACATCGTCCGCGAATAATGTTAACTTATGGGATTTCCCCCCTATCTCAAGACCCTTGACCCCTGTTTCTCCCCGGATGAATTCTGCTAATGGCTCTATGCATATTGCAAAAAGCAGGGGCGATAGTGGGCATCCTTGTCGGGTGCCATTTAGAATGCTAAAAGTTTTAGATTGGTGGCCGATCGCTCTTACATATGCTGTGGGGTTGGAGTATAGTGTGTTTATTCCAGAGATGAAGGATCCCCTGAAGCCCATTTTTTTTAGTACCGCCCCCATGTATCCCCAATCCACCCTGTCGAATGCCTTCTCTGCATCCAGGGACAGGAGCAGAGAAGGCACTCCATGACTAGTAAGATAGTCCATCACCGACACCATCCTTCTGATATTGTCCGGGGCTTCCCTCTCTTTAATGAAGCCAACCTGATCTGGGTGTATTATAGTGGGAAGAATATGTTTTAACCTATTAGCTAAGATTTTTGTGATTATTTTAACATCTTGATTGATGAGGGATATTGGCCTATAGCTGGCACAGAGTTTAGGGTCTTTCCCTTGTTTGGGGATGACTACTATTTTAGCCTGTAGTAAGTCTTTAGGTAGCTCCTTGCCCTCCAGTATGTGATTCGCTAATTGTGTAAGGTGTGGGACCAAGAGGCCAGCAAACATCTTATAGTATTCGCTCGGTAAGCCATCGGGTCCAGGAGCTTTGCCTGGTTTGAGTTCTTTAATGACCTGTGCTACTTCTATTGTGGTAATTTTAGAATTGAGGGAGTCTCTATCTACCTCTGTAATTGTCTTCAAGTTTGCTTTGGTGAGGAAATTATTGAGTAAGGCTTCAGTGGACCCACATTGGTCGACTTTTTTGCCGTTATATAACTCCTGATAAAATGAGGCAAAGGCATCTACAATCTCCTGGGGATGCCCAGTCTCACTGCCCCCTTCCTTACATATGAGGGGTATAGACACCGCCGCATAGTTGTCTCTAATCTTTTTGGCTAAGTATTTGTCTGGCTTGTTGGCATAAAGAAAGTATTGTGTCTTCAGTCTATGGGCATATTTTATTGACTGGTTATTGAGGATCTCGTTAAGCTGGTTTCGTTTTTGGTTTAATTGTTTCAGGGTGGATCCGGATAGTGTTAACTTGTGTTCTCTCTCTAGGTTCCCAATGTCCTTAGTCAGTTTCTCCATAGCTAGATTTGCTGCCCTCTTAATCTGAGCTTTTTCTTTTATTAACATGCCCCTGATTACAGTTTTATGGGCGGCCCAAACTGATGTTGGATTGTCTGTAGAGTTCTGGTTAAGAGCCCAGTACTCTTCCATTGCTCTGGACATTTTTTCTTTTGTCAGTGGGTTTTGGAGGCATGATGGCTCAAATGTCCAGGTCTGTGTTCTATTGGGGTTCGTTATACCTTGGAGTGATATCTGTGTGATTGAATGGTCTGACCAGGTGCACGGGTGAATTTTAGCTGACAACAGTAATGGGCTTAATATTTGGCTGATCATAATGTAGTCCAGTTTGGAGTAAGTGTTGTGTGCTGTCGAGTAGAATGTTGTGTCTGTTGTGACCCCATATAAAGATTTCCAAGAGTCTACTAGGGTGTGTGGTGACAACAAGTTTAAAACCGTGTCGGCTACCTTTCCCAGGTGGTTTAATTTTTTAGAGGGGTGTGGGGTCCTAACATATCTGAGCGCTTGAAGGTCAATATTGAAATCCCCTGCTAGAACTATTCTAATTTGTGACCAACCCGTTAGTAGTCTTGTAATTTCCCTGAAGAAAGCATCCTGCTTCTCGTTTGGGGCATATATGTTGCAAAACAGGACTTCTACTCCCTGAATCTGGCCTCTCACCAACAAATACCTCCCCTCTCTGTCAGTAGTCGAGTCTATGTGTACAAAGTGTAGTGAGGAATGTAATAGTATCGACACCCCTCTTTTTTTCTCCCCTGCAGTGGAGTGATAATGTTGATGAAAGCCCCTAGACCAATATTTGGGAAGTTGTGGTTTTGTGAAATGTGTCTCCTGTAAGAAGATCACATTTGCTCGGAGGCGTTTGTAGTGATTAAATGCTGTGCGTCTTTTAGTGTCTGAGTTTAGTCCTCTCACATTATGTGAGACTAGATTAATTGTTGGTAGTGCCATTAAAGTTTTCTAGGGTGTGTGTGTGACCTAGTACCTGGAGGCCATAGATGGTGTGAGTGTAAAGGGGGCACATATGTGGGCTCTAGGTCTGGGCAGGAAGTGGTCTTTATAAGGTTCACATTAGACAGGTTAGAGATGACTTTTCTATCGCATCTGACAGTTACATAAAAACAGGTTAGCAGTAAATAAAACAAAAATGTAACTCTAAATTGGTTAGAAATAACATCATAAACATTATAGTAACTAAGCATGTATCTATTAACAACAACGGGTTTTGCAGTAGTTCTAATGGAAACATGTCTAGAGCTTTCAGATTATAGATATGGGTAATACAAGCATTTATTAGAACGGTTATCTAGGGTGGGCTCGTAAACCCGCTCCTGGATAAGCAATAGGCAGAGATTGTGACAATATTACCTAGCAGTCCAGTTCATGGTTTCACTTTTTTCTTCTTCGCCACTCTGGACCACCTGGACCTACTTACTGGGGTCCGTGGCTCCCTACCTGTAGCGTGTAATGATGAGACAGGTTCCTCAGGAAGTACTGGAGTCTCTACATTTAAATATTGGCATATTTCTGGAATGTCCTGTGCTGATTTAATGGTGAGCATCTTTTGGTTGTGGGAGATGTGTAGAGCAAAAGGGTATCCCCACCTGTATGAAATATTTTGCTTCCGCAACAAAGATGTCAGGGGGCGAAGAGCATATCTTCTTTGTAGGGTGCGGGCACAAAGGTCTTGAAAGAATTGGATAATTTGTCCTTGAAACTTGAAAGGTTGGTGTTTCCCGGCCGCCGACATGATGCTTTCTCTGTCAGGGAATTGCAGCATTCTGACTATGACATCTCTGGGTGGGAGTCCCTCTTTTGGTCTTGGTTTCAGGGCTCTGTGAGCTCTCTCCATCACAAAGTTTGTTTCACCCTCTCCGCCTGTGACAGCTTTGAAAAGGCGTAGTAGGTATGAGGGTAGATCTGTGGCTTCTACTGACTCTGGGATCCCTTTTAGCCTGATGTTGTTCCTTCTGTTTCTATTTTCTAGATCCTCCATTTTGTCTTGGAGGTCTAGAAGCTGTTGTTGGTGGGATGTAATAGATTCATAGTTGGATGTTATATTTTCAGTCAGAGATTCATATTCAGTCTCTACTGCCTCCACTCTATCTCCCAGCTCAGATAAGTCTTGCTTTATCTCTGCCAAGCTGTTCGTGACTGAAGAGTGCAAACTATCAATTTTGTTCATCAGTTTCTCCAGACCTATAGCCATGTCTTCTTTGGAGACTAGAGTGTGGAGATCGGCTTTTGTCATGCTTCCACCTTCCCCTAGAGCAGTGCTTTCCAAACTGTGTGTCGGGACACACTAGTGTGTCGGCAGCAGTGTGTAGGTGTGTCCCTGCTTCAGCACAATATTTTTTTAAATTTAATTATTTTTTTTTGGTTTCTGACTTTCCGCCTGCCTGCTATGCATATCACATGGTTGACACGATTGATACCTAGTGGGTCACAGATCATCTTAACCAATTGGCGCAGCTCAGTGGGAACTGAAACTATTCCCTTTGGCGGCACATTGCCTCCTGACTGCACGTGTAGTCTCCTTAATTGGCTTGTGACCATGTGTAGTCAGTGAGTGGGACAGCAGTGTGTTTGCAGAGCGGGCAGTAGTCAGTAGGGCTCACGGAGCTCTGAGGGCGGCAGTTTAAACGCTGAGCTGAAGTCAGAGGTTTTTTTTTGCAGCTAGCTCCCAGTAGTGCATTGCTGTTCCTGCTCTTGATATATGGATAGGAAGTGGAAGCTTAAAAATGCTTGATGATGAAATGTGAGTATCTTTATCTAATATTCCACCAAATATTCAGAAATTGTGTTCATCCCATCAACCTCATACATCCCGTTAAAATAAGTAGCTATTGGTGTTATTAAACTTTTTTTTAATTCTTGCACATACTTACTGTTACTTGTAAATACATATTATTATTATATAATTTATGTATGTGTCCGTATATTTTAAAACAAGTTAGTTTAACCTCCTTTTTGCTAGTACAACTGAATTAATTACCGTGTCGCGAAATGATGTAGGGCTAAAAAGTGTGTCACCAACATGAAAAGTTTGGAAAGCTCTGCCCTAGAGGTTCTATTACGTTTAGTGTGTGTGCCTGGTGTCCCTCTTCTGTGTCATCATCATTCTCCCCTATAGCCAGATTTTTAGTAGATCTTAGATAATTGTCCAATGCAGTGGATTTTAGGTTTTTATCAGACTTGTTAAGCTTTTTAGCTGTCATAGTGGCGCAGTTCTGGTTGACAATATGAGGCCTTTGTTGACACACTAGCAGCCTGGGTTGTTATGTAGGGAGTTCTCTCAAACCCCAGCAAAGGTGGCGGGCTTATTTCTCCAACATAGGTGTGTCCGGTCCACGGCGTCATCCTTACTTGTGGGATATTCTCTTCCCCAACAGGAAATGGCAAAGAGCCCAGCAAAGCTGGTCACATGATCCCTCCTAGGCTCCGCCTTCCCCAGTCATTCTCTTTGCCGTTGTACAGGCAACATCTCCACGGAGATGGCTTAGAGTTTTTTAGTGTTTAACTGTAGTTTTTATTATTCAATCAAGAGTTTGTTATTTTAAAATAGTGCTGGTATGTACTATTTACTCTGAAACAGAAAAGAGATGAAGATTTCTGTTTGTAAGAGGAAAATGATTTTAGCAACCGTTACTAAAATCGATGGCTGTTTCCACACAGGACTGTTGAGAGGAATTAACTTCAGTTGGGGGAACAGTGAGCAGACTTTTGCTGCTTGAGGTATGACACATTCTAACAAGACGATGTAATGCTGGAAGCTGTCATTTTCCCTATGGGATCCGGTAAGCCATTTTTATTACAGAAAGAAAAAAAGGGCTTCACAAGGGCTTTTTAAGACTGTAGACATTTTCTGGGCTAAATCGATTTATATATAAGTATATTTTATACTCCATAGCCTTGAGGAATTAATTTAATCTTGGGAATTATGTAAAATAACCGGCAGGCACTGTAGTGGACACCTTATTCTCTAGGGGCTTTCCCTAATCATAGGCAGAGCCTCATTTTCGCGCCTCTATTGCGCACTTGTTTTTGAGAAGCATGACATGCAGATGCATGTGTGAGGAGCTCTGATACATAGAAAAGACTTTCTGAAGGCGTCATTTGGTATCGTATTCCCCTTTGGGCTTGGTTGGGTCTCAGCAAAGCAGATACCAGGGACTGTAAAGGGGTTAAATATAAAAACGGCTCCGGTTCCGTTATTTTAAGGGTTAAAGCTTCCAAATTTGGTGTGCAATACTTTTAAGGCTTTAAGACACTGTGGTGAAATTTTGGTGAATTTTGAACAATTCCTTCATACTTTTTCGCAATTGCAGTAATAAAGTGTGTTCAGTTTAAAATTTAAAGTGACAGTAACGGTTTATTTTAAAACGTTTTTTGTACTTTGTTATCAAGTTTTTGCCTGTTTAACATGTCTGAACTACCAGATAGACTGTGTTCTGAATGTGGGGAAGCCAAGGTTCCTTCTCATTTAAATAGATGTGATTTATGTGACACAAAATTTAGAGAAAATGATGCCCAAGATGATTCCTCAAGTGAGGGGAGTAAGCATGGTACTGCATCATCCCCTCCTTCGTCTACTCCAGTCTTGCCCACACAGGAGGCCCCTAGTACATCTAGCGCGCCAATACTCCTTACTATGCAACAATTAACGGCTGTAATGGATAATTCTATCAAAAACATTTTAGCCAAAATGCCCACTTATCAGCGAAAGCGCGACTGCTCTGTTTTAGAAAATACTGAAGAGCATGAGGACGCTGATGATATTGGTTCTGAAGGGCCCCTACACCAGTCTGAGGGGGCCAGGGAGGTTTTGTCTGAGGGAGAAATTTCAGATTCAGGGAAAATTTCTCAACAAGCTGAACCTGATGTGATTACATTTAAATTTAAATTGGAACATCTCCGCACTCTGCTTAAGGAGGTGTTATCCACTCTGGATGATTGTGAGAATTTGGTCATTCCAGAGAAACTATGTAAAATGGACAAGTTCCTAGAGGTCCCGGGGCCCCCCGAAGCTTTTCCTATACCCAAGCGGGTGGCGGACATTGTAAATAAAGAATGGGAAAGGCCCGGTATACCTTTCGTCCCTCCCCCCATATTTAAAAAATTGTTTCCTATGGTCGACCCCAGAAAGGACTTATGGCAGACAGTCCCCAAGGTCGAGGGGGCGGTTTCTACTCTAAACAAACGCACCACTATACCCATAGAAGATAGTTGTGCTTTCAAAGATCCTATGGATAAAAAATTAGAAGGTTTGCTTAAAAAGATGTTTGTTCAGCAAGGTTACCTTCTACAACCAATTTCATGCATTGTTCCTGTCACTACAGCAGCGTGTTTCTGGTTCGATGAGCTAGAAAAGGCGCTCAATAATAATTCCTCTTCTTATGAGGAGATTATGGACAGAATTCATGCTCTCAAATTGGCTAATTCTTTCACCCTAGACGCCACTTTGCAATTGGCTAGGTTAGCGGCGAAAAATTCTGGTTTTGCTATTGTGGCGCGCAGAGCGCTTTGGTTAAAATCTTGGTCAGCGGATGCGTCTTCCAAGAACAAATTGCTTAACATTCCTTTCAAGGGGAAAACGCTGTTTGGCCCTGACTTGAAAGAGATTATCTCTGATATCACTGGGGGCAAGGGCCACGCCCTTCCTCAGGATAGGTCTTTCAAGGCCAAAAATAAACCTAATTTTCGTCCCTTTCGCAGAAACGGACCAGCCCCAAGTGCTACGTCCTCTAAGCAAGAGGGTAATACTTCTCAAGCCAAGCCAGCCTGGAGACCAATGCAAGGCTGGAACAAAGGAAAGCAGGCCAAGAAACCTGCCACTGCTACCAAGACAGCATGAGATGTTGGCCCCCGATCCGGGACCGGATCTGGTGGGGGGCAGACTCTCTCTCTTCGCTCAGGCTTGGGCAAGAGATGTTCTGGATCCTTGGGCACTAGAAATAGTCTCCCAAGGTTATCTTCTGGAATTCAAGTTCCATTAGGAGAACAAGGGATGGGGTTCTACTCCAATCTGTTCGTAGTTCCCAAAAAAGAGGGAACATTCAGACCAATCTTAGATCTCAAGATCCTAAACAAGTTTCTCAAGGTTCCATCGTTCAAAATGGAAACCATTCGAACAATTCTTCCTTCCATCCAGGAAGGTCAATTCATGACCACGGTGGATTTAAAGGATGCGTATCTACATATTCCTATCCACAAGGAACATCATCGGTTCCTAAGGTTCGCATTCCTGGACAAGCATTACCAGTTTGTGGCACTTCCGTTCGGATTAGCCACTGCTCCAAGGATTTTCACAAAGGTACTAGGGTCCCTTCTAGCGGTGCTAAGACCAAGGGGCATTGCAGTAGTACCTTACTTGGACGACATTCTGATTCAAGCGTCGTCCCTTCCTCAAGCAAAGGCTCACACGGACATTGTCCTGGCCTTTCTCAGATCTCACGGGTGGAAAGTGAACGTAGAAAAAAGTTCTCTATCTCCGTCAACAAGGGTTCCCTTCTTGGGAACAATAATAGACTCCTTAGAAATGAGGATTTTTCTGACAGAGGCCAGAAAATCAAAACTTCTAAACTCTTGTCAAATACTTCATTCTGTTCCTCTTCCTTCCATAGCGCAGTGCATGGAAGTAATAGGTTTGATGGTAGCGGCAATGGACATAGTTCCTTTTGCGCGAATTCATCTAAGACCATTACAACTGTGCATGCTCAGTCAGTGGAATGGGGACTATACAGACTTGTCTCCGACGATACAAGTAGATCAGAGGACCAGAGATTCACTCCGTTGGTGGCTGTCCCTGGAAAACCTGTCACAGGGGATGAGCTTCCGCAGACCAGAGTGGGTCATTGTCACGACCGACGCCAGTCTGGTGGGCTGGGGCGCGGTCTGGGGACCCCTGAAAGCTCAGGGTCTTTGGTCTCGGGAAGAATCTCTTCTCCCGATAAATATTCTGGAACTGAGAGCGATATTCAATGCTCTCAAGGCTTGGCCTCAGCTAGCAAAGGCCAAGTTCATACGTTTTCAATCAGACAACATGACGACTGTTGCGTACATCAACCATCAGGGGGGAACAAGGAGTTCCCTGGCGATGGAAGAAGTGACCAAAATCATTCAATGGGCGGAGACTCACTCCTGCCACTTGTCTGCAATCCACATCCCAGGAGTGGAAAATTTGGGAAGCGGATTTTCTGAGTCGTCAGACATTTCATCCGGGGGAGTGGGAACTCCATCCGGAAATCTTTGCCCAAATTACTCAATTGTGGGGCATTCCAGACATGGATCTGATGGCCTCTCGTCAGAACTTCAAGGTTCCTTGCTACGGGTCCAGATCCAGGGATCCCAAGGCGACTCTAGTAGATGCACTAGTAGCACCTTGGACCTTCAAACTAGCTTATGTATTCCCGCCGTTTCCTCTCATCCCCAGGCTGGTAGCCAGGATCAATCAGGAGAGGGCATCGGTGATCTTGATAGCTCCTGCGTGGCCACGCAGGACTTGGTATGCAGACCTGGTGAATATGTCATCGGCTCCACCATGGAAGCTACCTTTGAGACGAGACCTTCTTGTTCAAGGTCCGTTCGAACATCCGAATCTGGTCTCACTCCAACTGACTGCTTGGAGATTGAACGCTTGATCTTATCAAAGCGAGGGTTCTCAGATTCTGTCATTGATACTCTTGTTCAGGCCAGAAAGCCTGTAACTAGAAAAATTTACCACAAAATATGGAAAAAATATATCTGTTGGTGTGAATCTAAAGGATTCCCTTGGGACAAGGTAAAGATTCCTAAGATTCTATCCTTTCTTCAAGAAGGTTTGGAGAAAGGATTATCTGCAAGTTCCTTGAAGGGACAGATTTCTGCCTTGTCTGTGTTACTTCACAAAAAGCTGGCAGCTGTGCCAGATGTTCAAGCCTTTGTTCAGGCTCTGGTTAGAATCAAGCCTGTTTACAAACCTTTGACTCCTCCTTGGAGTCTCAATTTAGTTCTTTCAGTTCTTCAGGGGGTTCCGTTTGAACCCTTACATTCCGTTGATATCAAGTTATTATCTTGGAAAGTTTTGTTTTTGGTTGCAATTTCTTCTGCTAGAAGAGTTTCAGAATTATCTGCTCTGCAGTGTTCTCCTCCTTATCTGGTGTTCCATGCAGATAAGGTGGTTTTACGTACTAAACCTGGTTTTCTTCCGAAAGTTGTTTCTAACAAAAACATTAACCAGGAGATAGTCGTGCCTTCTTTGTGTCCGAATCCAGTTTCAAAGAAGGAACGTTTGTTGCACAATTTGGATGTTGTTCGTGCTCTAAAATTCTATTTAGATGCTACAAAGGATTTTAGACAAACATCTTCCTTGTTTGTTGTTTATTCTGGTAAAAGGAGAGGTCAAAAAGCAACTTCTACCTCTCTCTCTTTTTGGATTAAAAGCATCATCAGATTGGCTTATGAGACTGCCGGACGGCAGCCTCCTGAAAGAATCACAGCTCATTCCACTAGGGCTGTGGCTTCCACATGGGCCTTCAAGAACGAGGCTTCTGTTGATCAGATATGTAAGGCAGCGACTTGGTCTTCACTGCACACTTTTACTAAATTTTACAAGTTTGATACTTTTGCTTCTTCTGAGGCTATTTTTGGGAGAAAGGTTTTGCAAGCCGTGGTGCCTTCCATCTAGGTGACCTGATTTGCTCCCTCCCTTCATCCGTGTCCTAAAGCTTTGGTATTGGTTCCCACAAGTAAGGATGACGCCGTGGACCGGACACACCTATGTTGGAGAAAACAGAATTTATGTTTACCTGATAAATTACTTTCTCCAACGGTGTGTCCGGTCCACGGCCCGCCCTGGTTTTTTAATCAGGTCTGATAATTTATTTTCTTTAACTACAGTCACCACGGTGTC
Organism: Bombina bombina; assembly: GCF_027579735.1. NCBI lineage: Eukaryota > Metazoa > Chordata > Amphibia > Anura > Bombinatoridae > Bombina > Bombina bombina. The sequence continues at coordinate 262,387,425 of NC_069502.1, forward strand.
ATATGGTTTCTCCTATGCAAATATTCCTCCTTTACGTCGGTCGAATGACTGGGGAAGGCGGAGCCTAGGAGGGATCATGTGACCAGCTTTGCTGGGCTCTTTGCCATTTCCTGTTGGGGAAGAGAATATCCCACAAGTAAGGATGACGCCGTGGACCGGACACACCGTTGGAGAAAGTAATTTATCAGGTAAACATAAATTCTGTTTTTCAATTCAGAGGCTCCTCTGTACACTTGACAGTAAGGATTATAACAGCCTGAAATCAAGCTTGTGGCGGTATTTATGTGGGGCCTACTTGATTCTTAAGATCACGTGTACTGTCTTCTCGGGCGTTATGTGCGGCCTGGGATTTAATGCCTACATACCCCTTCTATCAGGCGTTGCGGTTACTGTTGCCGATGGAGCTGCAGGGGAGGTATTGGCTTCCTTGTCACTTCCACTTTCACCCACCGATCGACTGGAGCTTAATGGCGGTTGTGAGCACGGCCGGAATATGGCCGTTTGTCAGGCCTTGCTGTGTGCTGCCTTATTCTCTGCTTTCCGGTCTCCGCTGAGTGTCGTGGCGGGAGGTCTCGGCTACCGCTCCCCAGTTGGTACACATAAAGCGGGTAATGGGTCACAGGCAGTTTCCCTTCTCCCTTATTTCGTGATGGCGTGTGTGCTGTGGCGCGGCAATGGGAGATCGTGTGCCGCGGTTCTTAATCTGGGTTGTCGTCTTCTGCTAGTATTTCTGACGGTACTCTGCCAAAAGTATCCGCTTGCTTTAGTAATCACCCATGGGTACTTTTAGACTTTGTTTGAGGTCTCTAGACATGCTTTTCTTCCTTATAGCTTTTATTACTGCAGGGAGCTGCCAAGTTATGCTGCCATCTTAGAGCTTGGCTAAACTCCGCCCCCTATTTGGTAATATTTTAAAGGGCAGTTCTATCCTAATTCGTTAGGGTGTTGAATTTTAAAACTAGTGACCCTTTAATGCTATTTGTTTACCCCCCAATCCTGCAAAGTATTAATGATTCGCTAGCCTTGAAATTATATGCTCTAATGAATATATAAAAAAGACTTGCTTAAATTGTTTGCAAGTTGTGGCTGTCATCAAAATTTTTAGTCTGCCTAGCATCCAATCTTTTTTAATGAGAAGCCACACTTGTTATACATTTGTTCCACGGAGAAAGGACACAACCAATAGCAAAAGAAGACAAGCATTTTATGGCCTGAATCTATAGAATATATGAATCCATACAATGGCCTAGAGGGGAATATGCTTGTCTTAACTTGCCACACCTGAAACTCCTAGAGAGGATGTTTAATCTGATGTTTACATATTTCTATTATTACAAACTTATGTATATTTTTTTACTAAAATGGCAGCAAAAAATAGGCTATTGGAAAAACTAAAAATGTTATTTACAATCCAGCAGAATATGATATTTGTAGACAAAGTTGTTCTTAAAGGCACAGACCAAACCCACATTTTTTCTTTCATGATTCAGGTAGAGAATACAATTTTAACCCCTTAATAACCGACGACGTGCAGGGTACGTCCTCCAAAAAAATACAGTTAACGACCGAGGACGTACCCTGTACGTCGTTGGTCTTTGAAAGTGGTGGAAGCAATCCTGATCGCTTCCAGCCGCTTTCCTGTTATTGCAGTGATGCCTCGATATTGAGGCATCCTTCAATAATAGTTTTTAGCAGTCTGATGCAGAGAGAGCCATTCTGTGGCCCTCTCTGCATCGGCCATCGATGGCTATGTTTGTTGGTGGGTGGGAACTGATCCAGGGAGGCGGGTGGGCGGCCATCGGTGGAGGAGGGGGCGGGATCACGCATGGGTGTGTGCATGGGAGCGGGTGCGCAGGCTGGTGGGAACCCTACACTAGGGAACAAGTTTAAGGAGAGGCAAGGTGGGACTCGGTGGGAGAGAGGGTGGGAATAAAAAATATTAAGCGATCTGGGAGAGGGTGGGGGGTTGGATGTTGAGGGGGGCAGCTACACTACAGAAAATCTTTTTAAAAAAAACAAAAACAAAACATATTTGATTTCAAACTGGGTACTGGCAGACAGCTGCCAGTACCCAATATGGCACACAATAAGGCAGAGGGGGGGTTAGAGAGCTGTTTGGGGGGGGGGATCAGGGAGGTTGGGGGCTAATAGGGGATCCCACACAGCAGAATTATTTTTTATTTTTATTTTTTTTTAAACCCAAAAAACTTTTATTTTAAGACTGGCAGACTTTCTGCCAGTACTTAAGATGGCGGGGACAATTGTGGGGTGGGGGAGGAAAGAGAGCTGTTTTGGAGGGATCAGGGGGTGTGATGTGTCAGGTGGGAGGCTGATCTCTACATTAAAGCTAAAATTAACCCTGCAAGCTCCCTACAAGCTACCTAATTAACCCCTTCACTGCGAGACATAATACATGTGGGATGCGCATCGGCCTTCTAATTACCAAAAAGCAACGCCAAAGCCATATATGTCTGCTATATCTGAACAAAGGGTTCCCAGAGAAGCATTTACAACCATTTATGCCATAATTGCACAAGTTGTTTGTAAATAATTTCCGTGAGAAACCTAAAGTTTGTGAAAAAGTGAACGATTTTTTTTATTTGATTGCATTTGGCTGTGAAATGGTGGCATGAAATATACCAAAATGGGCCTAGATCAATACTTTGGGATGTCTTCTAAAACAAATATGTACATGTCAAGGGATATTCAGAGATTCCTGAAAGATATCAGTGTTTCAATGTAACTAGCACTAATTTTGAAAAAAAAGTGGTTTGGAAATAGCAAAGTGCTACTTGTATTTATTGCCCTATAACTTGCAAAAAAAGCAAAGAACATGTAAATATTGGGTATTTCTAAACTGAGGACAAAATTTAGAAACTATTTAGCATTGGTGTTTTTTGGTGGTTGTAGATGTGTAACAGATTTTGGGGGTCAAAGTTAGAAAAAGTGTGTTTTTTTCCATTTTTTCCTCATATTTTATAAAAACAATTATAGTAAATTATAAGATATGATGAAAATAATGGTATCTTTAGAAAGTCCATTTAATGGCGAGAAAAACATTATATAATATGTGTGGGTACAGTAAATGAATAAGAGGAAAATTACAGCTAAACTCAAACACGGCAAAAATGTAAAAATAGCCTTGGTCCCCAACGGACAGAAAATGAAAAAGTGATGTGGTCATTAAGGGGTTAAACAACATTCAAATTTACTTCTATTATCTAATTTGCTTAATGTTTTAGATTTTCTTTGTTCAAGAAATAGCAATGCACACTAGATATGCTTTTCAGCAAAGAATATCAAGATAAGGAAGCAAATTAGATGATAGAAGTAAATTAGAAAGTTGTTTAAAATTGCACGCTCTTTCTTAATCATAAAAGAAAAAAATGTGAGTTTCAATATCCCTTTAAGTAGAAACGAGAGGCTCTGCATGTCACAGAGCTATTGATATTTATTTTTTATTTTTTTCCCTTACAGAAAATTAAAAGCTGTACTCTGTTTTGCTTCATTTGTTATAGTAACAAATGAAAATATGCGTGTACCTTTTTACAAATGCTACAACATGTACTTAATATTGCTTTAGGAATCACACATTGATTGTTTGCAAATTATAATTTGGCACCATTCTTGGTTTGCAAATGACTATGTTTTATAAGTACAATTTTATAATAAATACAAGTACATATCTAGGTGCAAAGCAAACATGAAATCATGAATAGCTCATTCACATATCAAAGTTTGGGCATAAATGCTGTAAAAAGGGGAAGTGAAGAGTTAGTTTGTGAGGTAGGTTTTACATGACTGATGCCAAAGTAGAAAAATAGGTTCAGTACAGTGGTGAGAAAAATCACTCTGAATCTTATGCGTTCAAAAAAAATCTGTGTCCTGATGGAGTGTAAACAATTTAAAAATATATATATTATACCTGTAAAAAAGCGTAGGGGGTGCTATTCACAACTACACCGCGAAAATAATTTAAAAAATATCGACTTTATTTATTGAAAAATATATATTTTATTTTTCTGCCATTTTTAGTTCTTCCCCTTCTATTACCTTTTCTGTAGTGAAGTGACATATACTGCATAATAGGTAATGCGTGCAGAGAATGGTCAGGCAACAACTTACATTAGGGGAAAGTCATCTGGATGCAAGTGTGCATGCATATATCAGATAGACAAGCCTGTACATAAGATAAAGCAAGCCATGTGGCAACAGTCCTGATTGGTTGACAATAAAAAAACGTCATCTGTTACAGGAGAAGTAGTACTCCAAATGAATAAATAAATAAACTGAGAAATCTAGCAGGTATCTTTACAAATGTTGTGAATAATATGTTATGAATACACATCTTTATGTCTATTTTAATGATATGGTTCTTGTTTGCAGGTGCAATGTATGGGAACCTTGACTGTTGTGATGTTTGTGATTCTATTCACCTGTCCACGGTAGCAAATCTGCTTGAGGTAACTGAAAGAGTCACTTTTTTCCATAAAACATATATTGTAGGGTGTATTCTATATTAACCTACATGCAGTGAAAGCAGGATTTTTTTCAGTAATATACTGCATGTCACACATCATGTTAGTGTTTATAGTGGACCCTTTTCAATATGAAAATGGTCCAAAAATTGTTTGTTTACAAAAGGACTTGAAGTAGCTTTTTAATTAATTTTATAATAATAACAGTGGTACAAATCCCATGATCAGGAATTATTCTTAAATCCAGACTTTTTTCATTATTTTTTTTATTTTTTTTTAAATAAATACAATTATGAATAATTATTGTTATTTATTGTGACAGCTGGAAATACTAAAGTATTAGGGGCCAATTTATTAAAGTGCGAGCGGACATGGTACGCTGTAGCGTATCATTTCCGCAGCACATTGATAAATGCCGACAGCATACGCTGTCAGCATTTATCATTGCACAAGCAGTTCTTGTGAACTGCTTGTGCAATGCCGCCCCGTGCAGATTCGCATCCAATCGGCCGCTAGCAGGGGGTATCAATCATTCCGATCGTATGAGATTGAGTGGATTGAAGACCGCAGCTTCAGAGACAGCGGACATAACTGCTGTTTCCAGCAAGCCTGAAGCTTGATAGTTCGTCCCCTTAAACTTTATTAGTACGGATCCCAAGTCGCAACTGCTGCTGATCCTTTGCTAGGGTTAAACACATAGCATTGCAGGGTCGCTAGTCCTAAAATGACATACCCCTTTACAGGGCCGCCACTAGAAATTTTGGGGCCCCTGACTTAACCATTGATCAGGCCCCCCCCTTTGACATGTGCAATTTTTGACCAAGTGACTAAAACATATATGCACTTTATTCTAAAGTGTCTATTTAAACTTGGAAATGTTGTAAAGGTAGTAACATAAAAACACACAGACACACTCATACACTGAAACACACACACACACACACATAAGGATTCACATATAGACACTCTAGCAGACACGCAAAGAAACACACTCAGACACAGACACCCAAACAGACACTCAGCCCTTTATTGATACACATTACTTTTATGTAAGATGTGAGTTGGTTTTCTCTTTTGTTTTGTCTTGTTATTTATTTTTGTTTGTATTGCTGTATATATATATATATATATGTGTGTGTGTGTGTGTGTGTAATGTACTGATTGCTATCCGAAAGCAAGCATTTCTAACTGTAATTTACCATGTGTCACCCCTTAAATTCTCTTAATTTTTCCAGTAAATATGACCAGAAGGAATGTTTTATACAATAAGTGCATTTTATACATTCTATAATAATTTACATTTTCCAGATGCATTTCTGCGTTTAGCATAATGCACGTTTTGCTGAACTGTAGCCCACTGTCCAAACGATTCCTAATATGATGTTTTAAAAATAAAAAGGTAATTAGAAAATAGCCACAAGCCTTGGCCTTGAGCAAGGAAACCTGATAGGTTTTATTAATAAAATAGTTTGGGTAGTTGGACTTTAACTTTATAGAGGTAGACTGTAGGTTTTTTTTCTATGGTACTGCGTGATCATTGGTTTGGTTTTCATTTAAAGGGACAGTCAACACCAGAATTTTTGTTGTTTTAAAAGATAGATAATCCCTTAATTACCAATTCTCCAGTTTTGCATACCCAGCACAGTTATAATTATACACGTTTTACCTCTGTAATTACCTTGTATCTAAGCCTCAGCAGACTGCACCCTTATTTCAGTTCTTTTGACCGACTTGCATTTTAGCCAATCAGAGCTGTCTCCATGGTAAATTCACGTGCAGGAGCTCAATGTTGTAAAACACGTGAACTAATGCCCTCTAGTGGTGAAAAACTATCAAAATGCATTTAGATTAGAAGCGGCCTTCAAGGTCTAAGAAATTAGCATATGAACATCCTAGGTTTAGCTTTCAACTAAGAATACCAAGAGAACAAAGCAAAATTGGTGATAAAAGTAAATTGGAAAGTTGTTTAAAATTACATGCCCTATTTGAAACATGAAAGTTTTTTTTGGACTTGACTGTCCCTTTAAATTGAGTGCTCATTTATTAAAATAAACCATTCTTGGCCTGTTGATTGCAAACTGCTGTTGCCTATAACTGGTTTACATTTACATATATAGATATGTAATTTTATGGTTGTGAATTTTAAACAAAGGAAGAATATCTTCTAGATTGGAATTTAGACGTCTTCACCTCACATAATATTTGATTTTAATATTCTTTCATAACATTTTTAACATAGTTTTTTGTTTAATTTAAATCTAAAGCCTTAAATTGAGGTAAATTTAACAATGAATTAACAAACAGGATTGCCTTTTAATAGAGCATATAATAGCACTCTTTCAACAGTTTTAACAAATATACTGTATATACCTTTTTTACAGGTAGACTATGGAGAGTTAACTGGCAGCCTTACCAAGCATTCTATTATCATCCGCGGTGAAAGTGTGTCCAAACCGCTAAACTGTTCTCAGGCCTCTGACGGCAGAGATGCCTTTATGAAGGTAAGAACTTAATACCCAATGATCTAAAGCTTTTAACCATAGAAAGAGTTTATAAGGCTTCTTGTCAGTAGTGCAAGATCCCTCAAACAATTTTATAAAGGCAAATTTTAGCTTGAATGCTCTATATCTTGCTATGCAGGGTTATGGAAGGAGAGACACCTATTTTCAAATTTAATGCTCAAAAAAAAAAAAAAGATTTTGCGAGATTTCTCTCCACAAGTTTTTGATGATCACACCCTTTGGGATAAATACATGTTAATATTTGAGCTAACAGGATACCAACCTGACATATAAAGATGATATTTGTAGCCAATTAGGTAGAGAGGACAATGTTCTTAATCATCTTCCTAAGTAGAGTTCTTGGTTCCATAAACAATTTTGTAGTTTGTAAAGAAACACAACAACAGTTTTTTGATGCACTTTTACATTGAGATAAGACAATGTTCCAAATTCTATTATAAGCCATTTTGAAAAAGTAAAGTAATCTGAAACAGAGCTTTATGCATGTTCGGTCCATATCTAAACAAATGTGATCACAATAAATATTAATCAATTATAATATTTTTCAAATATTTTTTTTATTAAAATAAAATATACTGTAACACTTTGGGTTTAATGTCCCTTTAAGTGCAAAAATTAAGCAAACATTTTCTTTCATGATTATGATAGAGAATACAATTTTAAACAACTTTCTAATTTACTTCTATTTTCTAATTTGCTTCATTCTCTTAATATTCTTTCCTAAAAAGCATATCTAGATAGGCTCAGTAGCTACTGATTGGAGTCTGCACATTGATGACTTGTGTGATTGGCTCATCCATGTGCATTACTATTTATTCAACAAAGGATATCTAAACAATGAAACAAATTAGACAATAGAAGTAAATTGGAATAATGTTTCAAATTGTAAAATTTTGGGGTTTAATGTCCCTTTAAATATTTTTTTATAAAATTATTTTATTATAGCCATGACCATTTGCATAAAAAAAACCTTTCTTCTTAAATGAGAATATAAATCCACCAACACAGGTCTGTGAAACTTGTGCTGTCCTTTACAAATGGTTTACTGGAGATTGTTTTCATACATGTTTTTGAAAAACAAAAAATAAAGTCTTAAGTCTTTACTTTCCTTTCCTTTTTTTTTTTTTTGTAATCAGACAAAAAAAGAAATTCAGATATTGCCATGACTGCTAGTAAAGCCTATTGGCTAGATTACATGAATATTGGTGCCATTGAGTTCTAACAGCACTCAAGTTAAATCAATAGCTCTCCTATTCTTAAAGGGACATAATACTCATATGCTAAATCACTTGAAACTGATGCAGTATAACTGTAAAAAGCTGACAGGAAAATATCACCTGAGCATCTCTATGTAAAAAAGGAAGATATTTTACCTCACAATCTCCTCAGCTCAGCAGAGTAAGTTCTGTGTAACAAGTTATACTCAGCTGCTCCCAGCTGCAGGTAAAAAAAATTGAAGAAATGAACAGCAGCCAATCAGCATCAGCAGTGCTGAGGTCATGAACTCTTTTACTGTGATCTCATGAGATTTGACTTAACTCTCATGAGATTTCATAGTAAGCTTCCTTTACCTGATTGGTGAAATAATATGAGAGTGTACGAAGCTCATCCTTTCATTTGTCCCGGGACAAACAAACTAATATGCTGCTTAGAAATCCTTTACAATGGGAGGTGGCTACTGAGGAACTTTTGAGGTAAAATATCTTTCTTTTTTACATAGAGATGTTCAGGTGATATTTTCTAGGCATCTTTTTACAGCTATGCTGCATCACTTTCAAGTGTTTAAACATTTGGGTATTATGGCCCTTTAAGCTTGTATTACAAATTAAAAATAGAATGTTGGAGTCTTTCAATTGCGCACTAACATCTGGAGGATGGATAGTGTAGCCATGCTAACTCTCTTTCCTCAAAGACTTTTATGGGGTGCACTACAAAAGTCTCTTCTAGCTGTTGATTGCGTGCTAACCCGAAGGTGCGTTAGGACAACTGCGCTAAAGCTGAAGGTGCGTGAAGAATACTTTAAATAAGGGGTGTACTGACAATAGATTATTAAACTGGTTTTGGAGGTATTGAGCATTTCCAGGCTTAAAAAGAAGCATACAACCTTAGCAAGTAACCAGGGACAAGTTAACAGATTAGAGTATACCCCTGCAACACAGAACATGTGATTTCTCATCTTACCTGTCATGGGTCAATTCAAGCAGGCATAATGTATAGTAACCTAAATGCTTGTCTTATACTACACAGATATCAGCCCCAATTTCGGCTAAGTAAAAAATCCATGAAACAAATCAATAGCATGTGCAAGACTTTTACCATTAGTCAGCCTACGTCACCATTTTCAGAACGTACGGTCAGCAAATAAAAGTACATACATGAATACATGAGTAATAATAATAATAAACATAATGCCCATTTCTAACAGAACTTTTAAGTAAAAAAAAGAAACATAGAGAGAGTTATTAACTGTTAAATTACAATAGGGACTCCAGCAAGTCTTTTAGAAAGCCGTTAAGTGGAATCCAGCGTTATGCCTTCATAGGTAACGGTTAAGAACCAGAATCACCATCAATACATCTAGTTCACATTATACTTATAAAGGAGGTCCAGTGTTGTAGAAATTATAAAGTTCCTTTCCAGGCATATCTTCTTACAACAGAATAACTTGTGCAGATTAGGCTTCAGTTCCTATCCTATGCCTGTTCTCAATGAATTAATCACCAGCATGGGACCTATCCTTTCACCATTTGCCCTGCAGGTTTTGTGCCAAGTTGCGTGGGTCTAATAGTACTGTCTCTGTTTGAAGGAAGTTTGTGCCGATGCTATTTTTCTTCCAAAGCTCATGGGGGGAACGCTGTAATTGTTAAGCTTTCCTGAGTCATCTATCGGGTTAGAGTACTCTCCCATTAGGGTCTTAACAGTAGCTCTCGTTAACAAGGATTCTTCAGTAGTGTCCGCAGCCTCATGATATTTCACCTTCCCAGCTGTTTCTGTACTGGTGTACGGACGATGCTGGGGCCCCAAAGCATCCCTGCTAGTATTGTTCACTTCAGCTGGGCTGGAATAAACCTCAACCTAAGTCCTAACGTCCTCTGCGAAGCCAAGAGCCTTGTTTAAGGTAGAGGTAAGTTTAAGGTAGTGGGAGATTAGAAGTCCACTGAGTTCAATTAGTAACTGATGAGCGTTCTCCATGTCTAATGCAGATCCACGAGGGAGGCAAGATGGCTACCGTCTTTGCAGCTGCAAAACGGGACTCCAGTCTCACTTTGATGCTGTTGTATCTATGGCAAAATCAGCTTTCTCTGGGTGTCAGTTAGGAGTCCAACAGGAAGCCCCCCAACATAGAAGATTTAATTTGTATCCAAATCTTATCTTTTATCGATTTTAGGGTAGTTGTAGCTGGAGCTCTGAAGAAATGCAACCTTTCATGTGTGCTGCTGGCTCCGCCCCCTCGTTCTTTTTATTTTTAAATATACAGTATATCTATATATTTCTGTATATTACCTTCAATAAAAGATTGATGAACTATTGATGAAAGTGTATTGCACTTTTATATACAGTATATTGTGTGTATATACATACCGTGTATATATATATATATATATATATATATATATATATATATATATATATATATATACAGGGAGTGCAGAATTATTAGGCAAATGAGTATTTTGACCACATCATCCTCTTTATGCATGTTGTCTTACTCCAAGCTGTATAGGCTCGAAAGCCTACTACCAATTAAGCATATTAGGTGATGTGCATCTCTGTAATGAGAAGGGGTGTGGTCTAATGACATCAACACCCTATATCAGGTGTGCATAATTATTAGGCAACTTCCTTTCCTTTGGCAAAATGGGTCAAAAGAAGGACTTGACAGGCTCAGAAAAGTCAAAAATAGTGAGATATCTTGCAGAGGGATGCAGCACTCTTAAAATTGCAAAGCTTCTGAAGCGTGATCATCGAACAATCAAGCGTTTCATTCAAAATAGTCAACAGGGTCGCAAGAAGCGTGTGGAAAAACCAAGGCGCAAAATAACTGCCCATGAACTGAGAAAAGTCAAGCGTGCAGCTGCCAAGATGCCACTTGCCACCAGTTTGGCCATATTTCAGAGCTGCAACATCACTGGAGTGCCCAAAAGCACAAGGTGTGCAATACTCAGAGACATGGCCAAGGTAAGAAAGGCTGAAAGACGACCACCACTGAACAAGACACACAAGCTGAAACGTCAAGACTGGGCCAAGAAATATCTCAAGACTGATTTTTCTAAGGTTTTATGGACTGATGAAATGAGAGTGAGTCTTGATGGGCCAGATGGATGGGCCCGTGGCTGGATTGGTAAAGGGCAGAGAGCTCCAGTCCGACTCAGACGCCAGCAAGGTGCAGGTGGAGTACTGGTTTGGGCTGGTATCATCAAAGATGAGCTTGTGGGGCCTTTTCGGGTTGAGGATGGAGTCAAGCTCAACTCCCAGTCCTACTGCCAGTTTCTGGAAGACACCTTCTTCAAGCAGTGGTACAGGAAGAAGTCTGCATCCTTCAAGAAAACCATGATTTTCATGCAGGACAATGCTCCATCACACGCATCCAAGTACTCCACAGCGTGGCTGGCAAGAAAGGGTATAAAAGAAGAAAATCTAATGACATGGCCTCCTTGTTCATCTGATCTGAACCCCATTGAGAACCTGTGGTCCATCATCAAATGTGAGATTTACAAGGAGGGAAAACAGTACACCTCTCTGAACAGTGTCTGGGAGGCTGTGGTTGCTGCTGCACGCAATGTTGATGGTGAACAGATCAAAACACTGACAGAATCCATGGATGGCAGGCTTTTGAGTGTCCTTGCAAAGAAAGGTGGCTATATTGGTCACTGATTTGTTTTTGTTTTGTTTTTTAATGTCAGAAATGTATATTTGTGAATGTTGAGATGTTATATTGGTTTCACTGGTAAAACTAAATAATTGAAATGGGTATATATTTGTTTTTTGTTAAGTTTCCTAATAATTATGCACAGTAATAGTCACCTGCACACACAGATATCCCCCTAAAATAGCTAAAACTAAAAACAAACTAAAAACTACTTCCAAAACTATTCAGCTTTGATATTAATGAGTTTTTTGGGTTCATTGAGAACATGGTTGTTGTTCAATAATAAAATTAATCCTCAAAAATACAACTTGCCTAATAATTCTGCACTCCCTGTATATATGTGTGTGTGTGTGTGTACTTTATTTTAATATGTTTTACATGTGTTTTGTTAAACTTTCATTGTAGCCTAGCACTTTACATCAGGTATAAAGTAGTACAACACATACATTTATACTTGTAATATGTTTAGCACGGTCACGATATCCATTGAAGGTGTCGCACACTAAAGGGATGTTGGCTGTGCTAAACAATCTCTGGTAATTCTTAATTACCATAGACTTGTAATATTAATGTTCTTGCTAATCCTAACGCAGTACAGGGATTTTGATAGCGCAATCTGAGCTATCAATAGCACTCCATTTGTATTCTGGGCCAAAATAAGGTGCCAACGGAGTTAATGGTCTAGAATCAATAGAAATCTTTAGTAAAACTAAAATCTTGTTGACAAAACTCAGCAGAACTTTGGAGCTTGAATGTTGTGTAGATCATAAAGATTTGCAGCTGTATCTTATTAGAGCAGCAAATTGAAATCAGCAGAGCCGTTTCTATTCTGCAACTGTTAACTTCGAACTGTTAGCATAGAACGAGTTTTACTGCAGAACAAAATCACAAAAATGTTTTAAAACATCTATGAAGTTGTCCACACTAATAAATGCGCAAATGTAAACTTGCCAAAATTAATGAAAAATAAAATGAAAAAAACGAGACGATCTCATAAGCTTTGGCATAGCGAGGCATGACAGTGCTGCTGTTTAGTTTAAAACGTTTATTAATATTTAGTACCATAGGTGAGAGAAATCTTCTCAATATAATTTTTATCACAGCTCTTACCGCTAGATTTGGAGTTTTGTCGGTAACGACCCGAAAAACTAACGCCGGCTTTTTTATGGCCGCACCATAAAAATAACTCTGGTATTGAGAGTCCACATAAAGGCTGCGTTAGGCTCCAAAAAAGGAGCGTAGAGCATTTTTAACGCAGCTTCAACTCTCAATACCAGAGTTGCTTACGCAAGCGGCCAGCCTCAAAAACGTGCTCGTGCACGATTCCCCCATAGGAAACAATGGGGCTGTTTGAGCTGAAAAAAAACCTAACACCTGCAAAAAAGCCGCGTTCAGCTCTTAACGCAGCCCCATTGTTTGCTATGGGGAAACACTTCCTACGTCTGCACCTAACACCCTAACATGTACCCCGAGTCTAAACACCCCTAACCTTACACTTATTAACCCCTAATCTGCCGCCCCCGCTATCGCTGACACCTGCATTTTATTTTTAACCCCTAATCTGCCGCTCCGTAAACCGCCGCTACTTACATTATCCCTATGTACCCCTAATCTGCTGCCCCTAACACCGCCGACCCCTATATTATATTTATTAACCCCTAATCTGCCCCCCTCAACGTCGCCTCCACCTGCCTACACTTATTAACCCCTAATCTGCCGAGCGGACCTGAGCGCTACTATAATAAAGTTATTAACCCCTAATCCGCCTCACTAACCCTATAATAAATAGTATTAACCCCTAATCTGCCCTCCCTAACATCGCCGACACCTAACTTCAATTATTAACCCCTAATCTGCCGACTGGAGCTCACCGCTACTCTAATAAATGTATTAACCCCTAAAGCTAAGTCTAACCCTAACACTAACACCCCCCTAAGTTAAATATAATTTAAATCTAACGAAATAAATTAACTCTTATTAAATAAATTATTCCTATTTAAAGCTAAATACTTACCTGTAAAATAAATCCTAATATAGCTACAATATAAATTATAATTATATTATAGCTATTTTAGGATTAATATTTATTTTACAGGTAACTTTGTATTTATTTTAACCAGGTACAATAGCTATTAAATAGTTAAGAACTATTTAATAGCTAAAATAGTTAAAATAATTACAAATTTACCTGTAAAAGAAATCCTAACCTAAGTTACAATTAAACCTAACACTAGACTATCAATAAATTAATTAAATAAACTACCTACAATTACCTACAATTAACCTAACACTACACTATCAATAAATTAATTAAATACAATTGCTACAAATAAATACAATTAAATAAACTAGCTAAAGTACAAAAAATAAAAAAGAACTAAGTTACAAAAAATAAAAAAATATTTACAAACATAAGAAAAATATTACAACAATTTTAAACTAATTACACCTACTCTAAGCCCCCTAATAAAATAACAAAGCCCCCCAAAATAAAAAAATGCCCTACCCTATTCTAAATTACTAAAGTTCAAAGCTCTTTTACCTTACCAGCCCTGAACAGGGCCCTTTGCGGGGCATGCCCCAAGAAATACAGCTCTTTTGCCTGTAAAAAAAAATACAATACCCAAGCCCCCCAACATTACAACCCACCACCCACATACCCCTAATCTAACCCAAACCCCCCTTAAATAAACCTAACACTAAGCCCCTGAAGATCATCCTACCTTGTCTTCACCTCACTGGGTATTACACCGATCCGTCCAGAAGAGCTCCTCCGATGTCCTGATCCAAGCCCAAGCGGGGGGCTGAAGAGGTCCATGATCCGGCTGAAGTCTTCATCCAAGCGGGGCAGAAGAGGTCTTCCATCCGATTGAAGTCTTCATCCAAGCGGCATCCATCCGGAGCGAAGCGGCAGCATCCTGAAGACCTCCACCGCGGAACATCCATCCTGGCCGACGACTGAACGACGAATGACGGTTCCTTTAAATGACGTCATCCAAGATGGCGTCCCTCGAATTCCGATTGGCTGATAGGATTCTATCAGCCAATCGGAATTAAGGTAGGAATATTCTGATTGGCTGATGGAATCAGCCAATCAGAATCAAGTTCAATCCGATTGGCTGATCCAATCAGCCAATCAGATTGAGCTCGCATTCTATTGGCTGTCGGCGGTGTTAGGGGCAGCAGATTAGGGGTACATAAGGATAACGTAGGTGGCGGCGCTTTGCGGTCGGCAGATTAGGGGTTAATAAGTGTAGGTAGGTGGAGGCGACTTTGTGGGGGGCAGGTTAGGGGTTAATAAATATAATACAGGGGTCGGCGGTGTTAGGGGCAGCAGATTAGGGGTACATAAGGATAACGTAGGTTGCGGTCGGCAGATTAGGGGTTAAAAAATTTTATTCGAGTGTCGGCGATGTGGGGGGACCTCGGTTTAGGGGTACATAGGTAGTTTATGGGTGTTAGTGTACTTTAGAGTACAGTAGTTAAGAGCTTTATGAACCGGCGTTAGCCCAGAAAGCTCTTAACTACTGACTTTTTTCCTGCGGCTGGAGTTTTGTTGTTAGATGTCTAATGCTCACTTCAGAAACGACTCTAAATACCGGAGTTAGAAAGATCCCATTGAAAAGATAGGATACGCAATTTACGTAAGGGGATCTGCGGTATGGAAAAGTCGCGGCTGAAAAGTGAGCGTTAGACCCTATTTTGAGTGACTCCAAATACCGGCGGTAGCCTAAAACCAGCGTTAGAAGCCTCTAACGCTGGTTTTCACGGCTAACGCCAAACTCCAAATCTAGGTGTTAGTGAATTCAGGCCAGTATTTTAACCTACAATAGGCATGTGTTCCCTTCAAGGGATGTTTTAAGGGGAAATAGTACTGTAATTTTTGCCTCCCTTTTATGTGTTACAAATGGTCAATTTAATTTGCTCAAGTGCATTAAATTGTTTACAACTATATTCATTACCTTTATTTTGTCATTTGAAATAGCTGCTATAACCTGTGAAAACTGCCACCTACATTGAAAATTTCAAGACTGCTGTATTATTTATAGACAAGTAAATATAAGAAAGCAGCAGAAATCAACCACCCAGTGAGGTGGGTGAGATCCAGTCCATCTGAAAGGGCATTCCTGCAGCATCACACTAAACTATTTTGAGATGCTTCATTTAGTTCATTGTCCCTTAATGGTTAAAGTAGATATCATAAAAATAAACAATATGGTTTTTCTGAGTAAAATCAGTTGTATCGTTCAGCTTACAGCTAAATGAGTTTTACTTGTACAATCACACAATTGTTTTGTGTAAGAGATAACTATAGTATCAATTACATAATAACAAGAACATGTAAAACAAGTTAATTATAACAAAAAGAGAAGTTGTGTTTATATATTTTACATTACAGGATAAGGAAGAGAAATTAATAAAATAATAATAAACATTATTTCTCTGGTTTATTTCACAGGGCATCTATGGCAGGATGTTTATGTGGATAGTACATCAAATAAATAGTGCTATCTTCACACCTGCTCCTGAAGAACTGGAAAATGAACGCCGGTCCATTGGTCTCCTTGACATTTTTGGGTTTGAACATTTTAATACTAACAGGTGAGGGTACTTCACAAGACCCACAGTTTCTGCAAAATGGTCTTTTTTGGTTTGGTTTTATCCAATGGGTCATTTCTGTTTCCCAAGATTGTTTGAATTATTGCTAAGATGGGTATAAATGTGTTATTTCTTCATAAAAGGTATTATGCTCACGTGAAGAACTTAAATTACAGACTCGCGATTTAAGTACAGTTTTATTATTTATTCACGTAGGACCAAAAGCAAAGACATTATATACAAATAGATGAGAGGATGAGAAAATTAATTTTGGAGTGGGAATACAATGCAAGATGTTGGCATACAAGATAAATTTGTATATCACTTAGGAAAGAGGCAGATTTAAAACATACTAGTTGTTTTCTGCCATAAAAACTTCTAATAAACCTTCAACAATAGCATTATGTGTACCTCGAGAATTTGTGAATTTTCAATGAAATATTTGTCCCTACTAATTATGCTTATAGAGGTTGGTACAGAACTGTTTATTTAAAAAAAATGGTTGACTAACATAACCAATGCAGTAAGAGAAAAAATACAACACATAGGTACGACCACGGCACACACACCTCTACAAGTGTGAAAAACAAAACAAACATTGTTTTAATCAGGACAGCGATGAGTATAAAAAAAAATTGAAATACCTTCTCTTAAAGTAAAGAAAAGAAAAAATGCTGATTACATTGTCCTTTTAATTATTTGCTGCAACATTGTCCATCGTGGTAAGTATACCAAAGGTTTTTTATTACCAGGTGTAAAGATAAAGTACTGCATATTTCATAAGGATATGCACCCATTAAATTTTATTTTTTAAATGACAGTTTATTGTATATTCAATGATAATGGGCATTATTTTTTGTTCCTGAAACAAACTGAAATGTGCCTCCTCATGTAAATTAGGGAAAGGAAGGAGAGACCCTAGGTTTGCTTTTCATATGAAATGATAGCAGTCGTGCAGTCGTATTCCAGTTAGCAGGTGAAAGCACCAAAATTGATAAAAGATTTGACATGCATTTGTGTCAGTTGTTTAAAAACGAATACCAAACGGGGCCACTGCCAGCAGCATTCAGCTCTTTTTGAAGCTGGTTTTCCTCTTGTGAAAGTGCAACACACAAAGATCTGTGCAAACCCATATCTCAAGAAGAAATCTGGCTCTAAATAAGAGCTGAATGTCTCTGGCGGCCACCGCCATATTTGGTATTTGTTTTAAAACCAATGACACAAATGCATCTCTACTAAAAAAAAATTCTACCCGCTGAATTTCTGGTGAGCCAGTGCAGCTCTAGGGTATTGGGTAACCCTGTGCATATCCAACATGTCCTGCATGCTTGCCTATCATTATTATATGGTCTTAATATAAACAACAGGCAAATTCATGGTGCAAGTACAAAACAAAAAGCAGTACTAGTACTATGGTTGT
This sequence comes from Bombina bombina, assembly GCF_027579735.1. NCBI lineage: Eukaryota > Metazoa > Chordata > Amphibia > Anura > Bombinatoridae > Bombina > Bombina bombina. The sequence continues at coordinate 262,405,314 of NC_069502.1, forward strand.
AGTCAAAATAGTTCAGGATAGCCAGAATAACATTTGAGGTATCCTAGTAACTACTTATCAGAAAAAATATAGTGACTTATCTGCAGGGTATTCAAAAAGCAAAAATATGTCCAGCACACGTTACCCCAATAAGGAGAACAGCCACAAGCAACTGCCAAGCTTTTGGCCCCGAAACGTTGTGGTGTTTTTTCTGCTCCTGTTATGGAATAAACTTTGAAGATTGTTTGTACCAAATTAAGGAGAACCTCCATTTTGCTACATATGTTATCTGCAGAGTATGGCAGCCCACCCTGAGGGATTATCTTTTGGCAGCCAAGATCATATAACTTAGATTTTCTTTCTTTTTTTCTTTTTCTTTTTTTTGGACGGGTTACAAAAATCTGAGCTTTTGTTATAATTTATTAAGATTTTCTTATCTAGTTTCCATTTTTATGTTTAAGTTTCTACACACAGTGAATAAAATGATGTCTGTTTCTCTATCACAGATTTGAGCAGTTATGCATTAACTTTGCTAATGAGCACCTTCAGCAGTTTTTTGTGCAACATATATTCAAACTTGAGCAAGCAGAATATAATGCAGAGAAGATCCAGTGGCATCACATTGAATTCGCCGATAACCAGCGCACTTTAGATATGATTGCCCTCCGTCCCATGAACATCATTTCACTCATTGATGAGGAAAGCAAGTTTCCCCAGGTAATTGCATTATGGAAAGAAATACTTGTAATTAGTTGCTCTTTTAATTCCGGATTGAAGAGTATACTATGACTATCAGCCTGGTCATCAGATTCAGAAATTAAGTATAAGCTTATAAACGTACCTTTCTAAGAATAAATTCCAATTGCATAGGTCAATAAAAAATATACACTACAGTAAAGAGATCTTCTTAGGAATAGAAGTATATATTTTTATTTTTAGTCGTCAAGGATCTGACTATTCTAAATCGTAAGAAGCCATTTTAAAATAAATCATTTTAGTATATTAATGTAAAGTGAAGCATACATTTCAGTTGAGACAGGTTTAGCAAACTCAGTAGGTACAATTAGAATCTTTCTGTTTTTGTTTTTTCAATGTTGAAAAAATGGAAATGTTTTTTCCCCCATTAACAAAGTGATCACAGTCTTTCTGAGTCAAACACAGCTAAGATTATTAACTCACACAAGATCTCAATTTTCCCACAGCGGCATTCAGAACTGCTAATAATGGATGCTGATTACTGAAATCCCAAATGGGTTAAAGGGATTAATGGACCAAGTGTTTGTTTTGCAGTTGGATAGAGTGGTGTTTATGATAAGACTTAAATAATATGAATCCCTATTGCATAGGGGCATTAAGGGTATAGTGGGCATGTTTGATCAATGATGTTTTATAAACGTTTTGGTAATGCCTTGGCCGCTAGCAAGGCCAAAAAGTCTGTAGTTAAGAGTTTTATGGGCTAACGCGGGAACATAAAGCTCTTAACTACAGTGTATAAAGTACACTAACACTACCTGTGAACCCCTAAACCGAGGCCCCCCCCCACATCGCAAACCCTATAATAATTTTTTTTAACCCTACCTACACTTATTAACCCCTAATCTGCCGACCGGACCTTGCCGCCACTATAATAAATGTATTAACCCCTAAACTCCCGCACTCCCGCCTCGCAAACACTATAATAAATTGTATTAACCCCTAATCTGCCCTTCCTAACATCGCCGCCACCTACCTACAATTATTAACCCCTAATCTCCCGCCCCCAATGTCGCCGCTACTATAATAAAGTTATTAACCCCTAACCCTAACACCCCTTTAATTTAAATATCATTTAAATAAAACGAAATAAATTTACTATAATTAAATAAATTATTCCTATTTAAAACTAAATACTTACCTATAAAATAAACCCTAATATAGCTACAATATAACTAATAGTTACATTGTAGCTATTTTAGGATTTATATTTAGTTTACAGGCAACTTTGTATTTATTTTAACTAGGTACAATAGCTATTAAATAGTTAATAACTATTTAATAGCTACCTAGTTAAAATAATTACAAAATTACCTGTAAAATAAATCCTAACCTAAGTTACAAATACACCTAACACTACACTATCAATAAATTAATTAAATAAATTACCTACAATTAGCTAAACTAAAATACAATTAAATAAACTAAACTATAATACAAAAACCCCCCACTAAATTACAGAAAATAAAAATAATTACAAGAAGTTTAAACTAATTACACCTAATCTAAGCCCCCCCCAAAAATAAAATGCCCTACCCTATCCTAAATTACAAAGTAATCAGCTCTTTTACCAGCCCTTAAAAGGGCTTTTTGCGGGGCATTGCCCCAAAGTAATCAGCTCTTTTACCTGTAAATAAAAATACAATACCCCCCAACATTACAACCCACCATCCACATACCCCTACTCTAAATCCACCCAAACCCCCCTTAAAAAAACCTAACACTAACCGACTGAAGATCTCCCTACCTTTAGTCGTCTTCACTCAGCCGAGCCGAATTCTTCATCCAAGCGGGGCAGAAAAGGTCCTTCATCCGATTGAAGTCTTCATCCAAGCGGGGCAGAAGAGGTCCTCCATCCGGTTGAAGTCTTCATCCAAGCGGGGCAGAAGAGGTCTTCCATCCGATTGAAGTGTTCATCCAAGCGGCATCTTCTATCTTCATCCATCCTGAGCGGAGCGGCAGCATCCTGAAGACCTCCGACGCGGAACATCCATCCTGGCCGACGACTGAACGACGAATGACGGTTTCTTTAAATGACGTCATCCAAGATGGCGTCCCTCGAATTCCGATTGGCTGATAGGATTCTATCAGCCAATTGGAATTAAGGTAGGAAAAATCTGATTGGCTAATTCAATCAGCCAATCAGATTGAAGTTCAATCCGATTGGCTGATCCAATCAGCCAATCGGATTGACCTCTCATTGTATTGTAGCTATATTAGGGTTTATTTTACAGGTAAGTATTTAGTTTTAAATAGGAATAATTTATTTAATTATAGTAAATTTATTTCGTTTTATTTAAATGATATTTAACTTAGGGGGGTGTTAGGGTTAGGGTTAGACTTAGGTTTAGGGGTTAATAACTTTATTATAGTAGCGGCGACGGGGGCGGGAGATTAGGGGTTAATAATTGTAGGTAGGTGGCGGTGATGTTAGGGAGGGCAGATTAGGGGTTAATACAATTTATTATAGTGTTTGCGAGGCGGGAGTGCGGCGGTTTAGGGGTTAATACATTTATTATAGTGGCGGCGATGTCCGGTCGGCAGATTAGGGGTTAATAAGTGTAGGTAGGTGGCGGCAACGTTGGAGGGGCAGATTAGGGGGGGTAATAAATATAATATAGGTGTAGGGGATGTTAGGGACAGCAGATTGGGGTTCATAGCTATAATGTAGGTGGCGGCGGTGTCCATAGTGGCAGATTAGGGGTTAATAATATAATGCAGGTGTCAGCGATAGCGGGGGCGGCAGATTAGGGGTTAATAAGTGTAAGATTAGGGGTGTTTAGACTCGGGGTACATGTTAGGGTGTTAGGTGTAGACTTAGAGAGTGTTTCCCCATAGGAAACAATGGGGCTGCGTTAGGAGCTGAACGCTGCTTTTTTGCAGGTGTTAGGTTTTTTTCAGCCAGCTCAGCCCCATTGTATCCTATGGGGATATTGTGCACAAGCACGTTTTTCCAGCTTACCGCTACCGTAGGCAACGCTGGTATTGAGGGTTAAAGTGGAGCTAAATTATGCTCAACGCTCCCTTTTCTGAGGCTAACGCAGCCATTAAGACAACTCGTAATACCAGCGTTGGCTTAAGGGTGCGCTGGAAAAAAAACGAGCGTTAGCACCGCGGGTCTTTACCAACAAAACTCTAAATCTAGGCGTATTACAATATTGCAAGCTTCTAAAAGAAGCTATAATTGTCTTCATGTGCAAAGTGTCTGTCATTGCTGGTTTATTAGAGCTTTACCATTTCTTCAAGCCCGGCAAAATGATGCCACAACTAGGGATGGGCAAATGTGTTTCTATTTGAATGTTATTGTAGAAATTTGATTTACATAATCGAATATTGATAAGAACGAATATTCTTAAAAATTCTATAATTGAATGCAATTTACAGTTTTTAAATGTCACTTTCGAATTTGAATGTTTATAATTAGATCGAATGTCCACATTTTGAAATTTCAAATGTAACATTCGATTTAACAAATACTATTCAGAAGTTCAATAGTTCATGTGGTAGGGAATTTAGTAAATTGATACAAATATATCAGTTTGAATGTTTCTATTTTGAATATTACATTTAAAGGGTCAGTAAACATAGGATATTGAAAACGTTAAATTTGTAGTTTTATTGTTTAAAATAATTTTTATATGGTGTAGACTGTCAATGACTAGTGTGATATAGACGATATGCATTAAAATATTTTTCTGGTCGCATATTTGTAACTCCACCCTCTGACATTTTTTTCCACCTTCTGACACCCCCCCCCCTGACCAGGTTACCAAGCGCACTCTTGAAACTTATTAGAAAGCCTTCAGAGCGGATGCCAAACGCTGCCAGATTCACAGCTGAGGGAAAATGCAAAGAAAGTACGCATGCGCACACAAGCAATAAATAAGTAGTTAGCGGGTTTGCAGACACGGCATTCCGATATTTACTTCAGTGACAGCTGAGGGAAAAAGCAAAAATGTGCGCATGCGTAGACTTTGGCAAAACAGCTAGGCATAATGGAATGCGCTCAATATATACATCAATGGCGTGATCGGTACCCCACTGATAGGCACAAAGGGCATAAGGTAAAAATCATAAAATAGTAGGGAGAAGCAGTGGGTGGGCTGCATTATTAGGAAAAAAAAATCATGAGGGTCAATTATATGTTTAATTAAAAACTTTATGAAATAAGACAAATGTTAATTTAATATTACTAAAGCTGGTGTTTATTGTTAAAGCATAAAAATTATAAAGTTTACTGTCCCTTTAAAGAGAGCATTAGAAATACTATCACATTAAACGAATGTTAGAATGTTGTACGAATATTTGAAATTCAAAACTAGCGTGTTAAAATTAACAGACCTGATTAACATTCGCCTTTCCCTAGCCACAACCTCTGTAATTTAAAGCCCCCCACATCCTCTGTTGCCTGCTTACTTCTTTTAAATAGATCAATTTGTGTTTTCTTTTTTTTTTAAATAGGCATTTATTTCCATTATTACTTTTTTTCCATCTGGGTTGTATTTGAGGGCATGCAATTTATTAATGTGTTCTGTTTTTTGTTTTTTTTTCTTGTCCTTTCCTATGTTTCTTCCATTCTATCTAGGGTTGCACCGATACCGATACCAAGTATTTGCATGAGTACTTGTACTCGTGCATATGCACCGATACTTAAACCGATACCTCCACTTCCTACCCATATGCTATCTTGTGGCGTTTTTTCAAATTGCATGTTCCTATTTCAATTTAAACTGGAGTGGAGACTAAACTAAAAATTGTTTACTACTGTTCTGCCAATACAAATTACTGTTATTTGTATTATTGTAGGAAAGATCACTGTACCTCGTTCACATAAACCCCTGAAGTACTGGGCAGTTAATAAACAGATTTCCAGCTCTGGCTAAACTGGCCCAAAAATATCTTTCTGCACCATGCAGTAGTGTGGAAAGTGAAAGACTGTTCAACTTAGAGTCGAACCTCCATACAAACGTCAGATTGATGTTATATAACAGCCCTACAACCCAATTGCATCACCCCTTTAAATGTAATATTTTATTGTAATAATTTTTATTTATAAACCTGTTCAGTGAACTTTGTGACAAATAAAACTTTTATTTCATATATAATTATAAAGAAGGAATCTTAAATAATTAGTCTGTATTGTGCTTGGTAAACTGTCACATGACATTAAAAAAAAGTATTGGTAATTGGTATCGGCGAGTATTTGAAAACAAGTATCGTTACTTGTACTCGGTCATAAAAAAAATGGTATTGGTGCAACCCTAATTCTATCTATATGTAGATATTAGAGGTTGGGGAAATGTAATGCAAAGATGAAGAAAATCATGTAATATTCCATAAGATAATCTTCAAATGCTGTCCTGAGCAGGAACAAATTCACTTGTATGTAATAAAAGCTTATTTTAATACCATACCTAAATAAAATATGTGTCATATACTGAATAAATAGATTTCTTTGCTCAGTTTTAATTCTTCAACACTGTTTGTTTTAGGGAACGGATGCCACCATGTTGGTTAAACTTAATAAAATTCATAGCAAAAACAACACATACATCCCTTCCAGAAGTGATCATGATACCAAGTTTGGAATCAACCATTTTGCAGGGATTGTGTATTACGAGACAGAAGGTAAGTGATACTTTGTGCTATCAGAATTCTTTTATTATATTATTATTTTACTGCCATATTTACGCAGGAGTATTGATTTATTTGTAGGACATTTGTTTGTAGGACATCTACAATATTAGTTTATTTCATTTGCTTAGCTGTGAGTTCTTGAAATATGTTAATTAATGATATAAGTATTATAATATCCAGAAGCTGAAATAGTTTGTCGTAGGCAGTTCATTTGTTGTAAGGCACTCAACCAATAGATCCCATGTGACTATTGACAGTAAAAAACTAGAAGGTTGTGAGTCGTAACATTTCAGCTGGTGCAATTACACAAAACATGCTGTTTAGAATACCCTAACCATGCTGACCCAACCTCCATAAACATAAGACACATTTAGTTAAGTATAAACATATCTATCTATAAATCACACCTTATTCAATCTTCATTTATTTCTTGTTACATGTAAACTTTAGCAAAGTGTGGGAGATACAGAGATTCTGTAAGGCTGGATAGGTGGTTCTGCAGGAAGGCCTGGCCAAATCTTAGTTGTGACTCAGTAGTTACTCCCCTGTATGTAGTCAAGAAAAAAATAGCCTAGCTCAGAAATTAAAACCTCCTAAAGCCACTCTTCCAGTCCTATTTCCTTACTAGATAGGATAACTTAGTAGAGAATTTACACAGCGATGGAGAGGGCGCATGAGCACTTAGGGGGTGCTACCAGAAAACTTGTTTATAAAATATAATATACTACAATATTATGAACCACAAAATGACAATTTATTAACAATTTAAATCATAAAATATACAATATATATATATATATATATATATATATATATATATATATACAGTATATATATATATATATATATATATATATATATATATATATATTTTTGAAGCAGTTGCATCAAAGTCTTTAAAACCACTTTTTAGGCACAGTTTCACAACACAACCATATCTGTGGTATCAGTGATGTTTGTAAGGGATCTACACTCTTTGTTAGCTAACATACCATCTGAATGGATTTAATTACACACATACTTGCAAGTGGATTCATCAAAGAGTAAATAAAAGTATTGTTAAAGGGACACTGAACCCAATTTTTTTCTTTCGAGATTCAGATAGAGCATACAATTTTAAGCAACTTTCTAATTTACTCCTATTATAACATTTTCTTCATTCTCTTGGTATCTTTATTTGAAAACCAAGAATCTAAGTTTAGATGCCGGCCTATTTTTGGTGAACAACCTAGGTTGTTCTTGCTGATTGGTGGATAAATTCGCCCACCAATAAACAAGTGCTGTCCAGGCTTCTCAACCAAAAAATAACTTAGATGCCTTCTTTTTCAAATGAAGATAGCAAGAGAACGAAGAAAAAATGATAATAGAAGTAAATTAGAAAGTTGCTTAAAATTGCATTCTCTATATGAATCACGAAAACATTTGGGTTCAGTGTCCCTTTAATAAATAGTAATTTTGGTCGACTGGGAATATATGTTTGAGACACTAACATTCATGGGTTTCAAAGGACAATTCATGACGGCTATTAAAAACCTGTATTCAGACCCAACAGCAACTATCAGAGCAACGGGCCATCAGTCTAGGCCAATTAAAATATTAAATGGGACACGTCAGGGCTGCCCGCTATCTCCTCTATTATTTGCACTAAGCATAGAACCTTTAGCGGCCTACATCAGGGGAGCAAAAGACATTACCGGAGTAAAAATTAACAAAGAAGAATATAAACTCACCTTATTTGCGGATGACATTTTGCTTACATTGACGAAACCTTTAAGATCACTCCCTCATCTATATCAAGTCATTGATGAATTTTCAAAAATCTCAGGCTTCAAAATAAATTCAGATAAGTGTGAGGCTATACCACTGACACTACCACTACATACTCGTAAGTTGATAGAAGCGAATTTTGACTTTAATTGGGCTAAAAAAATATATCAAATACTTGGGAGTTAACATAACAAACACACTAGAAGGACTCTATAAGGCAAACTATACTGAGATCTTTAAGACCGTAAGAAGGGATTTGGGTAGATGGAGGAGGAGGGGGTGTTTCTCCTGGTATGGCAGATTATCGATTATAAAGATGAATATTCTCCCGAGAATATTATATCTCTTCAGAGCATTACCAATCAAAGTACCGCAAAGAGAGCTAGCAGATCTCCAGATGGACCTAATTAGGTTCCTACGAGGACCCAAAACAGCTAGAATAGCCTCCCAACTATTAAAACAACACAAACAGCTAGGGGGAGTGGGAGTGCCCAATTTGTTAGACTACTATCCGGCAGCTAGGTTGTCACAAATTACGCTGATAAGCAAAAACTGTCGAGAAATAACTTGGACTAGACTAGAGGCAGACTTAGCTGGGGTGAATGATCCAGCCACGATTGTTTGGAACACCTCAAACACTACAAACAAAACACTATACAAACTCAAGGTGACAGAGGAGTCCAAACATATGTGGAAATACCTCACATCTTCTCTAGGCCTCATACCCAAGGGTACTAAGATAATACCACTGGGTGCTATACTTCCTGCAGAATTTCAAACACTAATATGTAAGTGGGAAAATAAGGGCCTCTACAGAGTTGCAGACTTTTTAGATAAAGATAAAATGCTCACATACACCCAACTGAAAGATAAACTTCAGCCGGACACCTTACATTGGTTCCTATATCTTCAGATATCCACCACAATATACAAATACAGACAAAACAAACCATTAAACCCAGACACTACAACAGAACGCATTATTGCAACCCCAGGTAGAAATAAAAAACTAATATCACAACTGTACTTGGCAATACAAGATGCAAAAAAAGGCTCCAAATTGCCGCTTCATGAGAATTGGGAAAGAGACTTAGGTGAAACATATGATGATGACAGATGGACACAAATACTTTCTAGGATTAGCAAGGGGCTGATATGCGCAGACCTTATCGAAAATTCTATTAAAACATCTTACAGGTGGTATCTTACACCCATAAGAACTGCACATTATACATTGCAGAAAAGTAGACTCTGTTACAGAGGCTGTGCAGAAATTGGAAATTATATGCATATGTGGTGGGAATGTGGGGAGATTAAACAAACTTTCTAAATTGATAAGTATCCTATTAGATAAATCTATGACGCTAACTGCGGCACAGGCCCTCTTGCATGTTTCAGATGAATCCTTAAACTTAGCTACCAATATATTCATAAATATACTTTGTACAACCACGAGGATATGTATAGCCAAACACTGGAGAACAAGTTCACCAACGTGGTCAGAAGTGATTAACAGTTTAGATAATATATATGCTATGTCAGAATCTGCCTCTTGGTTGCAGGATAAAACAACACATTTCCAAAAGATTTGGGTCCACTGGATCATGAACAGAGATAGAAGTGAGATAAGGGAAATTTAAGTCTTTCAAGAGTTATAACACGATAGGGGATCTCTCCTAAACGTATTGCCACTAAGTCTTTTATGGGGAGCTTATATACATCTTAGATACAATTTGATGGTTCTCTCTCTGCTCGACGGGAAAGGTTATACAGTTATGAGTTTATTGTTTTACAGTTTCAAAAGTTTATGTTTAATGTTTATAATTATTAAAATAAAAGGAAAACACATTAGAAAAGGGAGGGGAAGGAAGACTATAGATAATTTCGTTCCTACTTCAGGAAAATAAACAGGACCTCATATATTTCCTACGCCTGAAGGCAACTTCAGTAGGTGGGAGCTTTTCCTAGGACTCTATGGACTTTCAGAGATTTCAGTAATGATGGAGATACATTGTGAAAGCCGGATGGATATACTAATTGCTGAGAGAAGTTGTTTCATCCTCCAACTCTTTTTCATGTTGTTTGAGACAGATATATGGAATTGTAAAACTTTATCGAACATGATAAGAGGTCCTGAGACTGTAACAATGAATATAAATATGTTTATCTGAACTAGGGGCATGATGTATTAGATATGTCTCCTGTCTTCCTTTCTGACAATAAAGATTATTTCAACTAATAAATAGTCATTTTGTGGTTCATAATATTGTAGTATATTATATTTTATAAACAAAGTTTTCGGGTAGCAGCCCCTAAGGGCTTATGTGCCCTCTCTGTCCCTGTGTAAGCTATCTAGGATCCATCAGCAGTCATATTAACTTCATAATGTTCAAATAATGTTTTATTGTCAAGGAACCCTAATAAATAAATAATTTCAGTAGAAGTTTCACTCATGCAACCAAATTAAAAGTTAAACAAGTGTCTAATCAGTGATCACACTGAACATCATTTGCACAAGTGTCTAATCAGTGATCACACTGAACATCATTTGCACAAGTGTCTAATCAGTGATCACACTGAACATCATTTGCACAAGTGTCTAATCAGTGATCACACTGAACATCATTTGCACAAGTGTCTAATCAGTGATCACACTGAACATCATTTGCACAAATGTCTAATCAGTGATCACACTGAACATCATTTGCACAAGTGTCTAATCAGTGATCACACTGAACATCATTTGCACAAGTGTCTAATCAGTGATCACACTGAACATCATTTGCACAAGTGTCTAATCAGTGATCACACTGAACATCATTTGCACATTTTATCATTAGCACGTGCTAAAATGAATTATTTTACAGCTAAGTATAAAATAATACTTTTGTAGGATCTAAGAATGCTTCTAACTTAGGCAATTTACCGGTTTTGAGATATGTTATAGCAAAAGCAAGTAAAAATACTGTACCTTTTGAGAATAAATGATAAAACTGGAAAATGTTTGTAGACAAGTAAAAATAAGGAGAGGAGGGCTGACTGTATTTATCTACAGAGATGTTCCAATGCTGTAATTTCATATCAGCAGCTATATCTATTTAATAAATAATACAATCTAGAAATTATTGAATTTAAGTTCCTACTGGAATAGGGCCCTCAATTCCTCCTGTAAGTGTTCGTCACATTTTGTCCTATCTCTTACAAGTTTTATATCATTGTTTTATTTAAGTGAATTGTACCCATGGACAGTGCTGCGGAATATGTTGGCGCTTGATGAATAAAGTATAATAATAATAACAGTTTAAACAATTGTGTCTAAATAAACTGACCATTATTAGCACATCATTTCATTAATATGGCTGAAAATAAATAATAATCATTGAGCTACAACATGTTCAAATGTTGATGTTTCATTTTCAGCAGCCAGATAAGTTACATGATGGTGTTCTAATAATATTCGGCAGTCCAGAGTAAACTGCCAGTAAATGCAGTACTTACAGGAACTACAGAGAGTACAATATCTGTCTCCTTAAAGCTCACATACTTCCTCCAACAAGTTATCCTGTCAGTCAGACCTGCACCACAGAGGAGTAATCACACCAGTGGGCCATTCCGGCGCTCTACAAGGCTTCTGGCACTGTCGGAGGGGCCAACGGAATGGCTTACAGGGCATAAGCTAGTTCCCATCCAGATAAACGACCTGTAAGAGTGGGTCTTTTCACTGGTTGGGAACTAACTGATATTTTTACATATTGGAATCAGCAGTGAAATGTTGGCACCAGCTAATCCCAGGCATTAGCATGTCTGAGTAAGCAGGAAACTCTGACAGAAAGTTTTAAACCCTTACTGTACGGGTCAATCCCAGGCAGGTGACAACACTACATCCACTGCAACAATTAACCTTAACCATCCAGGCCGAAACCACCCTTGTGCTTCTTAACCCTAACTGTGCTAGTCTGATCTCCCAATTAGCAGTTAACCATAAGCATCTCAACTATAAGTTATAAGATGCAATGCTTGACTTAATGCCTTCCTTTACAATTAACCTTAATGTTGTCCTTCCCTTGAAACCCCCTTAATTATTTCTCTACTCTTTCCCCTCCCACCACAAACAAAACTCTATATACTCTCTCCACACCCCACCACTAAATGTAGCCTTCAATGGTAATGCTCTTCTTTATTACTGACACTCCCCATTGCTTAAATTACAGAAGAAAAAAATAAAAATACTGTACCATCCTTGAAAGAAAAAAAAAATGGCTGTTGGATTTTTAGTCAGAAACCAAAAATCATTTTGTTTCTGAACCAATTACAAAAACAAAATCTAAAGTGCTCTGCTAGAAATGGCTGCTAATTACCACAAATTTATATGAAAATAAAAATATTGTATGCGCCAAGATTGAAAAATATTATTTTAATAGGTACTTTTTATAAAATGTATTGTACTGGCATGGATATAGTAGTGGTGCTTTATCACTTGTCAGTCTGAAAATAAAGATTCTGCCATATTAATTTTAGATAATGACACACATGCTCATACATGTAAGTAATTTGTGTATATTATCTTACAAGGTATCTAAGTGTGGTTTTAAACATTTTATTATTTTGATTTGTTAGTTTAATATCTTATTCATATGAAAGGTGTCAACATTGTTTTAGTTAAATGTTTGTGTTTAATCTCACTTTATCAGGTTTTCTGGACAAAAACCGAGATTTACTAAGCACAGACCTTCTACTTCTGGTTCATTCTTCCAATAACATGTTCCTAAAGCAGGTGTTCCAAGTGGAAAAAAACTCAAACTCCTCCACGCATGGGACTATACGTAATGCAGGTCCTAACTATACGCTCAAGGTTGGTTGTGTCTTTTTTTTTTTTTTAAAGGGACACTGCTTTGCAAGCATTATATAGGCGTTCACATGGGGTGTGCCCTTATCACCCTTGTGTGCAACAGCAGAATTGTGATGGTGGCGCAATTCCCTCTAAGCTAGCTTGTGCACAGCTTTCTTAAGGCTTGCTGTCGCTATGTCAGATTTGGAGAAATTGTAATAATATGGAATGTTACAGAGATGTATTCTGTGTATGATAGGGTGTAGGTGGAAAAAAAGTAGTGATCGCCCACCACCAGCACTTAAGTGCTCAGTTTAACAGCATGAGTATCAGACAGTGTAGTATTTTACTTTTTCCAGAGATATTTCATAAGTAAAAGAAGATCAATGCTGTATTTTACAAATTAATTAGTGATATTGTCTAAAATGGAAAAAAAAAATTGTGATCCACAGTAGGAATCCTCCAGGGACCAATGGGGCTCAGGCTGCTCTCTGTCGTGAGAATGGTCAACTTTTCTAGGGATGATTATCTGAAACACAACAACAGAAAGGCACCAAATAGCATAGTACAATTTTGACAGTCAGATATATACATGAAATAAAGCAACTCACAAGTTGACAGCACCTCATAGGTGCTTGATGAACAGGCTGGAGCTTCTCAGTTGTCCCGCTAACTGATACTGGCTGAAGCAGGAACTTGAGTGTTTTAGTGACTCTCCACTCCTACAGGGGGAAGACACAAAAACACATAGCCCAACACAGCAACAATTCTGTATAATAATAGTAAGGGATCAAATGCACTTACAAGATGAATGCACCTGAGAAGGTGCTATCAACAGCAAGCCGGAACTTCGTACCCACCCAGCAGACTGTTGACTCCGGTAAATGCAGAAACTCTTGTCCCATAGGTACCACCTCTTGCTGTTTGCAATTGTTTGATATCCATGAGAGCAGAGTATTTTAGTGTATGTCTTTATTGTTTTACCTTTTGATCTTTTGTTCAAAAACAAAGTTTCACAGCCTTCTTTTCTCATATTTACCAAGGGTGCCAATATTAGTGGATGGCACTGTATATATATATATATATATATATATATATATATATATATATATATATATATATATATATATAATTTTATTATTTAACTTTATTTATAAAGTGCCAACAGTAAATATGTGTGTGTTTGGGCTTTGATTTGTTGATTATTTTTTAACTAAATTTGAAATGTGCTTTCATATACAACAATTAATATAATATAGAAATTATAATATGGTCAAGCAGCAACAGTTATGCAATACTTGTTCAAATTGTGCTAATATGTATAATTTAGGACCCCTGTGGGTGTGTCTCTACACACCTGCCCAATCAGGCAGTACAGCCGATCAGCAGAGCACATTCCAGATTCTATATGATTACAAATCATTTATGATTTCTTATTTTGGCTTATTAAGTAAGTCTTAGCCCAACAACTTGCACGAAAACCATCAACAACATGCAGAAATTATTTAAAAAAACACTAAAACCAAGCAATTAATAGAGCCAACCAAATCTTTTATATACCTTCTGAAATAACTCAGTTTTCTTGACTTAATTGATCCTTTTTTAGATTAGACCTTTTTCCGGAAGGATAGGGTGGGGTCCAGGGGAGGACTGGCAACTTTTGGCCCAGGGGACAAGTACAACCTTGTGGCCCAGGAACATGATCTCTGCCCTATTAAATGTTATATTTGAAAATTAAAAAAGGCAAATAGAGATACTCACTGCATTATATAACTCTCTGATTTGATCTATTGACAGATAATAAGTGTGCTGAACTGTATTATGAGTATAGGAATGTATACCCTGAGTATGATTTTCTTTAAACTGATAATAAATACACTTTATACATTGTATAAGGTGATGAATATCTAGCTGATAAGCTTGCTGCATTGTATAAATGTGGTGAGAAGAGAACATGTTGATAATAAACATACTGCACAAATGGTTATAAATATCTACAGTATATGTTTAAAATAAGCAGGCTGGACCACAATTTTTTTTTTACTAACATCTATTTTCACCACCAAAAAAAAAATTTAAATTGTAAAACACATAGGACACAATATTTTTTCCCAATTTTAGGCACTTTATGAAATATGTGCTGCAGAATGAAAATAGCATACAGTAGGTAGTTTTCTAATACTATGTGCAAACATATAAGAAAATTATTATTATTTTTTTTTTTTTTATAAAGTTCTTTTATTGAGGTTTAGAGAAAAAGGCATACAAATTTCAAAAAACAAAATAAGTAAAAGTTACAATACAGTATTGGGTGATAGTATACAATATACATTACATGCCTTACAATTTTTAAGCCTTACAAACTGTGTGAGAGGCCACTGTTGGACCTCAACATAGGTCTAATAACACAAGAAAAGGCTTCCCGAAATATAGGAGAACACTTATGGATCTTATTAAAGAAACCTCAGTTTTATATTGGAGTGTATGTTTATAACTTCAACCAGGAGTAATCAATAATAATGCAAGCAGAATACCAACATGAAATAACAGTAGTCTAGGCGTACATGAGATGTATGAAATGGTATTAGTAGTCATGGGCTCATACCATATGTATTGTGGATATGGAAGAGTGATAGCATTCTTTAAGTCAAGGTATCTAGCAAGTAAACCATGTAAAAAAAAGACTACAAGAAAAACATGGATATGCAGCGGAGTGCCGAAGGGAAAGAAGAGAAAAAAAAATGGGGGGGGGGGGAGGGGAGAGGAAGAGGAAAGGCAGACAGTGGAAGATACAGAAACTTCCTATATGCTCAACAGGACCCTCATATACACGAAGTCCTGGGCCTATTTAGTTTGTCTCCAAATTTCCCATGTCTGGACGTGTAAGGTTATCTTGTTATTAATGGTAAAGATAGGGCTCTCCATACCCTCCAAATAATCCATAATCTTAGCTATATCATTCCAGGAGGGAGGCCTAGTCTGTTTCCATAGTCGAACAATAGAGAGCTTAATAGCCATCAGTAGGTAAATAGTAAACAACCCTCTGGGGTTGAGGGGAGTCTCGATTGACAAATGAAAAAGTATGGTTTGTGGCTTGGTCCATATAGTAGAATCAAGGACAGGACACTTATGGGAGAGCATTGTCCAGAAAGGCTGCAATATGGGGCAACCCCACCACACATGTGACGGCGAGCCTACTTCCCCACATTCCCTACAACATAACGGAGAGTTTAGGGGAGATATTTTGAAAAGCCTTAAGGGAGTAAGATGCCACTGGGTGCAAATTTTAAGGTGTAGCTCTAATAAGGTAATACAGTGAATAGCCTGTTTCGTAAGTAGCGTGGCCTTGGTCCATTCCTCTTGCGAAGCATGGAAGCATAAGGCCCTTTCCCACGATACAATATAGGGCGATTTATAAAAAATCGGGGGGGTTAAGCAAATCCTGATAGGAAATGGATAGTGATCTGGGAATTCTCCGAGCCGTAGCCCAACGCTGTTCCCAATTAGTAAGAGCCCGTAAAGGAAATGTTGTAAACCCCCATGAATGGAGTAGGCTTCTCAGCCTCCAGAACTCAAATTGAAGCAACTGGGTAGGATGGTATGTAGAGTTAAAGGTGGCCGGTGACATTAGTCGTCCCCCTGGGAAAAGATCCTTAATAGTGGAAATGCCATGCGAGTGCCATAGTGAAGGATGCGAGACCCTAAGAGCTCGAAGAAGACCTGACAGCGTATGAACCGGCGAGGGATGCAGAGCAATCTGTGGTAGGGATCGAATTTTATCCCAAAAGAGTAATAAGAAAATTATTTGATCAAGAAAAATAACCTTTGGTATTTTGGCAAATTAAATCTATACATTGTTCAAAATAAAATAGATACATTTGCAGGAGTTTCTGTTCTTTTCATACATTGGTCTTTAAATCAATATTTTACTTTGCTGAATAGAATTTTGTAAATATCTATAATAAACGTGAACTTTATGTATAGATGTATGTTAGGTTTAAGATCATCGGACTGTAACGGTTCGTATCCTTTTTTCCCTTATGATGCCTTAGAGAAAGGTTATTATGAAATCTCAATTCCAGGCATCTACCTCTAATATTTGTAAGCAAAAATGGTCTCTTGGCTTATTAAAGATTTTGAGAATATATGTATAGAAAAAGGCATGAGAGAATAAAGCATATATAAATATAGATAGATATATTTTTTTTTACAAATATACAGTATACAAAAAGAAAAAGGTATTTTGCTAAATAAATACAATTAAAATGTTGCAGAGTTACAATACTTTAATAATGCTTGCTTGTAAATAAATATTATACCATACAGTCTTGACAGCATTTCGGTTCAGATAATATTTTCTGCCCCTTATATGTTTAGTGAAGGGGTATTTATACCTTTTTTAAAAATCCTTTGGCATTACATCATAAGTAGTTAGCAAAACAAACAAAAAAACAATCCTATAACTTTGAGCTAAAACTCAAGTAGAATATTGGCACCATTGAGAGTGGTCATGAGACATGATCAATTTTATTACTTTGGGTGAAAATACAAGTTCATTTAGAAATAGCATATCATTTTACTTGCTTTCTTATTCATTTTATTTGAAACTATTATATTTATTAATGTATAGCATAATAAAACATTACTTTGAAATAAATGCATTCATTAAGAAATTCAGTAAAGCATTTTCTTTTTCATTTAGAATAACTACTTTTATTGATAAACTCCCCAGTAACTAAACTATATAGCATTATAAACATGAATAAATGATGTGCCTGTAACACCCTCTCCTACAAATGAAAAAGAAATCATAACTATTATTTAGTTAAATGAAACTATACAATGTGCTATCCAGTGACTGATGATGCAGAGGTGAAGACGTTGAAGTTAACAGCTCAACCCTTTGTGGGGAGAAATTTCACAAATATTCTGTGTAGAATGCACAAAATAACTTTTATTTTGAGGCAAAGAGGAAAATAGTTTGTTATACTTTAGCATATATAAATAATGTGCATTTCTAATTCAGAATATGGATAATTTTTAAGTATATTTTCAAGGATGTATAGTACGTGTGTTGTAGCTATCATAGTGCTCTAAGTCAACATTTGTGTAAACAGATAAACTTTACAATATATGAGGTAGCATATTATAATTACTAATAGTAGGGTTTATGTAAACTGGCATGGCATGAAAATTCATAAGAATTAATTTAATTCTGAAATAATATACAAATGTTAATGCATTTATAAAATAACAAGTAACGTATTTCATCTATAGATAAATAAGAAATAATAGCACATTTAACCTTACAGCTCATGTCATTTAGGAATTATGTTTAAAATTAATCTTAACCTTAATACAGGCATATAAGAACTAAGGGATTTATGCAAAAATGTAAGTGAGCAAATCACTTTAGTGTAGCTACACTGATTTTTTTTGCATATATTAAAGGGCCATAATACCCAAATGTTGAAACACTTGAAAGTGATGCAGCATAGCTGTAAAAAGCTGACTAGAAAATATCACCTGAACATCTCTATGTAAAAAAGAAAGATATTTTACCTCAAAAGTTTCTCAGTAGCCACCTCCCATTGTAAAGGATTTCTAAGCAGCATATTAGTATGTCTGTCCTGGGACAGCTTAGGGGTTGAGCCCCGTGCACTCTCATGTTATTTCCCTATTCAGTTTAAAGGAAGTTTACAATGAAATCTCATGAGAGTTAAGTGAAATCTCATGAGATCACAGTAAAAGAGTTCATGACCTCAGCACTGCTGATGCTGATTGGCTGCTGTTCATTTCTTCATTTATTTATTTTTTTTACCTGCAGCTCGGCATCAGCTGAGTATAACTTTTTACACAGAACTTACTCTGCTGTACTTCCTTTTTTACATAGAGATGCTCAGATGATATTTTCCTGTCAGCTTTTTACAGTTATACTGCATCAGTTTCAAGTGATTTAGCATATGAGTATTATGTCCCTTTAACCATTGGTCGGTAGAACTCCGTTACTTTGTTGCTATGCAGCATATTTCTGAACATTTGTGGACTTTACATGGAATGTTGACTCATTGCCAGGAAGTGACCTTAAAATTAATGCAAGTTATTTTTATTTAGGAACACCTTTAAAAACAAGTATCCACATCAGTGACGTGCAGTCATAGGAGGCAGGTGAGGCAGCGCCTCACCTGTCCTATCTGTAATTGCACCTTATTTAATAAATAATAAAAAAATTTAAAAATATATGTTTAAAAAAAAAATTTGTGTGGGTATTTTAGGGTGATCCCCCTACCCCCCCCCCACACCCGTTTGATTAATTGTTAATTGCGCTCATGCGCTACATAATTATTTATTTAAAATCCTGATCAAATACATACACATTGCGCAACTAGGCAGAGGCTGTGAGCCCTACCGTTGCGCAATGTGTATGTATTTGTTTGTATGGGCCGGCGGAGAGTGAGACTGCCACCCAGTGGCTGCTGGCAAAAGTCTCTGAGTCCTCTTCGTGGCCCATACCGCTCCCAATGGAGGCTGTTCTATACCAGCCTCGGAGCTCTGCTCTGCAGTGCCTGGCCCATCAGCCAATCAGCGCCGCGGTCCCAGGGGTGGGGCATACTGGTGCGGCAGGCGGGAGACTCAGAATGAGATGCGGCATGACAACACAGCAGTGCAGCACTAAAGCTAGCTGCTGCCCAAATTGATGTTACTAACTTACTGTCCCCAGCACAGCACTCAAGCGGATGAGGTAAGGCTAGCTCAGTGAGTCCTGTGGTTGTGGCTGTCTGTGTGGAGGAGGTCGTGGCGGTGGCAGGGGACTTAGCCAGACGTAGGTGACAGACGGCGGGGGCGGGTCCAGTCACAGACAGTGAGTGCTGCTTGATTACAATGTCCCGTTTTCAATCTCCTGTACAGATGCTTAGCAATGAGGCAACAGTCTATAAATAATGCTGTATTGGGAAATAACATAATTACAGTCTATGAATTACCTTGAAAGTATTTGTATAGGACTTGCATAAATAAAATAATATACAGTTTGGACACAGGTACCTTTTGTGGTTGACTGATATGCACACAGGCTGGCATAAATAAAATATCTGGAAATATAAATATAAGGATTTGATTTTTCTATATAAGAAACCAAGTGATAAATGTGGTATTTTTAATGGATGAGAATAAAGGAAAACATCTTTAATGATGTTAATCTACTTCTGCTGGTAATAAAAAAAAATCTTGGTGTTGTGGAAGCAGTACTTTAACACTGAGGTGGGTGGGTGACGTGACAGGGAATTTGATGGGATTTGTAAACATGATATCATCATAACGGGTCCAAGGGTGATATTGGTAAATGGCGGGGACATTTCTGAGACTGGAATTTAAAGTTTTATTATCAGTCATTAGCTCAGAGAGATGACTGAGATTGCGGATCCAACAATTGTCTTGTTTACTTTAGGGACATTTACTACTGTACAGCAGGCGCTAGGAGGAGGAGTGCAGTACATAATATTCAGTTTAACCTTTTACATACCTGTTGAAAGAGAGGATTTTAGTATTTGTTATGGGAACCAGCAAACTGCAGCACAGTAGGAAGAATAAGCCTATAAACTTAACATTCTTGCTGACTGATTCACAGTGCAGTCATACAACAGATTGCACATAAAACAGATTGTACATAAAACAATAGACATTATTTTTCTGCAAAGCTTTTAGTGTAGACATTTGAGAAGAACTAGGAAGTTTTTATCGATCATCATTTTTAGTAACTATTTAGTAACTCTTAAAATGATTAAATATTTTATTTTTTTAAAGCATCAATAATCTCATTTTTTCCCCTCCGCTATTTGTGGCTGTAAATTAAATGACTACTACTACTTATTATTTATAATTGCTTATTATTTGGCCAGACCATTCCTTTTTGGTATTATCTGATAAATCTTTTTGCTACATCTTTTCTGTGACATGAACTAGTGATACAATCTAAACAAATTGATGCTGTGTGGTATATCTCTTCCTGCTGGTAGATACCTCTGCTTTGTATAGAGCATGTTTACTGAAGGGAAACATGCTTTTTAAAAGTTAAAACTGACATGAGGTTGAGGTGTAGTTTGTATCTTATCCCTCAAGAGATGTTGGGGTCATCATAAAATAAATCACATAGGAAGGGTTGCTGAGGGTAGGGGATTGGGGATTCCTATTTGAAAATAGATGTTAACTCCTTCATCAGACTTTACTGATTCAGCAGCTGCTTGTATTATAGTGATCCCTTTAAAACATAACTCCAATGCTTATGTCTAAAAATATGAGGTTGCCTGCATGTGTATGTTTTTCCACAGTACTTGTGTTTTTTCTGTATAAAGTGACATATTGAGATGTATGGGAGGGGAGAAAATAAGTGTATTTGTGTTGTGCATCTGTATGAGTGTGTGTGTCTGTGTGAGAGTGTGTGTGCATCTGTATGAGTGTGTGTTCATCTGTATGAGAGTGAGAGTGTGTGTGTATCTGTATGAGTGTGTGTGTATCTGTATGAGATATGTGTGTGTGCATCTGTATGAGTGTGTGTGTGCATCTGTATGAGTGTGTGTGTGCATCTGTATGAGTGTGTGTGTGTGTGTGTCTGTATGAGAGTGAGTGTGTGTGTGTGTGTGTCTGTATCTGTATGAGTGCGTGTGTGCATCTGTATAAGTGTGTGTGTGTCTGTATGAGTGTGTGTGTGCATCTGTATGAGAGTGTGTGTGTGTGTCTGTATGAGAGTGAGTGTGTGTGTGTGTATCTGTATGAGTGTGTGTGTGCATCTGTATGAGTGTGTGTGTGTGTCTGTATGAGAGTTAGTGTGTGTGTATCTGTATGAGTGTGTGTGTGCATTTGTATGAGAGTGAGAGTGTATGAGTGTGTGCATCTGTATGAGAGTGTGTGTGTGTATCTGTATGAGTGTGTGTCTGTATGAGAGTGAGAGTGTGTGTGCATCTGTATAAGTGTGTGCGTGTGCATCTGTATGAGAGTGGGAGTGTGTGTGTATCTGTATGAGTGTATGTGCATATGTATGAGAGTGAGAGTGTGTGTGTGCATCTGTATGAGAGTGAGAGTGTTACTACTGTTATCTCATTTAAATTTTTCTTTTAGTATCCTTTGAAAAGCATACCTCGCTAAGGAGCATCAATGCACTACTGGGAGCTGCTGGTGATTGGTGGTTGCACAGATATGCCTCTTGTTAGCTCATTTAATATGTTGTTAGCACCCAGTTGTGCATTGCTGCATATCCTTCAGCAAAGGATAACAAGATAATGAAGCAAATGTACTAATAGCAATAAATTGGACCTGCAACCTGCCAAATTTTGCATAAATTTAAGCTGCCTCTGTCGGGTTCGTATATGTGTTTCTCGGGCGTATCATACCCAGTAGCCTCACTAGTCTCTGACCTCACCGCACGTCACTGATCCACATTGACATTTAATTTTACTAGCTAATATATGTGGGAACAAAAATAATAGAAGAAAGGTTTAAGGGTTATTTATAAATCACAGCATGACAAATGCAGCATTGAATAGAAGTAGTTAACCCTCTAGTAATTAGAGTCTTTATCAATACAGCTGTACTAATTAGCATGCATATGTTTCACGAATTCAAAGTTCAAACTACCTAAAAAGTATATTCCTCCTTGGTGTAGATGTCTGGATAAGTTTCTAAAGCATAATGGTGGATATAACTTTTTCTGTATATCACAACTAACTAAATATAGAGCCCCTCCCCCTTAAGCTAACTCAGATCACATCAAGTACAAACGTTTTCTGTGAAGACCAAAAACATTATGTGAGGGGTGCGCAAAAGGTGCTCTTTTTTTGCACTTGTCGGCCCTATTTTTGCCTGGGTGCAGTTGCCAACCTCCCCCACCAGCCCTGTCCACCCCTGGTGGGGTTTCTCCTAATTGACTACCTATGTAAAACCTACCTATCTTTTGCAATACTAAAGGCCAGAATTGCAAAGAATGTAAATTAACTCTACCTTAAACTATTAAGTTGCACAAGTGAGAATTTAAATCAATGTTCAGGCCTATCACCTCCTCAAATAACTTAATATCCTTCTGTAATTGATCATTGATTCTTTTTTTATCTAATTATTAAACAGTTATTTCAATTGGAAGAATAAACCTAGATGAGCAATGTTTACGACCATCTCTTTCCCGCTTGGAAACTGCAAAGCTTGCAGCTCCCATGTGTTTAAATCCAAGTCAGTAGTAAAGCAAAATTACATATTTTAGTGAATTAGAGCAATTTTTTTTTTTTTGCATTTAAATATCCTTTTAAATATCCTTTTAAATAATTAGGATAAATGTTTTAAAATGTTTTTTTTAGATGCAATCTCTTTTACATGATTATTTTAAAAAGAATGTTGCAGTTAAAAAAAATAAAAAAAAATAACAATGGTAATCATATACTGTATCAAGTCTGAATTCAAAAGCTTTTTATACTATTTTTACTTTTTGCTTTCCAATAACTGAGCATACAAAATAAACCTTAGAATTGTACCTGCACTTATGCAGAAAATCAATAATACATCTTGTAATGCACTGGGAACTGTAACTTACATTATTTTCTCTGCAGGTTTCAGATACAAATAAGTCTTTACCAACACTAGGTGGGCAGTTCAAGCAATCCCTGGAGCAGTTGATGAAAATCCTGAGTAACTGCCAGCCTTACTTTATCCGTTGTATCAAACCTAATGATTATAAGAAACCGCTGGTAAGTGTGCTACGTTATAAAACTGGGGTGCACGACTTCTTCAAATTCTGATTCTTGTGCAGTTACCCATAGGTTATTTTAAAAAATCAGATTTCTCTAGATTTGGATGAGTACTATTTAAAGTGCACTTTATACAAGGGTAACTGTTCAAAAACAAGAGGTATAAGTTAATTTTAAGATGGTGAAAACAAACAGAACACAATGGATATGGAACATATATCTCCAAGAGCCTACTAACTCTATTATCCATACGTGAACAGGCAAAAAAAAATCATTAACAATCTAATACTGTTCACTCACTGTTTCATATGGAGGGACATCTTCAAGGCAGCAGTGGTTTAGCTGAACAGTAGTTTAAAGTTAAAGTAGTAGTAAGTGCTACACGGGACATTACTGGATCTTTATTGGGTAGTGTTGATTTGAAGCATTTTCCTGCCTTTAGAGTAATGGTTTTAACCACATAATCAAGTCAACAGTTCATCAAAGTGACTGTACATTTATAATTTTTAGACAAATTCAATGAATAATTAAAAAAAAATTAAAAAAAAGTTTTTTTTTTCATTTATCTGAATCACAGAGCCGATATTTACTATAAGTAAGCCAACAAATAATTATGAGTCAGCATAAGAATAAATAAATAACAGCTAAGTTCCTACTGTTTTTATTTTATTCAGCTGTTTGATCGGGAACTTTGTATACGTCAGCTGAAGTACTCTGGAATGATGGAAACTATAAGAATCCGTAAGGCAGGATATCCAATCAGATACAACTTCTTAGAATTCTCACAACGGTATAGAGTTCTGTTACCAACTAAATTTGCTAATCGCAGCAAGGTAGGAAAAATATCAATCAAAAACGTATATGGGCAGTCTATACTGGCCATTGTTATTTTCCTTATATATATTTGTGCATATTTATGCCTATATCACTGTATTACTTTGCTAGAGATGAAATGACAAAGGTTTGAAGTAAAATTTAAGGATATTTCTTTTCCTGCAGGAAGACCATCTAGCTTGCTCTATTGGTATATTAGAAGCTATAATTGGAAAAGATGGTGAATGGAAAGTTGGAAAAACTAAATTATTCTTAAAGGTAAATTATGAGTTTTTAGATACAGCTTTTCCAAAACTGTTTTGCTATCTATAGTTTAAATATTTACCTGTGCACCATATGCTGTTATATAAACATAAAAAAAAAAAAACTTAACTGCTGCTGTGAGATTACAACAGTATTAACTCCTAAATATTCATATGATTGGTACAGGGTAGTGTACAGAGGTAAGTAAAAAATTAGCACAAGACAATTTATAGTGTAATAATGTATTTCACCATCTTAAAGGGATACTCAAGTCAACATAAACTTTCGTTATTTAGATACAACATGCAGTTTTAAGAGACTTTCCAATTTACTTCCATTATCAAAGTTTGATATTCACGCTTTCTTAGATCCTACTGAGCATGTGCACAAGCTCACAGGGTATACATATACTAGTCTGTGATTGGCCGATGTCTGTCACATGATATAGGGGGCCGGAAAATGGGAGAAAAAATTAATTTGTCAAATAAAATCTACTGCTAATTTTAAATTCAGAGTGCTATTGCATTGTCTTGTTATTATGTACTTCAGAGTTATGTAATTCTACTGCATTGAGTGGTCCCTTAAGTAAATTAGCTTTCAAAGTGGAACTTAACATCCCCTGAACAATTCATTTATAAGCAAGCTGTTAATTTAACAATAAAGAAAGAAAAACATATCTTAAAGGAATAGCAAAATGAAACTTGCATGATTCAAGTATAGCATGTAATTTTAAGACACTTCTAAATTGACTTCTGTTTTCAAATTGACTTTGTTCTTTTGGTATTATTGGGGGAAAGAATATGTGCATATCCTACATTACTGGGAGCTAGCTTCCAATTGATGGTTACACATGTTTTCTTGTCATTGGCTCACCAAATATGTTTAGCTAGCTCCCAATAGTGTATTGCTGCACTAGAGCTCACTTTAATATGTATTTAATCCATTTGCTAGGGTTAAATACCCAGGTTTTGATCACAATCTTTCTAAAATCAGCTCCTGATATTGAGGTTCTGTTTTTAGCTGATGTGTTCAGTATGTTTTTCGAGTAATCACAATCCAAAATTAATTTGACAGCTAAAAGACCCCATCCATGAACACATTTTCACTCATTCCGAAATCATGTTTTTGGTTAATTAGTTATCTGGATTGAAACTGGGAATCCTACAGAAACTGACATATACAATGGCCTTTTTACAACGTTAAAGTTTATATTACAGGTGTTTTGAATTAACCCCTTTGTACAGCTAAGGGAAATCATCCTTTATATGTGTGAGATTAACCTATTGTAATCCAAATCCATCCTGATAACTGGTAAACAGTCTGAATGTCATTTGTATAAGGGCATGATGGGTATACTGAGTATGTTTACTCGATGATTAAGGAAGTACCCTTTTATATCAATATTGAGAAGGTTTAATTTTTACTTGATTATCCCTTTAAATATGTTTGTATTTAGCAATTATAACAACTGGATCTTAATTGTTTTTCAATATTATTGGCATTTTAATATTCTGTACCTTATGTTTTTAAGTCCTGCTACAATCCTAAGAAATTGTAATTGATGATAAGGCTGTAGGAGAGTTAACTTATTCATTCTATATTTGTCACTAGCACAAATTTGTTTTCTTTTTTTGTATAGGACATTCATGACACCAAACTTGAGGTGGAACGTGAAAAAGCTCTGGTGTCTAAAGCTGTTCTCATCCAGAAGGTGCTACGGGGGTATAAATACAGGTAAGTTATTATTTTTCATAGACATCCAAGAGTTAGATTGTTTTTCTTCTTTCTGAAAATATCAACTAGCTGAGTGTAGAACTTTAAATAATAAGTTAAATGAATGTGAAAGTCTAAAATAAACTTTCAAGATACTTTTTAATTTACATGTGTTATTAAATTTACTTTGTTCTCTTTGTATCCTTTGCTTGAAAAACATACCTAGATAAGCTCAGGAACAGCAATGCACTACTGGGAGCTAGCTGGTTATTAGTGGCCAGACATGTAGGTCCCTTGTCATTGGCTCAACAGATTTGTCCAATTAGCTTCCAGCAGTGCATTGCTGCTGTGGAACTGACTTTATCTACATGTTTAAACCCTTTAAAAGTAACACTGTTATATTGCTCTAACAGATTAGGTTACAAGTGGAGCGATATTTAACGCTTCTGCTTGAGTATAAACTTTGATAGTAGAAAGTGTTGAGTAGCTTGCGTATTACAAGTTCGAAGTAAAAAGTCTGTGCATGCTCGAAACCCAACGTGTGCTAACTTGAGGACTTTGGATATCAGGGCTGTGCTAACGCATTTTTCCCTTAGACTTTAATGGAGAGCGTAGAAGAAAAAAACTAACACTTATCACTTGTGCGCTAACCTGACAGGAATTATTAATATTTCTTATTCCAATGTTCACATACAGGAACATGTTATTTTTATTGTCAATATACACTCACCGGCCACTTTATTGGGTACAACTTGCTAGTACCAGTTTGGACCCCCTTTTGACTTCAGAACTGCCTTAATTCTTCATGGCATAGATTCAACAAGGTGTTGGAAACATTCCTCAGAGATTTTGGTCCATATTGACATGATAGCATCATGCAGTTGCTGCACATCCATAATGCAAATCTCCAGTTCCACCACATCCCAAAGGTACTCTATTGGATTAAGATCTGGTGACTGTGGAGGCCATTGGAGTATATTGAACTCATTGTCATGTTCAAGAAACAAGTTTGAAATAATTTGAGCTTTGTGACATGGTGCATTATCCTGCTGGAAGTAGCCATCAGAAGATGGGTACACTGTAGTCATAAAGGGATGGACATGGTCAGCAACAATACTCAGGTAGGCAGTGGCATTAAACGATGCTCAATTGGTACTAAGGGGCCCAAAGTGTGCCAAGAAAATATCCTCCACACCATTACACCACAACCACCAGCCTGAACCGTTGATACAAGGCAGGATGAATCCATGCTTTCATGTTGTTTAGGTCAAATTCTGACTCTACCATCTGAATGTCACAGCTGAAATGAAGACTCATCAGACCAGGCAATGTTTTTCCAATCTTCTATTGTCCAAGTTTGGTTAGCATGTGTGACTTGTAGCCTCAGTTTCCTTCAGCAAGTCGTCTTCACCACGTGTAGATGCCTAAATGCATTAAGTTGCTGCCATGGGATTGGCTAAATAGCAATTTGGGTTACCAAGCAATTGGTCAGGTGTACCTGATAAAGTGGCCGGTGAGTGTATATTTCAGTATATATATATATATATATATATATATATATATATATATATATATATATATATATATATATATACCTTTATATAGCTATACCTATAGATATTTAGGTATAAATATATATTACATTACAGTTTTAGATATACAGTATATAGAAATATATATTTAATAATAAAAATGATTTTTATTTTTATATGAAGAACATAGTAATATAAAATATGCGTAAGTCGCTTCGGGTCTCGCTCTTTAGGTCTAACTCAGTGACGGGTTAGCGCAACACATAAGTGAGCCTGCACCACAAGTGCAGCTTCAAATATAAAGTCATATAAAGACCAAATATGACTTTTGCACAAACTATAAAACTGTTTCACAAAATATTGATACCTTCATTTGAGTTAGAAAAATAAATATACACAAAACACACTTCTTTATATATGAATGATAAAATGTGATATCCTACATCCTTTTTAAACAAGCCACTTAAAGGGACATGAAACCCAATCTTTGTTTTCTGATTCAGATAGAACATGCAGTTTCTTTCATGTAATTGGCAAGAGTCCATGAGCTAGTGACGTATGGGACACACAATCCCACCAGGAGGGGCAAAGTCTCCCAAACCTCAAAATGCCCACAAACACACCCCTCACCACACCCACAATTCAGTTTTACAAACTTTGCCTCCTATGGAGGTGGTGAAGTAAGTTTGTGCTAGATTTCTATGTTGATATGCGCTTCTCAGCATGTTGAAGCCCGGTTCTTCTCAGAGTACAGTGAATGTCAGAGGGATGTGAAGGGAGTATCACCTATTGAATACAATGGTCTTCCTAATGGGGATCTATTTCATAGGTTCTCTGTTATCGGTCGTAGAGATTCATCTCCTACCTCACTTTTCAGATCGACGATATGGTCTTATATACCATTACCTCTACTGATTCTCGTTTCAGTACTGGTTTGGCTATCTGCTATATGTGGATGGGTGTCTTTTGGTAAGTATGTTTCATTTACTTAAGACACTCTCAGCTATGGTTTGGCACTATATAAAGTTCTAAATATATGTTTATACTTATATTTGCCATGATTCAGATTTATCAGTGTATTTCCTTTTTGCAGACTGTCAGTTTCATAACTGGGAAATGCTTTATAAAAAAAAAAAAATTCTTACCTGTGGTTTTCAAATTGACTCTTTCTAAATTGCGGGCTGTATTAGGCTTGCGAGAGCGCAAAATGCTATAATTTATTGCATCATTCTTGGCGCAAGACTTTTTTGGCACGAAAATTACGTTTGTTGACGCAAATTCGTAATTTCCGGCGTTTTAGTTGACGCCGAGTCTTTTCACGAGGTTGCGTCATCTATGACGCTCGAGTTTCGTTGCGGACGTTTTTGGAGCCAAAAAATGTTTTTCAGTTTGTGGTGCGTCATACTTGGCGCCAAACATTTTTTTCATTATTTAAGACCTCATTCCTTTTGCCTCTGGTCTTTTTTTCTATGTCAGAGGCCTATTCTGTTTGCATTTTTTCCCATTCTTGAAACTGTCATATAAGGAAATTGATAATTTTGCTTTATATGTTGTTTTTTCTTTTACATACTGCAAGATGTCTCAATCTGATCCTGTCTCAGAATCTACTACTGGAATCCTGCTGCCTGATATCGGTTCTACCAAAAGCTAAGTGCATTTGTTGTAAACTTGTGGTAACTGTTCCTCCAGCTGTGGTTTGTAATAGTTGTCATGATAAACTTTTACATGCAGAGAATGTTTCCATCAGTAGTAGTTCATTACATGTTGCTTGTCCATCAACATCTAATGCTCAGGATATTCCTGTAAATTTAAGAGAATTTATTTCTGATTCCATTCAGAAGGCTTTGTCTGCCATTCCGCCTTCTAATAAACATAAAAGGTCTTTTAAAACTTCTCATAGAGTTGATGAATTTTCTAATGACCGACAACATACTGATTTATCTATCTCTGATGAGGATCTATCTGATTCAGAGGATCCTGCCTCAGATATTGACACTGTCAAATCCTCTTATTTATTTAAAATGGAGTATATTCGTTCTTTATTAAAGGAAGTGTTGATTGCATTAGATATGGAGGAGACTAGTCCTCTTGATACTAAAACTAGTAAACATTTAAATTCGGTTTATAAACCTCATGTAGTTATTCCAGAGGTTTTTCCAGTTCCTGATGCTATTTCAGATATCATTTCTAAGGAATGGAATAGACTGGGTACTACTTTTACTCCTTCTTTAAGGTTTAAAAATTGTATCTTTTGCCTACTGATAGATTGGAGTTTTGGGAAAAGATCCCCAAAGTTGATGGGGCCATCTCTACTCTTGCTAAACGTACAACTATTCCTACGGAAGATAGTACTTCTTTTAAGGATCCTTTAGATTGGAAGCTTGAATCTTATCTAAGGAAAGCGTATTTATATTCAGGCCATCTTCTTAGGCCTGCTATTTCTTTGGCTGATGTTGCAGCTGCTTCAACTTTTTGGTTGGAAACTTTAGCGCAGCAAGTATCAGATCATAATGTGTATAGCATTGTTAAATTAATTCAACATGCCAATAATTTAATTTGTGATGCCATTTTTTATATCATCAGAATTGATGTTAGATATATGTCTTTAGCTATTTTAGCTAGAAGAGCTTTACGGCTTAAATCTTGGAATGCTGATATGACTTCTAAATCGACATTGCTATCTCTTTCTTTCCAAGGTAATAAATTATTTGGTTCTCAGTTGGATTCTATAATTTCAACTGCCACTGGGGAGAAGGGAGCTTTTTTACCTCAGGATAATAATCTAAGGGTGAATTTAAAGCTTCTAACCGTTTTCGTTCCTTTCGACAAAATAAGGAACAGAAACCTAGTCCTTCCCCTAAGGAATCTGTCTCCAATTGGAAGCCTTCCTCAATCTGGAATAAATCCAAGCAATTTAAGAGATCTAAAGCAGCCCCCAAGTCCGCATGAAGGTGCGGCCCTCATTCCAGCTCAGCTGGTAGGGGGCAGATTACATTTTTTCAAGGATGTTTGGATAAATTCAGTCCAAAATCATTGGATTCAGAACATTGTCTCTCAGGGGTACAGAATAGGTTTCAGAGTAAGACCGCCTGTGAGAAGTTTCTTTCTCTCATGCATTCTAGTGAACCCAGAGAAGGCGCAGGCTTTCCTGAAGTGTGTTTCAGACCTGGAGTTATCTGGGGTAATCATGCCAGTTCCTTTTCAGGAACAGGGTCTGGGGTTTTATTCAAATCTGTTCATTGTCCCAAAGAACAAAATTCATTCAGACCAGTTCTGGATCTAAAAGTCTTGAATCGTTATGTAAGAGTATCAACATTCAAAATGGTGACTATAAGGACTATTCTGCCTTTTGTTCAGCAAGGGCATTATATGTCCACATTAGACAGGATGCATATCTTCATATTCCGATTCATCCAGATAACTATCAGTTCCTGAGATTCTCTTTTCTAGACAAGCATTACCAATTTGTTGCTCTTCCTTTTGGCCTAGCGACAGATCCAAGGATCTTTTCAAAGGTTCTCGGTGCCCTACTCTCGTTAATCAGAGAGCGGGGTATTGCAGTGTTTCCTTATTTGGACGATATCTTGGTTCTTGCTCAGTCTTTACATTCTGCAGAATCTCACACGAATCAACTAGTGTTGTTTCTTCAAAGACATGGTTGGAGGATCAATTTACCAAAAAGTTCTTTGATTCCTCAGACAAGGTTAACCTTTTTAGGTTTCCAAATAGATTCAGTATCCATGACTTTGTCTCTAACAGACAAGAAACATCTGAAATTGGTTGCAGCCTGTCGGAACCTTCAGTCTCAATCATTCCCTTCAGTAGCTATGTGCATGGAGGTTTTAGGTCTCATGACTGCAGCATCGGACGCAATCCCCTTTGATTGTTTTCACATGAGACCTCTTCAGCTTTGTATGCTGAACCAGTGGTGCAGGGATTATACAAGGATATCACAATTAATATCCTTAGATCCCAATGTTCGACTATCTCTGACTTGGCAGTTAGATCACCATTGTATAGTTCAAGGGGCCTCTTTTGTTCGTCCAACCTGGACTGTGATCACAACAGATGCGAGTCTTTCAGGTTGGAGAGCTGTCTGGGGATCCGGGAGCGGCGGGGGCCGGACCAGCCATGCTCGTGTATAGCCCGATTTTGTCAGATCCCAATATAGTTTGATATCTAGAAATATCTCTTTTCTCTGGGTTTTAAAATACCCATATTCTTCTAGTTGTAGGGTGTCTCCTACATGTTTCAGCCAATCCTGCACCGTAGGTGGTACTGGGGTTTTCCACCTACTGGCTATCAAAGATCTAGCTGAGTTTAAGGAGAACTGTATTACTCTCTGTCTGATTTGGCATATTTTATTGGGGAGTGCATTCAATAAAGCTATCTCAGGGGTCAGTTTAAATGTGTCTCCTACTAAGTGTTGCAAGAAGAGTTCTATTTCCTGCCAGAGTGGTTTAATTATGGGGCAGTTCCACCACATGTGTGACATGGAGCCTTTCTGTTTACAACCTCTCCAACAGAGGTCGGATGAGTGTGGGTATATACTTTTAAGGCGCGACGGTGTCAGGTACCACCTGGATAATAACTTGTAATTGAGTTCTAGCATTTTTGTCGAGGATGAGGATCTCTTAACAAGGGCATAAATTCTGT
The DNA here is from genome assembly GCF_027579735.1 of Bombina bombina. NCBI lineage: Eukaryota > Metazoa > Chordata > Amphibia > Anura > Bombinatoridae > Bombina > Bombina bombina. The sequence continues at coordinate 262,437,986 of NC_069502.1, forward strand.
TCCACTCTGTCATCTAATTCAATGTTTAAGTCTAACTGCCATTTGTTGGTGTATGACGGTCGTGTGGCCCTATCGTCTGCCAATAGCATGGATTTTGCCAGTGATAATGTATGTCTAAGAGGGCCCTGTGAGCTACATACGTTCTCGAAACGGGTCAAAGGTCGTGTCCAGTCAGGTTTGTGTTTGGACGTCTCAAATAAGTGTTGTAGCTGTTTATACTTCAGCCAGTTTGTAAAAGTTCCATTTAGTATGTCCCCTAACTCTTGTCTATCTTTCACCCTCTGTCCATTCAGTACCAGGTGGATGGGTACAGTATAGCCAATCTCTTCGGGAATTCTTTTTACCAGCCCATATTCCATACCGCCCATAAACTCTGCGTTCGGGGACACCGGGGTTAAGGGGGACCTCAATGTGGAAATATATGGGCATACCCTTAGAATCTCATCCCAAATCGTGAACACTGAGATATAGAATTTAAAAGAGCTAGCAGCTTCTGGTCTGTGCGATTTGGGAATCCAACATAAAGCCCCCACTTGAGGGGTTTTCAGTATGTGTGAATCAATTGTTATCCAGGCTTTAGTGGTAGCGTTCCTGTGCGAATCTAGTACCCTTTGAACACCTATAGATCTATAATAAGTTTCCACACAGGGGAGCCCCACCCCCCCTCCTGCAAAAGTCCTATAAAGTGTGTTCCGGTCCACTCGAGGTTTTACTGAGCCCCATACATATTTGTTTAGCAATACCTGTAGGTTTTTAATAAAGCTAGGTGGAAGGTGTACTGGGAGTGCCTGCATAATATATAATATTCTAGGAAGGGTCGTCATTTTCAGAGTTTGTATCCTTCCCCACCAAGAGAAGGGCTTCGACCCCCAAACCTTTAGGTCTGTCTGTGTGGTGTTATATAGCGACACAAAGTTGAGGTTGAATAATAGCTTGTGTTTGGGTGTTAATTTGATTCCTAAATATTTGATGGCTTTAGGCTGCAGCTGGTAGGGGCAGTTTATCATTAATGACTCTAGCTCAGTTTTGGGCAGGTTCACGTTTAGTATTTCAGACTTTTGATGGTTGATTGAGAAATATGATAATCTACCAAACTCTTTGAACTCCTCTGTCACAGCAGGTAAGGATGTGGCCGGGGAAGTAAGAGACAGCAGCACATCGTCCGCATATAGCGAGACTTTGTAGTTATTTTGTCCTAGGGGTATTCCCTTTATTAACTCATTCTGACTTATGCGCGCTGCTAGAGTCTCTATGCCTAGCACAAATAGTAAGGGGGACAGGGGACACCCCTGTCTTGTCCCATTTCCTATCTGGAAGGCGTCTGACAGTACGCCATTCAACTTTATTTTTGCTGTCGGTTTGACATACATTGACTGAATTCTCTTTATGGCTAGTTCCCCAAAACCAAATTTTTCCAGAGTGGCAAACAGGAAAGACCAGTTAAGGCGGTCAAAAGCCTTTTCTGCGTCTGACGTTAGTAAGATGGAGCTGATTCCCTGTGTCTTAGCGTATTCCATCAGCTGCAAAGCTCTTATGGTATTGTCCCTGGCCTCCCTGCCAGGGACAAAACCAACCTGGTCTGTATGTACTAACATTGGAAGGAGGGGACTAATTCTGGCTGCCAGGATTTTCGCATAAATTTTTAAATCTGTATTTAGCAGCGATATCGGTCTGAATTTGGATGGGGTATCTGATAGCTTTTCTAACTTAGGGATCACTGCGATATGTGCTTCTTTGATTAAGGTGGGGAACTGCTCTCTTCCATCAATGGCCTGGAATAAGGAGAGTAGGTGAGGTGCCAGAATTGTACCAAAAGTTTTATAGTATTTATTCGAGAGCCCATCTGGACCCGGACTTTTACCTACAGGTAGCGATTTTATTGCTTTAAGTATCTCTTGTATGGTTATCGGCTCCTCTAACACTGCTCTTTGCTGTTCACTTAATTGTGGGAGGTCTAAAGATCCCAAATAACTTTCAATCTCTGCTTCACTGGGGGAAGGTATGGATCTTGCCAAATTATAGATTTTGTCATAGAAGTCTCTAAATACTTCGGCTATCTCTTGACTATTATGTTTGTTGGTTCCTGAGCTATCTTTTATACTAAAAATATGATTTTTGGCTGTTTTTTGCGCAATGCTCTTGCAAGTAAGGCGCCTGCCCTGTTACCCCCTTGGAAGTATAATTTTCTAAGAAACAATGCCTTTCTGTGAGCTGCCTTGGTTAGGTATGAGTTGAGTGCTAGCCTGGCCTCTGTCAGTTCATTTAGGGACCTTACATCAGTGGGGGTCTGCTTATGCACGGCTTCTGCCAGATAAAGGTCTGCTGAGAGCTTATTATAAGTCAAATTGTGGATTTTCCTTAGTCTGATACTTTGGTGTATGAAGTTACCTCTCATTACGGCCTTATGGGCTTCCCAAAGAGTACCTTTCTTATCTACCGAGTTGACATTGTGTGTGAAGTACTCCTCTAATTTTTGCTTAATGTCACGTACAATATCAGGGTCATGAAGTAGTGAGTCATCTAATCTCCAAAATGAGTGTCTCGAGGGTCTCGTGGGCCAGTCTATCTCAAGAGTCACTGTCGCATGATCAGTCCAGGCCGCCGGGAGAATCTCTGTATGGGTTGCTAAAGAAAGGTGGTTATGTTCCAGCAACAAGTAATCTATTCGGGAGAAGGATTTCTGTGCAAAAGAGTAGAAAGTAAAGTTTCTGGAGCGTGCATGCTGCAGCCTCCACACGTCCACCAACATGACTGTCTTTAGACTGTCTGTAACACTTTTGCTAATATTATGTGGTCCCCGCAATCTAGGAGTAGAGCAGTCCAACCCCGGGTCAAAGGGAACATTAAGATCACCTCCCACTATCAGCATTCCCTTTTTAATCTCCAGGATTTTATCGCAAGCCTTTCTGATAAACTTGGCTTGTTTCACGTTGGGAGCATAAACACAAACTAGCGTAACTGGTGTGTCAAATATAGTGCCCCGCAGTATAAGGAGCCTTCCCTCTAGGTCTTCATGCTTATCTAATAGTTGAAAGGGTACATTTTTGTTTAGCAGGATCCCCACTCCTGCTACCTTCCTGCTTGGACTGGCGTGAAAGAAACCCAAAGGGTATTCCAGAGACGTGAATTTGGGTGCATTAGTTCCCAAAAAGTGGGTCTCTTGGATGAAGACTATGTCTCCTTTAAGTTTATGGAAGTGATTCAATGCTATGGACCTTTTCGTGGGAGAGTTGAGGCCCCTACAGTTCTATGACAAGAATACTAGTGGTTGCTTTGCCATGACTTATAATATTTAAGTGTTTTGTACTGTTCAAATGATATATCCACATGTGGTGTAGTGTGAGGCTGTCCGGCCCCCCCCCCCCGCCCCAAGAAACAAAAGACACTTACCGCTGCCCTTTCTGATTCTGAACTGTCTGAGGATTCTCGTGACCGTAAGGACACTCGTAATGCTTGAGTAGGAATAAAACTTCTGGCGTTTCGTTAGCTGACTTCTTAAAAACACAACAACAATAACAAAAATAAGCAACAACATAACAATAACAAAACTATCAAAAACAGTGAATATCTTGACGTAATCAGACACAGTAGTGCCTGAACTAAATAGGGGGTGGATAGTAACTGGGATACTTTCAATGTTCACTTTGGGAAAATGTCGTTTGTAGTGATTTAATTATGCATGCGTGTCTCTTTAGACCAACGGGTCTGACTCATCATTAGCAAAGTTATAGAAGGGTTTAAACAAAACAAAAAAACAAAAACAAAAAGGACGGCAAACAAGGATTCTACCAGCCTTTTGTATTTTGATATGGATTGGAGCACCAGTCTTTAGGTTTAAGTCCTAGTTTTGGAAGGTGGACTCTCAATCTTGGTCGTTGTCCCATCTTGCATGCCTCTGTCCCTAGAAGTCATGTGACCTCCGCCTCTTTTAATCTGTGCTGATGGACCCTGGTTTCTTGGCCTTTTCCGGTTGACTTTTTGCCAGTGTGATCTCTGAGGGAGTCGTGAATCTGCCGATAGATTGTCTCCTGCAGGAACCTTACTGTGTATTGATGGCGGAGTGGGTAGCGGTATGTCGAGTAGCTTGCAAAACTCCTCAAGATCCTCAGGAGACTTATAGATGGCGGTTTTGTTTCCTTTATTAACCCTTAGACAAAAAGGGAATCCCCATCTGTAAGGTATTTCTAGTTCTCGCAGATGCTCTGTAAGATACCTGGCTTATTTTCTGTTGGTCAAAGTCATAGGACTAAGATCTGCGTAAATTTGTATAGCGTGGCCTTCAAAGGTGAGAGGCGATGCCTTTCTCGCTGCTTGTGCAACTAGCTCTTTATCCTGGTATTGATGGAATTTAATGATGACATCACGTGGGGGTTCGGCATCCCCAGGTTTGGGCCTAAGTGCCCTGTGTGCCCTGTCCAGCTGATATGGAGGTGAAGAGGCATCTTTTGTAAGATACTGGAAAAGCCTTTGTAGATATTGTGGGGTGAGATCTTGCGTGATGTTCTCTGGGATGCCTCTAATTCTCAGATTTTGTCTCCTCCCCCTGTTGTCTAAATCTTCCAGGTGACTCTTTAATTGCTGGATTTGAATGTCCTGCACTGAAAGACACCGAGAATGATCATCTAACATGTTATTGGTGTCATTCACCTGCTCCTCTACATAGTCAATCCTCTCCCCCATCTCAGCCAGGTCTTTCTTAACTTCTGCCAACCCTTCTTTTACAATCTTTGCCACTTGTTGCAGTAAGGTGTTAAAGTCCTCTTTAGTTGGCAGGGTATCCAAGTCAGCCCTGGTTAGTGGGGCATTTTTCTCTATCATTGTGGATTTAGGGGATGTGTTTGTCAGCATTTCTCCACCCTCCTCTTCTAACTCGATGTCAGACTGCTGTGAAGTACTTAATGCTTTAAAATATGTGTTTAACTTGGTGGCTGCAGCTGTAGTGTTTTTTATTGCTTTATCTCCTTTTGCTTGTCTCTTTGTAGCCATTCTGCTGTGCAGACGGTGTTAAACAATAAGGCCTTTGTTCTGGGTAGCCTGCTTTCAATCTGTATCCTAGGAACTGAGACAGGATCTTCCCTAATAAGGATCTATGTGTATGCCGTTATCACTCGGCTCTGTGATTATCTGATTCCTAAGCTTACAGTCCATCTAGTAATGACCTTAGGATAGGTCAATGCTGCGCGTTTAAATCAGGCCCCCTTGCTAATCTTCTGTGAGCAGTGGCTGCAACTGCGTTTTTCTTAAGGGACCACGTGTGTGTCTTGGCCTTGTTGCTTATCTCTGAGCTGCCTCCTGTGCCTTACAGTATATTAAGCAATACCCCAAGGATGCTCTGTCATGCGAGCAGTGTCCGTATGTTTTATTAGCCCCTGTCCTGTACTCCTCTGTTAATGTATTTGCGCTTTTCGCGCCCTTTATCTATTTGCTGCTACACCCAGAGATGGTTCGAGAAGGTAGCGTGGCTCCTGCCCGATCCCTGTCTTGAGTCTCGGTGTTACTCTGTGTAGGTGCTTTGATAGTACTCACTTGCTTCCCGATATAGGCTGTTAGTGGTCTAGAGCCGTTTCTGCCGTAGGTCCGTTGGCTTTCCCAGCTCCGTTGCGGCCTGTGCTTATGTAGCTCTGGCGTGTAAACTCTCCTCTCGTGAGTGCCGTGTAGCAGCTGTGCAGCTTGTAGAGGGGTAACAGGTTACTAGGGGCAAAGAGTGCGCTCAATTACATGCTTTTTCTTTCCCAATGTGATCTATCTCACGGAGCTTCTCCTAAATGCGACTCTCCATCTTGGTAGTCGGCTCCGCCCCCCTATCTGCTCTTTCTTGTGAGTCTCCTTTTCTGATTTTTCATCAGGATAAGGCTGTTTTGCAGACTTCATTTAAATTCTTACCTAAAGTTGTGAATTCCAACAACATTAGTAAGGAAATTGTTGTCCCTTCTTTGTGTCCCCATCCTAAGAATTCTTTGGAAAGATCTTTACATTCTTTGGATGTGGTGAGAGCTTTGAAATATTATGTTGAAGCTACTAGGAAAACTTCTATTCTATTTGTTATCTTTTCTGGTTATAGGAAAGGTCAGAAGGCTTCTGTCATTTCTTTGGCATCTTGGTTAAAGCTTTTGATTCATCAGACTTATTTGGAGTCAGGTAAATCCCCGCCTCAGAGGATTACAGCTCATTCTACAAGGTCAGTTTCCACTTCCTGGGCTTTTAAGAATGAAGCTTCAGTTGATCAGATTTGCAAAGCAGCAACTGGGTCTTCTTTGCATACATTTACTAAGTTCTACTATTTTGATGTTTTTTCTTCTTCAGAAGCAGTTTTTGGTAGAAAAGTTCTTCAGACAGCTGTTTCAGTTTGATTCTTCTGCTTATAATTTCAGTTTTTTTCTTTTCCATTATAAGATTAAAACTTATGATTTGGGTTGTGGATTCATTTTTTCAGCGGAATTGGCTGTCTTTATTTTTTATCCCTCCCTCTCTAGTGACTCTTGCGTGGAGATCCACATCTTGGATATTGCTATCCCATACATCACTAGCTCATGGACTTTTGCCAATTACATGAAGGAAAACATAATTTATGTAAGAATTTACCTGATAAATTAATTTCTTTCATATTGGCAAGAGTCCATGAGGCCCACCCTTTTTATGGTGTTTATGATTTTTTTCTATAAAGCACAATTATTCAAAATCCTTTGTTTATGCTTTTTACTCCATTCTTTATCACCCCACTTCTTGGCTATTCATTAAACTGAATTGTGGGTGTGGTGAGGGGTGTGTTTGTGGGCATTTTGAGGTTTGGGAGACTTTGCCCCTCCTGGTGGGATTGTGTGTCCCATACGTCACTAGCTCATGGACTCTTGCCAATATGAAAGAAATTAATTTATCAGGTAAATTCTTACATAAATTATGTTTTTAAACAACTTTCCAATTTGCTTCCATTATCAAATTTGCTTCATTCTCTTGGTATTCTTTGTTGAATAAACAGCAATGCACTACTGGGGAATAGCTGAAAACATGCTCTGAGCCTACTTAGGTATGCTTTTCAACAAAGAATATAAAGAGAATAAACAAATTAGATCATATAAGTACATTGTAATTGTTTTATCAAATGGTATGTTCTGTCTTGTCTTAAAGATACACTTTTTTTCTTTCATGATTTAAATAAAACTTTCTGGATTTAGCATGTAATTTCAAAAACTTCTATTAACAAATTTACCTCTTTTTCTTGGTATCCTTTGTTGAACCTTGACTTCTTTACAAAAAAGCAAAACTAAGTATCAAATGTTTGCAATTGTCTTGAGCATTTTATGGCAAAAATGTTTGTAACAATCTTATATAGCATTGCAAACAGAACTAGAATATAGTGCAGGCTCCTGAGCCTACCTTAGTAGGCTATCATGGATAGGAGGTTATTTTTAACAAATGATTCAAAGAGAAAGAAGTACATTTACTATTTCACAGTAAACAGGTAATATTTGTAAAATTGAACACTGTATATGAATCATGACAGTGCATTATTTGGTACATTTGTTTCTGATAGGTATTACAGATATCAGTTTGATAACTTTCTTTTTGCAGACAATCTTTTCTACGTCAGAGAAAAGCAGCAGTAAAAATTCAAGCAGCCTGGAGGGGATACAATGGCCGGAAGACATATCAGAAGGTATCACAGACAAGAGGGTAGAATAATAATTCAAAGCAAAACATCTGTTTCATTAAAATATCTTTTTTTTTGTTCACAGTATCTAGTTTGATATTAGAAAAGTATTCACACAATGTTCCATTTAAATAATTTTTAGTTAAATTAAATGAGGGGGCACATGTATCGTTTTTTTAAAGGGACGGTGAATTCAGATTAAACATTCATGATTCAGATATGCCATTTTTAAAAACGTTTCCAATTTTCTTCTATTATCTTTTGTTCTCTTTGTATCCTCTGTTGAAGAGTAAACATAGGTAGGCCGGTAGGAGCTTAGGAGCATACATATGTCTTTAGCATTAAATGGCAGCAGTGTTTACAACTATGTATAACCTTGCTATAAACATTGTTGCAAACAATGTTGAAAGATAGCTAAAGACATGTGGACGCTCCTGGTGTGCAGGGCTTTAACAAAGAATACCAAGAGAACTAAGAAAATAACTGATAATAGAAGTAAATTCTATTTTGACTGTCTCTTAAGTAACTTCAATATTTTAATTATCATGAGACAGGTCTGTATTTATAGAAAAACTAATTAAATATTGAGCGAATAAGTATTCATAAAGTATTAGGCACCGCCATGTTGTAACTTAGGTTCCCTTCTCTACTGAGGCCAATTAGGGACTGTTATAAATGGGTCACTAGAGTGCACAGCCAATGACAGTGTGGAATATAGCAGTGTTATGTCTGCACTATGCACATCCACTTTTAACATGAATTGAAAAGGCCAAAATTTTCAAAATAAGTATTTTTACTACATGTAATTAAAGGGACATAATACTCATATGCTAAATCACTTGAAACTGATGCAGTATACCTGTAAAAAGCTGACAGGAAAATATCACCTGAGCATCTCTATGTAAAAAAGGAAGATATTTTACCTCACAACTTCCTCAGCTCAGCAGAGTAAGTTCTGTCTAAAAAGGTATACTCAGCTGCAGCCCAGCTGCATGTAAAAAAAATGAAGAAAGGAACAGCAGTCAATCAGCATCAGCAGTGCTGTGATCTCATGAGATTTGACTTAACTCTCATGAGATTTCATTGTAAACTTCCTTACACTGAATAGAGAAATAACATGAGAGTGCACGAGGCTCATCCTTTCGGCTGTCCCGGGACAGACATACCGATACGCTGCTTAGAAATCCTTTACAATGGGATGTGGCTACTGAGGAATTTTTTAGGTAAAATATCTTTCTTTTTTACATAGAGATGTTCAGGTGATATTTTCTAGTCAGCTTTTTACAGCTATACTGCATCACTTTCAAGTGTTTAAACATTTGGGTATTATGGCCCTTTAAACATTTTATATCAGCATATCTAGTGTATTTTTTTTAAAAAAGATAACTTTCCTCCACCTATCTGGATCTTTTTGGTGGACAACTCATATTGTGTGCACTCTACTAGACTACATTCTAATAATCAGATGCTTGGCCAAGAAGGTAGCAGTTCCTAAACATTTTTTTCAGTTTTGCTGGATCAGTCCCTTTAAATAACCTAGATATGTTAATTTAGTAAAAAAAAAAAAAAAAAACAACCTCTGATTCAAAGCTTCTGTACAAGATGCAGAATAACACAAATGAATCCCATCAAATCTATGGGGTAGATTCTGCTTATCCTGGTTTTCATGAATAATAAGGTTTTCTCAAATTGCAGACACTTAAAGGAAGCTTAAACACGTTTATAACTGTCGGTAACTGGCATTAGCAGAAAAAATAGCAGACTTTTAATCCTTGGGAATCCAAAGATTCAGCATGGTGGAACCCATTATTTGATGTGCACTAAAAGTTTACACTTATTTCTTTAATACTTAAAGGGACAGTAAAGTCAAGATTAAATTTTCATGATTCGGACAGAGCATGCAATTTTAAACAACTTTCCAATTTACTTCTGTTATCAAATTTGCTTCGTTCTCTTGGTATTTTTTATTGAAGAGTCAAACTAGGTAGGCTCATAAGAGCTCAGGAGTGTGCACGTGTCTTCAGTACTCTATGGCAGCAATATTTTGCAACATTATTTATAGTTTAGTACTCTATGGCAGCAGTGTTTTGGAACATTGTATAACAAAACTATAAATAATGTTGCAAAACACTGCTGCTATAGAGTACTAAAGACACGTGCACACTCCTGAGCTCTTATGAGCCTACCTAGTTTTTCTCTTCAATAAAAGATACCAAACTAAGCAAATTTGATAACAGAATTAAATTTGAAAGTTGTTCAAAATTGCATGCTCTATTTGAATCATGAAAGTTTCATGTAGGGGTAGATTTTACAAGCATCCCTTTAAGAACCAATGTAATTTAAAAAAAAATACATCTGCATATTATTCTCAGGCTGAATTTTTTCATCTAGTGTTTGATGTCCCTTTAAAATAGTCTTTAATCATTTTGCAATATATACCCACCTTTGATATTCATCAATTGTATTTATTGTAAAATAAAGATTTGCTACATTTGAAGTTGTATAAGCAATATTATATAACAAGTTGACCCCTGAGCACTGTTACTATGGTGTGCAGGGGTTAAATATACATGTTGCATAAATCACTCCAGTGCCAAAAGACGCCCCAATTAAATACTAAATTGCTATCATCCCAATACAGCAAGATACTTAAACTTATTTAACCCCTAATTTGCCATCATATGCCTATTTCAAGCCTCCCTGACAGAGTAAAAGTGATATAGGCATATCAAGGTTTAGTATAAGAGCTCCTAAACTAGTTATTTTCTATGCTAATATCACTCCCAGTGCATTATTCCTTTAATCCCCTTAAAATATTTGCAATTTTGCAATATATTTTGGTTATATTCATTCCTAGAATGAATCATTGTTTGTTTTCTCAGATGCAACATGGTTTCCAGAGAATGCAGGCAATTGTGCGAGGCCAACAGATCCGTCTGCAGTACCAGAAAACCAGAGTGATCATTATCCATCTACAGGCACTGAGCAGGGGATATGTTGTGCGAAAGAGGCTGGCAGACCAGAAGAAGGCTGTGCTAGTGTTGCAAAAGTATGCCAGGGGTATGCTAGCCCGGAACTCATACTGGAAAACGAAGACAAAAGTAAGAATGGAAAATGCAATAAGATACAATAATATATCTGCTGTACTTGTAGCATAAATATTTTTATTTCTTAATTACAGAATAACCTGAGTCTAAAGGAAAGGGCGGATGAAGAGAAGCACAGGACAATGCAGAAAGCCTTACTAAAGCAACAAGAGAAAGAAAATTTGGAGATTGTGGAAAAAGTATTTGGCTTTTTACCGGTTATGGTATGTACGCGTTATTTATGTTAGAGGGACAGACATAACTTACTATTTTATGGTTTCAAAAATCAGGACCAAAAGATGAAGAGTCAGTTATTGCAGTCAAAGTGCTAAGTCATTGTGGTCTGGGTTGCACAGGGGCGGGGTTTGAGCAGTCTGGAGGCGTGACTAAGAACATTAAGCAGCCTGCTGCTGTGGTTGGTCATCTTGAGATAATCCGTGAGTGTTACAGGGCAGTCCTGTGGATGTTACTAAACAGTTTATGGCAGAGTTGTGCATTTGTAGGTGGGGTTTAAATTGGACATTAAAGGGACAGTAAACTCTAAACGAAGGAACAGAAAAAGGTAAAGTTTAACTGTTTTATTTTGATTTTGAAGCCAACAGGAATTGCCTATATGTGTTCAACCTGGAACATAGGGACAAATTACTCATTGGCTGATAAAAATAACTCTCACTTTCTATTAGAGGAGAGTGACACACCTCGAAGTCCAAAAAAAAAAAAAAAATCAACACAGGAACATCAGCTTTACAAAACAACAAAAACTAATGCATTTTAAAATGTCTTCTTTCAGAAAATTATTTTACTGCCTTTTAACAGGTTAGGGGGAAATGCAGAAGCTTCAAAACCATGATAATCTTGTAAAATATGGGATGATTGAGACACCTGCAGAGGAAATATACAAGGATAATTAGTATTAAATCATATACAATCATTAAAGGGACATGATACTTAAATGCTGAAGCTCTTGAAAGTGATGTAGCATAGCTAAAAAAAACTGATTAAAAAATATTACCTGAACATCTCTATGTAAAAGAGGAAGCTATTTACCTCAAAATGTCCTAGGTATTCACACCCTATTAAGCAGCCATTTAGGATACTAGCCCCAGAACTTGCAATGGAGTGTGTATCTGGCATGTGCAGGCACAGTCATGATCACAGCAAAGCATAGCATGACCTCAACACTGCTGATGCTGATTGGCTACGGCTTTTTTTTTTTTCTTACAACTTGCAGCTGGACAGTAGCTATAGTATAACTGTTACCTTGTAAGTTGAAGTGAGTGAATATCTTCCCTTTTTACATAGAGATGTTCAGGTGATATTTTTTGTAAGCTTTTTACAGTTATGCTGCATCACTTTTAAGTTTTATATTAGATGTACAGTAAACACCTTGTAATTACAAGAGATTTCTGTTGTGTTGCTATAGAATACCACGTCTAAAGGTTTTTAAAATTAAACATAATTTATGTAAGAATTTACCTGATAAATCAATTTCTTTCATTTTGGCAAGAGTCCATGAGCTAGTGACGTATGGGATATACAATCCTACCAGGAGGGGCAAAGTTTCCCAAACCTCAAAATGCCTATAAATACACCCCTCACCACACCCACAATTTAGTTTAACGAATAGCCAAGAAGTGGGGTGATAAAGAAAGGAGTAAAAAAGCATCAACAAAGGAATTGGAATAATTGTGCTTTATACAAAAAAATCATAACCACCATAAAAAAGGGTGGGCCTCATGGACTCTTGCCAATATGAAAGAAATTAATTTATCAGGTAAATTCTTACATAAATTATGTTTTCTTTCATGTAATTGGCAAGAGTCCATGAGCTAGTGACAAAATACCCAAGATGTAGAACTCCACTCAAGAGTCACTAGAGAGGGAGGGATAAAATAAAGACAGCCAATTCCGCTGAAAAAAATTAATCCACAACCCAAACCCAAATCTTATAAAGAAAAAAAGAAAAAAACTGAAATTATAAGCAGAAGAATCAAACTGAAACAGCTGCCTGAAGAACTTTTCTACCAAAAACTGCTTCTGAAGAAGAAAAAAACATCTAAGTGGTAGAATTTAGTAAATGTGTGCAAAGAAGACCAAGTCGCTGCTTTGCAAATCTGATCAACTGAAGCTTCATTCTTAAAAGCCCAGGAAGTGGAAACAGACCTAGTAGAATGAGCCGTAATCCTCTGAGGCGGGGATTTACCCGACTCCAAATAAGCTTGATGAATCAAAAGCTTTAACCACAAAGCCAGGGAAACAGCAGAAGCCTTCTGACCTTTCCTAGAACCAGAAAAGATAACAAATAGACCGTAAGTCTTCCTAAAATCTTTATTAGCTTCAACATAATATTTCAAAGCTCTCTCCACATCCAAAGAATGTAAGGATCTTTCCAAAGAAGTCTTAGGATTAGGACACAAGGAAGGGACAACAATTTCTCTACTAATATTGTTGGAATTCACAACTTTAGGTAGGAATTTAAATGAAGTCCACAAAACCGCCTTATCCTGATGAAAAATCAGAAAAGGAGACTCACAAGAAAGAGCAGATAATTCAGAAACTCTTCTAGCAGAATAGATGGCCAAAAGAATCAACACTTTCCAAGAAAGCAATTTAATATCCAAAGAATGCATAGGCTCAAACGGAGGAGAATGTAAAGCCTTTAAAACCAAATTAAGACTCCAGGGAGGAGAAATTGAATTAATGACAGGCTTGATATGGACCAACGTCTGCACAAAACAATGAATATCAGGAAGTTTAGCAATTTTTCTGTGAAATAAAACAGAAAGAGCAGAAATTTGTCCTTTCAAAGAACTTGCAGACAAACCCTTATCCAAACCATCTTGAAGAAACTGTAAAATTCTAGGAATTCTAAAAGAATGCCAAGTGAATTTATGAGAAGAACACCATGAAATGTAGGTCTTCCAAACTCGATAATAAATCTTTCTAGAAACAGATTTACGAGCCTGCAACATAGTTTTAATTACTGAGTCAGAGAAACCTCTATGACTAAGCACTAAGCGTTCAATTTCCATACCTTCAAATTTAATGATTTGAGATCCTGATGGAAAAACGGACCTTGAGATAGAAGGTCTGGTCTTAACGGAAGTGGCCAAGGTTGGCAACTGGACATTCGAACAAGATCCGCGTACCAAAACCTGTGTGGCCATGCTGGAGCCAACAGCAGTACAAATGATTGCTCCATGATGATTTTGGAAATCACTCTTGTTAGAAGGACTAGAGGCGGAAAAATATAGGCAGGTTGATCACTCCAAGGAAGTGTCAATGCATCCACCGCCTCCGCCTGAGGATCCCGAGACCTGGACAGGTACCTGGGAAGTTTCTTGTTTAGATGAGATGCCATCAGATCTATCTCTGGAAGCCCCCACATCTGAACAATTTGAAAAAACACATCCGGGTGAAGAGACCACTCTCCCGGATGTAAAGTCTGACGACTGAGATAATCCGCTTCCCAATTGTCTATACCTGGGATATGGACCGCAGAAAGTAGACAGGAGCTGGATTTCTTCCCAGGCAAGTATCCAATATACTTCTTTCATAGCTTGGGGACTGTGAGTCCCACCCTGATGATTGACATATGCCACAGTTGTGATATTGTCTGTCTGAAAACAAATGAACGGTTCTCTCTTCAAGAGAGGCCAAAACTGAAGGGCCCTGAAAATCGCACGGAGTTCCAAAATATTGATTGGTAATCTCGCCTCTTGAGATTTCCAAACCCCTTGTGCTGTCAGAGATCCCCAGGCAGCTCCCCAACCTGAAAGACTCGCATCTGTTGTGATCACAGTCAAGGTTGGCCGAACAAAAGAGGCCCCTTGAACTATACAATGGTGATCTAACCACCAAGTCAGAGATAGTCGAACATTGGGATTTAAGAAAATTAATTGTGATATCCTTGCATAATCCCTGCACCATTGGTTCAACATACAAAGCTGAAGAGGTCTCATGTGAAAATGAGCAAAGGGGATCGCGTCCGATGCTGCAGTCATGAGACCTAAAACCTCCATGCACATAGCTACTGAAGGGAATGACTGAGACTGAAGGATCCAACAGGCTGCGACCAACTTCAAACGTCTCTTGTCTGTTAGAGACAAAGTCATGGATACTGAATCTATCTGGAAACCTAAAAAGGTTACCCTTGTCTGAGGAATCAAAGAACTTTTTGGTAAATTGATCCTCCAACCATGTCTTTGAAGAAACAACACTAGTTGATTCGTGTGAGATTCTGCAGAACATAAAGACTGAGCAAGTACCAAGATATCGTCCAAATAAGGAAACACCGCAATACCCCGCTCTCTGATTACAGAGAGAAGGGCACCGAGAACTTTTGAAAAGATCCTTGGAGCTGTTGCTAGGCCAAAAGGAAGAGCAACAAATTGGTAATGCTTGTCTAGAAAAGAGAATCTCAGGAACTGATAGTTATCTGGATGAATCGGAATATGAAGATATGCATCCTGTAAGTCTATTGTGGACATATAATGCCCTTGCTGAACAAAAGGCAGAATAGTCCTTATAGTCACCATTTTGAATGTTGGTATTCTTACATAATGATTCAAGATTTTTAGATCAAGAACTGGTCTGAATGAATCTTCTTTCTTTGGGACAATGAAAAGATTTGAATAAAACCCCAGACCCTGTTCCTGAAAAGTAACCGGCACGATTACCCCAGAAGACTCCAGGTCTGAAACACACTTCAGGAAAGCCTGTGCTTTCTCGGGGTTCACTGGAATGCGTGATAGAAATAAACTTCTCACAGGCGGTCTTACTCTGAAACCTATTCTGTACCCTTGAGAGACAATGTTCTGAATCCAATGATTTTGGACTGTATTTATCCAAACATCTTTGAAAAATTTTAGTCTGCCCCCTACCAGCTGAGCTGGAATGAGGGCAGCACCTTCATGCGGACTTGGGGGCTGGTTTAGATCTCTTAAATGGCTTGGATTTATTCCAGACTGAGGAAGGCTTCCAATTGGAAAAAGTTTCCTTAGGGGAAAGACTAGGTTTCTGTTCCTTATTCTGTCGAAAGGAACGAAAATGGTTAGAAGCTTTAAATTTACCCTTAGATTTTTTATCCTGAGGTAAAAAAGCCCCCTTCCCCCCAGTAACAGTTGAAATTATAGAATCCAACTGAGAACCAAATAATTTATTACCTTGGATAGAAAGAGATAGTAACGTTGATTTAGAAGTCATATCAGCATTCCAAGATTTAAGACATAAAGCTCTTCTAGCTAAATTAGCTAAAGACATATATCTAACATCAATTCTGATGATATCAAGTATGGCATCACAAACAAAATTATTAGCATGTTGAATTAACTTAACAATGCTATACATATTATGGTCTGATACTTGTTGCGCTAAAGTTTCCAACCAAAAAGTTGAAGCAGCTGCAACATCGGCCAAAGAAATAGCAGGCGTAAGAAGATGACCTGAACATAAATAACCCTTCCTTAGAAAGGATTCAAGTTTCCTATCTAAAGGATCTTTAAAAGAAGTACTATCTTCCGTAGGGATAGTAGTACGCTTATCAAGAGTAGAGAGGCAAAACTCCAATCTATCAGTAGGCAAAGGATACAATTTTTTAAACCTTGAAGAAGGAGTAAAAGAAGTACCCAGTCTATTACATTCCTTTGAAATCATATCTGAAATAGCATAAGGAACTGGAAAAACCTCTGGAACAACATGAGGTTTATAAACCGAATTTAAACGTATACTAGTTTTAGTATCAAGAGGGCTAGACTCCTCTATATCTAATGCAATCAACACTTCCTTCAATAAAGAACGAATATACTCCATTTTAAATAAATACGAAGATTTGACAGTGTCAATATCTGAGGCAGGATCCTCTGAATCAGACAGATCTTCATCAGAAATAGATAAATCAGTATGTTGTCGGTCATTTGAAAATTCATCAACTGTATGAGAAGTTTTAAAAGACCTTTTACGTTTATTAGAAGGCGGAATGGCAGACAAAGCCTTCTGAATGGAATTAGAAACAAATTCTCTCAAATTGACAGGAATATCCTGAACATTAGATGTTGATGGACCAGCAACAGGTAATGCAACACTACTGATGGAAATATTCTCTGCATGTAAAAGTTTATCATGACAACTATTACAAACTACAGCCGGAGGAACAGCTACTACAAGTTTACAACAAATGCACTTAGCTTTGGTAGATCCGATATCAGGCAGCAGGAGTCCAGTAGTAGATTCTGAAACAGGATCAGATTGAGACATCTTGCAATATGTAAGAGAAAAAACAACATATAAAGCAAAATTATCTATTTCCTTATATGACAGTTTCAGGAATGGGAAAAAAATGCAAACAGAATAGGCCTCTGACAAAGAAAAAAAGGACCAGAGGCAAAAGGAAATCGAGTCTTAAATAATGAAAAACAGTTTGGCGCCAAGTATGACGCCCACAACTGAAAATATTTTTTGGCGCCAAAAACGTCTGCAACAAACATGAGCATCATAGATGACACAACCACGTGAAAAGACTCGGCGTCAACTAAGACGCCGGAATTGACGACTTTGAGTAAACAAACATAATTCTTGCGCCAAAAAAGTCTTGCGCCAAGAATGACGCAATAAATAATAGCATTTTGTGCTCACGCGAGCCTAATACAGCCCGCAATTTAGAAAAAATAATCAATTAGAAAATCTCAGGTAAATTTTTTTTTTTTAAATGCATTTCCCAAATCTGAAACTGACAGTCTGCAAAAAGGAAATATACTGATAAACCTGAATCATGGCAAATATAAGTATAAACAATATTTAAAACTTTATATACAAAGTGCCAAACCATAGCTGAGAGTGTCTTAAATAAATTAAACATACTTACCAAAGGCACTCATCTACATATAGCAGATAGCCAAACCAGTACTGAAACGAGAATCAGTAGAGGTAATGGTATATAAGAATATATCGTCGATCTGAAAAGGGAGGTAGGAGATGAATCTCTACGACCGATAACAGAGAACCTATGAAATAGATCCACGTTAGGATGACCATTGAATTCAATAGGTGATACTCCCTTCACATCCCTCTGACATTCACTGTACTCTGAGAGGAATCGGGCTTTAAAATGCTGAGAAGCACATGTCAACGTAGAAATCTTAGCACAAACTTACTTCACCACCTCCATAGGAGGCAAAGTTTGTAAAACTGAATTGTGGGTGTGGTGAGGGGTGTATTTATAGGCATTTTGAGGTTTGGGAAACTTTGCCCCTCCTGGTAGGATTGTATATCCCATACGTCACTAGCTCATAGACTCTTGCCAATTACATGAAAGAAATTAACATCTTGTTTGCTGCAATTGTTTGTGAATAGCCAAACTTCAGCCACAATTTGCAGGGTGCATTTCAAGTTCTAAGAAATAGAAAATCCACAATATTCAGAGATAAAGTATATTGCAAAGTTGTTTCATTATGGATACCTAAATATTTTAGATAAAAATTACAAAGCGCTTACTGTGCCTTTAAGCTTAAAATGAAAACCAGTATGGAATTGTTGCTTCCCGTCTTTCCGCAGGTCCTTGATGAAATAGATTTGGATGCACTGCCACTTGAACCAGAAAAAGAAGATGATAACCTGTCAGAGTTCACCTTTCCCAAATTTGCTGCTACTTATTTCCAGGGCTCTGCAACACATACTCACATCCGTAAGCCACTACACCAGCCTCTGCTCTACCACGAAGACCAAAGCGATGTTCTAGTAAGTCCAACCTTCTATAGTGTATTTCCATTATATTCAGAACACTGCTGGTTACATAAAAAGAAAAACATAAAAAAACCCTGAGTACATTAAAACTGTATAATTTATGGCCATGAAAGTGAAGCATTGCATTTCAAATTTACTTCTGAGTATTCTTGCAAACGTTATTACCAAATTGTATAGCTCCTCCTGAGTGGTCCTCAGAGCTTACTCTGTGCATTTCATATTCAATTTTGTATCTCTTTAAGAACAATACATTTGTGTTGAAACTGCTTAGAATAATGGTACCTACACTGGGGCCCGGGACAGTTATGGGCCTGGGCCTGCTGCTTAAGTTCTAACCAGTTGTCAACTTTAATATTTGTGCATGGTGGGAGGACCAGCCCTGCATCTCACTACCTTGCTGTGTCTGTGAGCCAGTCAGGACTGACCCGCCCTGCTTAGGTGCCTGTTATTTCAAGCAACTGTGACTACAGTTTTGGGAACCGATTGCAAAAAAAAGATATTGCAGAACTAGAAAAAACTAGAAAAAAAGCTAATAAGGGGAATGGAGAATTTTAACTATGAGGAGAGGCTAGCCAAACTGGGTCTGTCTTCTTTAGAAAAAAGGCGCTTGAGAGGTGACATGACTACTTTATATAAATATATTCAAGGCCCATTTACAGAGATGACAAATAACTGTTTATTCCAAGAAATGTGTTTGTGACAAAAGGTCACAATTTAAGGTTGGAGGAAAGGAGCTTTAATCTCCTGCAATGGAAACATTTCCTTTCTAATGACACGGTGAGTTCACCGTTCATCATAATTACTATTGGGAATATCACTCCTGGCCTGCAGGAGGAGGCAAAGAGATCCACAGCAAAAGCTGTTAAATACCACTCCCCCTACCCACAACCCCCAGTCGTTCTCTTTGCTTGTAGTTGCAAGGAGGTGGTAAAGTTAGGTGTCTGATTCTTCTATTAAGAGTTTGTTATTTTTTAAGCAAAGCAGGTTTACTTTGTTTTTTTGGGGTTTAACCGTAGTCCATGTCAGTCTCTTCAGTAGAGTAATGGTGGCTTTTGAGCATTTGGGAACTTGGGGGGTATAATCCCCTCTGCGCCTCCCATGTACTTTGTGCTGCCCTTCCTTTAAAAAGTCTGAGTAGGTTTATTCAGTCTTTTTTTGTTCTCCACAGGTCCATGTAAGGAGTGTTCCCTTTCAAACTTGGTGAGCTGCCCTGTTGCCTGGCAGATTATTATTGAGGTAAGTGCTGTTCTTTATTTTTTGAAGAATAGACATGGCACTTAGGGGGTTAATTTATTTCTGACTGTGTTCAGTTTTTCTTTAACTCATGGTAGTTTTGTGGAGCACTGTTGTGAATTTTGATGCAGCTGAGGCTGTTTTGTGGCTCTTTTTATTAGTATTATATTTTTAATTCATGTTGGGCTTTCGTGTGTGTTTAAAACGCTAGTAGCGTTTACACCTATTTACAGGCAGTTTCATTAGGCATTTAGAGTTCTATGTGTTTTTCTCCCGGCTGTGTTTTTTTACTGTGATACTGTCATACCGACCGGGAGGTTGTATAGATGCCCAGGATGGGCTGAGTTTTGTTTGGCACGAGGGTTGTGCGCTCTTCCTCTCAGAATTACTTTAACTTCGTAAGTAAGAGGTTGTTCAGCTGTGGCTGCGATACCGGGTGTGTGTCTTGGTGGGAGCGGTTTGAGAGTGAGGTTCGGATCGTTTAGGAGTTTTTTCCGGGTGGTAGGAGGCTGGCTAAGCACCTCAGTTGGGTTTGTTAGGTGTAGAGGTGCTTGTAAGGGCTCAGGGCTGTTTGTTTTTTTCTGGGCTTTGTTTTTGGGTAACGTTATTTAAAGAGACAGTAACGATTTATTTTTATTATAGTTTTTTCAGACAAATTAATTTTTTTTGTTTAATTTGTGTGTAAAATGGACCAAGAGGACTAGATGCTAATGTAGATCCACCTATACCTTTCTGTTCCTCATGTATAGAGAGAACATTACAGTATAGGGATAGGCTTTTTGATACAGAGCCTTAATTTTCTAAGGAGAATGTTGTTCAGGAGTCTCCTGTTCAAGCTGTAGCGCAGCTTTCTCCCCATTCATCCCAATCGCTATCCTCTTCACATGCAGTGCCCTGCGTTTCGTCTCAGGTTGGTTTTTCTTTGCAGGATATGGCTACTCACATATCCTCTGCTGTATCTGAGGCTTTGTCTGTTTTTCCTGTGTTGCAGGGTAAGCGTAAAAAGATTTCTGATTCTGTTGCAGTTATGTCTAATGTTTCTTCCCATAGGTCTGAGGAAGAAGATACTTCAGTAGCGTCTGAATGTGAAATTTCAGACTCTGATAGTGTGACTCCTTTGGCTGATTCTGAGGTTGTTTCTTTCAGATTTAAGCTGGAGCACCCCCGTTTGTTACTCAGGGAGGTTTTGGCTAGTTTGGATGACTCTGATTCGATGGTCATAGTTACTCCCAAGAAGGCTAGTAAACGTAACAAATTTTTTGATGTTCCTTTTGTGACGGAAGTTTTTCCTGTTCCAGATCGTGTTTCAGAAATTATTTCACAGGAATGGGAGAAGCCTGGAATTCCTTTTTCTCCTGTTCCTATTTTTAGGAAGATGTTTCCTATTGTGGACTCTTTTAAGGAATCTTGGCAGACGGTTCCTAAGGTAGAGGGAGCTATTTCCACTTTAGCTAAGAGGACCACTATTCCTATTGAGCATAGTTGTTCTTTTAAAGATCCCATGGATAAGAAGTTGGAAGCTTTACTTAAAAGGATGTATGTTCACCAGGGGTTCCAATAGCAACCTGCTGTGTGTATTGCTACAATTACCAGTGTGGCTGCATATTAGTTTGATGCATTGTATTATTCTATTCAACAGGAATCTCCTCTGGAGGAAATTCAGGATAGAATTAAGGCTTTAAAATTGGCTAATACTTTCTTTTATTGCGGACGCTTCTTTACAGGTCATCAAGTTGGTAGCAAAAATGTCTGGCTTTGCTGTTTTGGTGCACAGGGCTTTATGGTTAAAGTCTTGGTCTGCGGATGTATCATCTAAATCTAAGCTTTTATCCATTCCTTACAAGGGGAAGACCTTGTTTGGACCTGGTTTGGCAGAGATTATTTCTGATATTACTGGAGGGAAGGGTCATTCTCTTCCTCAAGATAGGAGAAATAAACAGAAGGGTTGTCAGAGTAATTTTCGTTCCTTTCGTAACTTCTCTGGTAAGTCTTCCTCTTCCTCCTCCAGGCAGGATTAGTCCAAGCCCTCTTGGAAGTCCAATCAGTCCTGGAGCAAGGGGAAGCAAGCTAAGAAGCCTGCCGCTGACTCAAAGTCAGCATGAAGGGTCTGCTCCCGATCCGTGAATGGATCGCGTGGGGGGCAGGCTGTCTTTGTTCGCTCAAGCCTGGGTAAGGGATGTTCCAGATAGCTGGGTGGTAGATATTGTGCCAGGGATACAAGCTGGAGTTCAAAACTTTTCCTCCCAGGGGCAGGTTTCATCTGTCAAGGTTATCTGTAAATCAGATAAAAAAAAGAGGCATTCTTAAGTTATGTTCTGGATCTTCCTACATGGGAGTGATCATTCTGTTCCAGTTCAGGAGCAGGGACTAGGGTTTTATTCCAATCTGTTTATCGTTCCCAAAAAGGAGGGAACTTTCAGACCCATCTTAGATCTCAAGTTGGTAAACAAATTTCTCAAAGTTCCATCTTTCAAGATGGAAACTATTCGGTCAATTCTTCCTCTGGTTCAAGAGGGTCAGTTCATGACTACAGTAGATCTGAAGTATGCATATCTACACATTCCTATTCACAAGGATCATCACAAGTTTCTGATATTTGCTTTCTTAGACAAGCATTTTCAGTTTGTGGCTCTTCCTTTTGGTATTGCAACAGCTCCCAGGGTATTCTCAAATGTTCTGGGTGCATTGTTGGCAGTTCTCAGATTGCAGCGGGTTGCGGTAGCTCCTTATCTGGACGATATTCTTGTTCAGGCGCTATCTTTTCAACTAGCAAACTCCCACACAGAGTTGTTGTTGTTGTTTTTTCTGCGCTCCCACGGAAGGTGAATTTAGGAAAAAGTTCCTTGATTCCAGCTACAAGAGTGGTATTCTTGGGAACTATTATAGATTCTTTGGAAATTATTTTTTTTTTTTGACAGAAACAAGGAAGTCAAAAATGTTCAATTCTTGTCTTGCTATTTAGTCCTCCCCTCGGACGTCAGTGGCCCAATGTATGGAGGTTATTGGTCTAATGGTTTCAGTCATGGACATCATTCTGTTTGCTCGGTTTCATCTCAGGCCTCTGCATTTATGCATGCTGAGACAGTGGAACGGAGAATATACGGATCTGTCTCCAAAGATTGTTCTAGATAAGGCTGCAAGAGATTCTCTTCTGTGGTGGTTGTCTCAGGATCTTCTCTCCCAGGGAACCTGTTTTCGCAGGCCTTCCTGGGTGATTGTGACCACGGATGCCAGTCTGCTGGGTTGGGGAGCTGCCTGGGGTTCGTTGAAGGCTCAGGGTCTGTGGACTCGGGTGGAATCGGTTTTTCCTATAAATGTCTTAGAGCTGAGGGCAATCTTCAATGTTCTTCTGGCCTGGCCTCAGTTGGCTTCAACCCAGTTTATCAGATTTCAGTCGGACAATATAACATTCATGGCTTACATCAATCATCATGGAGGAACTCTGAGTTCTTTGGCGATGAACGAGGAGGCTCACAATTGCTGTCTGTCTGCGATCCACATTCCAGGGGTGGACAATTGGGAAGCGGATTTTCACCTGAGTCTTTTCATCCAGGGGAGTGGGAACTTCATCCAGAGGTGTTTTCCAGTTTGATTCTCAGGTGGGGTCAACCGGAGTTGGATCTTATGGCAACTCGTCACAATGCCAAGCTTCCAAAGTACGGATCGAAGTCAAGGGATCCTCAAGCTGTACTAATAGACGCTCTAGCAGTTCCTTGGAAGTTCAGCCTGGCATACGTGTTTCCTCCATTTGCCCTTCTTCCTCGGGTTATTGCTCGAATCAGACAAGAGAGGACGTCTGTGATTCTCATTGCACCGGCTTGGCCTCGCAGGATCTGGTATGCAGATCTGTCATCGTTTCCACCGTGGAGTCTTCCGTTGAGGAAGGACCTTCTACTTCAGGGGCCCTTCCTTCATCCAATTTTCGTTTCTCTGAAGCTGACTGCTTGGAGATTGAACGCTTGATTCTATCTAAGCGTGGTTTTTCTGAGTCTGTTATTGAGACTATGATTCAGGCGCGTAAGCCTGTGACTAGAAAGATTTATTACAAGATATAGCGTAAATATCTGTATTGGTGTGAATCTAAGGGCTACTCTTGGAGTAGAGTTAGGATTCCTAGGATTTTGTCTTTTCTCCAGGAGGATCTGGAGAAAGGTTTGTCTGCTAGTACCCTGAAGGGTCAAATTTCTGCTCTATTTATTTTGTTACATAAACCTCTGGCGGATGTGCCAGACGTTCAGTCTTTTTGTCAGACTTTGGTTAGAATCCGGCCTATTTTTAATTTTGTGACTCCTCCTTGGAGTCTTAATTTAGTTCTGAGAGTTCTTCAACAGGCTCCGTTTGAGCCTATGCATTCTTTGGATAGTAAGTTGTTAACCTGGAAGGTTTTGTTTTTGGTTGCCATCTCTTCAGCTCGAAGAGTCTCTGAGCTTTCTGCGCTGCAGTGTGAGTCTCCTTTCCGTATTTTTCATTCTGATAAGGTAGTACTTTGTACTGCTCTAGGTTTTCTTCCCAAGGTTGTTTCTGATAAGAATATTAATAAAATTGTTGTTCCTTCTTTGTGTCTTATTCCTTCTTCTCATAAGGAACGTTTGTTACATAACTTGGATGTAGTTCGTGCATTGAAATATTATTTGCAGGCGACTAAGGATTTTCGCCAGTCTTCTTTCTTATTGGTTGTTTTTTCTGGGAAACGTAAAGGCCAGAAAGCTATGGCTACTTCTCTTTCTTGTTGGTTGAGGAGTGTTATTCGCTTGGCATATGAGACTGCTGGTCAGCAGCCTCCTGAGAAAATCACGGCTCATTCCGCGAGGGCGGTTTCTTCTACTTGGGCTTTCAAAAATGGTGCTTCTGTAGATCAGATTTGCAAGGCTGCCACTTGGTCATCTTTACATACTCTTTCTAAATTTTACAAATTTGATACTTTTGCTTCAGCTGAGGCTGTTTTTGGGAGAAAGGTACTTCAAGCAGTGGTGCCTTCTGTTTAGGCTAACTGTCTTGTCCCTCCTTATCATCCGTGTCCTCTAGCTTGGGTATTGATTCCCAATAGTAATTATGATGATCCGTGGACTCACTGTGTCATTAGAAAGAAAATGAAATTTATGCTTACCTGATATAAATTTCTTTCTTTCTTGACATGGTGAGTCCACGGCCCGCCCTGTATTTTCAGACAGTTTATTTTTTCATAAACCTCAGGCACCTTTGCACCTTATATTACTTCCTTTCTCCTTTCCCTTTGGTCAAATGACTGGGGGTTGTGGGTAGGGGGAGTGGTATTTAACAGCTTTTGCTGTGGTGCTCTTTGCCTCCTCCTGCAGGCCAGGAGTGATATTCCCAATAGTAATTATGATGATCTGTGGACTCACCGTGTCAAGTAAGAAACAAATTTATCAGGTAAGGATAAATTTCATTGTTTCGCTGTAAGAGCAATAAAATTGTGGAACTCATTACCAAAAGAGGTAGTACATGCCAATACCCTAGATACATTTAAACATTGTTTGGATACATTTCTGTCTAGAAACAAAATTCTATAATTGGATATAATTGCTAGTATTAAATGGGTCACCTTTTAGTGGAGCTTTTTGTAAGTATTTTAGATTTGTATATGTAGAGCTTGATGGACTTCGGTCTTTTTTCAACCTCATCTACTATGTTACTATGTTACAGAGGCTGATGAGTAATAAATGTTTATTCCCAATTTAAACTTCAATAGCCTCTGTTTTTTTAATTATTATTATTAATACATTTCAATTTTTTTTTACTATTTAATTACAACCAATTTAGAAAATGCAGTAAACAGAAGGATGCTGCAAATTTTAAATGTTACTGTAAATCAGTCTAAATACTTTTTAGTTTTTGGAGTATATTTAAATAACAAAATGGGGTGGGAGTGGGCTGCTTGTCCTTAAAAATGCAGGGCCTATCTTTAGTCCCAGCCTGCCACTGATGACATAAAGCAAATAGGGTTGCCAGGTGTCCAGTATTCAACCGGACAGTCCAGTATTTTAGCAGGCTGTCCAGTAAAACTTTCACAAAAATATTAGACACTTAAACATACATTTTTTTAAGTGTATGAATATTATCTAAAATGTATAAGCCCTCATATGCCTAATATGGAGCAGAAAGAAGTGAGGGGCAGTCAAGAGGGCAAAGTGATTAATTTGTATATTACTGACAGCCAAGTGGTAAAATGACTGCTTAGTTGTGAAAAATATGCATTGTGGATTCAAAAGTGGGGGCTGAGGTAATGCTTTTGGGGGGTATAACTCCCATCTACTATTGTGCCCACCCATAGACAGAACCCTAAAAGCAAGTAAAAAGGAATCTAGAGATTGCAAGTGATTCAATTGTGGCGATCAAATACAAATTATATATTTACTCTTTTGCTGTTGTTTAATTATTAAACTTATCTCCTTATCAAACTAATCAGCTGTTTTCAAAACAGTAAACAAACAACGTCTCAGTAAAATGCTATTTTGGGGATCTGATTTGATTCAAATGTTAAACTTATTTTAGTCCAGATACATATTTTAATAGAATTATGGGGTTTTTTTCTTTGCTGACATTTCATTAATATATTCTCTGGCAGACATAAAGCAAAGCTTAAATATGTTTGAGATGTCTTACATATTTAGGTAAGTAGCTCAGGAAATTAAAACAATTCTGGCTATGATGGTTTGTATAACCACCAGTTTTTTTCTCTGTAGGCTTCATTGGCAGTGTGGAAGATTATTCTTCGTTTTACAGGAGAGCTTGCTGAACCAACGCTATATGCTCGAAGTTCCAGCAGCCAAAGTAGCTCTGTAATAACACAAATATATGACACCCTAACCAGAAAAAACAAGAAACAGCAAGATATAAAGGACAGCCTGCAGGTGGTAAGTTGATAACCATAAATACTCCTTGGTAGATAATGAAACACATACCATTTTAATTTTATTAAAGAGACATTTTGCTGTCAAAATAAAATGCTCTCATTTGTTTGGTTCATTAGTGTTCATTGCAAACTATGACACTGTCAACAAGTTGATTTCCTGTAAAGTGAATAATCACATGGCACCTCGTGTCTCTTGAGTAGCTCATTCTAGCTCAAAGTTATGGGGAAAAACAGAGCAGATTCTCTAGTTGAGAGTAAAGACCAGCAATCAGGGGAAGGCATGATTGCTGCAAATTAAAGGGACATGGAACCCAATTTTTTTTCTTTCATGATTTAGAAAGAGCATGTCATTTTAAACAACTTTCTAATTTACTTCTATTATCTAATTTGCTTCATTCTCTTGATATCACTTGCTGAAAAGCATATCTAGATATGCTCAGTAGCTGCTGATTGGTTGCTGCACATAAAGGCCTTGTGTGATTGGCTCACACATGTACATTGCTATTTCTTCAACAGAGGATATCTAAAGAATTGAGCAAAATGGATAATAGAAGTAAATTGGAAAGTTGTTTAAAATTGCATGCCCTATCTGAATCATGAATCTTTAATTTTGACTAGACTGTCCCTTTAATAAGTTCTGTGTACTTGTGAGCCACATGATGGGCATGTGTCATTGTCACTGGCCTTGAAGACATGCAACATTTGAATTTGTTGTTGGGAAGTTAGCACAGAACAAACTAAAGTAAATCTGGCAGGTGGCATTATAATTTGAAATTAATAATAGGAATATTAACTAGAAATATTAAGTGCAAGACAACTAAATATTGATTGAAACATGTATAGCTAATGTAAAGTTTGATAGGAACTTACCTAACAGCTACCTGTTTAGGATTTCTCCTTCCATAAACTTTCTGTACCGTGCCAACTGCTAAAGTATGTAAGAGTCTTTTTAGGAGTCAGGAAAGCCAGACCACACTTTTATGATCCTCGGCTAATTATTGCAAACCATTTGGATGTGGAATGAATGATAATGTTTGGGTAAATCTCTCATGTTTTACTGCCACGTGTGCCCCCTCCCTGCACTTTAAGTATTCCAGCAACTTTAAAGATGTTCAACTTGACTGGGTGCCACTCTTCAGGTGCACTTGGGAGACACGCAACATATGAACCCAGTAAAGAGTGCATTAAGAATTTTTAGCATTCTGGGGATGGTTTAGGTCTTTACAGTAAGGGGTTCCTATTTCATTATGTTGAGCCAGAATATTTGTGTGATCTCCCTGTCTGTAAGGGCTTCTAGTCCACATCTAACCAAGAAAACCCTCAACACTTTCCTGCTCCCTCTCTATGGAGCAACTAGTCCCTATTGCTGGTACTTCCATTTCTGCCTCCTCCAGCAATCAGAAGATTGTTAGAAGATGAGACACCTACACATTCATGATTAGAAAACTGGTCAGCCTCATCTACAAATGAAGAGCTCTTTATACTTGTCCCTTATGATCTATTGTTTGATCTTCCAGGTGTGGATTGATGTTGGCTTCATGTTGTTTCCTGCTAAGTTTGTAGCTTCAAGGGTGCCACATATCAGTTGCTACTTGTGATGTGATTGTACAAACACACTGGAACAAATCATAGGCATGTAAAGCCATATTCAAATGACAAATGGCCTGGCCAATCACTCCTAATTGACC